>NW_027187372.1:26022992-26058932 GCF_028583685.1 Petaurus breviceps papuanus
TCTCTGTCTCTCTCTCTCTCTGTCTCTCTCTGTCTCTCTCTCTCTCTCTGTCTCTCTCTTTCAGATAGAAGGGGGAAAAAATGAGTCCTAAAAGGACAAAGAGTAATTTTCATTCAAAATGAATCTAGGTTTCAAGTATAAATAAAAGAAAGTATTTGTTTTAGTAGTTAGGGAACTGGACTTGGATTCAGGAAGACCTGGGTTTCAATTCTTCCTCAAGCAAGTCACTTCAACAGCTCTCAGCCTCAGTTTCTCTATCTGTAAAGTGGGCATAAAATTAGCACCTACTTCATAGTGTTGTTGTAAGTATTTGATGAGATTATATGTATAAAATACATTGTAAATATTAAGTAGCATACAAAAGTTAGTTATTATTACTGTGCATGCAACAATGAAGTGGGGAAAATGGGGGAAGACAGATCTGAGAAACCCAGAATTTTGATAGGCTCTTGTTCGGAGCAGATGCCCTTGAGCCCTCCTCCCTGGCCCCCCCTGCCCCCAATTTCCTTACTTGGTGATCTTAAAGATCCTCAGAAGGCGGATACATCGGAGGACAGAGATGCCCAGGGGTGTCATGATCCCAGACTCCACCAGAATGATCTCTATGAGTCCACTGCACACCACGAAGCAGTCAAAGCGATTGAAGACAGACATGAAATACTGTCGAAGCCCCAAACCATACATCTTCATCAGCATCTCGATGGTGAAGAGAATCAGAAGCACACGGTTGGCCACATCTGTAAGGCCAGGATAGGGTCAGCTTCAGGATTACTTTCCCATCCACCCTGTGGCTACCTCTACGTCTTTGTCTTGACCAGTCCTTCAGCTTGAGACATTGTGTTCTATCCTCTTCTCCATGCTATTTCCTTTAATTTTTTCCCCTTCAAGTTGAGAGCAAAATTTGTTTATTTTTTGATGAATTTACCAGCAACTAGGTGGTATAATGGATAGAGGGCCAGGCCTGGAGTCAGGAAAGCTCATCTTCCTGAGTTCAAATCTGGTCTCAGACACTTACTAGCTGTGTGACCCTGGACAAGTCACTTAAACCTGTTTGCCTCTGTTTCCCCATCTGTAAAATGAGCTGGAGAAGGAAATGGCAAACCACTCCAGTATTTTTGCCAAGAAAACCCCAAATGGGGTCACAGAGTGTTGGACATGAATAAAAATGCCTGAACAACAACAAACTGAATTTTCCTTAATAAGACCCACCCAATTCAGGTTACTGCAATTACTCAAGATCTGCCTTCAATGCCTATGTACAGCAAACCTTCACTAAAATGGGTCTAAATGGAGGGAAGGCAAACCAATGTGAATTAGTGAAAAGTCTTAATTATAACCTATGTGTGTATAGTGGCAGAGATCTGGACTCAAAGCCAGGTAGACCTGGGTTCAAATCCTGCCTTTCATATACATATACACTGGTTATTATGTTTATGGACAAGTCACTTAACCTCCCAAATGTTCTTCACAAACTCTCTAAGACTCTGTGTTACTGACTTGTATGGAAATATAGCATGATTACTCTCAAGAACCTTATATTACAAACTAGAGAAATGAAGTTTATTTTTCTAATCATTCCATGTGCTGTCTAATGGGGCTCTTCGGAGACCTGTTTTAATCATCATAGAGAAGTAAAGAAGACTGATTTATAATTATTAGGGCAATTATTTGTAACATTTTACTGCTAAAATGATGAAGATGCTTAAAAGTCATTGAAGATTGTTTAGGTATTATAAATGTCCTCTTTACAATCTTGTCTATAATTTAAATTTGCACTCCCTAAGAATAAGAGATTTGCTAAGTAAAGTTCAATTTCTGTCCCATTCTCAGGTGAAGCCTTATAAGACTTTATATCAGGAAGCACAGAAAAGCAGGATATCTTTGAAAACACTGCATAGGATTTATTATACAGTTTTTTTTAAAGCAAACAGTATGAAATGGAAATTCATAGTTTTATATTAAATCCTATTTTATGTTGTGCTATATACATAGATACATGCTTTTTTGTTTTTTTTTTTGTGTTTAAGTTCAAAATGAATAAATATTTTAAAAAATGGTGGGATATAATCAAGGTTAGACTTAGGAAAAAAGATTGTTCATCAAAAGTTCTCCTAATCTTCAATGTGTTATGTGGTTGCATGCTGAATAATTAAAGATTATATGTGTACACACATGTGTATATGTACATATATGTGTATACATAGATATACATCTCTTTATATATCTATATGACTTTATATTCCCTAGGTATGTTGCTATATCAAAGTATATAGCACCCTGTAAGCCTCATAATACACGATCTGTGTCTATTAGGACAGTACTAAACGCACTCTTGGTTCTGTCCCACTGTTCTGGTACTATGTAGTAGGTGTGACTCATTTTAAGAAACTTGATATTGGATAATACAAATTTCCAAAAAATAAATTTCCTTTCAAGGAGGGATCCTACCCTCTTTTAGAAAAGGATTCATGGAAGAATTTCCTTAAATATTGTTATGTTTCTCTTGGGAATTTAAAATACAACAATTTGATTTATTAAAATTCAGTTTACACATAATTTTTCAGGGCCACAGGTTTTGGAGCAGGAAGAGACTTAGACTTTACAGTCTTAACCTCCCTCTCAACTTGCAACTGAGGAAATGAACCATGGAGTGAATGACTTGCTCAATTCACTTGCTCATACAAGTAGTCGGTAAATTGGCAGCTCCCAGAGGGTAAGGAGAGTATCTATTCTTGCATCCATTTCCTTTCTAGTCCCTCCTTTCAGCATCCCATGCACAAAGGATGCTAGTCCATAGATTTAAGAGGCTATTTTCCTTCATGACACCTGCTTATGGTAGAATGTGAACCTGGGTCATGGGAGTCCAAACCGGGATCCCACTACCTACTGAAAGTCTCAGCCCTGAAAATTCTGCATTGTGATCTGTTTTTATAAGACAGAGCTTATTTCTAATAAGATAAAATTTAATAGACTAATGAATATAAGGTATTAGTGGCTAATAAACCTAAGACTGGGGAATGAAATCATTATTCAAATAAAACTGTGGGGAATATTTGATAGCTGTATACTAGCCTTCTTCCCCATCTCTCAGGGTTGGAGCCTATAAGAAGCTCTTATTGGTTTAATAATCTAAAAATATTTTGAAATAGTAAACAATTATGAAGAAAAATGAATGGTACATTCACCTCAATTTTGGAGAAGAAAAACGTATATATTGGACAAGTCAAAAAAAGTTTGGAACACAAAATTAATGGTTGTTCTTATACAAAGAAGAGAATTTTTACATGGCAACAAGCAATATTGCTAAAATAAAAAGTAAAGAAATAGATGGGAAAATATGTTAAACACATGTGAAAAAGTCTGATATTCAGAATTTATAAGAAACTGCACTAAATACCTAGAATTCAACCTTCAGTGGAAAAAATCATCAAATACCCCGTGAGCAGACAATTTAGAAGGTAGAAATACAAATCATTAGTAGATAATATTTCTAAAATGCTTAGCACAATACCTGGAACATAGTAGGCACTTAATAAATGCTTATTTCTTTCCTTAATATCAACCTAAAAACTATTTACATTTTCTAATAATTTAAAGGCAAATCCAAATAACTGTAAAATATTTAAATAGCCAAAAAAGGAACAAATACAACAATTTTATGTTGTCACCCCTGTAGGTGTTATTGTGACATAGACTAGTATGAACATTTTGGACAGGCAACAATCCATAGTAGATAGAATGTCAGTCAGGAAGACCAAGTCAAGTCACTTAACCTCTGAATGCCCCAAGCAACTCTTGGGGACCATTAGCTACAGAGGATTCTTCTTGTTCAGTCAATTTCAGTCATGAGTCAGTTTCAGTCATGTCCCACTCCTCATGGCCCATTTGGGGTTTTCTTGGCAAAGATACTGAAGCGGTTTGCCATTTCCTTCTCCAGTTCATTTTGTAGATGAGTACATTGGAGCAAATGGGATTAAGTAACTTGTCCAGGGTTTTACAGCTACAAAGTGTCTAAGGCCAGATTTGAACTCAGGAAGAGAAGTCTTCCTGAGAAGAAATGAGCTCCCTTTCACTGTAAGCAGAAGCTGAATTTGTCATAGAGGAGATTCATCCTTCAGGTAAGGGTTAGATTGGATGACTTCTGAGGTCAGTGGACTTGGAGAAAGGAGTCCTGAGTTCAAATACAGCTCAGACACTTACTAGCTCTGTGACCTGGCTAGATCACTTAATCTCTGTCTGCTACAGTTCTCCCCCTCTGTAAAATGGGGATACAAATGGTACCTACCCCCCAAGATTTTTATGAGGATCAAATAAGATAATATTTGTAAAGCACTTCGCAGACCTTAAAGTTCGACATAAATGCTAACTATTATTAAAATGTAGTGAATTCATCCTATTTATACAGTGTCCCTAAAGTCCGGACACATAGAAAATCTCATTAACTATGCATATTTTTAAGAAATGAAATTTTCAACAACATTTTATTTAATTAGCATAAATTTTAGCCATGACAATTTCATATGGAATAAAAGCTTTCATTAGCTATTGGGAACTATTTTCCATATTAATGAGATTAATTTAATTTAATTAATTAATGAGATTTCCTATGTGTCTCCTATGTCTTCCTACGAAATTTCATTTACACTAACTAAACAAAATGTGGTTGAAAATTTCATTTATTTTATGTCTTAAAAATATGCACAGTTAATGAGATTTCCTATGTGTCCAGACTTTAGGGGCATGCTGTATGTTGGATGTTCCAGCTTGCTGGGTGTTATTCCATTTTGTTGTGAATATTGTAACAGCCTTTGGTACCATAAAGAGGGGTCTTTCTTGCCAGGGTTGTTTGTGTATAATTGTTTGCATGTTGTCTGCCTTTTCTTTGCCTCTCTTTGTTCCTCTATCTCTTAGCACAGTGCCTAGGACACGGTAGGTACTCAGTAAATGCTCATTGTCTGATAAGGGAGGAAGAGAATAACATAGTGTCATCCACCTGACTACCTCTTGATAACCATCCACAACGCTGTCTTTGTTTTGAGCTGTTTCTGACCTCCCCTTGGCTACTGTTCTTCCCAATGTCCCCTTCTCACCTTGCAAATGGGTCAACCACAGGGGCTGGCGGTAGTGTTCTGAGGCGATGGACAGGGTGTTGAGGGCCACGACCAGGATCACCAGCCAATAAAAGAGCCTGGATTTCACAACCTCTTGACATTTCCGGCGGAAGATGCGATTCCACTGTCTCCAGTGTCGACTGTAAGATGGAGGAAGACAAAGAAGAGGGAGATCCAGAGCCTTTGATGCTGAAGCTGTGCTCCTGAGTCTTTGGCATTTTCTTCCCCTTTAAGACCCATCACTCCATCCCCAATATTTTTTCCATTATTCACAAGTAAACCTATTCAGCACCTGTCTTCCAAATTCCTCACTGTCTGCCTCTGTTTCCTTCCAAATTATGTATAACAGAAGCACGTTTAGGGGGGAAACTGCATTTCCCATAAGGACATGGGCTTTATGATGGGACTGATGGAACGAAGCTCCTCTGACCAATTGCTATGAAACAGTGAATCTGTGGTGAAGGGTGATTGTGTCTGGAATACAGGACGCTTCAGAGAGGCATCAAACCAGCCTGCAGACTGTGCCTGGGACAGCATATACCTTCATCCACACCCACCATTCCCAGCTTCTTAGGGAGAAAGGAGGAAGGTCATTTTCATTATTGGTCTGGGATCAGAAGGTGGTGCTGTGGATGGAGCACTGGGCCTGGACTCAGGAAGACCTGGGTTCAAATTCAGCCTTGGTAACTGGATGATCCTGGGCAAGTCACTTAACCTTTCTCTGAGTTTCCTCAGCTGCAAAATGGGAATAATAGTAGCACCTGCCTTGCAAGGTAGGATCAAATGAATTTAGATTTGTAAAGCATTTAGCACCCAGGGGTGTGTGTGTGTGTGTGTGTGTGTATGTGTGTGTGTGTGGTGTGTATATGTATTGTTTATTTGTTGTGTGTATATGTGTTGTGTGTATTGTGTATGTATTCTGTGTATGTGTTGTGTGCGTATGTGTTATGTATATGTATGTGGTTGGTGTGTTGCACTGTGGTGTGTGTATGTGCATGTATTGTGTGTGTGCATGTGTGTATATATTGTATGTGATATGTATATATTATGTGTGTATACATGTGCACGTGTATTGTGTGTATGTGCATGCATGTGGAGTATGTGTGTGTATATATGTGTGTGTTGTGTGTGTGTGGTGGGGGAGGTGGTGGAGAAATGAGAAAAGGTGGTTCAAGGAAGAAGGAAGCTCAGTGGGGAATTTGACTTTGTGGTTTTGGTGGCTGGTGGGGTGTGTGCTCTCTTTTTCCACGTAAAAAAAAACAAAGAGAATAATCCTTGAGAAGGATATGGTAAGAAGTAGTTATTCTCAGATTTCTCAGGGGAGGGGCAGCAATTCCACGTAGCCCATTCCCAGACCCATGTGCCCTGTGCTTAAAGAAACTCAGGTAACAAGAGGAAAAGGGAATAGGAAAAAACCAGCCCCCAGCTCTTCTTGTCTGTTCTGTTTAGGTTTGGGTGGAATTTCTGTGATGGAGGCATTCCTTGATTTATCATAAGCTAGACAGTGAATGTTCTCCTAACCCACACACTGAGGAGGGTGGGAAAGGGCTGAGCACAGAGGCAGGGGAGAAACCATACGATTTGGAGGTGGAGAAGCTGGCTTTGACCATGCTCTACTGCTTAATCTCTTTGTGACCTTAGGTATGTAACTTAACCTTCCTGGGTTTCAGTTTCTGCATCTATTAAATGAGAATTTTGGCCTTGGTGTCCCTGTGATTCCTTCCATTTCTAAATCCTATACTTCTCTGGCACATTTTGCAGACTAGTGGAAAAGATGGTCAGTCTAGATATTTGGAAAACTAATCAGTGGCAGTTGAGTTTGCCAAAGGGGTAAATGAACTGCCTTCCATAGTTTCCTGAGGACGGACAACATATAGTCATTATGTCTACAGTAGGTTTTATGGATACTCACATAAATTGGATAAATTTGTTCAAGCCTTCAATTTCATAGAGGCTCTCTGTGTCTGATCCACCTTCATCTGCTGACAGCTTCCCTAAGGACCCAAGAGAAACAGTCAGACAAACAAGCAGATGGGCTTTGCCATCTCTGAGGAAAATTCCCATGTGGGTACATATGGAAAGCTTTTCCAAAGTAAGACCCTTTTATAGAGCAATGTTTTCCCAAGACATAGCTGCATTAATGAGATATTAGTGTAACTTGGGTTTTAATCCAAGTCTGGGGTGTTTTGTGGGCTGCATATGCATGATTATGGATCGGTGGGGAGAATTCTAAGTAAGATATGTTTAGGGTTGTTAGCAGGAGAATTTTGGAGAGGGAAGCTGATCTTTGACAGAAAAAAGACAGTCTTCATGAGAGAAACAGAGAGCAAGTGAGAGAGAAAGAGACAGACAGAGAGAGACAGAGAGACAGAGACAGAGAGAGAGACACAGAGAGACAGAGAGAGAGGCAGAGAGAGAGAGAGAGACAGACAGACAGAGACAGAGACAGAGACAGAGACAGAGAGACAGAGAGAGAGACAGAGACAGAGAGACAGAGACAGAGACAGAGAGAGAGACAGACAGAGAGAGAGACAGACAGAGAGACAGAGATCCATATATCATGCTAAATGCCACTGGTTTGGCTTGAAACCCAGGTTATACTGGGATGGGCTCAGTCTGACAATAAACCTCCTTGGTGAGGCAGCACAAAGTCCTGGAGAGGCCCCCACTCCCCCCCCCCCCCCCCTTGTCTCTGGGCCATAGAGAGGGCCAGCAGGTGGGGTTTCCTCTTAGCTGACTGGATACAAACTTTCTCTTATGTCATCGATATCCATAACTTCTGCTTGGGTGATCCAGCTCATATAACCCTTGAGGTCTTCCTCTAGTTGCTGCTTTTCTCTAAGCTTCTGAAAGGTCCCCCGAGACTTGGCCTTTTCCCGTTCTTTGGTGAATTCACTGAAATGCAATGAGAGGGGAAAAGAGAAGACAAGACTGTTATCGGGGTACTGACCTCCCTGGGGAGAATGAAGGCTCCACGCTTGAATGAGTGGTCGCCTCTCTCCCCCTAACCAGGGCCCTAGATGCCACAGACAATGACTACCTGAGGTCCTTCATATAGTCCTTGGTCAAGAAATGACTTAAAGTTCATGTTTTTCACATTTTATCTAAGTGACTCTGAACATCTTTCATTTATAAAGCAACTCTTAGAGGAAATGGGAGAAAATTTAAAACTCAAAAGTTTGCGGAACTGAATGTTGAAAACTAAAAATAAATTTAAAAAATTATAAAAAAGAAAGTGATGGGGTCCATTAACCCTTAAAAAAGACCTTCTTGCCACTGGCCACTGCAAAGAGGAAGAGAGTATTATGCAGAATCAAGGAATTCTGCATAATAAAGCTGGAAGGGACCAATAGGTCATCTATTCCAATCCTTTCCTTTTTCTGATGAGGAAATGGATACTTGAGAGGTAATATAATTTGTTCAAGGTCACATAGCTTGTAAGTGGTATACCTAGGACTCTTTTGACTGTAAATCCAGGGACTTTTTCAGAAGTGCTGCTTCCTCTCAATTTAACATTTAAAAAGAGGGCAAGGCACTGTCTCCCTTATTGGTGGAGTGCTGGAGCTACGTTTAACAGGCTCTAAAAATCTGGTTGTTAAATTTTCAGTGTCAGCATTTATACCTTCAAAATCAGCAAAGGCTATAAATCAGAAACTGATTTTTTTTATTTTGTTGATTGTCTAGACTTAGGAAAGAGATGGAGAAAATGCTAATAATGCAGGTTAAAGTTAAAGGTATATCATGGGTTAAATTTTTTTTGGGGGGAGAGCTGGTTGTTAAACATTTATCAAGATGCCCTTGGTTACCACCCCCATTTATTGGGATGTTTGGAGAAGACAAGCCTTGGAGAACATGGAAGAGAAGTAGACTTTGCCCTGAAAGGGTGGAGGTAATAATTAAAAGGTACGTTTAAGCCTTTATAAACACATTATCAAAGTTTTATAGTTCCTTTACTTCATTTCATTTCCCCTTCATTAATTAAGTTAATCTTAGCTCGCCTTAGATATGGTGAAAAAGAGGTTGTTTTTGTCCCTTAAGCAAGGAGGGTATGGGGAGTTTGACTATTTCAGAGCAAACAGAAAGGGACTAGGGGACAGCTAATGTTGTCATCACTCTCCAGAGTGGAATTATAGCTTGAATAGGTTATAATGAAGAATAGCATGATGGTCTACTCCTGACTTTTTGCGGATTTCTTTGCATTTTCTTTATTTACTTCTTTTTATAGCTTTTAAGACAAGATTATATACTTTAAATGAGGCTTTGTAGAAGGAAAATGTTTGGTTAAAATATTGTCACATAAGCATTAAGATGGTCAATGGTTTTCTCCACTAAAGAGATGACTGGGGGTGGGGGGTGGGGTGGTGGCTAGGTGGCACAGTGAATGGAGCACAGGCCCTGGAGTCAGGAGGACCTGAGTTCAAATCCGGCCTCAGACACTTGACACAAAAAACTAGCTATGTGACTTTGGGCAAGTCACTTAACCCCAACTGCCCTCCAAAAAAAAAAAAAACCACACACACATAAAAAGAGATGACTGGGCCCTGCCCTGATGGATGTAAGAGAGGGAATCCTCATTTACATTACCTTTTTTTTCCTTACTATTTTGGAGCTTTGAGCCACTAAAAAATTAAAATAAAAATTAATTTAAAAAAAGTTATACATGTGCTGGGAGCATGGACGAAACTAGGCTGGTTCTAAAAAATCAGGTGAACAAGAAGTGGGTCTGATTTTCTAATTTGTGGGTAGCAGAGTATTTGGCATGACTTTCAGGAGAACTGTGCTCTTGTCTCAGTTCTGCCACTAACTGTGTGGTCTAGCTATGTGTGTAGGGGTATTGAATGACATTACCTCTAAATTCCTCTACAGCTCCCAAATCCTATGATTCTGGATCACTTAAGCCAAGTGTCTGCTGCAGAACTGGAGAAGGGAATATTATGGCCTGATGGTAACAAAACCTGTGTGTGAATCTATCTACCCACCTTGGGGAACCAAGTATCGTCCAGTAGTCTCTAAAAACCCTCTATAACACAACTGATTCTTAGGGTAGGGCTCTGGAGACAATACAGGAGGAAGAAATAGGAAACTCAAATAGTGACTTGTCCCTTGATTGAGTATATTTTACAACTTATTGTTTAAGTGATGAGGTCCTGAGGTTCCCCGTGTGTTCATGACCTTTCTCTGCCTGTTTTCTCTGGGGACACTTTTGGACACCTGCATCTGCCTCCCATGCCATAGGGAGCACCCAGGAAAGAAACCAGAGGGAAAATCTTTAGAGGGATGAGAGGAATGAGGCAGGTGACCAAGGTAGGCCAGACAGTGGGGTCCCCACTTAGAGCGTCAGCCAGAACTTGGTGGGAGCAGTTATTGCATCTGGCAAAACCTTCAAGCAGAAGGTGAAGCATCTATACTGAATCATAGATTCACAGTGACCCAGTTTCTAGACTGGACTATTTAGAAAAGGGCTATATTGTTATCCTTGGAATATCACAGGGCGGAGGAAAGTGCTAGAGAAAATAAAGGGGTTTGTGGCAAGGAAGAGAGGAAAATGACAAAACTGATGAAATCTAGTTATCCAGCCCCTCTTCTGTTATCCTTATCAGCGTCCCCTAAGGGAGTAGGTTGGACCAAGATGGACAAGGTAAGAGTTACACTACCAGAGAAATCATGGTGACAAGCCACACCTCCTTAGGGGACCCTTGCCCTTCAATACACTTACCCACTCAGGACACCCAGAACTAGGTTGAGGATGAAGAAGGATCCTAGGAGAATGAGGCTGACAAAATAAATCCAGGGCCACTCATTTCCAATGGCATCATTGACCTAGGGGTCAGCAAAGATTGTGAGTTTGGAATTATAGAATCTGACTGCTAAAAGAGATTTCAGGAATCATTATCGCCAGGGATTCTTAACCTTTTTTTAATGGCTCTGTTTGAAGCCTATGGATCCCTTTCCAGGATATTGTTTTTAAATAACTAAAAGAAATATTAAATTGCAGGGAGAGGTTAGTGAAAATAAAGATGAATTTTCCCCCATCCAAATTCATGGACCCTCTAAAATATATTCATATATCCTTTGGGGTCCATTAAGAATCCCTGATCTACGTGCCTCAGTAAGGCAGACTACTGTAATGGAAAGAATGTTGCTTTTGGAGTTAGGAGAGGCTTGGGTGTAAATCTTTTTTTTTAAACTTAAATAATATTTATTTAATTTGCTATTTACACAAAATTTTCAAAAAATTTCACACTCCCCAACTAGAGAAGACAGGGAACTATTTAACAAACAGAAATAGTCAATCTTCAAAATAACTAGTAATTCTTAACAGATGAAAATAGTAAAGGATCTGTCGTTTCAACATAGCCCAATACAAAGTGTCTATGACTTACTCCCAAATTATCTGACTTAGCAGATAAGTCTTGGTAACTGATTAAGGCACAAAGATATTAAATGATTCAACCTGGGTCAAATAAGTTGTAAGTGTCCAATGCAGTATCTGAACCTAGATCTTTCCAAACTAGTATTCTATCCACTATACCCTGCTGCCTCCATAAATAATACAAATGAAAACGAATAAAAATAATGCAAAAATGGAAAAAAAATTTGTAATAACCAAAACGGTTTTTTCCCCAAAGAAAGAAAATAAAATTCTAGGGACAGCCAGGTGGCACAGTGAATAGAGCACCGGCCTTGAAGTCAGGAGGACCTGAGTTCAAATCCGGCCTCAGATACTTAACACACTAGCCATGTGACTTTGAGCAAGTCACTTAATTCTAACAGCCCTCCAAAAAAAAAAAATTCCTTCCAAAAAGCAAATTGCACAAGACAAAACTAAAATGGATTAAAGTCATTTCTCAGAAAAAAATGTACAAAAATAAAATTTTAAATACATTTCACAAGTCATGTGTCTTCAGATTCTTTAAAGAGTTTCATACATAAGGTCACATTTAGAGAAAATAAGTTAACGCAATCATTTGAATTGGCTGCCTGCACACTGGACAAGGCTTATTTCTCTTTTTGAGCTTCTTAGCACATGTAAAACATGCCATAAGATGTCCTGTCCTTCCATGGACAATGCAACCATTCTTAGGCCGGCTCTGACAGATGACACAGGGCTCTACTGTACTGGGGGGAAGAACAGACTCCATACTTGTTTCTTTGTCTTGTGCTTCTTCTCTCTCCAATTCTCCAGCATCTTCCTGACTACTACAGACGATACTTTTAGATGTCGATGGCTGGGAATACTCCTCACTTTCTTGGGAATCTGATATCTGCACTATTTTTTCATCATTTTCCTCAACACATGAATCTTGAGAGTCATTCATTTTATTTTTCTTACAATTAGGAACATCAAAGCCCTCTTCCTCCCCTTGTGTGGGGTTTTCTAGTTTGCCTTTGTCTGACACGTCACCTTTCTCCTCAGGAAGCCAATTCTCTCGTAAAGCCCAGCATCTGTGGCAGTGTGGTGGAAGTGGAGGGTTCATTTTGTCACAGGAAGTACACTTCCAATAGTCAGCTAAGGATATTTCAGGGTGTTCATCAAACGAGTCAGTGTCACTATCCTCTGCCTGATATACGGTTACCTGGTATATCTCATCATCTTCATCTGTGAGTTCTTGTCCTTGTTCATTGTGACTATAATCTTCTGAATCAATAGACAACTTCTAACTCAACACTGAATTGGTCTGAAACTGAATCATCTGAATTTTCACTTAATACACCAGTATCAATATCCGGACTTGAAGGAATTTCTGTTGAGTCACTTCTACTGCTTCGTTCACAGCAAATCTCATTTATGACACACAGAGCAGTTTTCATCAAACGTAAGGGAAATACTATCTGACTTATGTCGTTTTCTGTGTCTTTCACCAAGCAACTCATCTGAATTTTCTTCTGTTTCACTGTGTGTTCTCCTTCTAGATGAGGTAGCTGGTCTAGAATTCAGATTAGTTGATGGTTTCTCTTCCTGCAATTCTTGCATAGATTCCTTTTGACCACTTCCGATTTCAAGCTGACACCTGGCTTCATTCATAGATGTATTTGGACTAGGAAATTCTTGTTGATTGACTGCTATCAAGTTTCTGGAAATCATTGCATATAATCTCCTGTGCTCTTTCACAGAGAAGCTTGGTACCCCAAACAGATCTCCAAGAAGGTCATCTGAACAATAGACAATGTGCTGTTGCTTTTTATCATATAATTGTTTGACCGAGATCGAATAAAACCTCCTTCTTTGTGAATGTTTCTTTCTGCGCACCAGCAAACTTCAACAACTTCAAGAGCAATGGCTTTTGGTCTAACCTGTGCCTCTTGCTCCGAAGGTGGCATCTGCGAGGTGCTCAGGGCACCCTCTGCATCAGAAGACATTTTCGTATTGCACATTTGCCTTTGCCCCCGGATGCGGAGGCCCCTCCTCACCGCCCTCCGCTTCTTCCTCTACCTTCCCGCCAGAGGCTGCAGACCCGCCCTTTCGCCCCCCTCCCTCATGCCCCCGAGTGGGACGCCGCGGAGCCCCAGAAAAAAGGGGCCGCGGGTAGGACGCCCCTCGACCACCCAGGTCAGGCGAGGCACGGGGGCCTAGTAGAACCGCCGGCCCCCGCGGCTCCGGCCTCACCTCCGGCTCCAGAGCTAGGAGAGCTTCTCGCCGTGCTGGCGACGGCCGCGCCCGTGGCGGACTACCCTCGGAGGGTGGTATTTGCCTCCAGGCGCCGCTTCGAGTACCGTTGGAGGGTTTGGGGGGGAGGGGAAAAGGCCGGAGCGGCCCCGCGCTAGCAGCAGCAGGGTCTCCCTTGGGTGTAAATCTTGCCTCAGATATTTAATGCTGTGCTATCATGGGCAAGTCACTTAATAAATAATAATAATAATAATAATAATAATAACAAACAATAACTATACCTAGCATTTTCCCATCACTTTGAGGTTTGTGGAATATTTTACACATATTATCTCATTATAGCATCACAACAACCTTGGGAGGTAAGTGCTGTCATTAATCTCATTTTTGTAAATGAGAAAACTAGAATTAGCACAAGTCAAATGACTTACTCAGAATCACACAGCCAGTAAGTGTCTGAGTTGGGATTTGAACTCAGGTCATCCTAACTCCAGACCCAGAACTCTATTCATACACCACCTAGCTGTCTCTCTGGGTCTCAGTTTCTTCATTTGCAAAGTGAGACTAAAAATGTCTGTAGTCCCTATCTCACATTCATGAAAAATACTCTTCAAAATACAACATTTATTACTTATGAAGAAACTGGGGCATGGAGAGGGCAAGTGACTTGTCTAAGGTCACACAATCAGTAAGCATAGGGGCCAAAATTGGAACTCAGGTCTTTTGATTGCAAATCCAGGGCTTTATTCCAATACAGTATACCTGAGTTCAAATCCATCCTCAGACACTTACAAGCTGTGTGACTCTGGGCAAGTCATTTAACCCTGTTCTCCTTAATCCAATGGAGAAGGAAATGGCAAATTAATCTGGTGTCTTTGCCAAGAAAACACCTTGAACAGTATGGTCCATAGGGTCACGGAGAGTTGGACATGATCGAACAACACAACAGTAGCAGCAACAACAAGCACAACTGCGCTGATCTTGCCCTCCTCCCCCTCCTTTCTCAGTCATTCAGGGCCCTCTTGTGCTCATTCCAGAGTTTTTTCACCCAAGAGGAGTGAGAGGAGACCATGATCCACTGGTACAGGGAGGGAATCCTTCTAGATGGAGAGAGGAAGTATTTGTAAAGGCTAGGACCATAGAAACCAAAAGTTGAAAAGGCTCAGTTTCTCCTTACGTAAAAAATGGTTTGGGTGTTAGGGACCTCAGGTCCTTTCCCAACTTATCCAACAGTCAATGCTTCTGTCACCTCCTGAGGTCATTTTGTCTATCCCTCTGCCCCTTAGCAAGATCGAATCTATTCTATCCCTGGACAAGAACATCTCTTATTTGCTTCTTCCTGACATTCTTCCACTGTCTACTCCATCACTAATTAGTTCCTTCTCATCTGGGATCTTTGGAAATAGAAGAGACACCAGCCTTGTGCAGAAAGTACTTTGTGTCCAGAGATCTGGAGAGTAGACCTAGTCTTCCACCAACTAGCATTGTGCCTCAGGCAAGCCGGCCTCTCAGGACCAGGGTTATTTTCATTTGTCAAATGGGGATGAAGACATACATCTTCCCTCCTTACTCTACAGAGTTGTTGGGAGAAAAAAATGAGCTAAGAGATGTGAGAAAATACTTTCTCCAGTGTGAAGTGCTATCCAAATGCAGGATGTTATTTGTCCTGGATTGTGGTCCTGACTGGAGACTGGGAGATGGACACAATCACCTCCATAACATCATCCTGTCTCCAAAAATCCCAAGACACCAGAGCTGAAGGAAGGAATCATTTCCAGTCTAACCTAAGGGACAATTAGTAAAGGAGTGGAATCTTGGGGTGCTGATTCCAAACTGTCCTCCATCCTGCATGCTGAGAAGGTATAGTGTTCCGTAATTATTCTCTATTCTCTCTAGGACTCAACTTTCCTAGGGGACAGGGGGCATGTCCCCCAGTGACCATGGGGGAGCCTACATTTTGCAGTTTTCCAGGGGAGAATGAAACAGCAATGACCTAAACACCTGGACAAACTGCCTCCTGGTGCCTGCTCTGGGCATGGGATCTCCTCCCACCTTGTCTCCCTCCTCTTGTGGCTGGGTGGGGTTAGGATAGAGATCATGTAGGCAGCAGCTGAGACCTACCCAGTAGAGGACATCAGTCCAGCCTTCCATGGTCATGCACTGGTACACGGTGAGCATGGCAAAGCCAAAGTTATCGAAATGGGTGATGCCATTATTGGGACCTGGCCAGCCACCTCTGCACTCACTTCCATTGATGGTACATGGGCGCCCGGAGCCTGTCCTAGCACAAGGGGATGGTTTCTCCATCTCTACTGTGGCCACAATGTCTAGGGGAGGAAGGAAGCAAAAGCATTAGTCTTGAGTCCAAGAACCCCTTCAGGCTTGGCATATGACTGGGTAGGACAAAGGGACTGGGAGGTACAGAGCCTGCTTCCTAGGCCTGGAGAGCCAACTACTAGTGTGTAACACTGGACTACTTACTTGAACACTTTAATATTGCTCTACACATTCAGAATTGTACTTATCCTTCCCTATGTGATATAATGTGGGAGAGCATTTTGAGGACTTTCAGACAGTGAAAGAGTTAAAAAAAAATTGGGACATTCAGAAAACAGTTCGGAGCATGTTTTGGAAATCTCGGTATAAATGCATGTAATGCAGGACTATTGTTCCATAAGAAATGATGGAAGGGGCAGTTGCAGAGAAACCTGGAATATTTGTGTGAACTGATGCAGAATGAAACGAGCAGAACCAAGAGAACAATTTATGCCATAACAATAATACTACAAAGGGAAGTGTGTTTGGATGACTTTTGAGCTCTGATCAGTGCAATGGCCAATGATGATCTTGGAGGACGGAGCATGCTGCCCACCTCCTGACAGACGAATAACAGACTCATGATGCAGAATGAGACATACATTTTTGGACATGGCCAACGTGGGAGTTAGATTTACTTACTCTGCGTATTTGTTACAAGGGTTTCATTTTTCTTTCTTTTCTCATGGGAGTGCAGAAGAGGTGGAGGGAGAGTAAAATAGATGCTTATTAATTAAAAAGAGTATTTAAGAGATCTCGGGCAATTCATTTACAACTTGTTCATGATGCATGGAATAGAATATATTGCTCTCGGGCTTTAGAATCAGCCCTTCCTTGTACTCCACCTCTCCCCTTCCTCAGAGAGTCTAAGCCAAGGCCAACCAGTGGGCTTGGGAGGAGATGGCCTAGCCTGCTTACTGGCTGAACCAGCCTCAAGGCCTCTCTTGCTTACTTTCTCCCCTTGTGGGGCTCACCTGTCCCAATGAAGTAGCAGGTCTTGTGCATTTTTCCCTTGAAGAGTTCCAGTCCTACGATGGCATAGATGATGACCATGAAGAGAACCAGGAGGGCAATGTGGAACAGAGGGATCATGGCCTTGATGATGGAATTGAGAACAACCTGCAGGCCTGTGGTCAGGGAGAGCCTGTCATATTTCTTCTAACTTGCCCCCAACTCTGAGTTCTCCCCTTCTTTCCCATAGAGCCTTTTCCCAACGAAAGGAAGAATAAGCTTGTCTTAACATTCCCATCTACCCCAGGGACCAAAGACCCACAAACTTCTGTCAGCAGGGAGGCCCAGAGCTGGGGCCAGGGGGAAAGGATGGGGACAAGGGAAGAGCAGGTTCTACAGAGGGCACTGCCACCCACTTGGAACCCCTGACACCAGCCGGAGGGGTCTGAGGACACGGAAGGCTCTCAGGGCCTTGACATCCAAACCAGCTCCTTTGCTGCTCATTGGGGTTGAATTGCTTTGGATCAAGTTGATCTCTTCCAGAATCACGGTGGAAACCCTAGGGGGGAGGGAGGGAAAGAAAGAGAACCCAACAGGTCAGAAAACCCCACTGTCTTAGGGTTCTGGGTTCTGAGGGGGTGCTTGCTGGGGACCAACTTGGCTTTCACAGCCGTCTTGTCTGCTCAGAGGTTTTCCTGAGCAGACAGCCTAAAGCCAAGCACCACTTCCACACCTTTGCTGACCCTGCTTGGGGTGCACTTTTCTTTCCTCTTTGCTTATATAGATTTTACCATCCTTCAAGGCCCAACTCAAATCTTCCATGAAGCCCTCCTTCACAGTTCCAGTCTTCAATGATCTCTCTCCCTTCTTAATGCTTTAATGCTTCCACCACTAAATCTATCATCCCCTTATCCATAGCTGGGCAGTGTTTTTGAAGTATTCATGTCTACTTGCCTTGCCTCCCCAACTAGACTGTAAGCTCCTTTATGGGAGGAGTTGTAACATTTTAATTTGTATTCCCCAGCAGCACTGAGCACAGTGGTGGACGCATAGTAGGTCCTTAGAAAATACTTCCTGAATTGGACTTAATGATATAAACTTAGCAGTTGGAGCACTATTCCAAATGTAATAGCCAGCCAGTACAGACTTATTCATATGGAAATACCCAAGAATCAAAATTCCTTTGCACTTATTTTGTTTACAAAGTGATTCTGATTCATGAATATATTAATGTGAGTGGAACTATTCTCAATGGCTGCCAGGTACGGAATCATATTCTGACTTCTGAGCTTATAGAATTGAATTCACTCATGTTTCTACAATTATCTGTGAACCACAGTAGAATTTTTTTTAATTTAATTTTTCTTCAACAACAACAACAAAAAATTTTTTCCCTCCCATTTCACCTTCATTGAAAAAGGGAAAAACAAAACCCTTGTAACAAACATGCATAGTTGGGCAAATCAGATTCCTGCATTGGCCATGTCCAAAGTCTATGTCTCATTATGTACATTGTCATGTCTCTTTTAGGAGGTAACATCAGAAGAAGGTAAGTCCCTTTACAGCAGGGACCATTTCACCTTTGTATTTGTATCTCCCTAAAACCAATATCAGGAGTGGGTAACCCGCAGCCTTGAGGGGACATGTGGCCCTCTAGGTCCTCAAGTGTTGCCTTTTTACTGAATTCAAACTTCACAGAACAAATCCCCTTAATAAAAGGATAGGACCTATACAGTGCTTAGCCCCTAGTAGGCATTTAATAAATGCTTGCTGATTAATGAAAGAAATTGATTACAGGAGCCAGAGTGCATCAGCTGGGGCAAGAGAACAGAATGAATGGGGTTGGGTTGAATAGTCTGCCAGGCAAAGAGTCTTATGATACCCTCCCCTACATCTCTAGGATGGAGACTGTGGGGACTCCCCCGTGAAGGACATTAGCAGAAGGGCCCAGTTCTCTATTTTTGTATACATATCCCTTACCACAGTATTCCTCCTGACAAAGATGGTAGGAACACCCCTATGGCCACTCCCCTCCAATCCTGGAATGTTTGAGGGCTACTACCTACCCAAGGAAGACGATGATGAAGTCTAACACATTCCAGCCACTGCGCAGGTAGGCATCTTGATGGAAGAGGAAACCATAAGCAATGATCTTCATGGCGGCCTCAATTGAAAAGACGATGAGGAAGAAATACTCCAACTTCTCCTGCAGGGTGATTGGAGAGTGGCAGAGAGCTTAGTCCCCAAACAGAAGATTTCCTAGCTGGTTTCTCTTGCCATCTAGGTATGATTTTTCTTGCTATCACCACCCCAGAGACTGAAGGGACTTCTCTCTTTTTTTTTTTTTTTGAAGGGACTTCTCTTACACAGGTCTGGGATTCAGGATGCTTTTCACTTTAACAGGAACAGCCCTTCCCATATTACCTACTGTGATATAGCAGATATGGCCTCTGGCTTAAAAGACATAATATTTTACTGCAAGTGTGTGTGGTGGAATCATGGGAATTCATGCTATACAGCTGAGGTACATGTTTCTCAGTTCAGCTTGATTTGGTTAACAGCAGAGCTCACAGGTAATTTGGTCTGTCTGGCCAGCCTTGTTTTACAGATCTTACAAACTCAGTCCCAGAGAAGTTAACTGATTTGACCAAGGTCACACTGGTAATAAATGGTTTCTGAACCAAGGTCCTCTGACTTCAAATCCAGCACCATTTCCATTACACCATACTGCCTCCTCCTCATGGTCAGCTGACTCCTGTAGACTCAATCATTTGGGTCATTTTGTCCTCACTTAAGTTATTACTATCATGTCCCAGACTCAGATTTATTTGTAATCATTTACCCATCTACTTGGGGGCAGCCAGGTGCCACAATGGATAGAGTGTTGGACCTGGAGTCAGGAAAACTCATCTTCCTGAGTTCAAATCCAGCCTCAGACATGTACTAACTGTATGATCCTGGACAAACTACTTAACCTTGTTTGCCTCAGTTTCCTCATCTGTAAAATGAGCTGGAAGAGGAAATGACTAACCACTTCAGTATCTCTGCTAAGAAAACCCCAAATGTGGCCATGAAAAGTCAGAAACGACTGAAATGACTAAACGAAAACCTGTTTGCTTGTTTTTAATTTCCTCCCTGCCTTCCTTCCCCCTCCTCCTTCTCCCCCATTAGAGTTAAGCTCTCTAAGGACAAGGACTTTCTTGTTTCTCTTTGCATATCTAGGCTCTAACATGGAGCCCTTGCACATTTTGTGGGGAAGGACAGGGATTTCATGGGAGTAATGAACAAAGTTCCTCTACCATGCAGATTGCCACATGCTTTGCAAATTCTAGTCTGGAAGAGTTTCCTGGGACACTGAGAGAGTAAATTATTTGGGTCATACTTCCATCTTGTGTCAGATGGAAGGTGGAATTTGAGCCTAGATCTGCCTATCCTCAAGGCTCACTCTCTATTCATTACATCACACTGTCTCTCTCTGCCTCGTATGTCCTAGGTGTTTAATAAATGCTCACTGAATGAATTCTTGGATTATTCCTGTTCTCTACCTTGAGCTCAGAATTACTTCTCTCAGGCCCTGTTGTCAATGGGAAAGCAAGTTCTGGGACGGAGATTATACTTTGATTAAATCATTCTCCTCAAAGCCACTTAAACTTGGTTGGTTTGGTCTCTGCTCATAAAATTTCCCTAAATAATGACTGTTGTTGTTCAGGTTTTCTTGGCAAAGATACTAGAGTGAGGCTTGCCATTTCCTTCTCCATCCCATTTTACAGATGAGGAAACTGAGGCAAACAGGGTGAAGTGACTCAGGGTCACACAGTTAGGAAGTGTCTGAGGCTGGATTTGAACTCAGGCCTTCCTTACTCCAAGTCCAGCACTCTAACCACTCTATGTCTAGCTGACCTCCATGTGGTGTTCAAATTTGCAAAATGCTTTATATATGTTATTTCACTTGAGATTCACAACAACCCTTCAAAGTAGTCACATGGTCATTCTTACCCCCATTTTACAGAGGAGGAAACAGATGTTAATTAACTTTGTCTAAGGTGACCCAACTCATATATCTCAGAGGTAGAATTCAAAACCCAGATCTACCTGACTCCAAGTCCAGCCCTGAATCTACTGTGACACACAGAAGTTCTTGTTCTCTGGCTTAGGTCTTGAAGCCACTTTCATCTCTTTATGTTTCTATATGAGTTCTCTGAAGCCCTAAATGTTTTCAGAATTCTGGAGGGGGAAAGGCAAGGCAATTGGGGTTAAGTGACTTGCCCAAGGTCACATAGCTAGTAAGTGTGTCAAGTGTTTGAGGCTGGATTTGAACTCAGGTCCTCCTGACTCCAGGGCTGGTGCTCTATTCACTGAGCCACTTAGCTGCCCCTCAGAATTCTGATCCCACTTATTATCATCATGGGGCTTCCAACAACCCTCCATCCTTGGTCACCACACCCCTTGTCACACCACACCTCAGTCATCTCTTCAGTTTTGTCTTGTCCCAGAGAAATATTAGCATTAACTTTAATATCTATACAATTTCATTTTAGTTCATTTTATCTAGTCCCAGCCATACTGGTCTGTTGTCAAATTCACATTTTCAGAGAGTTTTTTAAACTTGGTGGTGATATGGAAGGTAGTGGAAGGGGGTTTCACCAACAGCCTGGTCCTAGGGATCTCCAAGGATCTTCTTCAGTGAAAGCTTCCAGAGAGTGTAGGTGGAAACAGAGACACAAGAAAATTATTCTCAACAGATAATATTGGAGGAAACATATCAGAAAAATCACCCTAAATTGCTTAAGGGTACCTCTAGAACCCTGATGAGGAGATGTAATCTTGCTCCAGGACCCAAGATTGATTGGTAAGAAAGGAAGCTGGGGTATAGGCTCCTTAGAGATCATGTGGGCTATGCATTATAGAAGATACACTCAGCTCTCTTGATTCCTCTTGCCAATTCTTAATAATAATGATAATAGCTAACATTTATACAGCACTTACTATGTACTGGACACTACGCCAAATGCTTTACAAATATTATCTCATTTGACCTTCACAACACCTTTGGAGGTAAGTGCTGTTATTATCCCCATTTTACATTTGGGGAAACTAAGTGGTTAAGTGATTTGCTCAGGGTCACACAGCTAGCAAGTGAATAAGTCTGGATTTGAACTCAGACCTTCCTGACATTAAGCCCAGTGCTCTACCCACTGTGCCACCTAAGTCTCTCTCCCATATAGAAGGCTGTTAAGACAAAATTAAAATGGAACCTCTTGAACAGCTTTGCTACATTTGGCATCTTACTAAAGTGTCAGTAAAAATGGCTTTTGACAGGGAAGGTGATGTTTACCTGAAGATAATCATTAGGGATGACATACTGGACTGAAGGGACTTGTCAATCACCAATTCTGAATCTCTTCTGCTTTGGAGCAGGAAAGGGTGGAAGGAGAATGAGGAAGGAGAATTTAGAATATGGATAATTGTGAAACTAGGGGTCAGGGTGAGTGTGTGTAGGGTGATTACTTGCTTTTAGTTAGAGTTCATTTTTTTGGTTTTTTTTTTTTTTTTTTTTTTTTTTGGAGGGGGGAAGGCAAGGCAATTGGGTTTAAGTGACTTGCCCAAGGTCACAAAGCTAGTAAGTGTGTCAAGTGTCTGAGGCCAAGTTTGAACTCAGGTCCTCCAGACTCCAGGGCTGGGGCTCTATTCACTGCTCCACCTAGCTCTGCCCCCCCCCTTTTTTAGGGCTAGTTCATTAGAGGGTGGAATTCTTAGGAGGAAGGGAGTAAGAGAAAGTAAAAGAATTGAGTCCACATCAAAGATCTTAGGACTCCGCTACATTAGGAGACTGGGGGAAGGAGGGGGAGGAGGAGGAAGAGGAGGGATAACAGCACCCAAAATAGATCTTGCGCTTTCTACAGGCAGCCCAAGAGGCTGCTAGCCATTTATCCCCCAATCTGGCCTCCCGCATCTGCTGCTGCCCATCTCTTAGTCGGCCCTCCTGGCAGTTGGCCTCAGGCTCAGGTTGACAGTTTCAACGACTTGTGGGTGGCCAGATGGGATAAGTCAGCTGTCTCAGCTGCTTGGCCCCTAAATGCACAGCTCATTCCCCCAGTGAGTTCCCTTACACAAAATCCTGGTGTTGATAGAATTACAAAGTATTAGAGCTGGAATCACATGTTTTCTGCATGTATGCATACGTGTATATGTATGAGAATGTCAGTGATGTCTGGGTGATGCTGTTTCATCTGTCAGGGTCAACGTGAGGCTTAATATGGGTATATTGAGTGAGTCTGTGTGTTCCTGAATATGTCTGTGTCAGTGTATTTGGAGGTGTTAATCTGAGTCAGTGCTTGGCTCTCACCCTGGGACACACATACACATGTGCCCTTCCAGACGTGGAGAATCACTCCCTCTCTAGTCGATCTGTGTATCATCTCATAGAATTAGATAACACATGTAACAAACAACAATAACGACAATATGTAAAATACTTCGTAAACCCCAAGGTGCTATATGAATCCCAACTATTACTATTTTCCTTAGTGTATTTTTTTTTGGAGGAGGGAAGGCAAGGAAATTGGGGTTAAGTGACTTGCCCAAGGTCACACAGATAGTAAGTATGTCAGGTGTCTGAGGTTGGATTTGAACTCAGGTCCTCCTGACTCCAGGGCCGGTGCTCTATTCACTGTGCCACCTAGCTGCCTCCAACTATTATTATTTTCTAAAAGAGATCCCTTCAACCAGCCCAACTCCTCCATTTTATGGGTGAAGAAATGGAGACCCAGAGATGGGAAATCACTGCCTCAATCAAACAACTATCAGTATCTGTGTGTGAATTCTAATTAACGTTGGCTCCCTGTGTCAGAATAATGTAGGATGGAAATATGTATGTGTTATAAAAAACAGTTTGTTTACACCCAGCACAGGTGTCTTAGTTGCCCTATGTGCGATATTTATTTTAATTCTTTAGGAACTGTTGTATTTCACATCTTGCAACATACAAGCAACACTGGTAGAAGGCATTTGCTTTCATGGGAAACCTGGAAGATATGGAACTTCCAGAAGGCAATCTAGTTTTCTCTATTTCTCTCACTCAACTCTGAGCCAAATTCATTGTTCATCTGTACTATCTGTCCTCAATATACCTACTGATGGGCAAGTTCTGTAGGTTGTCCATTCAAATACAAGGTATGATCTGAAAAATAGTCATTCATCCACTTGATATTTCCTGTGTGGATGATCTCACCAAACACCTTTGAATGATTACAGATCACTTGTAGGAGGCTCTGCAGTGTTCTAGGGCTTGATATATTTAGCACAATGTCATATAAAAATAGGAGAAGCTAGAGGCCCTCACCATCTATAGAAAACTCCTCTCCAATTTGGACTCTGTGCTGGATGTCTTCTATCACAGGGACAAACATTTTTGTCAAGCATGTCTCTCCCTACTTTATGTCTCATCTAACGCTGAGGATTAGAGAGTCATTTAAAAAATTCTGTTTTTATTCCTTTCAAGGAATATCAAGTAATTTTGATGTATGGATGAGAGACATCTTGTTGTAAAGGAGACTATAAGGTGGCATTTTGTTCTATGAAATCAAATGCTTTTTCATAATCAACAGATAATAACAACAGTGGGATTATATAGTCTCTACATCTTTTAGTCAATTGTAAAATGGTAAATATGCAGTGCATTATTGAGTATCTCTGGGAGACACTTGCTTGTTCTCTACCAAGACCCTCATCGAGGATACCTTGAGTCATATATAGATGATTCTTATAAAGATTTATTGGAGAATAGACATAGAGTTTGGTAGAGTAGACAAAGAATTTATGTATAATTTATGGTTTCTCTATTTCCTTTTATTAATAAGATCTAAGATTTTCCACTCCATACCTTTTATATCTTCCCCTCCTTCAGATATCTTATATATTAATCCTCCAATGCTGTTACAATTGTGTTGACTCCAACACAGATCTCTTTATACACTTAGTCTAAATGCTGAGGCTTTTCCTATCTTCATTCATTTGTAGAATTTCTTCTTCCCCTGTAAGCACATCCAGGAATGTGATGTTAGAGTCCAAGTGTGGTTATTCTCCTATCCTTGCTTGAGAAAACAGTTTGTAACAGTGATTTTTACAAATCTTTTTCATTTTCTTTTATTATTGTCCTCTTTCTTCTCTCATCCTTACATGCCCTTGGAATGACTTTGCTTACTTGGCTATCTTGCCAAATTGTCTTTTCTTGCTCTGAATCACTAATAATAAAAGAAATGAAAATCAAAACAACTATCACACTCAGAAAATAGGGAAAGATGGTAAAATATGAGAATAGTCAATACTGTAGACAGATAGGCACACTAGTGCATTGTTGGTGGAGCTGTGATGGCATATCCATTCTGGATATCAATTTGGAATCATGCAAATAAAGTGACCAAAATGTCCATGCTGTTTGAACCAGAGGTTCTACTTCTAGGTATATATCTTTAGAAGATCACTAAGAAAAAGAAAGGTTTAATATACCCCAACATACAGATTAACCATAGAACTTTTTGTGGTACTATAGAAACAAAAGAATAGAGACAAAATAGATCCCTGTCAACTGGGGAATGGCTAAACAAATTGTGGTACATAAATCTAACTGGATATTACTGTGTTCCAAGAAATGCCAAAGGTGATGAATACAAAGAAGTATGGAAAGACATAGGAACTCACGCGAAGTGAAGTAAACCGACCAAGGAAAACAATATACAAATGACCACCACAATGTAAATGGAGAGAAAAGCCACCACAGAACAATCACAAAATTGAATGTGGTGAAATGATCAGGAATGATCAGGAATAAGCTTGGCCCTTAAGAAGAGACATGGGGGCATCTAGGTGGCACAGTAAATAGAGCACCAGCCCTGGAGTCAGGAGTACCTGAGTTCAAATCAAGCCTCAGACACTTGACACTTACTAGCTGTGTGATCTTGTGCAAGTCACTTAACTCCAATTGCCTTGCTTTCTCCCCTCCAAAAAAAGAAAAAAGAAAGAAAGAACATGAAGGCACCTCCCCCAGCTTCTCTGCAGAGGAGAAGGTAGAGAGGTGTAGGATATTGCATATCATGTAAGATATTTTCTGTGTTCATTGGTTTTACTGATTTTTTTCTCATTCTTAAAAAAAAGGAAAAAACCCAAATTCCTGGTTATAAGGGATGGCTTTTAGAAAGGGGGAAGAGGAAGAACCAAGGGGAAAATGTAGATTATGAAAAAATAAAATATATCAATAAAAATCTATCTAAATGTAATTGGAGACTGGCCAAAATGGGCCTAATTCTAGAAACATAAGCAGTTAGTGATCCCATTTCTTGAAGTACCTGATGATATGTAATGAACAGGCCTGACTCTATCTCAGAGCATTAAACAAGCATTCTCTGACTATTTCTGCTCTGCTTTTTTGATTGACTGTTACTTGAGTGTATATACAGAAGATTCCCACAGAAGTAGCTAGGTCTCTCTTTCTTTCCCTGGGGTTGAATAAGGAGGATTAGCTGTTTTGGGCCCCTGGGTCAGGAGGAGGCATTGGGCCTGGAACTGGCATGAAGGTTCAAGCTAAGATTGGCCCTGCTATTTCCTGGGAAGGAAGTTATAGTGATAGTAGACTATTCTTTCTACCCAAGTTGACATGAAGCCATGAACATTTGACCCTGCTGATTCTTCTGTTACTGATAGGACTATTCTTTCCTGCTTTGGATGAAAGAGCATTGGGGATGGACTAGGCTATGACCTTATAAGCTTCAAAAGATTAAGAGAACTACTAGATATCTGGAGTCCATGCTGGATATTTCAAACAGCCCAGCCCAATGGTGAATTGACTCCACAGGCAAGATGGTGGGTCCTACAAGCAAAGAAGGGACTCTGTCTATAGGCTCTGCTGAATTAAGAAGTGAACTTGGTGGGACAAATGTTTTGTTGCAGCTGCTTTAAATTTGAACCCACCTTCCCCAGAGACTGAGGTGGTAGAAAGTGTGTCTCAGCTTTGGAAGAATGTGTTTTTAATTCTTTTCTTGTGTCTTCTCAGAAAATATCCCTTTGTAAAAGCTAATTGATATTAATTAACTCATCATGGGGTCAATGAACAATATAAGGGTGATATACTAACTGTAACTAGTGATTTTTATTGGGGAGACTACACTGGAAAGCAGGCTTAAGTGGATAGAATTAAAAAGAAACCACATTAGTCCTCAGAGGTATCCCTGGAAAACTCTGGTGGGGAAATCTATCTACTTAACCTTGCTCTGGGGACCTGACTTGTCAGTTCTGGTATTGGGATAAAGGCCCCTACAATCTATAAAGGCTCTATTAAATAAATGAATGAATGAATTTTTGAATGAATTGGCTTTACCTTCCACTGCCTCTCTCTTCTTTATGAACCAATACTACTGGTAATTGTCCAACATTCTTCTACATAAGTTTTTACATCTGAGTTTATATTCTAGTCCAGTGTGACCTTTGGCAGCCATCCCTCTCTGTCCAGCAAACAAATGAAACATTTGCTGACTAGGGTGTTTTCTGGACTCTTTTGGTCATCTTGTTGTGGCAATGAATTTACATTAGTTAGACCTCTAGATAAAAATGATTACAGTCAGTGTCAATTGTCATTTCTGATATCCATTTCCCAATTTTGATTGTGAATTATTATTTAAATGCAAATATAATTATGAATATTACTATTTTATCTTTGTTTAACATGAACTACCTATATGATCTCAGACAAATTGTTTTACTTTTCTTGGTCTCAGTTTTCTCATTTGAAAAATGGAGGGGGGGGAATCTGAAAAATGGGAAAAATATTATGCCTACCATACAGGACTACCAACACTCAGCATAATGCCTGTTACATAGTAGGTGTTTAATAAGTATCTGTTGACTAACTTTCACAAAGATCAGATGAGATAATTGATAAGAAAA
Organism: Petaurus breviceps papuanus; assembly: GCF_028583685.1. Lineage (NCBI taxonomy): Eukaryota > Metazoa > Chordata > Mammalia > Diprotodontia > Petauridae > Petaurus > Petaurus breviceps. The sequence continues at coordinate 26,050,917 of NW_027187372.1, forward strand.
TTGTCTAAAAATAAAGCACTATTTAAAAGCAAGGTAACATCCCCTCAGTGTATTGCCTTTATGTCTTTTCTCAGTCAAGCTCCAAGAAAAAGCTATTTATTTATGCTGGTTGTTTCCATTTCTCCTCTCACTCACTTCTCAATCCCTCCTTGTCTGGAATACAGTCTTATCACTCAGCTGAACCTGCTCTCTCCCAAGTAACTGTTAAATTCCTTAGCTTTTTCTCAGTCCCCCATCCTTCTTTCCTGAGTCTTCTTTCTACATCCCAACTCTTGTCACCCTCATCAGTTGAACTCCTGTGTTCTACAATCATCTTCAGGCAGACAAGTTTTATTTCCAGTCCTACCAAATACCCACTGAACGTTTTAAAAATGGAGGTATTGCTTTATAGGCACCACCAATTTAAGATGCCTAATCTCCTTCCCCCTAAGCCCACCTTTCTGTCTAACTCACCCGTTTCTCTCAAGGGCACCATGTTTTCAATCTGGAACCAACCTTGACTCTTCCCTCTCCTTTATCCCACATATTCGATCAGTTGTCATGTATCATTAATTCAATCTCAGTAACATTGTTCTACCTCAGTAACATTTGAACCTTTTCCTCCATTTACAAGGGTGCCAACCTTGTTCAGTCCTTCCTCCTTTACCTGGAGTATTTTGATACCCTTCTCATCCTTCTTTCTCCAGCTTTTCCTCTTTACCATTAATCCTCTGAACAACTGTCAAAGTGATTTTTCTAAAACTCTGGAATGATCATATTACTAATGGTGCAAAAAGTTTTAGTGACTCCCTGTTTCCCCAGGATGGAATTCAAACTTTGCTGTTGAGCAGTTAAAACTTTCCCCAATCTGGTTCAAGCCTCCCTCTCCAGGACTGTTAAACATTACTCCCAGCCAAGGTAGCTTTCTTGTATCTCCTAGTACATGGTATTTCTATGTATCTGCAAACTGTACCCCATACCCGGAATGCATTTTTTCTTCACCTTTGTCTCTTGAAATTCCTGCCTTCAAACTTCTGTTCAAATGCTAACTCCTTTAAGATGCTTTTCTCGATTCATTTAGTTACTTTTACCCCCGCCCCCTCATTATTACTCTCAGGTAAGTGCAATTATCTTCATTTTACAGTTGAGGAAACTGAGGTAATCAGAGGTTAAGTGACTTGCCCAGGCTCACCCCACTAGTAAGTATCTGAGGCTGGATTTGAACTCAGATCTTTCTGACTCTCCAGGCCCAGCATTTTATTCATTAAGCCATCTACTACCTATACCTAGCACATAGCACACACTCAAAAAATGCTTGTTGATTAATAATTAAAGTTGTCGTTATTATAATACCACCATTACCAACAGTAGTCCCTCTCTAAATAGGGGTGTCTGCCCTAGCCATAAAGAATGCCTCCCTGTGGGACCTCATTATTTTCTCTCAGCTGGAGTGGGCACAGTTTGTGACCTGACAGCCCCTCAGGCCCTTTGCCACTCATGTAGCTGAGTCCTTGACAGCCTTGGGGGGAGGAGAAGAACAGTGTCCAGTCTGTGTTTCTTCTCACCCATCTTAATTGTTATGTCCGTAGGCATAAGGTTGGTCTTGTCTTCCATGAGCTAAAGGTAACAATTTAATGGGACCATCTTCCTTCCTACTCATACCCCCTGGGAGTACTTGGGAAAAGGATCAGGTAAGGAGGAATGAATACTTTCCTCACAATAACATTAGGGGCCTAAAGGGGAATAAGACTATTTTCCTCTTAGAAAGTACAGTATGTTCTGTCTAGGTATAGCCATCTGGGACCAAAATACCTATTGGGAATTCTTGATTATTCAGAAGTCAGTTAGCTGTCCAACATTTGGGTTATCAAGGCACCTTCCTTTTATAGACTGTTTTTTTCTTCTCTATTGGTTATGGTGATTGTGGAACAGAATGAGTATTATACATAGAATCAGAGGGCCTGGATTCCAGTTCTGGGATAATCCTGAGGCTGTTATAGGTGGGGTACACAAACAAAGTCATGCCTTATATTTTGTGGGGAATGGGCAACATAGCACCTACAATTCAGCATAGAACCAGCAGATGGAAATACAGAGAAGAAAATAGGTCAGGAGATAATACCAACCACAGCTTGGTTAAATAAATTTAAAAAAAAAAGCAGCCAGGGCCATCAGCTGGGACACAATCCTAGGAACAAGTTGACTTGACTATAAGTATTCTAGACATGTGATTGATTCTTCCTCCACTGTTGACATGGAAACCTGTGGGCTGGTGTGTCCCTATGTACATGGCCTTATCATCTTGTTGTACTTTATTGAAATGACTTTTTGTTTTGAATTACTAAGTCCTTTGCTTTGGTCTGGTAAAAGAGAAATATCAGTGGAGACTTGTGAAGTAGAATTTCTTGATGGTAATTGGGGTTAAGTGACTTACCCAGAGTCACACAACTAGTAAGGGTTTGAGGCCAGAGTTAAACTCAGGTCCTCCTGACTTCAGGGCAAGTGGTCTATTCCACTGGGCCACCTAGCTGCCCCTGAAGTATAGTTTTAATTAGATACTAACCCAAGTGTACATTGAACCTGGGTATAGTTTTCAGGGGCCCACATTTGTCAGGGCTCTGGGTGATATTATTCTTTTGGACAAGATGGAGACATTTGGGTTAGACAATACTAGTTAAATCTATTTTATTAAATTTTATTTAAATTAATATTTAATTTTTATTTTAATTAATTTTTTATTTTTTATTATAAAATAAAATTAAAATTTTATTTTAATTAAATAAAATTTAAATATTTATTTAAATTAAAAAACTATTAAATCTATTTAGCAAATTCAGAATTTGCTAAATGTCCACATCCAAAGAATAGTCATTAATAGTTCAATATCATCTTGGAGGGAAGTCTTTAGTGAAATGTCCTAGGGATACCATACTAATCAAATTTGCAAATATCACAAATCTAGGAGGGTGAACCAATACACAGGAAGACAAAATTCAGTTCTAATAAGGTATTTTGTTGTTGTTGTTGTTGAGTCATTTCTGACTCTTCATGATCTCATTTTTTGGGAGGGGCCAAAGATACTGAAATAGTTTGTCATTTCCTTTTTCAGCTCATTTTACAGATGAGGAAACTGAGGCAAACAGGGTTAAATGATTTGCCCAGGGTCACACAGCTAAGAAGTATCTGAGGTCATATTTGAACTCAGGAAGATATCTTCCTGACTTCAGGTCCAGCACTCTACCCAGTGTACCACCTAGCTGCCCCTCAATAAGGTATGGACAGTCTGGAAACAGGGATAGAGAGACTGCCACCACAAGGCCACAAGTGCAGCTGGGCCTCAAGGCCTTTGGTTCCACACCCTGGCAGACTGTTGAGCTGTATGTAATAAGACATTTTAAAATAAAGAAATGTAAAGTGATAGGATTATATATTTAGAGCTGGGAAGATCTTAGAAATTATATAGTCTATCCCTCTACTATCGCCAGTTAGTTAGTAAAATTTATTAAATGCCTACTGTGTTCCAGGCTAATCATTAGGGATTCAAAGAAGGGGAAAAGACAGACCCTGCCTTCTAGAAACTAAAGTTTTTGGTTTTTTTCACCCCCCATTTTACGAATAAGGAAACGGAGTCCCAGAGAAGTGATCTGCTTAAGGTTACACAGGTAATGAATGGCCGACACTAAATTGGAAACTGCATCCACTGCCTTTAGCTCTGGAACTCTTTGCAATCTATCACACTGCCCCAAACCAAGCCTTATACTTGGGTTCAAAAAATAAATTTTATAAGTGTGATTTGGGGAAATGTGGCTGAATAGCAATTTCTCTGAATTTCTCTGTAATGGAATTCTATCTAACCACACTTTCCCCATCTTATACTCATAAGATTTATTTTTTGAACCCAAGTGTAAGACTTGGTTTACAAACTAAATATGAGTCAATAATATGAGTGGCCAAGAAAAGCTAATGTGAATCTAGGCTACATAAAAGTATTCTATCTGGATCAGACTACATCTGTAGGATTATGTGCAGTCCTGGGAACTATTGTTTAGGAAAAGCATTGATAATCTGGAGAGTATCCAGAGAAAGGGCAACCAAGATGGTGGAAGGGCCTAGAATTCATGCTCTAGGAATATAAGTTGAGCAAGGAAATTGTAAAGCAACAAATTTAAGCTTGATGTCAGGAAAAGCTCCATAACAACGAGAACTGTACAAAAATAAAATGAGTTGCCTCAGAGGGAGTGGATTTCCCTTCACTGAAGGTCTTTGAGTAAAAGCGTTTCACAAATATTTGTTCGATTGATGTTACCGAGGGGAGTCCTGTTCCAATATGGATTGGACTTGGTGGCCTCTGAGATCCCTTTTAGCTCTGAGATTCCTTGCTTCCTGAGTTTTCTCTGCCTCTCTGGATCTGCTTAGCAACACAGCCTTGAATACACCTCTGTCTTTGTTTCTGGGATATGGCTTGGCAACCGGCTTGGACTCCCAGTGGGGAAAGTCAGGCAAATGTGCGTTCTGCCTTCCTCTCTGCTAAGGGGAAGGAACAATAGGCCTCTCATGCTTATATATGCTGTCCTACCCACATCCTGCCATAGTGTCTCAAATTCTACCACTGTGCAGTTACTCATTTGGGTTAAGCCAGTGTTTCCTGTTAAATGTATAGTCCCTGGTGAGTGATAATCCATTAAGCCTTTATCAATCTTTAATGCCTTAACCTACTACTTTGTCAAACTCTTCTCAAGGTGACTGCTAGGCTGGAATATTTGCTGCAGAAAAGGCAGAGAGAAAGGTCTGGAGTATGGGAAGATGTCCTGAAAGGACAGGTGTCAGTGAGAGGGGGAAATGAAGGGGCTCTGGGAAGCCCCTGTGACGGCAAATGAGGGGAAGAGGATGCTGCAAGGGGAGGTGGAGGTACTCTAAAGACAAACCTTAATAACTTCATGGCTGCATCTAGGACTAGCACTTTCCTAAGTTGTAGATTTGCTGCTTCTCGCCCCTGCTTAATGAACTTCGGGGACCCTCCGGTGCCTCTAGGATCTGGTTCAGGGGTAGGGAATCTGTGGCCTTGAGGCCACATGTAGACCTCTAGGTCCTCAAGTGTGGCCCTTTGACTGAATCCAAGTGTCACAGAACAAATCCTCTTAATAAAAAGATTTGCTCCATAAAACTTGGACTCAGGCCCCAAGGACCTAGAAGGCCACATGTGTCCTCAGGGCCACAGGTTCCCCACCCAGATCTAGGTTATAATTATAAATGCCTCTGTTTGGAATTTCATGCTCTTCAAAACATGCCTCTGTCCTACATTTCCAGTACTATTACACATTTTTCCCCTTTATGCATAGAACAGTCCAAACAGGCCTTACTATTCTTCACATAAGACATCTCCTATCTCCCCCTTTTTCTCTCTTTCTCTCTCTCTCCTTCCCCTTCCCTCCCTCTCTCTCTCCCCTCTTTCTGTGTTCCCCCTCTCTCTTTCTCTCTCTCCCTCCCTCCCTCTTCCCCCTCTCCATTTCTTCTTTCTCTCTTTCTCAAAGTTTCTTCTATTAAATGAAAAAATAATTTAATTTTGAGCATGTCTAATTTCAGCTCTGATATTCTCTAATCCTTTTTGGAGGTGCACTGTGGCCCTTTGGCTTCAGGGATTTGCATGGGTTCTTTTAATTTTGTGATTTGATTTCTTGATTCTGGCTTCCTTGACTCCCTCCAAAATTCTGACTCTGGATAACACCACTTAAACCAGTATAGCTGAGACCTCCTAAGGAAATCTGGTCTCTCAAAATGTCCACTTACCATCTCCTCTTATGGGGCATTTAGTGCTTTGGTATTACCAAGATTGATTCAGGGTCTGGGTTTGGAAAATGACCCACCCAAGAATGAAGTGAGTAGATATATTTAGGCCTGTGAACCTTTGCCCAAAACAATCTGGTTCTCCCTGTATATCTCACCTCTCCAAACAGAGCCCTCAAATGGTCTCAGGTTCCAGGCAGGCTCCCTTCTCTCCTCCCTTCCCTTGCCTGGGACAGGGAAGAGCAAACGCTCATGGGGTATCAGGTGTGTGTGTGTGTGTGTGTGTGTGTGTGTGTGTGTGTGTGTGTGTGAAGACTGATGCTGGAGAACCGAGGACCATTAGAAGGGATAGCTTGGGGACTATTGGGGAGGAAGAAAAGGTGAAAGTCAAGGTGGAATTAGGAAGTCAATATTAGCTGAGGTGAGAGAAAAGAGGAAAGAGAATGAGAAGAAACTGGCAAGGTCAGAATGACCTTGGAAAGATACTCAGTCCTGCTCCTCACATGCTGTTGCTTTTCCTTCTGGCTTTGCTGAGGGTCTGCCAAATGTGGCTGCGGCTGTGCCGGAAGTGGGGTCACTCCATGGGGGTGGTAGAAGGCATTAACTCTGGCTCTTTACTTTAAAAAAGTAGAGACAGATGTCCTCTGAGTCTTCCAACTAGTTAAAGGAGTTTCAAAAGTCCTTTACTCTGGAGTCTGCGACTAGATTTCATGGAGGGTTGAATATGTGCCTGGGATGAGGGGTTAAGAATCAGGGCTTATATGGGGTGGCTAGGTGGCTCAGTGAATAGAGCACCGGCCCTGGAGTCAGGATGACCTGAGTTCAAGTACAGCATCAGACACTTAACACTTACTAGCCGTGTGACCTTGGGCAAGTCATTTAACCCCAATTTCCCTGTCTCCCCCCAAAAAAAAGATTAAATAAAAAGAATAAGGGCTTATGGATGTAGAGCCAAGAGGAACCCTGGAGACCATCTAGTCCATTCTCTTCCCTTGACAGGTGAGGAAACAGTGCCAGAGAAATGAAATGATTTGCCCCAGGTCTCAGAGTCAGGATTTGAACTCGAGTTACCTGACTCCAAATCCAGTATGTACCTCCCTGTTGCCTCCTTGGATTGGGGGTGAATGTTGGGGATCCAGGACCACTTTCAGTGGAGGACTCACTACAGCTGAGTCAGTCACTCTGACGTCTCAGAAATCCAGTCCTGCCCAGGCTCAGGAGTCTGTGTGGGAAGTTTGTGCGCACATTCCTGACCCTAAAAAAAGTCCCCCAGTCTTGATGGGATGCCAGAGACGCCAGAGGCTTGGGCCTCAGCCATCTTAGGGACACTGAGCTGTAACCTAACCCCAGAAGTCCTTAGTGGAGTATCAATGAAGGAGTCTATTGTGGACCTAGGGGCCCTGCCAGGGCTGCTACCTCAGAGGGCACATGAGGGGCATGAATGGCCACCTCCCTAAATAATAATAGTTCACATTGGTATCATGCTTTAAGGCTTACGAAGCACGTGTCTCACAACAACTCTGCAAAGTAGGCAGTGACACTGTGACTGCGTCCATTTAGTCCTCTGAGGGAAACTGAGGATCAGCAGTTCAGTGACTTGCAGAGAGGTACACAATTAGCAAGTCCCAGAGTCAGGATTTGAACTCAACATTTCCCAGATCAGAGCTGAGGGCTCTTTCCGCTGCACACCAGGCTGCCTCTCTAAGAGACCCCACTGCTCTCTTCTTCCCCTAACACTCTTCAGATAATTGTGAAGGAGTCTCCAGATGAGACGGACAAAAGTCCACCCTGGCCATTGTCTGCGGGGCCTAAAGGCTGACACTGTAGTCTTCTGGATACTCACAAGTGGGCATCTCAACTAGAGACTTCCATGGCTTACGTTTGGAGAAAGAGTGTCACCTGAAAGGCCATAAGGCTGGGGACTGAGGAGTACTGGATTCCAGCCTGGCTTCGTACATGGAGATGTGTGTGTTGTTTCTGCCGATAGAATGTAAGCTCTTTGAGGGCAGGGGCTGCCTTGCTTTTTATGTAGTCTCCAGTGTCTAGAATGGTGTTTGGTTAGAGGAGGCATTTAATGAATTCTTGTTGAAAATTCATCTTTCCTGGCCTCATCTGGGGCTACAAAGTGAAAACAGACTTTTTCCCTCTCAGTTCAACCTCATTCTTTGATTCAGAACAACTTTTTTTCCTTTTCTCTTAGTCCTTAATCTCTCTCTCTCTCTCTCTCTCTCTCTCTCTCTCTCTCTCTCTCTC
>NW_027187372.1:26059032-26135583 GCF_028583685.1 Petaurus breviceps papuanus
TCTCTGTCTCTCTGTCTCTCTCTCTCTCTCTCTCTCTGTCTCTCTCTGTCTCTCAGTCTGTCTCTGTCTGTTTCTTTCTCTTTTCCATTAGCATGACCCTTAAAGGAGGAACCTTAGCGAGTTGGAGAATGTAATAACTCCTTAAAGAATCTTCAGCATTGGAAAAGTGGTTCCTCAATACAAGATAACCCAAATGGGGGTTTGTTGGAGGAAGGACGATGGAGAAATGGGATGATACCCTTTCAAGAGTTCCATGATTATTAGTGTCTAGAGTTAGCCTGTGATTCAGCTACCCTGGCTTCCTTCCAAATAATGACCCATTTCCCATCTCAGTGCCTTGGCACTGGCTGTCCCCCATGCCAGGTATGCTCTATGTCCCCACCTCGATCTCTTGGCTCTCCTGGTTTCCTTCAAGGTTCAACTCCAGTCTAACTTTCAGCAGGAGGCCTTTCCCAGTCCCCTTCTTCCTCCTCTTTCCCCACCCCACCAGTGTCTTTCTTCTGAGTATGACCTTACCTCTACTCTCTCTCTATCTTGTATGTTGTTATTTACATGATGTCTCCTCCATCATAATGTGAACTAAGGTCAGGGGCTGTTTTTTCCTTTGTTTCCCTAGTATGTAGCATGGTATCTGGCACAAAATATATCCTTAATAAATGCCGAACTGACTGACTTTCCCCTAAAAAAAACTCAAAGCTTGAAATGGGAATTATCTCACACTGTTCATCCCACCCCGTGAATTTGGCTGGCATGGGGCAGGGGGCAAACAAGAGTCTTGGACCCCTAGGATCCGACTGGCCCACCTCAGCGATGCTGCTCCATGATTGGGGAGGATTTGCCTCATGTTTCAAAACCACTGTGGGCTCAGCCCCATTCACATTTTTCTAGCACTTAGTTAACACAGGGATGAATATTGGCATGGCACCAGGGTCCTGAATCCTCTTTTCGCTTCATGTTCTGACTTGTTGCACACCGTCAAAAAGCTTCCTACATGAAACAAACTACCTGCTCTCTTTCTTTTTCTTCTTTGGTTTTGTTTCCTCTTTCCCATTGTTCATTCCATCCAATACAATCCCTCTTTATGACCTAATATCTAATATGAAAGTATTTGCAGATCCTATACTTGATTGTATGCTGCCATTGGGGGGAGGGGAGAAAATTAGGAACTCAAGGAATTGTGGAACTGAATCTTGTAAATTAAAAGTAAACAAACAAATTAATAAAGACAAAAACAAACAAGCAAACAAAAAAACCCAAAAGCTTCCTAGAGGCTCAGAGTCCCCTTTGATGTACCAGGGAACAGAAAAGCAACATGGTGTAGTGAATATGGGACTGGCTTCTATTATAATGGAGTCAGAGGGACCTGGGTTCAAGTTCTACTCCTGATACATACTGACCAAGTGACCTGAGGAAGTCACTTAATCCCTTAGTGTTCCAGGCAACTCTAACCAACAGGTAAAATGATAATAGCTTGAAATTTTATAGCACAACAACTTTGTTATCTCATTTAGTCCTCATAATAACTGTGAGATAAGTAATATTTTTAACCTCATTTTACAGATGAGGAGGCTGAGGTTGAAAGAAATGAAATACCCAGGGTCACATAGGGAGTATCGGAGGAAGGATTTGAACCTAAGTCTTCCTGATGACAAGACCTGTACTTTATCATCCATACCAACTAGCTGCTCCAAAGGTTAGTCTATGGGCCAATTCACTTGATGAGGAATGAGTCCTTTTCCTCTAGCCGGGATCATTCTATGTCAGTCTGGCTCTAAACTGGGTGGTGAAGTGAGGGCTTTTCTGGTGTTGAGAGGTCAGCTTCTGAGGTAAGGAGTTTTACAATCCTCAGGGGGCACACTGCTTAGTATCAGAATCCTTGTCCTTTGTAACCTGGTTGCCCTCAAGAACCAGAACAAGGTGGTCTGAGCTTTGGGGTCTTGAGAAAGTAGTCACTGCTCCGAAGAGAAATTAATGCCTTCTCCCTTAAATTTGAATAGTTAAGTCTCACGCAAGGTTTAAAAAAAAATTATGTTCTTTTGCGCAAAGCTGGTTTAAACCAGCAGAGCAGATTATCTATCCCCACAAGGGTTTTATTTCTCATCAAAGATTGAGGGTATATTTTCTATTTTAGGGACAGGCCAAGGATGATAGGCTTACAGGATCAAAGCTTTAGAGTTGGGAAGAACCTTAGAGTTATTGAGTAAAACTCCTTTATTTTACAGATGAGGAAACTGAGTCTTGGGGAAGTAAAGTAACAAGGTCAAAAGGTAGCAAGTAACAGCCAGAATTCGAACCCAGATTGTCCACCTCCAAATCTCACACCCTTTCCTCACTCTACCATGCTGTCTTTCAGGGTTACATGTCTATGTACTCACACACATCATCTCTCGCTGACACTTTCTTCTCCCCACCTCCCTTAGTTATTAGACTCTGTACCTCCTCCCTTATCAAAAGTTGTCAAAGAGTAGTAACAAAATCCAGGATATCCTTAGGAATTCCAAATCCCCAGTATCTTTGGAGCTGCCATTAAACCTTTCCCCAAACAGCAGGTGTCCATTCATTGTATTAGGGAAAGATTGATAGGAAAGGAGATTCTCTGATTTTCCTCAGGCAATTTTCTTCTGCATTGAAAGCAGTTGTTGGAGAGCTAAATGCCTAACTTCACTTTCTCTGATAGTATTATTAACTCTAAGCCCCAGCCTTTTCTTTCTCAGGCTCAATAACACCTGAAACCTTCTCTCTCTCTCTCTCTCTCTCTCTCTCTCTCTCTCTCTCTCTCTCTCTCTCTCTCTCTCTCTCTCTCTCTCTCTGTCTCTCTCTCTCTCTCTCTCTCTCTCTCTCTCTCTCTCTTTCTCTCTCTCTCTCTCTCTCTCTCTCTCTCTCTCTCTCTCTCTCTCTCTCTCTCTCTCTCTCTCTCTCTCTCTATCTCTCTCTCTCTCTCTCTCTCTCTCTCTCTCTCTCTCTCTCTCTCTCTCTCTCTCTCTCTCTCTCTCTCCCTCTCTCTCTCTCACTCACACACACACACACACACACACGCACACACATACTGTCATACTGTCCAGATGCTAGCCCAGGACCCTTTGTCCATCACCATTGTTTTTATAAACAATGTGATATCTCCTTACCCACCATGGTCTATTTGAGCGATTCCTCCCAGAAACCTGTTTATGGGCTCTACAGAATGATGCTATTACCCAGCACACACTCTGGTGGGACAGGCTAGCTTCTAATACTCATAGGCTTAAAGATAGAATGGTATTCTTATGACGGTGAGGAGATATAGGACTGGAGATGTATAGATGTATAGATGCCCCCAGGAAGAGACAGGCGAGACCTGATTCCCAAGAAAAGTCCAGCCCTCCTTAGCCTGTCGTGCTATGACAAAGAAGCAGCCTTCCCAATAGCTGCAGATGCTGTTAAACTCACACCCTGCTGAGAGTGAACAGACATATCTCTCTCCTGCTGTGTTGGGGGAACAGAGAGGTTAGCAGAGCACTGACTTGCACTCCTAGGAGACAAATGGGGGAGGGAGGTGACAGCCAGTGGGAATGGGTGCCAATAGTGCTGAATAATTAACCCGCTTTCCTGTTATTTCCCTGACACTCTTTTTTTAATGGAACATTGTTGTTCCAAATTCACATATAATCTGACTTGGCCAGAAATAAAGAGAAACATAGGGTAGTGGCATAAGTCAAAGCATCATATGTGGGAAGCCCCTTTCCCCTGCTTTGCCCCTAAGATTGACTCCAGACTTTGACAAAAAGATGCACATACTGTCAAAATCAATCACTATTTCTTTGTCCTGAGGACAGGTTCAATGCTGGATGACTGAGATTATATCTGGAAATAACAGTGATATAAAAACAAAAGGGATTTATCATTTTTCTTCCGAAAGATGAAACTGATTCATGTAAACTTAGAGAATCTATGCCATTAATTAAATAAATAGTTATGGTTATGATTAATCTTAAGGGTTAACTACTTAGCTCTTGGTTATCTGTATAGAATTTTTAGTATGGACACAGATTTTCACCCTATCTAGCATTATACAGAATAAAGAGTGTTCTTTGTTGTTGTTTAGTCATTTTTCAGTTGGGTCTGACTCTTTTTTCTTTTCTTTTCTTTTTTTTTGGAGGGGGGGAGGTAGGGCAGTTGGGGTTAAGTGACTTGCCCAAGGTCACATGGCTAGTTTTTGTGTTAAATGTCTGAGGCCAGATTTTAACTCAGGTCCTCCTGACTCCAGGGCTTGTGCTCTATTCACTACACCATCTAGCCGCTCCTGGGTCTAACTCTTAATGAGCCCGTTTGGGGTTTTCTTGGCAAAGATACTGGAGTGTTTTGCGATTTCCTCCTTTAGCTCATTTTACAGATGAGGAAACTGAGGCAAGCAGAGTCAAATGAGTTGTCCAGGGTCACACAGCTAGTAAGTATCTGAGGCCAGATTTGAATTCAAGAAGATGAGTCATTCCCTTTGCTACACTAGCTGCCTCAAACAGTGCTCTAAGCAGAAGCAAAAGACCTTAATCCAATGAGTCCTTAACCTTGAGTCCTTAATCCAATACTTCCTAGCTATGTGGCTGTGGAAAAGTCATTTAATTAACCTCTTTGAGCCTATTTCCTTCTCTGTGAAATGGAGATGGTATAGTAACTGCTTTATAAACCTTAAAGCTAGTTATTCTTATAGAAGCAATTATGCATTTCTTTTTAATTTAGGGCAAAAATGAGGAGGGGGGACAGTGAAGAAAGTTCAGGGAGCAGCAACAGCAGACAGTAGGTGGAGTGTTGTGTGGTCATGGCTACGCCAGGGTAGGGGGTGGGCTCTACTACCTTGTGACTCTCTCCTTCCTGTTGTCCCAGGACCTCCCTCCTCATCCTCAACTCTTGAACTAGTACAGGATGATGGATTGCAAGGGGATGCCATGAGGAGAAACCATACCAGCCATCGATCCCATATTGGCACTGGGGGAAAGCCTCGGGTTATGTTCTCCAGTTATGGTTCTGCTATCATATACACTCTATCCCCATTTCATAATTCCATGAAATTTTTAATTGCACATCCTACCCTCTATCTTGCTTGGTAGAAAGCCTCTGTCTAAAGCAAAAATACATGTAGAATCCCAATCTCCTGCCAAACCAAGCAGGAGCCTATGAACACCTAATACAAAAGACCTCTAGAAATAAAAATGAATTTATTTAAGCCTGAACACATGCTCAATGACCTAGCCAGAGCAACCTTTCCCCAGGGTAAGCAGGTGATCCTCTCTTTATGCAAGGCAATAGAAGAGGATAGATTTGGTATCTTGGGGAGATGAGATCAAGAACACAGGACATTCTTCAGTCCTTCAATACCCTCAGCCTGATGAATGCATGATAAAGAGAATAACAAATAACATTCATATAGCACTTTTGTAACATCCCTTTTGAAGGGAGAGGAGGAAATGTGCAAATTTTGTTCCCTTGCTGATGGAAAGGTGATCTGGACTCTCAAAAACACTTGGGATTTTGAGTTTTCACTTGCCTCTTTGGCCAAGGAAATATTCCACAGGTTTGAGATGGGGCTGGAAGACCCCTCCAAGCCCTGCCCTTAACCCAAACCCATTGGACGTTTCCTTGGCCAGAGAGATTAGCAAAAACCAAAAATCTCATAAATCTATGAGAGTCTAAGTCACACCTTCCACTGGTGAGAAAGCAGAATTTGTTCCCCTCCCTCCAGTGCTGTTAAATTTGAAAGTGTGCAAAAGTCTTTACCAACATTATCTAATTTGAACCTCATAACAGACCTGTGAAGTGGGCTTCACAAACGTTATTTCCCCCATTTTAAAGATTAGCAAACTGAGGTGCTGAGAAATTAAATGTCTTACTTATGACTATATAGTTAGGAAACATCAGCAATAGAATATAAACCTGGGTCTTCCTGATTTCAAAGCCCAGCTTGCCATCCTCTCTCTGCCTCTCAGTGTCTTGGATTTTCTGCTCTTGGTAGATGGGTTTAGTTTGTGGTCCACCAGGAGACGGACTTTGAGGTGGAAGGGACTGATTTCTCAAATTTGTCTCCTCCTCTGAGGTAAAATCTATAGCCCTCCACAAAGACAAGCCAATGGGCCCAAATTTCTTCTAGACTATATTCAGGGGAGGGAAGATGGAGATCCTTCATCTTATAAAGCTACTAAGCTGCTTATGACTCCCAGAATTTAGAGCTGGAAGGGGCCTTAGAGATAGATCAGGTCCAATCCCACCTTTCACCCCCTTGAAGTCAATGGAGATTGGTCAATTCCATCAGTGCCCTGGAGCCCAAGTGGTGTCATTTAGAGCCAGGTGGAAAGCAAAGATGGCTGCAATGCAGAGGAATGTAGTGGATTGCAAGCTTAGTAGGAGTCAGTAGCATGTAGGACCTCCAGAAAAGCCCAGGAGATCTTGCGCTGCCTACGGAGAGGTTTGGCTTCCAGCATGTTCATACTGCTCTGGTTAGACCTCACCTGGAGTACCAGGCTCAGTTGTGGGAATCACAGTTTAGGGAGGACATAGATAAACTGGTGATTAAATCAGAGCAAGGCACCTAGAGTGTGGGTCTAAATCTGTGCCAAATGGGGATGAATTGAGGAACTAGGGACATTGATCCTGAAGAAGAGACTATTGGGCAGGGGGGAGGAGTTATCTGCAAGCTCTTGAAGGACTATCAGGTGATAAGACTAGTCCTGTTCTGTTTGACCTCAGAGGACAAAACTAGAAGCAATGGAGGGAAATTGTGTAGTTTAGTGGTGTCCAACTCTTCGTGACCCCGTTTGGGGTTTTCTTGGAAAAGATACTGGAGTGGCTTGCTGTTTCCTTCTCCAGCTTATTTTACAGATGAGGAAACTGAGGCTAACAGGGTGAAGTGACTTGCCCAGGGTCACACAGCTAAGTAAGTATCTGGGGCCCGATTTGAATTTAGGAAGATGAGTCTTCTTGACTCAGCCTGGTGTTCTATCCACCTCGCCACCTAGCTGCCCCAGGAGAAAGTTGGAAAGAAGCAAATTAGGCTTAATGCCATGGATTTTCTAACCATTCATGCTGTCCTTACGTGGCATAGGCTGCCCTGTGGGGCAGTGAGTTTCCCTTCTATAGGGGTCTGCAATCAGAGACCGGATGACTGCTTGGGTATGTTATTGTGGGAATGCATTTGACCTCTTTTTTCACTCCTTCTATGATTCTGTGGGAGTGGGAAGCAGTCAGGGCTTGCTTACCAGGCCAAGGTTGAGGGAGTTGTTGTCATCCTCGGGCATGGGTAAATACACCGCCAGAGCTACGCAATTGGCAAAGATGGTGAGCAAGATGATTGTCTCAAAGGGTCTGAAGGCGAGGTTAAGGAGAGTCCTTGATTACGAGTGGCCCCTTTTGAAGGAAGAGGGTTGAGGAGACGCCTCCCCAAACAACCCAGGACAGTACTCAGGCACAGCCGGGTCAGCGTGCAGAATCTTCAGGGTGCCCCTGCAGAATCCCAGGCAAATAGCCCACTGTCCCTCTGCGGGAGTCCCAGCGGGGAAAGGGGATCTAGAATTCACTCACAAGTCTCCAAGGAGGGCCAGTCTCATGTCATTGTGATATTCTCAGACTCTGGAAAAGTGAATTCCTTGCTCCACATTTACAAGTATTACTCATGTTATCCCAGCCATGACAAATCTTTAGCACCTCAATCTTGTGGTTGCCTTTCTAAAACATTCCTCTGCTTAGAAAAATCTTCAATGTCTCCCCAATGCCTAGAGAATAAAGTCCAATCTCCTAATCACCGCATGTTAAGGCTCTCTGTGATCTGAGACTTTCAATCTTTTTATACCCCCAATTCTTTTGTGGGTACCACCATCCACTCTAGTCCAGTGGTGGCAAAATCAGATAGAAACAAGACCCACAAAACCACACATAAGGATCCCTTCAGGCCACATGTTGACTCAGAAAACCACATACTAACTTTATTTATGTTATATTGTATTTTTGTTTATTTTGTTAGGTATTGCCCAATTATATTTTAATCAGATTCAGGAGAGCTGTGGTCAGCAATATGACCAGTAACTACATGTTTGGTATCTCTGACTAGACTAGACTCTAGTCCAGGGATTCTCAAACTTTTTGGTCTCAGAACCCTTTTACACTTTTAAAAATTATTGAGGGCTCCCCTGCCAGAAGCATTGTTTATGTGGGTTATATCTATTGATATGTACCATATTAGAAATTACGTCTTTATGAAAATAAGTTTTGACTGTGCAGACCTCCTAAAAGGGTTTTGGGAACTACACTTTGAGACTTGCTGCTCTAATCAAATTAGAATTCTCACTGTTTGGTGAAATTCACTTACACATACACACACACAATACACAATTATCCAAATCAGAGCTGTACTTTCCTATCTCTACATCTTTCCTTCCGGAACATCATAGAATCTAAGTCTAGTACTGGAAGAAACCTTAGAGTTCATTTAGTATAATCCCCATTTTATGGATGAGGATACTGAAGTCCAGAGAGGTTAACCTCTGTGTTAACCCATTAGCTTGACTTGCCTAAGTTCACACAAGTAGGAAATGGTAGAACTTGGGCTCCATGACTCTCTCCCATGTCAATCCTGATACTTAGTGGGATGTTGTAGAAAGAATAATGGAGCTGGATTCAGGCAATGAAAAATTGAATCTGTAGGCTTAAATTATGGGTCCTAATTCATACTAGCTGGGCTGACCTTGGGCAATAATAATAATAACAAACATTTTTATAGTATTTAAGATTTGAAAACTTTATACATGTTGTCTTGTTTAATCTGCACAATAACTCTGGGACAAAAGTGCCATTATTATCCCCACTTTTGAGCTGAAGAAACTGAGGCTGAGAAATGGTAAATAGTTTGCCCAGACAGTAAGTGTGTGAGGAAGGATTTGAACTCAGGTCTTCTTGATTCCAAATTCATCACTGTGCCACCTGGATGCCCCATCAACCTCTGAGATTGTAGAAAGGCATAATCACATTTGTACTACCTACCTCACAGTGTTATTGGGAGGAAAGCACTTTGTAAACCTTGAGACTCATATAAATATAGATTATTTTTTGTCAAAGTTTCTGCATCCTTCAAGACCTAGCTCCAATGCCAGCTCTTATAACTCCTAATAAGAAGCTTGGGTTAAATATTGGCTCGGGTAGCTGCTAACCATGTGATCAGGTGCAAGTCACTTAAACTTTCTGAGTTTCAATTTCTATATTTGTAAAATTCATAAACTATATGAGTGAAATTTATTATTATAATGTGAAATTAACCCCTCCCCACAAAACCCCACTTTTTGTGCCACCAGTTTTTAGCTCTCACGCATAGACCACTAGAATGTAAGCTTCTTGAGGGCAGAAATGTTTTTCATTTTTGTCCTCGTATCTCCTAGTGCCTTGCACATGGAAGGAACTTAATACATTTGTCAAGTTTAATTGAAATAGTATTAGAATTATTTGCATAAATATTTTATTTGTCATGCAGAATGGTTTCTCTGTCTTATTCAACTCTGTAACCTTGTTCCTTTTTTTTCTTTTTAGATTTTGTTTTTTCTTTTTCTTTTCTTTTGGAGGGGGGAAGGCAAGGCAATTGGGGTTAAGTGACTTGCCCAAGGCCACACAACTAGTAAGTATGTCAAGGGTCTGAGGCCGGATTTGAACTCGGGTCCTCCTGACTCCAGGGCTGGTGCTCTATTCACTTTGCCTCCTATCTTCTCTGTTGTCCTTTCCAGCACCTGGCAGAATGCCTTACTCCTTGTAGGTGCTCAGGAACCGAATAGTGAAATACTTCCCTCCTCTCACTAGAGGACTTTGGATGCAGAATCATTGAGGTTGACTGTTTAACTTTGTTCTCAGGTATGGTTCTCTTTGGATGTGTGTGGAGGAAACAATGATTGTTATAGAGTCATCAATATGACTAAACAGCTGTGTGTAGAATTGAACTGAACTGAATTTGTTATGGTTAACTTTCTACTTTTGTCTCTTCTGGCCAGACCATCACTAGAAGAATAAGACACTTATCTAGATCTTCCTCTCTCTCTCTCTTTTCCTCCAAAGGATTCATGAACTTCTGGAAATATGGTTAGAATTAAGGCCTAGGGGACCTAGGAAGCTGATGGATAGACATGTATTATGCCAATATGTATCAGGAGCTTGGATGGAAGAGGGCTTGGTGGTGTAACCCTAGGAGAGAATGAACTCTCAAGTTACCAGTGGTTCAAGATTTCCACAGTTAAGTCATCATACACATAGAGTCCTATATACTTGAATACCTCCTCTTACTTGTATATACTTAGAAATGCAGAGCTTTGGGGATGGGGAGGGGGAGGAAAGCAAAACTTGGAAAATTTTTGGTGATGTAAAAACAAAAGATATAAATAAAAATTTATTATTAAAAAAAAGAAATGCAAAGATTCCTTTGGGGATTGGAGAGGAGGGGAGGTAGGCACCTGTGATTTCATCAGCATAGAGAACTTCTGGTGTGGAAACTCCATTTCCATCATTGATGCAAATCCTCAATCAATCTGAAATTTAGAGCATCAAGAGTTGCCTGGGGGTTCTGAGAGTATACATAGCTTTCTACTGTCACACAGATATTAATTGTCAGTGACAAGACCAGATCTTTGTGACTGCAAGACTTATTGTCTGTACACTGATTCATACCCATATACTTTCACACACATTCCCTGCCACCCCCCAACCTTAATCTAAATGGCTTATTTCCATGACTGGCTCTTTCAACAACACTATAAGTCTCTGCAAGTGTGGCTGAGTCTAAAGAAATTTAGAAATTAGGAAAAAATAGGATGGGGTGGGGGAGGTCAGAGCAGAGCAGAACAGATTGGAGCAAAAGATAGGGGAGCAGAGAACAAAGGGAATTAGACTCGGTCACACAAAAACTTCATGCTGCCCTTGAATGAAATTAGGAAAAATTTCCCTCCGCCACTGAGACTCCTCATTCCCGATTCCTTTCTTGCTTCACCTCTGGGCGACAGCTGTGGGGGCCAATGAGTGAGGATGATGTTTCCTGAGCCATCACTGTTTTCTCATGATGGAGCCCCTGCCCTACAACCAGTACAGTAGGAGACAAAGCTGAATTCTGTGGAAATAGGAGGAGGAAGGTGGGTAGCCTTGGGGCTTTAAAAGATGGACTTGGTTGGGAAAACCTCAATTCTGTTGACATTGGAGAATGGGATTGGGGTGGGAGAGGACATGGAAGAGGAATAGAGGAGAGGATATCAGAGGAGTGGGGAAGAGAGAAGAGAGGAGGAAGGAAAATAGGGAAGAAGGAACACAGTTGGGGCAGAAATAGAAAGGGAAGAAAAAAAGGAAAAGGATCAGAGAGTGGGGGTGGGGTGGGCAGGCAGAGAAACCTTTTGGCACAAGGGGAAGAGAAACAGAAGGGGAGATTTGATCTAGGGTAGGCAGACAGCAGCTGTGGGGAATAGGATTCATGAATAGCCCAAGTTATTTCAAACAGCTCTCACAACTCTCCCCTGAAATGGTTTGTTTCTCTTTTTTTCACCTCTTCTTTCCTTTCCCAGGGACTCCATGTGCTCACCTCCCCAGATCCCTGCACTACAACCTTCCCCTACACCCCTCATTCCAAATATCCGGACTCTCTCTATGTCCCATCCCCACCTTTCTCATACCCCGAGACTCACCATTTTAACTACACTCCTCCTTCAGAATCCTTCTGTTCCCCCCTGACATTCTAAGCCAGTTCAGAGACTTCCCTCCTTCCTGACCAGAGTTGAAACAAAGGATGGATGGAGGTGATTTCAATTCTCCGCTCTTAGGGCAATCCATTTGGGCTAAAACAGAAAGTGCTCTTAACCTTCTTTTCCATCTTGGTGATGCCCTTTATGTGAGGACTTCCCTTTCCCTCTCTCCATCTAAATATCTGATTCCCCCCTTCCCCTAACCCCACCCACCCTAACACTTAAGCATTTGTTCACAGAATCTCAAGACTTTTAAGTGGGAAGGGAAGTTAGGGGTCATCTAGTCCAATGCCTTCTTTCTACACTTCAGGAAACTGAGGCCCAGAACTTAGGAGACATATCCTATTATGCAGGTGGCAGAGAGGGGATTTAAATTGAGGTCCTCTGCCTTGAAATCTAACACTCAACCCACAGCCCCATTTCCACTCTCCTCCGTTTTCTCTTTCACCACCACTGTCCCCACACTGATGAAATCAACAGACCTTTGGGGGCCTTGAAGTATTGAATGTTGCTAGCTTCTCGTCTCTCTCATCTCCTGTCTCCTGACCTCTCAAGTGTCCAGCCATTCTGTGAGATCTCCCAGCCTTCCACCCACCCCCTGTCCCCAGCCCTGCCACTTTGTGTGGCCCCAAAGGATACTTCCATTCTACAATGCTGATGCAAGCCTTCCTCAAGGGGTTCTGAAGGGTGAGGCAGAACAGGGCCCGGGGTGGTCGGGGCAGGATCTCAGGAACTGGCTTCTTGGGCTGTTTCTTCTTCTGGTTCTCATCCTGGGGCGAGGAAGGCTCCATGCTTTCCCTGGGGGCTGTTACCTTCTTCTTGTCTCCCCTGCCCTGCCTTCCCCCTCCTCCTCTCCTGCGCCTGTCCTAGAGGGCCCCTTGCCCCGGACTGGACAAGCCTGGGCTCGGTAGCTGCTTGAAATGGGCTGGGGGTGGGGATGGGGGCGGGTGGGTGGCGTGTGTGTAAAATTAGCCCCAGCTTGGCTCCCTGCTGTGCTGGAGTGACAGAGGCCAAGGGGCAGCTGTCGCTCCTTCCCTCACCCATACACCAGCCTGGAGGTGGGATAGGAAGCGATATTCCAGACATATTTTGGGATTGGTGAGTGTAATGTGCTTGAGGAGAGGCTCTTAGAGCAGGGAGGACAAAAAGCAGAGTGAAAAAGGCTTCAGAATATTCCCTGGAGACTGGCTGGGTTTCTTGTGCTAGGGAGATAGTGTAATAGAGTTCTGGATTTGGAATCAGGAAGACCTGAGTTCAAATCCTGCCTTAGTCACTTAATAACGGTATGAACCTGGGCAAATGACTTAAGTTTTCTGACCCTCAATTTCTTCATCTATAAAATGGAGATAATAATAAAAGCATCTACTTTCCAGGACAGCTATGATGTTCCAATGAGATAACAAATGTGAAGTCATTTGGACACTTTAATTAGTGTTAAATAAATGCTAGCTATTATTATAATAGCTAACCAGACGGTCATATAGGATCACGAATTCAGAGCAAGAGGGGACTTTGGAACCACCGAGCCTCTCTCTTTCATTTTACAGATCTCTGGTCAGGCAGGCTATGCCTTGGCGGGGTAAGGAAAGCCCAAACAGGCTTCAAACCCAGGCCCTCAGCCTCTCGATCCTATGCTCCTTTCATTCACTGTAGCTCTCTGTCTGTCCTAAAACTGAGGCCTCTAGCTCCAGTCTCCCCCCAAACAAGGGAGCCTGTAGCCTGATTCACCTCTTAGTGACAACTTCTTCCTTCCAATCTATTTTTCCCTAAGCCCAGACTACTCTCCTGACATGGGAGCAGCTGAAGGCCAGGGAGGAGAGTTACCTTCCCAACACCAGGCTGGAGTCTAGCTTAGTTAGCCTGGTGACATCATCAGTCCCAAGACCTTTCCCAGGAGGCCCATCAAGAAGAGCTCGGGGTGAGAGAGATTGTGAAGGATGGAAGAGAAGGGACAAAGGATGGGGAGGGACGGGCTGCTTTTGAGAAAACACGAAAAAGTCAAAAAAAGCTTTTATTAAAACCTGATGTGTAGCGGCAGCGTGCTGGGGGTGGCATACAGACATAGACCCTACCTGCCCTCAGGAGGCTTGCAATATAAAAGAAGAAAGGGCAAAAGAAAGGGAGGAGGGGCTCCTTGGATTAATATGCTTCAGTCTGCTACTCCCTCTCATTGCATTTCTGGGTGAAGGCTGGTTCAAACGGGTAGTCATAGACTCCAAAGGGTCTATGGGATGGGACACAGGCATTGTATATACATCCAGGGGCCAGAGGGTGGTGGGACTTCCCTTGGGAAAGGTAAAGCCACAGAGCTCCATCCCAGGGTACCTTGCCCAATCACCCCCACGTCTATCATTCATTCTGCCTGCTTTGACCTCAGAAAGAGCTTGGAGGAGCAAATCCCACAATGTCCCACCTCCCTATTCCCTATACGCTCTTCTCCCTTTATGTCATGGCCTAGGCAGCAGAGGAGGTGAACTTTGAACTGGTGAATTCAGAATGTGTTATCTCAAATGAGATCATCTTTGAAAAACTTTACCGTTGCTCCCTTCCCTTTTTGATGTGAGTTGTTGGGGTGGTTGTGGGGGAGACAGTGTGGCGGTGTCTTAGTTCATCAGCCTGGACTTGTCATTTTTTCATTGTAAGAAACTCTGTATTAGGACAATTCCTTCCACCATTACAGATGGTCAGCTGTCCTACCATTTAGAGTCACCGGGTGTAGGCTGGAACCAGGAGATGCTAGAATTTTGGAGTCTGGAGCCATCTGGTGGGGATCATGGGGCACTGCATAGCACATTCAAAAGGTTTGCCTACAGAGACTTTTGTCTCTTGTCCAAGAGATTTGTCCAAGCGTTGATTCCCGAGCACCATTAGAGAGTGTGGGATTAAGAAGATGAATTGGCAGAGAATTTCCAACCAGGTCAAACCTCTTCCGACCTGAAGCACCTGCACTGGCCTTCTTGGGTCAGAGATAGAGGGATGAAGAAAGAAAGGAGAGGGGTTGTAGGCATGAGGGGGATTCAGTGGCTAGATTCCTCTGATTCACAGAAGGGGGGTGAGGAGAAGTAGGACGAGGAGGAAGACTCTGGGACCTGGGAGGAAGAGGCCTTGGATTCACCATCACTGGTGCAGTCTGTCAGAGGGCCAGGGGGAGGGTTGGGAGCCGTTCCTTCACCCAGGAGACCACCACCAGCTGCCGGAGCCGTGCCCTCTGGGGCTGTGCTAAGCAGGTCTTGTAGGTATTTGATGTATCTGATGGCAGCTCGAAGGGTCTCCACTTTGCTGAGTCTCTTCTCTGCCAGTGCACCTGGAAGGTGCCCCCGGAGCCGGGCGTATCCCTCGTTAACACACTTCACCCTCTGCCTCTCTCTCTCATTGCGTTTCTGGATGAAGGCTGGCTCAAATGGGTAGTCATAGACTCCAAAGGGTCCATGGAAGGGGACATAGGGGAACACCCCACCATATGTGTCATAATAGGTTGGTTCCACATTGCTGGGGTAGAGCAGGAAAGGCATACTCATTAAGGACTCTGTCGGGGGCAGGTGGGAATGCCCAGAAGGGGCCACAATCCCCAGCTGCATACAGCTGGGGGAAGCCACAGACCTCCTGTCCACCAAGGCCCTGCAGAAATTATTGTTCATGGTCACCGATCGAGACAGACCCAGAAGAATCCCTCCTCTCCACGGTCTAAAGAGAGAGCTACTTTCAGGGTGTAAGTCACATGTCTAACCACAGCTTAGATTTGGAAAGAGATGTTGGAGTTTTTTCTCCTTAGGAAGGTATCTGGGGGCTTCCAGGCTTTAACATAAGCCATCACTTCTGAAAAAGAACCTTCTTCCCTCAAAACTAACCAATTCCATCTCAAAGTCTGGCTGCTGCTTAGGAGGCCACCTGGTCACTCTCTTTCACCTCCCGATTTCCCATGGGTAAATCAACAAACCTTTTCACTGCACATTTCTCTAGAAGGAACATAAATGAGTCTTTCTGGCTCTGTCTCTGGAACTCCACTCCTCAGACACATAGAAGTTAGCTGCTTCTTCTTTTTTTCAGAACATAGACAAGGAGTAATTTCACAAGAGAATTGATGTTCACATCCTGGGGATTGTGGGAAGAAATCTAGATGCCATCTAGGGAGCAAAGGAAGTGAAGATGGTTGTTACAGTTGAAGCTGCCCAGAAGAGACTGTCCCAGTAGTTCAGAATCAATTCTTCTAAGGAAAAGAAGAATAAAATATCAGTCATGATGGGGATCTTTCTAGTGGCCAAATTCCCAGAGTCAATCACCATCCAACCAAGTGATTGGTCAACAACCTAACAGTGGAAAAAATCCTTTCCTTGCCAAAACAGTCCAATTAGGTGAGACTTCTTTACTCAGAGAAGCAGGGATACTCATCTAGAAGAATTAATAAATATTAACTCTACTAATTCTTGTGTTTAGTCTTATCTAACCAATTTAAGAGTGCAGATGCTACAGCTCTTTTTGTGTAAGTTAAAACATTGCAGATCCTAGAATCTGTGGGCCGTCTGAAAGTCAGCTTATTATTGTTTGGATATAACTGATCTTCTGGGCGCAGTCACATTTGTGGTCTTACTTCCCTGGGCAAACAGATTTGGAAACATAGGGAGTGGCAGGGATGTGTATCAAAGATGAGCATATGTCTTTTTGTACCTTTTTAAAAAAAATGAACAAGCACAACCACATTATTAGCATATTACTATTTGTATTTGGGACAGCTAGGTAGTACAGTGGATATAATACTGGGCCTAGAAGCAAGAAGACCTAACTTCAAATCCCGCTTCAGACACTTACTAGCTATGTGACCCTGGGCAAGTCAGTTAACCTCAATTTTCTCATTTTTAAAATGGGGATAAATGGAGATAAAATGGGAGCACCTACCTCCCAGGGTTGTCTTGAGGATCAAATGAGATAAAGATTCTGAAGCACTTAGCACAGTGACAGTGCCTGGCACACAGTAAGTGCTACATGATGTTAGTTTTTATTATTATTATGTTACTATTATTCAATAAACCCTAAAATTATATTAAAATAGCATTTATACAGCACTTTACAAATATTACCCCATTTTATTTTCACATCAATCTTACAAGGTAGTGCTATTGTTACTCCCATTTTACAGATGTGGAAACTTAGGCAGAGATTAAGTGACTTGTCCAGACTCACACATGTCTGTGGTCACATTTGAACTGAGGTCTTCCTGACTCTAGGTCCGGCACTATCCACTCTGGCATTACCTAGCTGCCTGAATTTATCATGAGGCTTTGCTTATGGTCCTGGAAAGTCCCAAACTGACTGAATCCATTTACCCTTGGGGAGGAGAGGGGCCATTACTTCAAAAGTAACTTGGAAAAGAAAAAGTTAAAATGCCACCAACTTATGTTGCCAGAATTACTATAATAATGATGGTAACAACAACTATGCCTGATGCCCCATTGATGTGGAGAAGTCTACAAAACAGAAAGAAGCTAAGTCCCTCAAAAAAAAAGAATATAGTCACATATTTAGTACCTATTAGAGGTGAGATTCAAACCCAAGTCCTCTGATTCCCCAAATGAATACTCTTCCCCTCTCTCCTCTCCTTATGCACAAAAGATGGAGAGATGTGGGCTAAACAATGGCATAATCAGATGAATAGAGAGCTAGATTCAAAAGAGGGTTAACCTTGGAAATCTTGGAAGGAGATTTCTGGAATGGGACCCTGAAGATCTGTGCTCGGCTGGGGGTCCTTAAACACTATTATTCAAGACTTGAACTGAAGGCGTAGGTGGCAAACTTACCGGATTTTCAGAAAGCACAAAGCCAGGAGGGAGGGAAAAAGGGAGGGCTAGCATAGTCTGTGTCAAAGCCAGCATCGAAAAAGCCCTCACAGGCTAGGACATTGGGATGAACATAACGTAGGATGCAATTTAATGGGGATAAAGGCAGAGTTTTACACTGGGGGTCTAATAATCAGTTTCACAGGTATAAGATGGATGGAGGTGTGGTTGGCAGTTTGTCTAAAAGACAATCTGGGAATTTTAGTAGACATTGTGCCTAGCACATAGTAGGTCCTTAATAAATGTTTGATTGAGTTTGATTGACTGATTGAGTTTGATGAATGCGATATGAATCCACACTGTGATATGGTAGGTAGCAAAAAAGAGGAATGAAATGTTGGCTATATCAAGGGAGACATAGATTTTGGGAATAAGGGGTTAAAAGTTGGTAAAATGGAGAGAGTCCAGAGGAGAGTAACCAGAATGGTGAAGGGCCTCAAGTTCATGCCACAGGAGGGTTTGTTGAAGGAATACAGGATGTTTAGCCTGGAAAAGAGAAGATTCAGGAAGGTACATAGTGGAAAGCTAGTTTTTTAGACTTATATTGATGCACACTGGGCCACAATGTGTTGTTGTCCAAGCCAAATTGGGGACCAGGTAACCTGTGCAAAGACCAGGAGGTGGGAAATAGACTGACATGTACAGAAGACCATTAGCAGGCCATTGTGATTGAAACATTGAGTATGTGAAGGTAAGTAACATGAAAAATTGGAAAGGTAGTTGCAAACCAGATAGTGAAGAACTTTAAATGGCAGACTGGGAATTTTGCATTTTATCCTAGAGGCAACAAAGAGTTGTTGAATGTTTTTGAGTAGGCTTGGGCACCATCTTTTAAAAATACCAGTCTGGTGACTGTGTGGAGGATAGATTAGAAAGAGAAAAGACTAGAGGTGGGGAGACCAATTAGGAAGCTATTATAGTAGTTCATACAAAATGTGATGTGGACTTAAACTTGAGTGAAGGGTGTGTGAATCGAGAGCAGAAGATGGAGGTTGTGGAGGTTGGGGGGAGGCAATAAGACTTGGCAATTGATAATTTTTCGGGGCTGAGAGGGAAGAGCCAGGGATGATTACAAAGATAGTAAACTTGCTTAATTGGAGAGGATGCTGATACCATCAAAAAATGGTAAATTTTGGAAGAGTAAATGGTTTTATAGGTACAAGGGGTGGCGTAGAAATGTAATGAATTACACTTGGAGTATGAGATGCCTACATGAAATACATACAGAGATGTCCAAAAGGCAATTGATAGTATAGAACCAGGGTTTGGTTCATCTTCCTCCCACTCATTAAAGATTAATTGGAGGAAGATAAGGTCTGTATATATAGATTTTGGAGTCGTCTGAAGGAAGATGGTAACTGAATCATAATAGTTAACATTTATGTAGTACTTACTATGTGCTAAATGCTTTACAATTATCATTTCATTTGATCCTCACAACATTTCCCCACTTTACAGATGGGAAAACTGAAGCAGACAGAAATGACTTATTCAGGGTCACACAACATCTGGACTGAGGCCAGATTTGAATGCAGGTCTTCCTGACTCCTAAGCCAGTACTCAATCTACTTTACTGGCTGATTGCCCCAGGGGAAGCCTTGGGAGTTAATGAAATGACTTCATAATTATGATGGGCATGTAGTAAGAAAGAATGCCCAGGACTGAACCTTGGGAGATGTCCCTGTACTAATGGTTGGGAGGAGGATGATGGCCCATCAAAGGAGACTAGGAAGGAAGTCGCATACTTAGGAGGAGGACCAAGAGACAATAATGTTATGGAAGTCAAGGGAGAAGAGTGCCCTCAAATGTTTTAGTCTAACTGAACCTGTGGTGCAGCTAGGTGATGCAGTGGATAGAGGGCTGGGCATGGGGTCTGGAAGACTCAGATTCAAATCTGGCATTGGACAGTTACTAGCTGTGTGACCTTGGGTAACTCATTTAACCCCATTTGCCCCAGTTTCCCCATCTGTAAAATGAGCTGGAGAAGGTAATCGTGAATCGCTCCAGTATCTTTGCCCAAAAAACTTCAAAGGTTTTCTTGAAGTAGGTCTCAAAGAGTCAGACATGACCGAAATGACCGAACAACAACAAAGTAAATCCTCACATAAATAAGGAGAAAAAGGCAACAAAAGGTATTGAAGACAACTAGTCATGTTACCTTGAGGGCTTGTGGAATCTGAGCAAAGGGGAGCATAGATGTAGATAGGGAAGTTCATTTAGTCAAAATCATTCATTTTACAGATGAAAAAACCAAGGGCACACTGGGATGCATTAAGGTCAATCCCTGTATTGAGACTGGGTGACAGATAATTTTGCTCTCTGACCTTCTGACCTAAACTCAGGAGAGCTGAGTTCGAATCCCATCACTTAACCTCTCTGAACCACCATTACTAAGTGCTGGTGTGACCTCATTTCCTCATCTGTACAAATGGGGATCCATGAGAGGCAGGAGTAGTGGTGTGTCTAAAAAACTGGCCTTGAAAGTTGGGGAGACTTGGGATTACATACTGACTCTGTGACCCTACACATGCCAGTTCCCTTTCCAGTGACCCAGAAAGCTCTTGAGGCCTCTAAGTTAGACATAGTTGCTGATCTAAATGAGTAAAGGGAGTTTCCTCACTGGGAGTTCATGATTCTCTGTATCCCCACCCACTCTCCCTTCTGAGATGGGGGTCAAAATATTTGAACTACTTACCTTGCAGGATTGTTTGAAGAAGTCACTCTGTAAATCTAAAAGTACTATGTATTTGGTGGGACCCCCATGATGCCAGGCAGGGGATATTGCATAGTAACATGGGCACCACACACTCAGCATTGACATCACTTTCTGAAACAGTATTTTTGGATCCAGCCCCAATTTCAATGTCTCATTTGCCCCCCTCTTCCAGCTTTGGAGGAAAAGAGGAATAGAGTTGAGATTACTAACGAGCCCAAGTTATTCTCCTGAAAGAGTTGCCAGCTCTGTCAAGATCTGGGAAGTCATCCTTCCCTGATTTGCCTTGTGTCAGCTTTGAGAATCTGTAAGGATTTCACGGGAGAATCATTTCCTTTGAACTGGCCACCAAGTGATATAAAAACAGTGACCTATAGTTCAAACTTTATTTGCGGGGGGGGGGGGGGAGAGGGCAGGGCAATTGGGTCTAAGTAACTTGCCCAATGTCACACGGCTAATAAGTGTTAAGTGTCTGAGGTCTGATTTGAACTCAGGTCCTCCTGACTCCAGGGCCAGTGCTCTATTCATTATGCCACCTAGCTGCCCCTATAGTTCATTCTCTTCCGTTAGTCAGTTCAACAAGCATTTATTAAGCACCTACTGTATGCCGGGCACTCTGCTAAGCATTGGGGATAGAGAAAAAGACAAACCAAACCAAACCAAACCCAGTCCCTGCCTTCCAGGAGCTTACAGTCTAATGGAAGAGACAAGATTCAAAAGGTTGTTTGTACAAGATGCAGATAGAATGGAATACACAAATGGAAGTGTGTGCTTTTGTGGCCCCATTTCCTCATCTGTAAAAATGGGGGCCAATGAGAGGGAAAGCATTGAGGGAGACCAGGAAAGGCAACTTGCAGGAGGTGCAGTTTTAGCTGAGATTTCAGAAGATAAGTGGGAAGAGAATTACAGGCATGAGAGAGGAGAATTTGGCATCAGGAAATGGAGTGGTTTGTGTGAGGAGGAGCAAGGATGTTGTGTGGACAGCGTCACTGGACACTGAATATGAAGGGAGTAAAGTGTAAGGAGATTGGAAAGGTCGGAGGGGCCCAGGTTATCAGAGCCTTAAAAAGCCAAACAGGATTTAATATTTTCATCCTGAAAGTAATAGGGATGGGAGGGGGTGGATAACATGGACATGCTTTTGTCCAGATAGAAACGATCATCTCACTGGCCTGTGTTCTGGTCATACTACTTATCATGGAATCATATATTCAGAGCTGGAAGGGAAACTGAGGCTCAGAGATTAAGTGACTTGCCCAGGGTCTCACAGCAGTGAGTTTGTGAGCTTTTAGAACCCAGGTTTTACTGACTCCAAGTCCAGTGCACTCTCTACTACACCAAACTACCTCTTCTAGAGCATTGTGTTTCAACTTCAGGCACCACTTTTAGAGGGGATATTGACAAACTATTGAATGGGGTATCTGAGATATTGAAGGCAATAGAAACCATAAAGGCAGTGTGGTCTACTAGAAAGAGGACTGGATTGGGTGTCAGAGATGCTGAGTTCAAAGTTCATCTATTTCTGTGTAAAGTTGGGAGAGCCATTTTAAAGCCTTCGAGACCTTCATTTTCTTCATGTGAAAGGAGGGGGTGGACTGGATAACTTTAAGATTCTATCTATCTCTAAATCTGGGATGCTATGACTTTATTGCAGTAACTCATTTATTCACGAGAGGAGAAGAGACAGGTAGAGGGGCATGTCTTCAAATATTCAAATGGCTGTTATGTGTTAGGGAGACTAAGCTTGTTCTTCTTGGCTCCAATCAGTAGAGCTAGGACCCATGGGTGAATGTTGCAGGGAGGAAGATCTTGGCTCATATGAGGAAATACCATAGCTGTCTAGCTATGGAATGGACTTCCTTGGGAGTGGGGTTAGGTGGGGAGAAACATGGTGAGATCCTTGTCACTAGAAATGTTAAGTGGATACTTAAGACTCTCTTGCCCATCCCTCATTGGGAAAGTTGTGATATTGATTTGTGTTTTGGAGGGGAAAGAGGGTAGGTCATCTCTGAGGCCCCTTCCAATCCTGGTAATCTATGATTCTATAGGAATGTGGTCTGAAAGCCAGGAGTATATTCTGTAGTATTTCCCTAAATACAAAGTGACCTGCCATGAAGGACTAAATATGTTAACATGTCCTGGGTCTTTCTCCCCTGACTGGAACATTTCTATGCAATCTAAATGAATTAGAAATCTGGGAGGAAGAAAAACATCTCTCGACTTCAGACCCAGACACATCTTTGTGTCTCACTCCCACCCATTAAATTCCAAGTCTTATGCCTTCTCCCATCTTTTCTCTCCCATTCTTTGCAGAAGTGAGGAACATTACATATACTATTAGACTTTTTTGATATGTTGGTTAGTTTTGTTAAACCTTCCACTTTTTATTTTTGAGATTGGGTCTCTTATTTGGAAGTGCAGTGGTCACTCACTGCCACGATCCCACCAATTGACCCTGCTCCGTTTCTGACCTGGGTCAGCATGCCCCTCTTTTAGGCTTAGGCAGTTTCCCTCCTTCTCCTACCTTCTCCCTTAGCTATCAGGTGCTTACTATACTGGTGACAGACTTAGAGTGGAGCCCTGATTGGCTTTAGCTTGAATCAGCTCAGAGCTCCTGAGCTCAACCGTCCACCATCCTCTCCCAGTAATAATAACAATAGCTACCATTTATATGGTGCTTTCCATGTACCAGGCACTGTGATAAGTGCTTTCTAATTATTATCTCGTTTGATCCTCACAAGAATACCAGGAGGAAGGTGCTTTTCTTACAATTGTGGAAACTGAAGCAGATAGAGGTTAAGTGATTTGCCCAAGGTCACACAGCTAGTAAGTGTCTGAGACCAGGTTTGAATTTAGTTCTTCCTGATTCCAGGTCTAGCATTCTACCCACTAAGTCACACAGGTGTCCCACTGATTTTATTTTTTATTATAAGGGATGGATTTCTGGTGGGACACTGGGACATAGGTAACAAAAAGAAAAAACACAAGTATATTGATATTGATATTAATTCTATTATTTAGTAACAAATATTAAAATGCTATTTAACATTAAACTATTGACTTTTTAAAAGGTCTCAACCCCTAAAAACAGTAGTATAAAAGAATGCATTCTGGGTTTAGAGTCAGGACTTGGTTCCATCACTCTGTGGTACTATGACCTTGGCCATAGAATGTTTCTGTCACTTTGGGTCTCAATTTTTCTATCCATACAATGGGGAGAGAAAATCTCTACTTTGTCCCATTGATTTTCCCAGTCTCCATAGTTTTATTTTTTTTAACCATGGACCCATCCACCTCCAGGAAGCTGTGTACATAAGTAAAGATATAAGAGTATAGCTTTTGCTCCAGCAATCTCTGCAATACAGGGTTGGTGCATCTCTCCTGGAATTAGGGATGGGGGAGACTGGGAAGAGAAAGGAGTATTCATTTTTCTTCAGGAGGTCATAATTTAAGCTTACTCTTCTGGCCAAGATACTAAGCACTATCCATCCAAATGCAAGAGATTACTATTGTTATTATAAACAATAATATTAGTATTAGTAGAAATAATAAATCGTTGAATTTTATTCAATTATTCAATAATATTTTTGATTATTATATTGTGATTGTTATAATTATTGAAAATTATCTCACATAGAGCCATCCATATACACTGGCACATTTAGCCCAGTACCTCTGTCCCCTTCCCAACTTTGGCCTGAATGGTGGAATACTTGCCTGATTATTCCCAAAGGTTCCAGGAAGAAGAAGCAAGATGGCCTACTGGCTAAAGAACTGGATCTGGAGCCAGGAAAGCCTGAGTTCAAATCTGACCTCAGACACTTACTAGTTGTGTGACCCTGGGCAAGTCACTCAACCCTGCTTGCCTCAGTTTCCTCATCTGTAAAATGAACTGGAGAAGGAAATGACCAATCACTTTAGCACCTCTACCAAGAAAACCCCAAATGGGGTCATGAAGAATTGGACATGACTGAAATGACTGAATAACAACAACATTTGTATAATAATGGTGCCTACCTCCCAGAGTTTTTGTGAGGATAAAATAAAACACTATTTTTACTTTGGAAATGTTAAAGTGCTACGTAGATGCTGAATATTATTATTAAAAAGTAAATGAGATTCAGAAGAATGTTTCCGAGGTCTGAGACTCTTGGGGGCATGAAGGAAGATGGGGCCAGAGTGGAAGCAGCTATGGTGATGATCCACACGACAAAAACCTTTCAGTTGAAGCCTATGGTCTCACCTCCAAGCCACTGCACCCCTATATTGCCTCTTTTCTTCTTTGTTGATTTGCCCTCAGCTATATCATGGTTGGGGTGGTGGAGTGAGGGGAAGGGGCTCTGACTGGAATCAAAAGACCTGAATTCAAGTCCTGATGTTGTGTGACCTTCAGTTAATCATCTAACCTCCCTGGCCCTCAGTTTCCCCATCTGTAAAATGAAGGGGTTGAACTCAATGGCCTCTGAGGTCCCTTCCAGCTCCTGATCTATTATCTAATTATCCCCTCTTCAGTCTTAACGCTAGCCAGAAGAATGAGAGCACCAGAGGAATTTTATTATAAAGTGAGGGGAACAAAGGAAATAGGGACTCCTCTCCAAAGGACAGAAACTTAAACATCTTTTGGGAGAGGAAGAAGATTACAATGATCATGGATGGAAAAAATGTGAATGCTGCCTCGGGTCATTAGAAATAAAGGCTTCTTTAGCTAGTACACTGGAGTATCAGGGCCGAGGAGGGAAGAATGCAGTTATAACAAGAGATAGACCACCAAGACACTTGCCTTTGGTGCACAAAGTTGAAGGGCATGCACACACAGAATATAATATACTATAATAATAACTATTAATATAAAATGTATATTATATATTAGACTTCTAAGTAATATATATTCCATATTAGACTCTACTATCCCAAGCATACCAGTCCATCAGGATGGAGGTAGGGGTTTGGAGAAGGGAGGCACAATTTTATATTTTTGCCTTAAATGCAAAATTGGCTAGTTAGAGCAGTAGGGCAATGTACTGTAGAGTTTTTTTCTTCCCTTCGGATGTAAATGCCAGTCTACATAGCCCTCCTTGTCATGGAACTAGAGAATTTTCAGACTAGAAAAGTCTTGTCTAGCACTAAATCTATAAATTAACTTTGATAGCATTGTCATGTTTATCATAATTGGCACAACCCATTCTTGAATACTGAACATTCCTGTAGCTATTTAAATTATTCTTTATTTCTTTAAGGAGTCCTTTGTAATTGAATTTATACAGACATCAAATGTGCTTGGTAGACTGATTCCCAAATATTTTTATACATTTTGTAGTTACTTTTTATTCCTGTCTCCTGAATTTTGTTATTAGTATATAGAAATGCTGTTGATATTTTATGGATTTATTGTGTAACCTGCAATTTTGTTGAAGTTATTAATTGTCTCAATGAATTTCTTTGTTTATTCCCTGGGATTTTCTAAACAAACCAGCATGTCATCAGTAAATAGGGATAATTTTCATCTCCTCTTTGCCTATGTTTATTGCCTTTAATAATCTTTCTCTTTTCTTATTGCTAATGCTAGAAAATCTTGAACTATATCAAATAATAGTGAGGAAATGGAGTGTCTTTACACTGGTATTTTTAAAGAATGCTTGTAGAACTTTCCTAGTGCATGGAAGAACACATAGACAATACATGTCCCAAAGACAGATCCAACCTGCCTCCAGAAACATGGGTAAAAAACTCCAGAGGACCTGATTCTAAATGTTCTTTCTAAAAGAGCTAAATATTTAAATCTCATTGATGTTAATATGGAAGAGTATTTTGCATGACTTTATATATATAAAGGATGTCATATTTCTTATCTTCTTAATGGGAGGAGGAAAGACAATTCAAAACTGAAAATAAAACTTAAAAAATTTATAAAAAAAACAACTAAAAAAATCCCATTGAAAGCAAGTTCTTACTGATGTCCAAATTAAACCTCTCTTATTACTCCTTAAAAAACCTGAAAATACTCTATCTTTATCTTCCTTGTAGTTTCTCTTCATATACTAAGAGGTTATCTTTGAGATACCTCTATACTTATCTCTGTGCCGCTAGCTACTACATCTTCTTGTGTGACAATGTTCTTATTAGATCAATCAATCAGTAATCAACAAACATCTGTTAACTACTGACTTAGGATGTACCAGGCACTTTGTGCTGGGGATGCAAAGAAAGAGTTCTTTCCTTCCTTTAAAGGAGCTTGCTGATGCTATTTGGGGAGTGCCAAATACATGTACAAGTATATAAAAAATTAGTGCAAGGTGCTAGCTGGTGAGAGTTGGGGAATCAAGAAAGTTCTTGTGCAGAATGTTACACTCAAGTTGCACTTTGAAGAAAAATAGTAATTCTAAGAGACAAAAGTGAAAAAGGGAGTGCATTCCAGGTATCAGGGACAGCCTGGGAAAAAGCAAGATGAAACATCAGTGTGAAGAACAAGAAAGTCATGCACTAAGTCAGCCGTGTCCAATCTGCTTCGCTAATGTTGCTCTAACCTTTTCTTTCCTCTCTATTCCCCACTGCCTGCCATCACCTAATCTAGTCTTATATCAGGTCATGCCTGGATTATTACAAAAGCCATTTCTCTCTCCTAGATCCAGACCATCCTTCACTCTACTGACGGATTAATTTTTCTACATATCGCTCTCATCATGCTACTGCTCTGTTAAAAAAAAAAAAAAACTTTCAAGGATTTCTTTTGCATATAAGATGAAGACCAAACCTTTAAGCCTCCCACAATCCAGTCCTAACCTACCTTGTTCATCTCATCATTCAAACCTTCTGCTTTAGTCTGATTAATCTACTTATGATTTCCTGAACTTGTCATGTTCTCTCTTGAACCTGTACTTGTGTTTCCATACTTTTTCCCCTATCTCGACTATGCTCCCTGATTTTTCATCTCTCCAAAATGTATACATCCCTCAAGGAGCAACTCAAGTCTCACTCACTTCCTTCCCTAACCCCTCCAGATCTTATGTCTGTCCCACTCCTTTGTTTCTTATTCATAGAATGCCTATGGCATCTCCTGTTCTGTACTGAGTCTTGTCTCCGCAAGAGTTTCATCTTATTTTTTCTTCCTTCCTTCCTTCCTTCCTTCCTTCCTTCCCTCTCTCTTTCTCTCCCTCCCCCTCTCTCTCATTCCCTCCATATTACTTGTCTCTGTTCTTTGGTATACTATCTTGTTTCTCCCACTGTGCCTAGCATGATGCCATAAGCATTAGAAGTTTCTAATAAATACTTGCTGAATGTCGAATGAACTGATATCTCCTTGCATTGCATATGCTACAAGTACCCAGTGCACAGCTGCTTTACTAGGACACTGGCACTGGATAATTAGAACACATTCTGATGGTCACCCTTGGGTGGAGAATAAAGGGTTCGACCTTTAAGAGAGACAAGAACATAAGAAGAACATCTTGGGAGACAGAAACTTCAGTTGTCCTGGAGCACGTTGCCACTCCCTTGAGATAGCCTTCACCTTGTTGATGGCTACCCGAAAAAAAAAAGCTATCACTTTTATAGCTCGTTGGGGTTTGTAAAGTGCTTTACCAATACTTTCTCATCTTATGAGATATGAGGGACCCGGGACAATTGCAGGAAAGCACTAACTCCCCACTCCCCTTCTCTCCCCCATCCAGGTGGCAGCAGTCTCAGACTCCTAAATGAGCAGAGAAATTCCTAGCCGGTGGAACTGCACTTTGTCAACAGTTAATCTCTCCCCTTCTTCCCTAAAAGTGGGTGCTGTAACCCAAGCCCTCCACTTGGCTCCACTCTATTTTCCTGTGCTTTGGTTAAGAGAGCTGTCCGGTTTGCTTAAGCCCACCCTAAGTAAACATTATTTCTGGACCGGTTCCCCAGGGCTGGTCTGGGTCGATGCTATTTCAGTATCAAAGTCTGGCAAAACCCTCGCCCTGCACGCCCCCCAACACATACCGCCTCCAGCACCACCAACTTCGGTTCCAGTTACCTCTCCAGGGAAACCGTGTCCTCTGCCGCTTCTGCCTGTGGATGCTTTCGCTGGGTTGACTCCGGCGCTTTGGACTTGCTGATGCCCTTGAAGCTGACCCGGGACCTTGGAGGGCTGTCCAGGTGCCTCCACGGCGCTGTCTGTTTACCTCCTGGGAGCCGCCTGTCTGTCTCTAGCCCCCAGTTTACACTGCCACCAGGTAAGCAGAGAGTCAGGTAAGCTTTACCTGATTCGGCTTCAAACAGCGACACACCCAAAGGGGAGGGAGGAAGGCGGGTGCAGGGGCTTCTCTGATCTGGGAGATCGTCCCAGGCGAGGCAGAGGCCAGGGACATTCCCAGCTTCCGGCACTTGGTCCTTCAGACTCTTGACAAGAGAAGAACAAGCTTGGGGGTGCACAGGAGAGTGAGAACTCTTAACAGAGGGGCGGACTTCCCGGAACAGACTCCTCCGTTCATAGAAATGACCAGATCAGACCCAGCAGGGCAAGGAGAGGAGGGAAACTCCGTGTCTTACAGGCAGGAAGGATTTGTCTGATAATAATAGTACTAATAGCTCCAATATAGCACTTTATCTATATTATCTCATTTACATATATTGTCTTCCCAGGTGTGTACTATCATCACTCCCATTTTCCAGTTGAGAAGACTGAGGCTGAGAGGT
This sequence comes from Petaurus breviceps papuanus, assembly GCF_028583685.1. Classification (NCBI taxonomy): domain Eukaryota; kingdom Metazoa; phylum Chordata; class Mammalia; order Diprotodontia; family Petauridae; genus Petaurus; species Petaurus breviceps. Next base: position 26,087,955 of record NW_027187372.1, read on the forward strand.
CAGAAACTCGCCCAGAGTCACACAGTGTGTGTCTGAAGCAGGTTTTGAACCAAGGTCTTCTGGACGCCAAATTCAGTGTCCTGAGAGGGCAGGGGCCGCCTTTTGCCTCTTTTTGTTTCCCTAGTGCTCAGCACTTTGCCCGCAACATAGCAGGCTCAGTAAATTTTTACTGATTGCTCTCTCTATCCATTTCACCACCTAATGCCTTCAGGTTTACAGAGTATTTTCCTCACAACAACCCTGTGATGCAGATATAATGAGAATTACTATGAAATACGCCCCCCCCCCCAAAATCTTAGCTCGGGTTTAAGCTTTAATAGCTTAAACACTGCGTTAAGGCTTTTGGGAAATACTGTACTTCCCATTTCATAGACCAGAAAATGGAGGATCGTTGAGGCTGTGAATTGCTTGAGGTTACATAACTCATAAATATTGGCGTCAGGATTTGAACTCAGGTCTTCTAACTCAAAACTTGACTACTCTTTCGAGCATGTGCTATGCTTCTGATTAATTCCCATCAATAACAGGGCAGAGTGCTGGGCTTGGAATCAGGACATCCTGGTTCCAAATCCAGGCTCAGATGTTTACCAATTATTTAATCCTGGTCAAGTCACTTGACCTCTGTCTGCCTCAGTTTCCTTAACTATAAAATGGTAGTTATAATACCTGCCTCATAGGGTTGTTGTATATTCCAAATGAGATAATTGGAAAGCATTTAACACACAGTAGGTGCTTAATAAATGCTTATTCCCTTCATTTCCTTTCCCCCCATCAGGCATCAGGATGTACTTCCTGACTTTAGGTAATTTGACTTATGAACTACTTGGTTCTACAGATTTCTCTGGACATTCTTTTTCTTTTTTTTGGAGGGGGGAGGGTAAAGCAATTGGGGTTTAGTGACTTGCCCAAGGTCACATGGCTAGTTTTGTGTTATGTGTCTGAGGCTGGATTTGAACTCAGGTCCTCCAGGGCCAGTGCTCTATTCACTGTGCCACCTAGCCACCCCTTTCTGGACATTCTTAAGGATGGGAAAGGGGAGACCAGTCCTGGTCTGGAGTAGAGTTTGATGTAGTTGTGGAATTAGGAAATGTTGGCCAGTACTCGAACTGTATTACATGCTAAGGCCTTTCTATTAACATTTCCGGGGCGAGGGAAACTAAAATAGCCCCTGTTATTTGCCTATATGCTACCTTTCTGGCAAATAAGAGAGCTGCAGAATGGGATTTGGTGGTAGAATAGCAAAAATGCCTCCTCCCTGTAACAACCAGCAAAGCTATGTCAGAGAGATACCTAAACTGGGACTCAGGAAGACCTGAGTTCAAATCCTGACTCCAAGGCTCTAATACTAATGTCTGTAGCTTTGGCCACATCACAAGCACTTGGAGGGTGGAATCTGTTTCTCAATAGGTCCTGTGGGACCTATTCCCTCTGGGTACTCCCCCAACTTGCTTTTGTGGGAATGGACAGATCATTTAATCTGAGCCACAGTTTTCTCATCTGTAAAATGGTAAGAATAATGGTTGTACTCCCTCACCTCCTGGTGTCCTTGTGAGGATCAAATAGTATATTTGATATATACATATAAAGTGCTTTGCAACCACTAAGTACTACATAAATGTGTCACCTGTTCAGCTGATTTTCTCTTCTGGCTTTGCCCTGGGGGTGACTAAAGATGAAGAAATCTTCCCTCTGTCACAGAGGACAGATTCTCTTGTCTCTAATGCAAACCCACTGAGAATGTCCTTCTCACACTACTTCCACTGACCCTGTAGGCAGAGCACCACCAGGCTGTGGGTTATCATTATTGCATTTATTAGCTGATGACCAGTAACATAGTTAGCTCCTGAGCAGCCACGAATCAAAAAACTGGAATCTCCAACTTGAGATGTGTTTAGAGGGATGCAAGGTGAGCAACTTCATAGGTCACAATGTACAGGGAGATGCAACAAGAAACTCTTGGACATTTTATTTTATGACTGAACATAAAGCTTAGAACTGCATTAAGACTTTTGGGGACACCCTGGATTTTGCATGCCTCCCCCCTCCCCCCATTCTGTTCTCCATGGCATGCAGGCTTTTATTCTGTGATAAAACTGGGTTATAGTGAAGGTTTAAAGCCTCCAGAGGACATCAAGGGAGTTCAATTTTCAAACCTCACCTGGACCTTCAAATGCCTTGTCTTGGCACTGCCCCAGCTAGGTTAAGAGTCAGATTGTTGATAACGGGACCATGTCTAAAGGTAAGGAATCAGGATCAAGCAGAGAGGGAGAGATTATCTTAATGTCCAAGTGTGTGTTTGTCTGGGTATGTAGCCCGGATGGCATGCCAAAGCCAAGATAATGGATATCTGGATCATTTGTTCTTTTGAGTTACCCAACTCTCCTTTTCCCTACATAAACAGGGATAATTGAAAATCCAATGCACCTCTCAAATGGATTCTCTTTCAAGCGACTTGTATGACAGACATGATGTGACTTCTCATAACATTCTGTCTCTGTCTTTGGACCGACCCTGTCCAATGGCGCTCATTTCTGAGTCCCTCATTCTAGGGGGGTTCTGGACAAGCTGAAGTGGAACAGTCAGAGTATAGACAACCCTGACATAGGGAGACCTGAAGGATGGCTAGCCTGGAGAAGATAAGGTTTGGAGAGGGAGACTTGGTAGCTGAAGATATTTACCATGTAGAAGGATGATTACACTTTTCCACTTAGCCCCAAGGGAATGGACTAGGAGCATGGACGGAAGTTGTCGTGGCAGATTTTGGCCCAATATAATGACAACCCACGATCTCAGAGTGAAGTGGGCTGTCTCAGTGAGGTAGGTACCTGTCTCTGTTAAGTTTATTTCCTTCCTCTGATGCTTACACCTTATGAGACCTGAGCCAGTAGACATTTAACTTCCCTGGGCCTCTGTCTTCCCATCTGCAAAATGAAGTTGTTGGATCAGAGAGCTAATTTTTAGCTCTCTGACCCTATGATCTTTAGGGACATGACCACTTTGGGGGGATGCTGCAGAGATGTTCAGGTATAGGTTGGATAAATTGACCTCTGAAGCCCTTTCAAACCTAGTAGCTCAGGGTGGGACTAGAACTCCCTGTCTGGCATATCCCCAAACTTGTCACTGTGTATAAAGATAAGTGAGAGCTGGCAGAAAGGGTGGAGGAACATGAGCTAGCAAATCCAGATTGGCTTTTCCAGGGTTTCCAGATTCTCCCATGGCATCTTCCAGGGTGCAGCATCTCTTGGGGCAAGTTGGCCCAGAACCAAGAAACCCCATGCCCAGGCAAGGAGCTGGGCATACATTCTTTTCTACCATCAGGCCTGGCAGGTTCCCCAGGATACATGGTGCCATGAAGAAGGCCACTGAAAAATGCCTTCCTTCCTCCCTGAGCACATTGATTTTTCTCGGAATCTCTCCATCTCACACTCTAGAAAGGAGTGTATGCTAGAGCCTTTCACTCTAGAAAGGTTGGTGATGAGACTGTTAACTGTAAAGTTTTGTCCAACCTAGGCCCAGCTCACTCAACCTGAAGCAGCAGGACCTGGGGGCTTTGGTGGGACCCACATTGGGCTCTTGTACATGATGACATCAAAGGTATCCACAAAGCATATGCCAAAAACTCATGTCATGCAAATGCTTGAAGGAGCTGGGATTTCATCAGTGTAGGGAGTCCCAGTGTGGGAATTTTCACCCCCAAGCAAATCACAACCCATCTTTGACTTAGTAGTCATGTCCTAGGAAGTTGAGGCACATGGAAATTATTAAGTGACTTGCTCAGGGTCACACAGCTAGTAAACGTCGGAGGTGAGATTTGAACCTTGGTCCTAATGACTAAAAAAGCCAAGCACTCCATTGATTATGTTAGGACAATTTGCATGTTACAATATGCTATTTTTGAGCCTGACAAAACAAAGCATTTTTGTACTATCTCTGCAGTATTCTCTTATGAGACTTTCTTTCCTCCTCTCTCAGGATACCCAAAGGAGGTATATGTGTGCTCCCCAAACCCTGGACCTTTCTTCATTGTAGGAGGCAGAATGTCTAGTTTGTTTCACACAGTAGATGTGCTGCTGGAAAAGCAGCATGTGGGTCATTTCAGTAAACTGTCATATTTCAAATAAACATGGAGATGGTTACCTTAAGCAATCCTATAGGGTGCCCTTTTGTTAAGTGAATAATCAATCACCCACTAAAATATTTTCTGCAAATTCATTTTCATATATTGGGGTTGCTTAAAATCAGATACACCTTTCTTCAGAGCAGACATTCATAACTACTGAACTCAGCCATCTGTAGGGCTGATAAAAAGTTCTTGGGAATTTTGTGCATAGAACTTTTTAGGGGTGAAGCGGTATAAGATTTTTTTTTTTTTTTGGAGACGGAGTGGTCATACCCTAGAAACAGACTCCTAGAACTGAGGGTAATAAAAAGTCATTTCATCCATCCCTCTGCCTCCATAGAGGCCTACAGTTAATTGCTTCCCATGAGACCCTCTCTTCCACACTCCCAGAAGATGCCATCTCTTACAATAACTGTAGAAATAGGCTGCTTTGTTCCTCTGCCAGTTGCCAAGGTTCTTAAACTCTGTGTCATCCTCAATTCCCTTTCTCTCACTCACCGAATATCCAATCAGTGGCCAAAATGTGTCCTTTCTATCTCCACCCACAGAGGCACTATCCTAGCTCAGGTCCTAGAGGCAGTCGGATGATAAGTGGGTGAGAGTGCTGGGCCTGGAGTCTGGAAGCCCTGAGTTCAAATTTGGCTTCAGACACTTACAAGATGGCTGACCCTGGGCAGGTCACTTAACCTCTGTCTGCTTCAGTTCCCTCATTGATAAAATGGGGATAATGATGGCACCGACCTCCCAGCGTTGTAATGATCATGTGAGATAATATTTGTAAAGTACTTAGCAAAATGCCTTGTACACAGCAGGTGATTAACAAATGCTTTTTCCCTTCCTCTTCCTTCCCAACTTTCTCTTGAATTTTTGAAGCAACCTCCTCATTGATCTCCCTGCATCAAGTTTCTTCCCCTCTCTAATCCATCCTCCATCCAGCTGATAAAGTCATTTCCCAATGGGCACGTATCTGACCATATCAGCCTCTCCTCATTGGCTTTATTAACTCCAGTGAATCCCTATTACTGCCCAGATCCCGTTGAGAATGCTGTGTGGGGCATTTAAAGCCCTTCCCAGCCTTTTCAGTCTTCTGACACGCTGCTCCCTCCCTTTCCACAGTATAATCCAGAAGCAGCTGGTCTGCTGCTGTCTCTTGTTCCCTTCACTCCCTGTCTTTTTGCTGGCTCCCCCCTGTGCCCGGAATGGTCTCCATTCTCACCTCTGCTTCTTCCAATCTCTGATTTCTTTCCGGACTCAGTTGGAGAGCCACCTTCCATAGAAGGCCATTCCCAGTCCTCTTGGCAGTCAGCGCTTTCCTCTTTAAGGTTACCATCTAACCACTCTGTGAAATTTGGATAGTACACACGCTTTCTCTCCCAAAAGAATGTCAAGCTCCTTGAGGGAAGAGATTATTTTTACTTTTTCTTTGTATCTCTTGGCTTACTTAGCACAGTGCCTGGCTCACCGTGACACTGAGTGTCCCCAAAGTCTTAGTGCTTAGAATCACGCTGTGGTTTGGGGACACTCAGTGTGGGTTTAAGCAGTAAGACTTTTGGGACACTCTGGCTAGTGCTTGAAGGCTTGCAAAGCCTTAAATTATTTCATTTGACATTTATAACAACCCTGTTTATTGGGTACGATTATTATCACTATCCCCATTTTATAGATAAGGGAACAAACAGGTTGAGAGAGGTTTCATCATGTACCCAGGCTGGAACAGTGATGAAACCTTAGATGCAGGTTTCAAACACAGGTCCTCCTCCAGGCTCTGAGTCCAACGCTCTGTCCACTCAACTACCCCGCTGCCAATGAACTTATACAATAAGTGCTAAATAATTGTATGTTGGTTCTCTGCTGCCCATTCATTCCCATCAGGTGTGGTCTGTCTGGGAGCGATGCTGTGGTGATGTCCCAGCTGCTCCTTTTAGGTTATTCCCATGACCTCTATCACTTCACTCCAGCTGCCTTCTTCTGTGCAGTACCCCCCCACCCCCATTTAGCCCATGTCTATCAACCTTTATACCCCCGTGCCTGTTTCCTCTGCCTTGAATACCTCCATCCCCACCCAAGGTTCTCTTGTCCTTCAGAACGCTGCTCTAAGCCTCCCTCTCCCAGGAAGCCTTCCGTGACTGTCCCTAGCTGGGTCTCATCTCTCAGGTCATGCTTTCTCCCTTTCCACTCCTTATACTATGTCCTGTGTTTAAATACTTACAATTCTTCTGGGGCTCAGGTCCCAGAAATTTCTGTTCTTTTAGAAGTTCCCTCATGATCTACAGTGGGGTTTTATGTATGGGGGTTTTCAGCACATTAATCTGTATATTCCTAGGGCAGAAATTTCAATTACTTGGTGTTTCTGCTTGGATTTTTTTTTTCCACATTTCTATCTATTTCCATTATAATGTCGATCCAGTATTCAGACTTTTCTGGGAGGCCCCAGAAACTGGGGCCACGTGCTCATCCTGGGTAATCCCTACTTCTCTGACTGTCTTCCCCCCATTCCTAATACCTAGACCAGGGGTGGGGAACCTGTCGCCTCAAGGCCACATGTGGCTCTCTGGATCAAGTGTGGTCCTTTGACTGAATCCAAACCTCACAGATTAAGGGGATTTGTTCTGTGACGTTTAGATTTAGTCAAAGGGCCACACTGGAGGATCTATAGGGCCACATGAGGCCTTGAGGTCGCAGTTCCCCACCCCTACCCTACACCCTGGTAGTTTTCAATGTCAAAGATGTTCCTAGGTAGTCACTGTCATTGACATTCACTCAGGATATCCACTATCAGGACAGCATTAGGTGTGATCTGAGGAGAGCACCAAACAGGATAAGCAAAAATGGGGGATGAGGGGAAGTCTCAAGGGTTGGAAGTTCTGGCCTCATGGTGGTAATTCACATACCCAGTTTTGGAATCCAGGGATTCCCATGATCAGCTACACTTCCCTCAAGGAAAGCTGCTCAGTCTGAAAGGTTTGCCACCAACAGGGCTTGGTTTGGAAGACAAGTTACCTGGGTTCTGCTGTCCCCTCTAGCCCCAAAAGCTACTGGCAGATCGTCTCCAGATCTGTTTTCCCACTCAGACCAATGGAGAAGAATATGACCCCTCCCCAACATCTCCTGTTTCTTATAGGCTCCTGAGATCCTGAAGGTTGGGGATGGAAGGGGGAGATAAAACATGATTTAATCATTATTTCCTTGGCTTACAGGTAGGACTGCAAAGTGACGGCAAGAATAGACACCTTTCTCCATGCATTGAGGGAATAATCTTTGGGAACATGATGGGGACACCAGGGGACATAGGCTCTGAAGTTCAGGAGTGAATCTGCTCCTCCCCCTGGGATGTCAGAGGATTCAGCCATTTTCCTTTGAATTAGCAGCTGGGAGTGGAGGTGGTTGGGATGGTCTCAGTTTTTAGTTGGTTAGGATGAGAGGTTTGTTCCTCAACATTAGGACATTCAACAGTAAAATAAATACTAGATGGGGGTACTGGATTACTTCTAGAGAAGAAATGAACACAGAGAGAGGAAGACGTCGGGGAGGCTATAGCTTGACTACAGAACCTCGGGCCTTAGCTAAAACATCAGGGTGTCAACTGTAAGCTTTCCAGTGGAAGCGACTTCAGGATTTGGGCCAGGATGGAACAGGAATTGTGGAGTGTGGCGACTGTCTGTGTGAGTGTGGGGGATGGTCTCAGCGGGTCTACTGCACAGCAGAGGAGGTAGGAGCAAGGTCATGCTGGGCAGGATTTCTTTCCTTCTGCTTCAGGCTAAGCCGTTCCACATGCCCTTACTTCATCCTCCCAGGGGTTCTGAAGCTCTCCAAGATGTGGAGATAAGTTGGGGAAGGCATAGGAGGAGGAGGGAAGACATTTCCTTCCCAATCCTGATGACTTTAGGAAATGTCTTTGTTCCCTTTGGGTCTGTTCCCTCCCCGCAAATCCAAAGCCCTGAGATGCATTGAGGAATGGGGCTAACCCTCCCTAGATCATCGCGTCTGAGGGACAAGAGAAGTTGAGGGTAGGTAGGAAAGAAGGACAAAGCCACAGGCTTATAACTGGAAGGACTGAGAGAGAAAAGAGATGGAAAGAGGTGGGAAAACCGGGCCCCCGCCCCCAGGCCTCACTGACCCAGGGCATCTAGCTGAGCATTTTGTGGCGATCGAACACCGTCTTCCTCTGCTCTTGCACCTGCAGCTTCCATCTCTGCTGGGCACCCTCCACCCGCTCCAGCACCGTGTTAGCTCGAGGTCCTGTCAGGGGGGCAGCGGCTGCTGCCAGCGAGCGGGCATCCTGCAAGGAAAAAGAAACGGCAGAGTTAGGGGGTCTCCCAAACCTCAGGAGGAGTGGCCTCCAAGGCCCTGCTCTCCCACATGTCCCTCGGGGCTGAGCCAGAAGGGTACAGCTGTGTAGGAATCACGAGGGGAACTCCTCCTCCTCTCCCCTTATCCTTTGAGTCTCGATGTTTCTCCAGCACTTTCTGGAGGTGATCTCCTGGAGCCCCCCAGCTCCTGCTTCTGGGTCTAGGTGCCTGCATGTGATATCATCCCATTAAAACAGTTCCTGGTCTTGTATATTTGACTGTACGTGAATGGAATTCCTTGGGAATCTATTTCTGTGCTCTGAGATGAAGTAAGGCCTGTAGTTCAGGTGGAAGAGAGGAACAACGTACTATGAGAACAGCTGAGGCATATGACTGAATAAGGCCATGGTCAGTGGGGTGGAATGGGAAGGTGGCCAAGGAGGGAAGGGACTGGGCTACTCTGGAGTATGGTCACCCAAAGTGGTTACCTAGGAGGCCGGGGGGTGGGACAAGAGAAGCCACAGAGAGGGCCAGACTCTGCTAGAGTCATGTGCTCAGGGGAGGTCCTCCAACTCCATCTCTGGGGGATGATTGAAGCCTGTGTTAAATGGAGTGTGATTTGTGCATAGGTGGAACCATGGCCAATGTTGGGGGAGAGAGCACCAGTCCTCACTGGCAGATTCTTCCCTGCCCCAGCTTGGGCAGAGGGACCAACCAGAAGGGGGCAGGGATACAATCTCACCGCTGACTACAAGGCCCTCAAGGGCACTTTATTTATCTAGGATTTCTAGTGCAGGATGATCCCAGGAAGCCAGAAGGGTGTTGACAATCCACTCTTCTGGTCTCATTCTTACTGGGTTGGAGTTCAGACTCATACAGAAGGGAGAAGGGCAGATAGCTCTGGGCTGGGCCAGAGGTGACATCCTAGAGCTATAGCTGGGGCCAAGAAAAGCCATCTCTAGAGGGGCAAAACACAGACTGGGGAGTTGGGAGCTGTGCATTCAAATTCCAAGTCTCCCATTTAGCCCCTCTGTGCTTTCTTTTCTCCAATAGCTACTTTTAGGGCTCTTGAAGGTACCTGGGATAGGAAGCATGGGTGAGAAGTGTGGGGACAGTGAAAGTGAATCACAATCCACATGTTTTAGGACTCAAAAACCAGTCTGTTTGAACTCAGAGACTGGAAAAATCTGTATCTCTTCCCCCTTTTCAGAAATAATCCAACAGCATTCCTCCTGTCTGCCTCTGCCTTTGGGCCATGGGGTACCACAAATAACATTAGTGTTGAGTCCAAATCCCAGCTCTCATTCACCAACTGGGCAAATTACTTAACCTCAATGGGCCTCAATTTTCTCATCTGTAAAATGGGGATAAGAAAAAAAATACTTACAGTACTTACCTCAGGGAGTTGTGGTTGGGAAAGCATTTTGCTAACTCTTAAAGCAATATTAAAATGTGAGCTATTATTATCAGCAAGAGGCAAACATGATATAGTGGATAGAGAGGGCTGACCTCAAAGCCAAGAAGAGCTGGGTTTAGGCCCCCACTCTGGCACATACCGGTGGTGGGACTCTGGGCTTACTGCTAACCACTTAGTGCCCTGACTGTCTAAAATTCTTAAGTCATAGAGAAAGTGCCACCTTTTAACAGTAGGAGTTTCCTCCCTGGGAGTTCTCTCTTCCATTGGAGTCAATACCTCCCTTATTATTAGCACAATATAGACCTTTCACCGGGTCCCTAACAACAGAGGTGTCAAACTCTATTGGGGGCTCCCAACATAACTGGGAACTATTTAACAAAATAAAGAAAAGCACAATAGAATGTAGGCAATGTAAATGTGTGCTTTGATAAGTCAATTTGTGGCCCACAGGGACCCTTAAGCACTATTTAGTGCCCCCACTCTGTTTTTATTTGGGGTTGACACCATTGCTTCCCAATACTGGGACTACGCTATTGTCTTGGGAAAATACTACCTTGAAAGCAGAGAATTCCATTTACAATAGGAAGAAGGCAGTCAATTTCAGAGGCACTGAGAGCCCAGACTCCCAGGTCTGCCCCTGTCCTTGTTGGCCACCTTCTGACTATGTTTCTAGGCTCCATGCCTCTGCTTCCTCAAATGAGGATTGGACCTGGAAGTGCATAGTTACAGGACCAGACTTCTCTTGGAATCCAGGCAGGAGATGAGCCATTTTGAGGCTGCCCTTTCAACCTTTTCTCCACCTAGATGGCACCCTCTGTCCAGCCATCCCACTATTGCCTGTAAAAAGAGATGCCCGGGCATAAAAAGCATGACATCAGAGCATATCCTGGTTGGGAGGGTGGGAAGGCAGGTGACCTCTGGATGGCACTATTAAGTAATTCCCTAATGAGTGTTCCTGAGACCCTGCACAGTCCTCCCCAGTTGTGAGAGGAAGAAAGCCCCTGAAGGGTTCCTGGAGAACAGACCTGGATTCAAACCCTAGCTTTGTTCCTTATTACTTGATTAACCTGCAACAAGTCACTTTTACTTCTCTAGGTTTCATTTTCCTTATTTGTAAAAGACGGAAATTGGCCCAGATGGTTTCTATGTTCTTCCAGTTCTCAGCCTATTTGATTGGCTTTGCATGGGGGTACAGGGCCCACCTCAGGCCCTGAATAAGTAGGACTGGCAATAAACCCGTTACCTTTTTAATTATTCTTGATACTTCTAAAATTTTGCTTTGGATAAACCTCAGAGGAGTCTACAAAACAAAACAAAACAACAAAACAAAGCAAAGCAAAACAAAACAAAAGAAAGCAAAACAAAACAAGATGTAAGGCAGCTTAGCCTATTAGAGCTTGGGCCCTGGAGTCGGGAGACCAGAGTTCAGACCTTGCCTCAGACACTAGCAGGGTGGTCCTGGGCACATCACAATCTCTCAGAGCTAATTTTCTTCACCGTACCAAAAATGAGAATGAGAATACTACCTGCCTCTTAAGATACTTATGAGGAAATCACTTTTCACACCTTCAAGGCCCATGTAAATGCATGTTACCATTACCACAACACCTGGCTACGGGAAGGCAGGTACAGAGATTGTCCCAGACAGGAGTGGGGTTTTCTGCTGAATCTGCATGGGGTAGGGTACAAGGCAGGGAAATCAGGACGGGGGAAGAGCCTCAAAATCACATTACTTGAGGATCAGCTGAAGCTTCTGGGGATGTTCAGCCTAGGAAAGAGAAGGCTTGGGGGGTGGAGTGTGGCAAAAGAGGTGTGTTCAAATATCTGAAGGGTGGCTGACTTGTGGAAGACGGAATAGACTTTTCCTTCTAAATGGCTGAGACTAGAGCGATGGGTGGCAGTTGTAGGGAGGCAAAGTTTCCTTACAATTACAACTGTCCCCTCAAAGTGGAAAGAGCTGCCTTGGGGAGTATTTCTGGACTCCCCTTAACAGAAGTCTCCAAGCAAAGGCTGAATCTCTCATCATTTCAAGAGGGGCTCCTTGTCCTGGTCTAGCCTGGACTGGGTGGCTTCCAAAGCTCCTTCCAGTTCTGAGATTGTGGGATTCTGATTTCTGGAGTAAGAACGCTGGGTGAAGCACCCCAGTTCCCTGGCCACAGCTCACCCTTCCTCTCCCGCAGGAAAGAGGGATGGAGCACACTATCCTGGGGATCTTGGCTCAGATGAAAACCTGGGGTGTGAGTGTCCCTGCTCCAGAGACTACCATTGCGCCTCCCTCTTTATCCCTGACCTTTGTTGAGGTTCATTCTCAACCCTCATGTCCCCCCCAAACCCCCTCTCCCCACTCCCACCTCTTCTTCCCCTTCGATCTCGGAACTGTCTCCGTGGAGAGCAGCCTTCTCTAATTACCACTTCCCTGCTTCTGAAGCTGCCGAGCCCATGCATTTCCTGAAGGACCCGAGCCTGATCTTTGGGGGGGGGGGGGAGGGAGATTAGACCCGAGGGCCAGGCCCGCGCCCCCATGGGGATTTCCTCCCAGCCTCTTCCCGTCTCTCATCTCCTGCCACACACCTCTTAAGGGATTAACACACCTCTGGGAGCCCAGAGCCGCCCAGCACATGAAACTCTGCTTCTAAGGCCCTAAGCTGGCACCGTTTCTGTTATGCTCTGGCTGCCAAGCTGGGGGAGGGGGAGGGAGGGAACGGGGTGGGGGGGGAGAGGGGAGTGGGGGAGAGAGCAAGCAGGCAGGTGGTCACACAGGGAGGTGGGATAACTCGATGCTATGGGGCTGGGTGGAAAGTTCATCCCCCCCCCATTAAAAAGCACCCTCCTCTTCACTCACACATGTGCCCACATACCATGTACCAAGGTACAAAGTGAGCTAGGTAGTCTCAGCCCTCTATAACATGTCTCTTTAAAGTATTTGGATGACTATATTTCAATAACATTGGTTTCTTTTGTACTCCTATGTGTTTTATGTTATGCACTGAAAAACATTCATTTGAGAAGGGGTCTTCACCAGACTTCCAAGAGGGTCTGTGACACACAAAAAAGATCCCCAAAGCCCCTTTTTAAGGGAATCTCTTTTAAGGTGTGGATTGGCTTGGATAGGCTTTGAGGCTGCTTCCAAATATAAAATTCTGCAGTATGCCAAAAGCACCTCTCTTTCTTTCTCAGGGCAGAAATAGTAACTTGTCTCCATGCACCCTCAGAGCGCCTTTCTTCTGCACTCCCTAAAAACACACGTGCCCCTGCCACCAATACCAAGAGAAACATCAGTGGTCTCTGGGTCAAAGGACTTGGGTACAAATCACCCCTCTGACCCCCTTACTGCCTATGCCATTGTGGACAAGTCACTCCCTGTCTCTGGAGCTGTTTTCTCATATGTAAAATCAAGGGATTGGACTGGATGGTCCAACCATCCTTTCCAGATCTAAATCCATGATCTTAAGCCTATGATCTCAACTCTGTAGCTCCCCTAGTGCCCAGCACAGAGCTTTGAAGAAGAGATTCTTAACTGTTGATGAACTGAACTGAGTTGACTTAACAGTTAAGCAGAATTATGCCCCAAACTCTGGGCATCCTTTCTTTTCTCTGGCTCTGTCTCCATGGGATTTCTGCACTGTTGACATAAAAATGAATCCAATGGGTGTTGTTTGCATGGCTGGCTAGGCGCATGGAGATATGTTCACCACATCTTGGAAAGGACACTGATCAACTAGCTTTCCAGGGGAGGGAGGCAGAATAACAAGGGTGCTGCGGACCAGGCCATGTCACTCTATGATGTCATTAGTCCTCTTTAAAAACAAGGGACAAACAACAACAAAGGTTGGTGAAGGAACTGGTCTGTGATTAACCTGAGAGAGGAGGTCAGGGGAAAATGGGACAGCAAATGTCTGAATGCCTGCCATGCAGAAGAGGTATCAGACTCATTCTGCCTGGACACGAGGCAAGAACTAAGGCCATAGGAGTCAGCTGTGAAGAGAACTGGGGAAAAAGACTTCTGGAGTGGGATGCGCACCTCTGTGGAGGCATTCTCCATCATAGGTGGTCCCCAAGGAAGGGCTGGGTGAGCACTTGGTGACACTTGGAATAGATGGCCTTGAAGCTTCCTCCCAACACTATAATTCTGTGGAAGGACTAAGAAAGGAGATTTCCAATGACTATGGTGTAAACTTCCAGATGGATGGAGAGGTAGCATTGTGATGGAAAAAAAAATGGATTTAGCATCAGGGGTATTATTGTTCAGTCATTTTTAAGCTGTGTCCAATTCTTTGAGACCCCTGTTTGGGTTTTTTTTTTGACATAGATACTGGAGTGGTTTGCCAATTCCTTCTCCAGCTCATTTTACAGATGGGGAAACTGAGGCAAATGGGGTTAGGTGACTTGTCCAGGGTCACACTGTTAGTGTCTGAGGTTGTATTTGAATTCAGGTCTTCCTGACTCAAGGCTCAGTGCTCTATCTACAATGCCATCTAACTGTTTAGAATCAGAGGTCCTGGGTTCAAATCCTAGTTCTATCATTTATTGCAACCTTGGGCTAGGTTTTGGTGACCTCATCTATAAAATAAGAAGCTTGGGCTAGAGAGCTCCTTATATCCTTTTACCTCTAAGATTATGATTATATGGACTGTGAAGATTAAATAATTTCCTTTTATTCATTCCAACAACATCCACTCATTTCCTGAGTATCAGTGAGAAAGCTAACTGGAAATAAGAGTGCTATAGGCTTGTAGCTAGGAAGACCCAAGTTCAAATCCAGCCTCAGACACTTACTAGTTGTGTGGCCCTGGGCAAGACGCTTAACTTCTCCCAGCCTCAATTTCCTCATCTGTAAAAATGTGGGGGTTTAGACTTGATGACCTCTAAGTTTCCTTCCAGCTCCAACCCTATGTTCTACAAGGCCAACTAAGGTTCTACACCTGATCTCCCCTTGTTGATGAGAAAGGAGAGTTCCAGGGTAGGAGGAGGGACCGTGCCTTGGCTACCCTTTTAGTGTTCAATTTCCTGGATCAGAGGGCTGAGCACCCCTTTGCATGTCTGTGTATCCCCAGTAGAGGATTGGAATCCAAGAGCGGCAGCATTAAGGGAACATGCTGAAGTCTACCACATTACCACAGATTCATTTGTTTTCCCTTTATGTAAAGTCTTAACAAACAGCTCCTAAGTGGGGGAAAAGCTGCTGCTGAGTGGTCCTGTGTTTCCACTGCTAATAATCTGATTAAAAGGTATTAAAGACACCACATCTGCTCTAGAGATGCATCAAATCAGAGCCTAATCCTTGCTCCCTCTCCAGAGAGAGAACGGTGGGGTAGGGGCAGGAAGAATCCCAATAACTTAATCTCTCTTCCTCTCCAGCCTAGGCCTATCCCCAAATTCTGTCCCTGGAAAACTATGGGAGCTGGATATAGCAACAGAAAGAGTAGTCTCCTTGACAGGGCTGGGGTGAGAGGGGTCAGCAATCTGGATTCAGGCAACAACAAATCACTCTGGATCTGGACCCAGCCAGTCACATTGCCCGTTTATACACCTTTAAATTTCTCTCTCTCTTTTTTTTAATTGTAAGGAACAAAATCTTAAGTGAGACTAATCTACTTCCCAGATCCCACCAAAGGTAAACATGGAACTCTCATGTAGTCAACCCCCCTTTCTGGTTCCCTTGGACTTGGGAGTCATCATGGCCATATTAAATCACACAGGGCCAAAGAAGGATTGTGGGGGACTCCATGGGTGAGTTGTGTCCACACTGATATCAATCTTAAATGACTGTCCTTTGGGTCTATTAATTCATGTATGTATCTTTAGATAGGAAGATCTTTAATGTTAGCATTCATGTTCTATCTTTCTTTGGATCCACATACTGGTTATACAATTCACGATAATAACCAGTTATTGTTATATGTAAAAGTAATTTTTAGTCTTCACTCGGTCTTTCCTTTCTCCAGGTTGAATGATCCCCACCCTTTAATTTTTTTTCTAATCACCATTATAACTAAACCTGAGCCCTTCTCTACATAATAATAGCTAGCTAGCACTTATACTTAAGCTTTTCAAAATGCTTTAAATATGTTATATCATTTTATCATCACAACAACCCTGGGAGGAAGGTACTATTACAGCCCTCAATTTACCATTGAGGCAAATGGAGGTTAAGTGCTTAGGGTTAGCTCACCCAGCTAGTGAGGCACATTTCAAACTCGGGTTATCCTGAGCCTAAGTCCAGCACTATGGAAGGTACCACCTTGCTGCTACCTCTCTCTCTCTCTCTCTCTCTCTCTCTCTCTCTCTTAGGGTCCCTATCACACTATCCTATAGACTCTTGGAGTTGGAAGGAACCTAAGGGGCCATCATCTCCAACTTGGGCAAGTGTGCTTCCAAGACCTGAACCAAGTAACTGGGTCTGGTCTAAGCTGAACCAATAACGATGGTGATGAAGATATAAATGATATGTGGTGCTTTAAGGTTTACAGAGCACTTTTCTATGTTTATTTGAGATAATGCATGGTTTCTTAGTTTATGGAGGTCCCTTAGCTCAGGAAGGACCAAGCCATGAGGCCTAGGGAACAGCTAGGTGTTTCTATGAATAGCTTATCCTCCTCTCCCTTCAAAGAAGGTTAAACCTGTGTATCTAAAACAAAACAAAACAAAACAAAAACCCTGTGTTTGTCATTTCTGTCCAAGCAAACACGCTCACTTCCTCCTTTCAAAGGGTGTCTGAGCTCTGGGATTAGCACTAATGCTGCTGGAATCCCAGAAAAGGCAGCCCACAGCAATCAGGAGGCTGGGGTGGCTCTTGCCAGAGTTTTCAAAGGGAGAGGGACAGGCTTTCATCTCCCTCTGGGGACTCTGGGCCTGACACTGGTAAGGGCGCCCACCTGCCGCCTTTGCAATCACTGTGGCCTTTGAGGGAACTTCTTGGCCAGAAGAATCGTGCCTGGAGAAGCAATGGGTTACCTGGAACTCTTGACCCTAAAGAGGTGACATAGCCATCTGATCCCAAATCTGACGGTGTCTGGGTGGATCTCCTAGGACGATTAGGTTCTGAAGTGAGCTCTGGATCCTCAGAAAGAAATGATCTTGACATCAAGGTGCCATTTTGAGGGAGGTGGTGGAACCCTGACTTTCAAGGATGCTCTGGGTTGGATTTTAACAGGTCATCTAGTGCTTAACTGTCCTTTTCTTCGCAGGGAGAGACCTAAATACCTACCATTATAATCAAAATCCCTTTGTTCTCTCCTTAAAGGACACTATGAAGAGATGGGATATCGAGCTCTCTTTAGTTTAGTGGATTGGGGGACCAATTCCTGCCACAGACATCATGGCATGGTACACTGGACAAGTAATTGTTGTTATTGTTTGTCCTTGTTCTCAAAAAGGATCATGACATCAGGGAAGTGATGCCATGACTTGCAAACAAATTGGATTTAAGTGAGGGAGGGCTTTGCAGAGCTACCAGCCTCACTTTCTCCTTCACAGCCATCTGAGTCCAGTGACCAGATACAGATCAGGAAGACTAGAAAGAGCCCCAGGACAAATAATAGATTTGGAGTCAGAGAACACAGGAGTCCTATGCCTCCTTGTGATTAACTGACTCTTGGGAAAAGATAATATCCTTATGGAGGTTAGAATGGGGTTCAAATTCAGAGTCATGCAATCAGAAGCTAGAAGGCCAGAATGGATCAGAACTGGGATTTCTTCAGAATACCAAAATTCAAGGCACTGATGAATGGGAACCTGGGTGCAGAAACAGAGATTTAAATCCCGAGAGCAGCGCAGGTCCAGAAGGTAAAATACAGGGAAAGCTACTCATCTTCTTCCACTTGCTCCCCTAAAGCTTCAGTCTTTTATGGTGGCTCCTTGCTTTGCCTATGCCAGCTCTGCACTGGCATTGGCATGACTATATGCCAGGTCACGAGTGTTCTTACTAACTCAACTGTAAGAGTACGGGTCTGGGTTTAGATATTGGTTTGACTCCTAGCTCTCTGATCCTTCTTTAAATCTCTTATCTCTCTGGGCCCCAGTTCTGTCACCTATAAAATGAGGGAGTTTAATTCAGGGGGTCTTAACTTGGGGTCAGTGATCTTGTTTTCAAAAACAATTTTTGATAACTGTTTTTCACTATTTTTCAATATATTTTTCCAATATTTCAATAGTTTTTTTTTCCTTTGTATTCCTATGTATTTTATTTTATGCACTTAAAAACATTATTTTGAGGAGGCCATAGGCATCACCAGCCTACCAAACAGGTCTATGATATAGAAAAAGTTAAGAACTGCTGAAGATGATCTCTCAAGGGCCCTCTGTCTCTAAATCTTTTGATACTGTTATCAACAGATCAATCACTCTTCCTTCCACCCTTCGAGCAACTCATAAAATTCTACTTCTAGGAGTCCAAAGAGGATATAACTTCTCCCACCTCATTTTTCTTTAAACATGAAATTCCCACAACTCTCTATCACTTAAGGTCCACCAATGCACATAAACCTTTGGCTTAAGCAAAATGTAAACATTAACTTTTTTCTATTTATTCCATACATGTTCTCTATATGTTTGCCTATGGAAGTGGGTGTCTTGGATGACAAGGCCCTAGAAGGTTGGGACCGTGCCTATATAATGCTTAGCACAGTGGCCAGCATGATGCCATATGTAGTAAAATTTGACTTTGTAAGAGTTTCTTGCTTGAAGGATAAGAATCCACAGGTACAGATGAAGGGCACAAGAGTAGAAGGCAATGAAAGAAAAACAGCCATTTAGAAATGATCAGGTAGAAGGACTGCACAGAAACTCAGGGGGTGTCAGAGAGGACTGGACCAGACTCCCAAGTCAGGCCAGAGGATATTGGCAGGTTTCAAGGCCTTAGGGGGCATGGCACCCACTCTAAATACACTCACTTCTGGCCTGCTGGTGTTTATTTCACACAGCATGGGAAAAGACAAATATTTCTGGCAGAAAGAGAAGTCTCCAAGGAGGCAGGTCTGAGTTATTTTCAGAGTCTGGACCAAAGGCTCCCTCACATTGAACATCAGAGGTCATAGGCAGTAAAAAATGCAGTTGACTGGAGACAAAAGAATTCGATTTCAAATTCTAGCTCTTGGTACTAAATTTCTACAGGACCTTGAGCAACTCACTTAATGTTTCTTGGCTTCAATTTTCTCATCTTTAAGATGAGAAAGGTGAGCTGCATTAGTTCTAAGGGCCTATCCAACACTGAGTCCACTGTATCTATCTAGTCCAGAGGGGTCTATGAACTTGGGTAGAAAAAAAATACATCTTCATTTCCATTCATATCTAATTAAAAGTTAGTATTTACTTCAATAATTTATAAACATTATTCTGAGAAGAGGCCTATAGACTGGCTACCCCAGACTGCCAAGGGGGCTCATAACACACCCCTTCAAAAGAGATCTCCTTTGCTTTCAGAGTCCTTTACAGGTCTATCTTTCCATTAGAACTATCTCTTCAGTTCTGCCAAACTGGCATATTCCCTGTGACCTATCTGCCCTTCCTATTACATTACAAATGAGGAAACTGAGACCCAGAGAAGTAGCAGAGCTTGATTTGAACCTAGGTCTCCTGACTTCTAGAGGGATCCTGCCAGCCCGAGGATCCAGTGGTTTCATATAACAATAATTACAACAATAACAATAATGTGCCAAGTACTTTATAATTATTATCTCATTTCAGCGACCATTACCTAGGTCAGAGGGGTCAAACAAGTAGCCCGAAACCCTTCTGAGCTCAGCCAAAACCAGAACCAGATTAAAATGGAATTGGGAAATATTTGACAAAAAAAAAAAATAGAATAAAACACAGATTACATTACATTTTAAAACTAAGTCAATATGCGACCTGCAGAGATCCTTATATATCGATTATTGAGTTTGATGTCACTGATTTAAGTCATGGTTCTTGATTTTTTGTGGGTGTCTGGTGAAGTCTATGGATCTCTTCTCAAAATAATGTTTTAAGTGCAATCTACAGAATTTACAATGCAATATACAAGATTACAAACGAAACCAATTACACTGAATTGAAACCAACTAACTGTTTCTAAAAACAAATTCTCAGCCCTTCTCTGCAAAGGAAAACCTACCCAATAGTACTCATGGGTTGAGGAGGGAATAGACTCAAGGATTCAGGTTGAAATTAGACTGATCTTCACAGTGAAGGGTGTGGCCAAATTATTCCTAGGCCATCCATCTCTTAGTTGAACTAGACTTCCTTAGTTCTACTCTCCCCTCCTGTCCTGCCCCTGGTTTCCTGTTGATCTGATTTTGACTGAGGGTGGAGCAGAGAGGATGAACATTTCCCTATTGGGAGGGGGGTCCTATGTTTTGGGAAGGGGGTGGCGCTGACAGTTGGGTGGTCTGATGTTCAAGGGAGGAAACTTCAGCTCCCTACCTGGTTATTAATGTGCAGTAATAGCAGCCCTGATAGGGGAGGGGCATAGCTAATAAACACATGGTGATTAGGGGTAATGTGGTAATTGCAGTCCTGGCTGGGGGTGTAATTGAGAGATGCTGCATGGTGATTATATAGCCTGATGCTGCTATTTCCCTGGAATGCATGGCTCTCAGGCATGGCCTTTGTTATGTCTCTAGCCACCATGGATACAAAGCCAGAGGGAAGGGTGTCAGACTCTGTGGCAAGGGCAGCCCCCCCTTTCACCCCTAGGAAGAGGTGCCTCTCCGACTTTCAGGGTGATGATCATAAGATCAAAGATTGAGAGTTGGAGGAGACCCTAGAGATAACCTAGTTAACCCTCCTTCGTTTTAGGGCCATGCAGGTGACCCGCCCAAGATCACACAGCTTGTCAGAACTAGACTTTAAACCCAGGTCCTCTCACTCCAAATCCACCACTTCAGCAATATCTGTCTTCAAACAGACAAAAGTATCTCTTGCTCCAGGAGACAGAACTAACACTACTGAATGGAAGTTACAGGAGGACAGACATCAAGTCAATATAAGGAACAGCTTCTTAATGATTGAGTTTCCTCCAAGTGGGACAGGCTGCCTGAGGAAGTAGAGTTTCCATCCCTGGAGATGATCAAGCCAGAGGCCAGATGACCAAAACTGGAGGGGGTGGCAAGTTGGACCAGGTCAGAGATTAGTTTTATTAATTTATCAGCACAGCAAGGTGGCACCATAGTGTCTGGGCTGGAATCAGGAAGACTTACCTTCCTGAGTTCAAAGCTGACCTCAGTCACTTACTGACTGTGTGACCCTGGGCAAGTCACTTTACCCTGTTTGCCTCCGTTTCCTCATCTATAAAATGAGCTAGAGAAGGAAATGGCAAACCACTCTAGTATCTGTGTCAAGAAAAACCCAAAAGGGGTCAGGAAGAGTTGACTGTGACTGAAACGAGTGAACAATAACAAACTTGTTTGATGCTCTATGATGCCTTCCTTTATTACTCTAGCCAGAAATGACTCCTCCTTCCCCTTGCCCTCCTGAGTGTGAATAACTCAGTTGAGCCCTATTGTGTATTTCTTTGCCCTGTGGCTACATATGCACTGGACTCATCCCTCCTTACTAGTCTGTTCAAAGAGAGTACACAGAGTACCAGACTTTTGACCAGGAGACCTGGGTTCCAATCCTGTCTCAGGCTCTGACAATGAAGTTACTTCATTTCTTCACATTTCAGTTTTTCCATTAGCAAGGTGGGGAGTAATACATTTATTTCTTCCCTTTTGAGGAAAGTACTTTGCAAATCTCAAAATGTTATAGAAATGTATGCTATTGAACTAGAAAGAACTAAATTTATATCCAGGTGGAAGCAAAATACCTGATCTTTTTTGTTCTCTTATTTGATTTTATGTCCTCTATACCATTTTTCATCCCAGCTGGCACAATCCATCCTTATAACCTGACCATTGTATAATGTGAAAGTATCTACAGATCCTATACTTGATTATAAGACGCCATGGGGGGGGGAGGGGAGGGAGGGGGACAAAATGTGAAATTCAAGGAATTGTGGAATTGAATCCTGTAAATTAAAAGGAAACAAACAAATTAATAAATTAAAGAATTAATAAAAAAAGAAATGTATGCTATTATTATGGAAGTACTTTATAAACTGGGAAGGACTATATACATGTCACTCACTAGTTTTGAATAGAAGCCACAGAGCTAAGACTAAAAGGGACCTTGCCACTCATCCACTCCAACCACCTCATTTTATTTTATCAAATTGTTTATTTTAATTAATTAATTAATATTTCTAGGAATTAATAATAATAGGAATTTATTTTTAAAATTTATTTTATTAAACTTTTTTCAGTAGACCAAAATCTATTTCCTCTCCCTCTTACCTTCCCCCATCCCAAATGAAGAAAAACAAGAACCCCTGTAACATATGCATTGTTAAGCAAAGCAAATTCCCAAATTGGCCAGTTCAAAAATAGGCCTCATTCTGCCCCCTGGGTCCCTCACCTTTCTTATCAGAATGTGGGTAGTACGTTTCATCATTGGTCCTTTGGAACAGTGGTCACTCAATTTACACATGAGGAAACTGAGGTCCCAGAGGCTAAGGGATATGCACATAGACGTGGCATTTGAAACCAGATCTTCCACCTCAAAGACCAGACTTGTGTCTTATATATCTCTGCATTCCTCATAGCACCTACCTTCCACAATGTCCAGAAAAGAGAGTAGGTGCTTAAAATATGCTTATTAAATAAATGAATGACTCTGCTATCTCCTCAATTCCTCTTCCCCCAAATCCTTTCTTTTTTTCCTTCTGAATTCCTAGTAAACTGGACCTCTAGATTCTGTTTTTATCAATACATTGCAGTATTTTGGTTAATCTACTTCCTTTCTTGCCTGGCAGGGGACAAATGAGAAAGAGGGGGCATCTCTTAAGGTAAGTAGATTTACACCTATGCACTGTGGTGCCCTGGTGAAAGGTATTAGCAAAACTTCAAGGGAGTCTCTTGGAATAGCAAAGTAAAAAAAAAAAAGAATACTGTTGGACTGATTCCTAAGTCCTTGTACAAATGTTTACACACAAGAACATTACTAGGTATCTGGGGTGTAGTCATGAAAGAGGGAGCAAAGTGAATAGGAAGCATAGTACAGTGGAAAGAATGTTGGGTCTGGAGTCAGAGGGCCTGAGAGCAAATTCTGGCTTTACCACTTACTAGTTGTGTGACCCTGGGCAAGTCATTTACTCTCCCTATGCCTCAGTTTCCCCATCTATAAAATAAGGAGGTTGGCTTATATAGCATTTGAAAGTCTGTAAGGTACTTTACATGTTGTTTCATTTGGTCCTCATGTCCACCCTGGGAAGTAGGTGATATTATTATCTTCATTTACAGATGAGGAAACTAAGTCAAACAGAGATTAAGTGGCTTCCACTAGGTCACACAGCTAGTAAGTGTCTGAGGTAGGATTTGAACTCAGGTCTTCCTTATGCCAAGTCCATTTTTCTATCCATTGCAACACCAACTGCCTCTAGGTTCTGAATCTCTGAGTTCTGAATCTGTGATCCTGTAAGTAAAGGGTGTGGAAGGAATATCAGGTAGGAAACTGCCAAGGAATCCCTACTGAGGACAAGTTTAATAGAAGGACTCAGTTTACCT
The DNA here is from genome assembly GCF_028583685.1 of Petaurus breviceps papuanus. Lineage (NCBI taxonomy): Eukaryota > Metazoa > Chordata > Mammalia > Diprotodontia > Petauridae > Petaurus > Petaurus breviceps. The sequence continues at coordinate 26,111,361 of NW_027187372.1, forward strand.
GGAAAATAATAATAACTATTATTATGATGATGATGTTGTTGTTGTTTAGTGATTTCGGCCATGTCCAACTCTGTGACCCCGTTTGATGTTTTCTTGGCAAAGATACTAGAATGGTTTGCCATTTCCTTTTCCAAATAAATGATCATCATAGCTAACATTTATGTAAGGGTTTAAGGTTTGCAATGTGCTTTAACGCGTCTTCTCATCTGATGCTTATGACAACCCAATGAGCTATTGGGGTGGGGAACCTTCGACCTCAAGTTCACAAGTGACTCTCTAGGTCCTCGAGTGTGGCCCATTGAAGTCAAACTTCACAGAACAAATCCCCTTCATAAAATGATTTGTTTTGTAAAACTTGGACTCAGTCAGAAGGCTGCACCCAAGAACCTAGAAGGCCACATCTAGCTTCAAGGCTGCAGGTTCCCCACTTCTGAGCTAGATGCTATTATTATTATACTCATTTTACAGATGAGGAAAAAGGCTGAGAGAGAAATGACTTGTCCAAGGTCACACAGCTAATGAGAGTCTAAGATGAGATTTGAACTCAGGTCTTCTGGATTTTAAGTCTATCATTCTACCTACTCCTGTACTTAGCCACCTAATGTCCTGAAAAGAAGCAGCACCCTAGGGGCACACAGAGATCTGCACTGACCTCTTCTGATAGTCCAACGGCACGAGGGGGACTTCCCCCCCCCTCCCCACCATTGTTACCTCATTCTCCTCCTCATTGTGCAGTGGCTGAGTGTAGGCGTCTGGCTTTCTGATCAATGGGTCTACCAGCATGAGGAAGGCCATGTATAGGAGGAGGGCGCCCACCACGGACAGGTAGATGACAATGATGACCTGGGAAGAAGGGACACAGCTCGGTGAGGGAAGGAGGGAGCTGATAGCTGTTAGAGGCGTGGGGAGCAAGGGACAAAAGGAGAGCCAAAGCCTGCCCTCAAGGGATCTTCAGTCCAAGACAGAAACCATCCCCTGGCTGGCCCTTCCTCAGTACAGAAAGGAGATCACAAAGGCCTGAAGACATGAATAAGGGCAAGATCTGTGTAAACCATGTTCTGAGGGAGTGTGGAAAAAACAGCAGTGACTGAAGATTTCCTAGAGGGAGAAGGCTTGAACAAGCATTTATCAGGCACTTACTGTATCCAGGCACTTCACAAATATTACCTCATGTAATCCTCACCATAACCCTGTGGGGTAGATGTTGTTATTATCTCCCCCCCACTTTTATTGCTTTCTCTTTTGGAGGAGGGAAGGCAGGGCAATTGGGGTTAAGTGACTTCCCCAAAGTCACATGGCCAGTAAGTGTTAAGTGTCTGAGTCTGGATTTGAACTCAGGTCCTCCTGACTAGGGACAGTGCTCTATTCACTGTGCCATCTAGCTGCTCCTATTAACCCCTTTTCACAGTTGAGGCAATGAGGCAAAGGGTAAATGACTTGCCCAGGGTCACCTAGCTAGTAAATGTCTGAAGCTGGATTTGAACACAGGTCATCCTGACTCTAGGCATAGGTGCTCTATCCATTGTGCTATTTAGATAGGGATCCTACAGGTGAGTTAACAGAAAAGTTTGGACTGAGGCCTTTACAGAAATTGTGGGACAGCATTCTTTTGGGAGGGTGGACTGAGAGAGAGAGAAGAGGATGAGCTGCTGTATGGGGGGGCTTGTCCAAGGTGGGGTACACTAAGCAATTAAGCCAGTTTACAGAAGAGGGGGACATGGAAGGCCTGGAGGCAGAAAGTGAGGTTTAATTTAATAATGATGATGGTGGTGGTGACATAACTGACATTTGGATAGTGTTTTAAAGTTTGCTTTTATATATGTTAAATTGTTTGATTCTCCCAACAGCCCTGGAAAGTGCGTGCTATTATTACCCTCATTTTACAGATAGGGAAACTGTGGCTAGGAGAATTTAAAAGACTTCCTTAGATCCAGCTAGTCAGGGACAATATAAAGTGGCTGAGGCAGGTATGAACTCAGGGCTCCCCTATTCCAAGGCCCTTCTTCATTCCATTGTGTCACTTAACTGTCTCCTATGTGGACATAAACATCCATTGAAAATGCACAAGGAAATTGATGTTTGGGGGATATTATTCTTATTGGGTAGTATTGTGTGCTGTGTTGTTCTAGTCTATGTAGACAGACTGGATGAGGGAGAAGTTATGACTCTGCGATTCTGCCCTCAGAAGCAGCTGTGGCCATAGGAGCCAGGATACCTGTTCACAGTCTCCTTCTGTGGAGAGGGGGGATTGCCCCAACACAGGTCAGGACCCAAAGGGAGCCAAAAGAGAGGGCTCAAAGTGGCACTGCTGGTCCTAGCCCTGGTTAACTGGGAGGAGGAGCAAAGACCATCTCACAGAGAGAGCAGTGTGGATGTGAGCCTAGGACCCCTGGGTGGCAGCCCCCTAGCTCTCTGTCCCTGGTCAAAGGCATTTAGGATTTGGATTCTTCCACTCTTGGGGCCTTGATATCCCTGTTCCTTATACAAGGGGAAGTATTCTTTATTTCTTAGATTGGTTGCTTGTTACCAGTGTAACGCTGGGCAAATTTCTTGGTCTCAATTCCCTCACCTATAAAATGATAAGGTCAGACTAGATGATCATTAAGTCTATGATCAGATCATCCTTGCCTCTCAACCCCATCCTGAGCAAGGAAGGAGGTCAGGTCTTTAATAGGCTTGGGGGGAGGGAGTTCACCTAGGACAAATCATTGGAGACAAATCCATGGGATTAGGAAAATGTGTCTGATGAGGTCTTGGGGCTGGGAAGTCCCGTCTCCCTCAAACAGAGTGAGGTGACATCTGGCACAGAGGGTATGGGCTCAGGCATCTGGTCCCCAGAGGGTGGGGCCCCACTGGAGGGAGTTCAGAGAGGAAGAGGGAACCTGCTTAAGGGAGGGGCTATTCAGGAGGGAAGATGAAAGGAACTGAGTCTGCACGAGTTGACAGGGTGATGACTAAGGGATGTGTATGTGTGTGTGTTTGGGGGGGGGTAAAGAATAGACATCTGTTGCTGTTTATTGAAAAGTGTGAATACAAGAAGTTAACACAGGACAGGATGTACTCTCTGAGAGGTCAGGACAGACAACCAGAGGGAAGGTCCCATTATTTAGCCTGAAAGAAGCTAACGGATAGTTAATTATTTGCAAATCCACAGGGATTGCTGCTCTTTACTATATAAAATCATAGAATTCCAGCTGAAAAGGCCTTCAGACATTATTTAATCCAACCCACCCTTGAACAAGGATCCCTCCAACAATATGCCCCAAAGAGGGCCCTCTATTTTACTGAAGACCTTTACAGACAGGGAGCTCTGTACTTCTTCGGTAGTTCATTACTTTTGGACAGCTCTAATTGTTGGTTAAGGTCTTTAAATTGGGTTGAAATCTACCCCTCTGAAGATTCTTCCCAAGGATCCTCACCCTTCCTTCATGGGTCCTCCTTGGAAATGGCAGCAGGAAAGGGTTATTTAGACAGTAATGAGAACATCCTGGCTGAGGCAGATTATCTCTTGGCCAGGAGGTCTTTTATACGAAAAGAGGAGAGGTATCTTGGGGAGAATCTACCTCAGAGCTAGGGAGATCTGGGTTCAAGTCTCCCTTCTGATATCCACTGGCTGTGTGTCTGAGGACAAGACACTTGAACAAGTCTCAAGCAGCTCCCCGAGACTCTATCCTGCAGAATGAACACTGACTTACACTGGTATGCCAATGAAATCACAGATTTGGTCCAATTTTTTTTAAAGTATCCCCTAAAGTCAGATTAGATGCAATCTTGACTAGAGAGGGTGATAGATAATAGGATCATCAGAGATATCTCTTAACCTAAAGATTCTTTTCTATTAAGTGATATATGTTACTTGTCTCCTTAATTCATGTATAGCTAAGTGGCCCAGTGGATATAGTTCTGGCCTTGGAGTCAGGAAGACCCGAGTTCAAATCTGAACTCAGACACTTCCTAACTGTGTGACCCTGGGTAAGTCACTTCACTCTTTGCCTCATTTTTCTCATCTGTAAAATGAGAAGGAAACGGCACACCACTCTAGCATCTTTGCCAAGAAAACCCCCAAAAGAGTCACAAAGAGTCAAATATGACTGGAATGACTAAACAACAGCTCCTTTAGTTCATTCATTAAAAAATAAAAAAAATACACCCAATTTTGAGGATGGAGATTTGGAGAAGTATGAGGATAAAAGGAGACAGAGAAGCAAAGGAGTTTGAAGGAACAGCAGATATCCCAGCTCCCAGGTTCCATCCTGATCAATGAGGTCCTTGGAGCTTCCTGTCCCTTTTAGAAAGGAATTATCAGGCTAGAAGATGTTTCCCCCATTACATTTTTATAAGCTTCTTAAGAGCTGTCATGATTTCGCTTTGACTTTGGCCTTGCCAGTGGTTAGAAATGTGCCTAGAACAAAGTACTTAATACATTTTTGCTGATCACATGGCAAATGTGGAAATATGTTTTGCATGACTTCACATGTATAATCGGTCTCAATTCTATTGCTTACCTTCTTCATAGGTGGAGGAAGGGCTAGAAAGGAGAGGACTAAGAATTTGAAATAAAAAAATAAATGCATGCTGATGGATTGATTGGAACTGGACAGAGTAAAGGATAGAAGCCTAACCAGTCCTCCCAGGGCCCCTGACACTGTTGGAAAGAAGCCAGAGTGAAGAGGCCAGCAAGAAAGGCCAGAGAAGGCTAGGAGCAGCCCTGTGGGGGAGAGGGCTGGTCAGCAGGACCTGAATTGTGGAGAGTTGAAGGATGGGGGGGAGGGAGGGATGGAAGAAGAAATGAGCCTGGAGGGGAGGCAGGAATTGTGGACGGTACCTTGATGGTGGTTGTACTTCTTTCCTCATATTTACACTCACACAGCAGGCAGTAAGCCTCCACATCATGGCCTGGCACGGGCATTGGTTCCACCACGTGTAAACAATTACTGCAAGAAATGGAAAGGAAAACAAATCAGGGGAAAGTAGGCATTATCATGTCACCCTGGGCAAGTCACTTTACCCTGTTTGCCTCCATTTCCTCATCTGTAAAATGAGTTGGAGAAGGAAATGGCAAACTACTCTGGTATCTCTGCAGAGAAAACCCCAAATGGGGTCATGGAGAGTGGGACATGACTGAATGACAGAGACAAGGAAAGGGGAAAGGGGTAATGGGGAGGCTTGAGAAAACTTGGATGGGGGGCAGAGTCAAGATGGTGGAATAGAAGCAGGACCTCCCAGTGGCTCTAGCTTCCACCTTCCCCAATGAATGTAAAAAGGGGACTCTGAACAAACTTTGGAGCTGCAGAACCCACAAAATGACACAGAGAAGCTAACCTCCCACTGAGGACAGCTTGGCAGGCCGGCAGGAATCAGCTAGCACAGTGCTCTGGGAGCCAAGCCCAGGCCCACAGTGAGCTGGAGGTTTTAGCCCCAGGGCAGGTCTGACCAGCTGCTGGCCGGAGGGACTCCAGATCAGCAGCAGCTGTGGCCTTTTCCAGAATTATCAACACACAGATACAAAGGACAAAGTGAGAGGTCAGTGCAGTCTGGACTTTGGGACCCAGTAAGAGTAAGTACTCAGCTTTTTCCCCCGGGGGCGAGAAGCCACTGAGACGCTGGCACAGCCAGCCAGCGCCACATGGCAGCTTCAGCTCCTGGCCTGCAGATTGTAGGGGGACCAAGCACCAGTCTGAGGGGTAATCGCTCTTGCTTTAACCTGCTTGGATCTGGATTGCAGTCTAGGGTGGAGGTCCTGGGGTGTGTATCCAGCTTGCCAGAGCGTGTGGAGGCCTCAGAGAGGGCACCCATCTAATACCTCTGGCAGCTGAGAAAACCCTAGCATTTGGGACGAAAACTACCCTGTCTGGTAGCAGAGTCCTACTATGGCAAAAAGCCCAGGGGTCAAGTGACTGAGGGGTGACATGACCAGGCAAAGGAAACAAAGCAGACAGAAGATTCCAACATTAGACTCCTATTTTGGGGACAAAAAGGAGTAAAGCATGGAATAGGAGGAAGCCAGCGAAGTCAGAACTCCTGCACCAAAAGCTTCAAAGGAAAATACGAGCTGGTTACAGGCCATAGAGGACCTTAAGAAGCAGATAAGAGAAGTGGAGGAAAATTGGGGAGAAAAATGAGAACAATGCAAGAAAATTAGGAAATGAGAGTCAACAGCCTGACTGAGGAAAATTACACCTTAAAAAATAGACTAACTCAAATGGCAAAAGAGGCTAAAAAAGGCAATGAGGAGAAGAATGCCTTAAAAAGCTAAATTTGCCAGATGGAAAGAGAATCTCAAAAGCTCACTGAGGAGAATCATTCCTTCAGAATTAGATTGGAGCAAATGGAAGCTAATGACTTTATGAGAAATCAAGATGCTGTTAAACAGATCCAAACAAATGAAAGAATAGAAGGCAATGTGAAATATCTCATGGGAAAAACCACTGACCTGGTAAATAGATCCAGGAGAGATAATTTAAAAATTATTGGACTACCCGAAAGCCATGATCAAAGTAAGAACCTAGAAATAATCCTCCAGGAAGTTCTCAAAGAAAACTGCCCTGATGTTTTAGAACCAGAGGGCAAAATAGAGCTTGAAAGAATCCACCAATCACCTCCTGAAAAAGATCCCCAAAAGAAAACTCCTAGGAATATTATAGCCAGGTTCCGGAATTCTCAGATTAAGGAGAGAATATTACAAGCAGCCAGGAAGAAACAATTTGAATATTGTGGAAACACAATCAGGATAACCTAGGATCTGACAGCTTCTATACTAAGGGATTGAAGGGCTTGGAATATGATATTCCGGAGGTCAAAGGAGCTGGGATTAAGACCAAGAATCACCTACCCAGCAAAACTGAATATCATGTTTCAGGGGAAAATATGGTCATTCAGTGGAATAGAGGACTTTCAAGCATTCTTGATCAAAAAACCAGAGTTGAATAGAAAATCTGACATTCTGATACAAGAAGTTGGAGAAGCATGAGAAGGTAAAAAGGGAAAAGAAATCATAAGGAACTTATCAAAGTTGAACTATTAACATTCCTACATGGAAAAACGATAATTGTAACTGATGAAACTTTTCTCAGTATGAAAATAGTTGAAGGGAATAGAAATATATATATATATATATATATATATATGTATATATACATAAGGGTATGTGGGCATATGAATATATATGTGAATGTGTGCATATATGTTTACAGATATACATAGATAGAGGGCACAGAACCAATCTAACAGGAAGGGATGATACTTAAAAGGTGAAATTAAGAGGTGAGAGAGGAATATAATGAGAGGAGATGGGGAGAGACAGAATGGGGGTAAACTATCTCATATAGAAGAGGCAAGGGAAAATGGTATAATGAAGGGGAAGAATAGGAAGGCAAAAGGGAATGGGAAAACCTTATTCCCATTGAATTTGGCTTGGGGAGGGAATGAAATACGCACTAAATAGGGTATCTCACCCTCCAGGAGAGTAGGGGTGAAGGGGATGAGAGAAAAGGCAGGCTGGGGGGAGGCAAGTTGGAAGCACCCACTTTTGAAAAGGGACGGGATCAAAGTAGAAAATAGAACAAGTGGGAGGTGGGATAGGAGGGAGGGAAATATAGTCAGTCTTTTACAATGTATCTACTATGTTATTGTTTCGCATTAGCCACACATGTACAACCTATACTGAATTGCTTATCTTCCCAGTAAGGGTGGGTGACAAGGGAGGAAGGGAATGAATTTGGAATCAGTTTTAAAATCAAATGTTTAAATATATATATACACACACTATTATTAATACAATTTTACATGTAATTGGAAAATAAGATATACAGGCACTGGGGCATAGAGATCCACCATGACCTACTGGAAAAGTTGAAAGGGGTATGGGAGAAAATATGGGAGAGAGCAGACTGGAGGAGGGGATATCCTGTGGGACTGCTATTTTGGGGTGGTAGGTAGGGGAAAAACAGGGAGAAAATTTGTAACTCAAAATCTGGCGGAAATGAATGATGTAAAAGAAAAAGAAAACTTGGAAAAGGAGTGAGACTGGGGCAAAATGGGAGAGATTAGACATGATCTGTGTGGCCCCAGAGAGCAGAACCAGGAGCTATGGGGGAAAGGTGGAAAGAGGGAAATTTAGTTTTGATGTCATGAAAAAAATTTCCTAATAATTAAAGCCGTCCCAAAATGTAATGGGATGCCTTGGAAGGGGTTGAGCTCCCTCTCCTTGGAGGTATTGCAGCAAAACCTGGATGATCACTTGTCAGGTACAGTGAGAATTCATTCTGTTAATGATAATAATAATAATAGCATTTACATACCAGCTACTATGTGCAATGCACTATACTAGGCGGTTTACAAATACCTCACAACAACCCTGGGAGACAGGTGCTGCTATTGTCTCCATTTTAAAATTGAGGAAACTGAAGCAAACAGAGATTAAAGGACTTGTCCAGGATCACCTAGCTAGTAAGTATAAGAGGCAGGATTTGAACTCAGGTGAAGCCAACCTGAGGAGGCTGAACTTGCCTTTCATTAGTGGGACAGGAGCCAGTGGATTAGGACACAATGAAAATCAGTCAGATGGTACAGGAATGGGAAAGCACTATAAAAAATGGTGAAGGGGATGGTTTCAGAGAAAATTGGGAAGACATAAACTGATGCTGAGCGAAGTATGCAGAACCAGGAAAATAAATTATACAATAACAACAATATTGTAAAGACAACTTTGAAAGACTTAGGAACTCTGATCCGGACAATGACCAGCCACGGTCTCATGAGAGGTCTCATATAGAGGACTCATGATGAAACATGCCACCTGGCTCCTGATGGAGAGCTGAAAGACTCCAGAGTACAGAATGTGAAGTTGCTTTGTTTTATTTTTGCACGTAGCCAACATGGGAATTTGCTTTGCTCAACTATCCATGTGTTATGGAAGAAATATCTCCACGCTTATCACTGGATTCTGATTTACTTTCTCAATGGAGCAAGGGGCAAGATGGAGAGAAGGCAGGTTTTCACTATCAAATTTTTTTAATAAAATATTCTAGAAAATGAGGGAGATGACTGGAGAGGCCAACTACCAGGGGATACAGGAGGGAATGGATTCAAGGATACCAGCAGAGGGAACAGTGTTTGCAAGAAGAGTTGCTACTTTCTCCAAATCTGGAGGAAAAGAAGGTGGAAAGGGATGAGATTGAAGAGAGGGGAGTAACAACTGTTGTTGGGAAGAGAGAGCTCCAAGTACCCAGAAGACCCTCATCAACCACCTACCACGTTAGAACATAAGCAATTCTAACATTCGTTTTAAAAAAATTTTGAGTTTCAAGTTTTCTTTCTCTCTCCCTCCCTAAGGCAGTAAGCAATTTGATATAGGTTATATATGTGCAATCATGTAAAACATATTTCCGTATTAGTCATGTTATGAAAGAAGAAATAGGAGGAAAGAAAAGGGAGAAAAAAAACCCATTAAAAGTGAAAATAGTGTGCTTTGCTCTGACTGGTGCAGGAGAGGCAGAGAGGGATAAAGACATGAACAAGAGAGCTGGGAGAATGGGACAGTGGAAAGATGGAAGCCATAGACCAAAGGTCCATCAAAGAGAGGCTTAAGTTGTTCGGGAGAATGTGTGGAAAAGGGTAGAAGTGATAGTGGGGGACAATTAATTAGAAGTCACATTTTGGTACCTTTGTCCTTGGTTCTGAAGTATATCCTATCTCCTTGGGGTCTTCCAAAAGGAATCAATGACACCAGAAGACTCTTTGTGGAGTAGGAATCTCAGGTTAGAGAAGCGCAGAAAAGGAACCCTATCTGCAGATGGAGTGTGTAGTGAATGGAGTGAGACGCTTGTAGACAAGACGACCTGGGTTCCAATCCAACCTCTGTTGCTTAATAGCTGTGTGACCCTGGGCAAGTCACTTAACCTTACTACAGAATGAAGAGGGCGGACCTGAGGAACTTTAAGGTCTCGTTCAGCTTAAAAATCTATGATTCTGGGATTCTAGCTTGAACAAAAACCCTGGAATCTTGTGTTTGGCTTGCAGTAGGGACATGTGTTGAGGAATGGAGGTATTCTTCTTTAGGCAGTTTTTCAATTCAATACCCACTTGTCAACAGCCTTTATTGTTCGGAACATGGTGCAAGGGTTTGGAGAAAATGCAGAAATTAAACAAGGTGCAATCAATCCCTGTCTGCAAGAAACTCACAGAGGCAGCCTGACCTATTTGGTGTTAGAAAAACCTTCAAATCCTGCTTTGGACACTTGCTGGATGTGTGACCTTGGGCAAGTTACTTAACCTCCCTCAACCTGCTTCCTTATCTGTAAAATGAGAAGGTTGCATTCTCTGACCTCTGAGGTTCCTTCCCTGTGCCTCTGGGTCCCCAGGATCCTACAATACTGACAGCTGCAGATACTATCAATGAACACACGAGGGCAGAACATTTCCATTCCAGGTTTTTTGTTTTGTTTTTTTAAACTGGGACCTCTCATTCGTTTCCTAATATAATTAGGTTTGTAATTAGAATTCAAGGAGAGCAGCATCTTTTCGAGTTGCTCTATTGTTCTCCCGAAAATGCTGACTCGCAGGCCCCGGGAGGCAAGGATGGGTGCTCTGACTGGTAAAGGAGGGGCAGAGAGGGATGAAGAGGCAGTCCCAGGCAGGGACTCTGCTCCCTCCCGCTGAAGCACCGAGGCCACAGCTCTCAGGGTTTCCCTGTACTGGGCCTCAGTCAAAGCCCCTGAGGACCCAGGGAGGCTGTGACCTCAAACCCTGTAATAGGATAAGCCATGATCCAAGTCAGGAGCATGACCCAGACAATCAAGGCCTGCGGTCAGTAATGAGCAAAAGCTCCCATTTCAGGGGCACTCAGGACCCCGGAATGCTGCAAGGGGCCTTAGAAACCATCTCATGCAGCCCTCTCTTTTTACAGGTGAGGAAGCTGAGGCTGGGGGAGCTCAAGTCCCTTGCCCAAGGTATTTGAATGCAGGTGTTCTGATGATCTAAAAGCCAAGCATTCTTTTCACCGTACTAAGCACCTTTCTCATAGAAAAACCTTCAAGGTAGTCTGAGTATTGTTATCCTCATTTTACAGATGAGGAAACTGAAGCTGAGACGTTCCTTTGACTTGCTGAGGACACTGAACTAATGTGACTTATCAAGGTGGCTACTCAGACTGGAACTCTGGTTGTCCCAAAGTCAGATGGATGACACTCTCCATCACACTGTGTGGCCCTTTTAACCATAACAAGTCAAAAAAGTGCCTTTTTCTAGATCCTCCCAGTTCTGATCACCAAGGAGAAGGGAAGGAAGCAAGACGGACCCTTGAGCACAGCCCCAACAAGAGACCACAAGTCTTGGCTCCTGCTGTGTTGGGGAGGCAGGTCGGTAGGGCTGGTAACATCTGATCTAGTGCTCAGGAAGGAAGAAGTGGTGGTTTGGACAGCTCTGTGTGTGATATTTCATCAGACCATCCACCACTGCTGATAAAACCACAGCCACAACAGCTGAGAGGACCTCCGCCTGCACGTTATGTTTTGTGTCTTTGACGGAATCTTCCAGAAACAGGCGGAAACTATGATGTGGAGGACAAGATCAGGAAACCTGAGTTCTACTCCTATAGGCACAATCTCTTCGAGGCTCTGTGATGCTATGCTGAGAGGAAGTCTGGTCTAGTAGATGAGCTATGTGTTGGGCGTGGAGTCACGAAGACTTGGGTTACTAGCTGTGTGACCTTGGGCAAGTCACTTAATGTCTCTGAGCCTCAGTTTCCTTATATGTAAAATGGGGACTAAAAATAACCATAACACCTACCCATAGAGTTGTCGTGAAGCTCAGATGTCATAATGTATGCAAAATGCTTTGCAACCCTGAAGATGCTTTGTAAATGACAATTACTATTGCCTATGGAGTCGCAGGGAGTTTTAAAGCTGGAAGAAATGTTAAAGATCCTCGAGGCCTACCATGTCCTTACAGATAAGGAAGTGAAGGCCCAGAGAAATGAATAGATTTGCTCAAGGAGTGACAGAGTAAGGATTTGAACGCAGGACTTTGGGCTTCTATTCTAGGGTTCTTTTGACTACACCAACCAGCCTTGCCAGTTTGTGGGTTTACAAGAATCAAAAGGAATAATGGAAATGAAAATGCTTTGGAAAAAAGTATAAAGAGTTGACCTATTCTTCCCTTCCCCTTCCCCCTATCTCAGACAGTGCTCTGCTCCCCTAACTTCCCCAATCTCAGTCTACATGTAGCACCAAAGACTTAAATTGAACAACCAGCCCTTCTGTCAAACAGCAGTTGGGTGGTGCAGTGGGTAGAGCGCCAACCCTGGAGTCGGGAAGACTCATCTTCCTGAGTCCAAATCTGACCTAGCTGTGTGACCCAGAGTAAGTACCTTAACCTAACTGCCTCAGTTTCCTCATCTGTAAAAATGAGCTGGAGAAGGAAATGGCAAAGGACTCTACTCTCTTCCAAGAAAACTCCAAATAGAGTTGGATATAACTGAAATGATTCAACAGCAATGGAACTGCCAAGACACTTTTTTTGGGAGACTGGGCCCCATTTCCAATGGGCAGAGTGACTCTTAATATCTTACTTCCTTAGTCTCTCCAGGAAATCTCCCCAGAGATCTATGAAAAAACAGTTTCCAAAACATCCACAGTTAATCTTCAACCCCAGATGTGGCAGGTGCATAAATGGCAGAATCTCAGAGTTAACACAGACCTGAGGGGGGCAGCTAGGTGGCACAGTGAATAGAGCACCGGCCTTGGAGTCAGGAGGATCTGAATTCAAATCCAGCCTCAGACATGTAACACTTACTAGCCGTATGACCTTGGGCAAGTCACTTAACCTGTCTTTCTCCCTCCAAAAAGGAAAAAGAAAAAAAGAAAAAACCAGACCTGTGGCCATCTAGTCCTACCCACAGCTAAATAGCAATGTCCTCTAAGCATCCCTGGCAAGTAGTGACCTCGCCTCCATCTGGAGCCCTGCAGGATAGGCACACTGATGACCTCCTGAGGAAGCCCCTGTGAGGAATGATGGCTGAACTGAGCAGTGCCTTACCAGTCTTTCTGGGACACATTCTGGTTGTAAATGTGTCCACTGATGTTACGATACGGTGGGCAGATACATTTGCACCTGATGTCTTCAGAGCTCTGCAAAAGAACAGGAAAGACAAGTCAGGCCCTCCTTGTGACTCCCTTATCAACTGAACAATAGATGGATGGATTGATTGATTGATCAATAAATGAGCTTTGTTAAGGGCTTCCTATGTCTCAGGCCCTGTGCTAATTGCTTTATATTTGAGCCTTGCAACTACCCCTGGCAGGTGGATGTTATTATCCCCATTTTATAGTTGAGGAAAATGAGGCAACCAGAGGTAAATAGCTTGCCCAGCATTACATAGCTAGTCTTCTGAGGCTTGATTGGAAGTGAGGCTAGATTTGAACTCAGAGCTTTCTTACTCTGCTCTATTAACACCATCTACCTGTCTAACAAGCATTTATTAAATGTTCACAAAGTGCCAGGCATTGGAGAAATAAAGGGAAAAACAAAGGTGTTCTTATCAAAGCTCTCTCTCTGCAGTGACCCAGAATTAAGGCTGCACTTCTCTTTAATACTCATTAAATTTGAATTTATATCTTCATCTTTCCTGGACTTAGGCTCTGCTAGTAAGGCTGCCACATCACTGGACCCTTAGCCTCCTGTCTTGGGCAGGCCTTGCGCACTGGGATAGATCAAGACACTTATAGTCTAATCTCGGCTCTGCCACTACAGAGCTGTGTCATTGAGCAAATCACTTAACTTCTCTGGGCCTCAGTTTCCATATCTGTAAAACGAAGAAACTAGATGATCTCTCGAGTCCCTTCCAGCTCTAAGATTATGTGGTTCTGAGGTCCTAAGTAGAGCAGCTAGGTGGTGCATAGGATAGAACAAGGGTCTTGAGTCAGGAAGACCTGAGTTCAAATCCAGCCCTAGGCACTTACTAGCTATGTGATCCTGAGCAAGTCACTTGACCCTGTTTCCCTCAGTTTCCTCATCTGTATAATGAGCTGGAGAAGGAAATGACAAATCACTCCAGCGTCTTTGCTAAGAAAACCCCCAATAGGGCCATGAAAAGTCAGACACAATTGAAACCATTCAACAACAAATGATTCTAAGTAGGTCTGGGGAAGACTGCCTAGGTCTGTGAACCCTGGAGAGGAGGGGAGATGTGATAATCTCACAATGGTGGAGGCAGAGGCAAAGCTACTGAAAGGAGGCAATCCTGGTCTCCATAACAACAACAACAACAACAACAACAACAAGATTGGCTTTCTCCACAGCACTTTACAGTTTGCAAGCACTCGGCATCTCATCTGAGCATCTGAGGACTTCTGGGGGGGACAAGTGCTATAGGTCTCCATCTCCCTAATTTTGCTGATGATCAAAGTGAAAACTAGAGGTTAAGTAATCCACAGCAGTCAGAGACAGCATCCAAACCCAGTCTTTCTCACTCTAAGTATATGTTTTAATCTAATCACTTAACATGCCATTTATTCAGTATCCCCTTTGTGCCTGGAATTGCAATGAGTGCTTTCTGGGGTGATAAAAATATAATAAATTAAACAATGCTATTGAGTCCTTGTATACTCTTCATGACCCCATTGGTGGTTTTCTTGGCACAAATCCTGGAGCGGTTTGCCATTTCCTTCTTGAGCTCATTTTACAGATGAGGAAACTGAGGCAAACAGGGTTAAATAACTTGCCCAGGATCACACAGCTAGTAAGTGTCTGAGGCCAGATTTGAATTCAGGAAGATGTCTTCCTGACTCCAGGCCCAGCATTCTATCCACTGTGCCACCTTTCTGCCCCCAAATGACACAATACCTATTTGCAAGAATTTAATGGAAATGACAACCAGGACATATATAAATACATATAAAATAAAAAGGAATAAACACATATAGATACAAAGTTAAATACAAGGTAGGTTGAGGAAAAGGGCATTTCACGGTTAAGGGGATCAGAGAAAGGCTTCTCATGACACAACTATCTTACTCTACCTCTATAATAGCTCCCTGACGGCAGGGACTGTCTCAATGAATTTTTTGCAGGTTCTCCATTCCCCAGTACCTTACTCTACAGCCAGCATCCCCTTGATAAGCATGTTGAACTGATAATCACCACAGAGATGGTCATTTATTTCGGAGCTGGGTCTCAGCCCTTCCCTCCCTCAACCCAAACACAGGATCAGAGAATCAATATGACATTTTAAAGTTTACAAAGCACTCTCCTCACAACAATTCTGTGAGAGGCCCTCATTTTGCAATTGGAAAAAACCGAGGTTATGAGAAGCAGAAGCCAGTGTGAGCTGGGACTGAAATTCAAGGCTCCCGACTCTTTAAGAGTACTGGACCACGACACCTGGCGTAACTCTCTCGAATCCCCAAAGTACCTCGGGACTTACTACAGCTACTTTGGGGAACAGCCAAGTCTGGGCTAGGCTCTGGTCGTCACTTTGTAAACCAGCAGACCCAAACCTCACACTCTTCCCAGACCATCTTGCCCACCTTGCCGGCCTGAGCTGGAGGGATGGCCAAACAGCAGGCCAATGCCACCAGGGGTAAGAGCTTCATGCTTGTCGAGACTTGCTGGGTCAGCATGACCAGTCACCTGGAAAAGAGCAAAGGAGTTGGGGAAGGGGGGAGGGGAGTGAAATCAACATTCACATTTTTTTCCCCAAGTCCCCAAAGCCCACTGCACCCTGCTCAGCTTGGCTAGGAAGCGGGACGTCTGGGTTCTTTTTCTACCTGCTTCTCTTAGGTAAGTGACCTCCTTCTGGGTCTCAGGTCCCCCGATAGTCAGAACGTGAGAGAATAATTGCCGGGGGCCCTGAGGTCGGGAGTAAGGCTGAAATCCTGTATGGACGGTGCTCTAAGTTCCTCGGACAGCGCTGGTCCAGAAAGATCCAGGCTGACAGTCCGCCGCCCGGACCCCGCTGTGCATCGCGGGCTGCTGCCCCATCCCCCCCCCCCCCCCACGAAGAAGGCGGGTCCTTGTTGCCGTGGAGACAGCCCGAGTGAGGAGCCAGCCCCTGCCGTGCGCTCCCAGCCCGAGAGCCTGCATCCCTTCCTGTACATCCCTCTCCGCATCCCGGTCCCCACTCTCTACCCCAAGCTGCTCCTGCCTCTCCTCCCCTGCGCAGGCCCAGAGCCCTAGCAACCCTCTTCAGCCCCGTCTGGGGGCAAGGCCAGAAGTCCTGAGCCCACTGCGCCTGGCAGAGATGGACCGAAGTCGCCTGCACCCCACCCCCAAGGCCCGGGGCCCCGAGCCCCCGCGCCCCTCCCCCAGCAGTCCTGCAGCGAACCTCCGAACCTCTCAACATCAGCACCGGGCCCAGCACGGCCCCGCCCCGCTCCGGCTCCTATTGGCTCTCAGACGTGCCCCTCTCCTCACTCGGGCTGTCTCCACGGCAACAAGGACCCGCCTTCTTCGTGGAGGTGGGGGGGGTTGGAGGGTACTGTCAGGGATCGGAGGGCATTTCTTAACCTCAACTGGGCAAGAAAAGGGAGCGTCGCTGAACGAAGGGCAGAAAAATAGAAGTCCAGAATTGGAAACGTCTACAAAACAGGCATAGGTTTAGAACTGGAAGGTGCCTTGCGTCATCTTGTTCACCTGAAACATGAGTCCACTCTACAACCTCTCAGGCCACGTGGCCATCCTAGTATAGTGGAAAGAATGCAGGATTTCTGGTCTTTGATGCTATCTGTGTGGCCTTAGGCAGGCTTCCTTATCTGCAGAAGGAGAGGCTCCGATAAGATGCTTTTCTAAGTTCTTTTCCAGCATTCAAGAAATCTTGCACCCTAGGATCCAAACTGCACACTTCCAGTGCCAGGGAGGTCCCTCTTTATTTCTGCATTGTTTTGATGATTGATTCCTAAGCTCTTCATTGATCTGCTCTGAAATCCACTTCTGTAATTTCCATCCACTTCTGTTCTCTAGAGCAAAGCAAGGGTCATCGCCAGTCGTCCTGACCTGTATCTTGCCACTGGGCTCAGATGACCCCAGAGGAGATTGAGGCCGATGACTTTGCATAGTTCTGCCTCACTTAAATCCAATTCCCTTGCAAGCAAAGACATCACCCTCCCAATGTCATTGGTCCTCTTTGAGAAGGATGGACAAAAAACAACAAGGGTAAAGCAGAATAAAGCAAAATATTTTTTTCAAGTGTTGTTTAATCCTTTCTGACTCTTCGTGACCCCATTTGTTTTGTTTTTTTGGAAATATATAGGAGTAGTTTGCCATTTCCTTCTCCAACTCATTTTACAGATGAGGAAACTGAGGCAAACAGGGCTAAGTGACTTGCCCAGGGTCATACAGCTAAGTAAGTATCTGAGGTCATATTTGAACTCAGGAAGATGAGTCTTCCTGATTTCAAGCCCAGTGCTCTGTGCACTATGGCACCACCTAGCTGACCCTCTTCCAATTAACAGCCTATCAATATTTGAGAAGCTATAGAATGTCCCTCTATATTTTTTTTTTTCCTTCTCCTACAAGGAAGTAACATGGTACAGTAGATAGCACCTTGGACTTGGATTTAGAGGACATGGGATTGAATCTTGGCTTTGCTGATTACTCTTTGTGTGAACACTGGGAAACTGACTTTACCATTCCAGGCTTCAGTTTCCTCATCTGTGAAATGGACTAGTTGACCTTCAAGTTGCTTTCTGTAATCCTGTGATTCTGGAATCTGAATCATTGTTTACCTAGAATGTCCTTCATTGCTTTCTCTCCCCAGTTTTGCCAGTTGACATTCTATCCATCCTTCAAGGTCTAGATTAATCATCTTCTCTCCTAGGAAGCTTTCCTAGCTCCCAGAGCATAAATTAGTTCTATCCTCGGCTATTGGTCTCTTTTATTCAAGAATTCTAGGGCAGATAGGTGGTGTACTGGATAGAATGTTGGAGTAGGAATCAGGAAGACTCATCTCAGTCTCAGATACTCACTAACTGTGTGACCCTGGGCAGGGCACTTACTCCTCTTTGCCTCAGTTTCCTCATCTGTCAAATGAGCTGGAGAAGGAAAGGACAAACCACTCTGATATCTCTATCAAGAAAACCCCAAATGGGGTCATGAAGTCTCAGATGCGACTGAAACTGACTGAACAACAAATTCAAGATTTGGTTTACCAAACATTTACTAACCATCCATTGTTTACATCTCTCTCTGCTATGCACTGGGGAGGAGAAATATAAGTCAATAGTTGTTGGGGGGAGGGATGGACAGATCTTATGAGGGTTTTTTGAGAATGGGGGAGATGTGTGTATATATATATGTATGTATGTATGTATTATAGGCAGTAGGGAAGCATCCAGTAAACAGGGAGAGAGTGAAAATTACTGACAGAGTGGGGATGATAGAAGGCAGTCATTTTCTGGAGAAGGCTAGATGGACCATAGGCAAGTCCCTTTGTTGGACCATAATATTTTCATCTATAAAATAAGAGAAATAGATTAGTTGGTTTCTGAGGTCCCTTTTAGCTCTGGATCTATGGTCCTAAAACCTCTAGTCCATTTACCACAATTAAAAATTCTCCCTCTATCCATCATTGCATAAGGTACCTTTTTCCATTCTTCTCTATTTAAAAAAAAAGTGATCTTTTTATTTAGGCTAAATATTTATTCAGTGTTTGTTATTGTATATGGTGTAAATATTGATCTAAACCCAATTTCTGTCAAAATGCTTTCTGATTTTTCCAACCATTTTTGTCAGAGTCCTTATCCCCAGTAGGTGGTGTCCCTGCATTTTTCAAAAACTAGACTACTGTGTTTACTTGTTTTGTTTTTGTTCTGTTTTGTGGTTTTTGTTTATTTGTTTGTTTTTGCAGACTAAGTACAGAGAGAATGACTTGTCCAGGGTCTTTAGATGATAAATATCAGATGGGGATTCAAAACTAGCTCCTGCTGACTTAAGCTCTAGGAGGCCTTCTATATTACATCTAGGGTGTGAGGAGGTTTAAATCTAACTCTCTTATAGGCAGTGTGCCCCGACTCTCTCTGCCTCACCTCCCACCCTTCTCCTATCTCAGCCCAATTTAAAGGTGTTTACACTAATGCTCTTCAGCAGTTAAGGAGCTAGCTGATAGACTTTTAAAAGGTGGCATGCATTGATTCTTTCAAAAAACACTTATCAAGAGCCTATTAGCGCCTTAGGGTGTGTATCACCTACTCAGTGACTCTCAATTAGTTTATGATTCAGTAAAATGCAAGTTGCTTCTGGGTAAGAACTGTCCACTGCACATATATGATACCTAGTATATACTATAATAACAAGAGTACTTAACATGGGGGGAAAGACCTTGTTTATAAAAGAACTTTGGTAACTATGTTTCACTAAAATCAGTATCAAAGCTTTGTAATCCCTTGTGTTTGATTTTATGCATTTAATAACATTGTTCAGAGAAGAGATTCATGGGCTTCAACAGATGGCCAAAGGCATCCATGACATAAAAAGGTTTAAAAACCTCTGCCCTAGACCCATTTTCCAATGTACAATTCTCTCCCAATTCCAAATGAACTTAACAATATTGAATTAAAAGATCATTTTATTTAATTACTTCAAGGATCTATGGTTTTATTGGTACATATTTTCCTTTTACAGATACCAATTACTGTATTGGTGCCTCTCCGTGCCTTAGTAGACTGTCTTCATGAGTTGATGTAGCCAAACACTAAAGTTGTGGGATGGCCATTCATCTGCTGATAGGTCTCTCTAAATTTGGCTAGACTGTCCTTAGAGAATAGGCAGTCTATTGCCAGTCCGTTGTTGATACTTCAGTACCTTCCAGAGTTTGTACTCTGCTGGCATTACCTTTGAGGACCTAGGCTAACCTTCACAATGTGATCAGGAAGAATAGGACTTTAATAAAGGATTTTGTTTTATATTTATAGAAGAGTAACCCATGGTCTATTACCAAAGTTCTGGACCCGCACAGAAAAGTTTCTTTCTTGAAAGCTACTCATCATGATTTATACCCCCCTACCCCCAACTCAGTGCATTCCTTGGGAACAACAGAATTTGGCTTGTTTCTATCTCTTGTTGTATCCTCAGGTCTCTTATAAACACCAACCTAAAAAAAAGCACAGAACAAAAACCAAGTTTATTACATACCACAAAGAATGAAGAAAGGAATTATGTATCTGAGCCCATACTCAGTCCAGAAAAGATTTCGCTCCATTCAGGGAATCATTCCAAACTTATGGCTCCACTCCAGGAGCTGAGGCTTACTTCCTCAAAACTGGTCAATAAAAAATTAGCTTCTGCCCTTCACACTAACACATAGACGTGACTCAGAATCAGTGAATGGCAAGAATCAGGTTTGTTCCTTCTTGCTGTGGTTCTGCACCTTGGTTCTAGTTGGTCCTAGTCCCTCCTTGGAGCCAATTCCAGGGTCCTTTGAGTCCAGGGTTCTTTGTGGCACAGATCTTTTCTCTCCTTTTGGAATTCTGTCACTCTCAGACTGTTTCTAGCTCTGCCCACCATCTTCCTCTCCCTGACCTGAGTGCAGCTCTGCATCTTCTGGTCCCTTACTCTGGCTGAGTCTCAGAGACTCTGCTGAAACTGTACTGTCTATGAAGCTTTCATTTGCTACTGCTGCTTCCTAGGCAATGCTGCAATTCTTTTAGCCTAAGACTTTCTTTCAGATTTCCTCTCACAAGTATGAGTAGGGGGTGTTCCAGGAGGACTAGCAACTTTGGTGTGAGGGCTTGCCAAGCCCTTTTTAGGGCTGCTCAGCCACCTTTGGTGTCTATCTGGCACTTAAGTCTCACCTGTGGCTCCAGGAAGTGCTAGTATGCACAGAGGCCACATCCTAGTGAAACCATCTCAACCTGGGGCTAAATCAGGTGAAGGGTGTCCAACAGGCCTCAAACTTGTCGGCGATTTAGAGGGGTGTCTACCCCAAGCATATGAAGACTTTCCCCAGCTGAATAGGTGGATGAGAGCAATCTGTTCCAACATCTCTGAAAGGTTTGAAGAACTTAGAGCTTGGTCAGACATCGAAGATGCTAAGGTCATCCACTGTATCCTAGGCCATTGCCAGTTATCCTGACTTTTGTCCTGCCACTAGACTTTGATGACTCTGAAAGAGAGAGTGAGAGTGAGACTGTGCAACTCTACCTCACTTAAATCTAATTCACAAGGAAGTTGTGACATCACCCTGTGATATCACTGGTCCTCTTTGAAAGCAAGGACAAACAACCTCTCTTTTTACAATGTAGTGCCACTCTACACCTCTCTCCTCCCACCCCCTTTCCTTTTATTTATTCTTATCCTTTGGAATAAAGTATATCCTTCTAAATATGTATTTCAATCGTGTTATTAAAGTTGTATTTCAGTCATCTTACCAAGTTCCAGTTACACTGATGGTTTTAAATTTGCCTCCCTATGTTAGAATCTCTGGATTCACCTTGTGTTACCCATACTTTCTATATTTGTGTAAAGAAATCTGAGGTTGTGTATTTTTTTTTCCTAGCTCCTTTCTTGGACTTTTTGGATTTGATGGTATGATACTATTCTTCTGACTGCACATGCCCTTCTCTGTATCAAGCTTGGTGGATATATATAAACACTTTCTCCCTTCTCTTTTCCCTTTGAGTTAATGCCATTTTGATTAGATTTTCCAAGACTCCAGACAAAAACCTGCCTGTTCTTATAGAAGCTAATACCGTTGTCTTCTTTAGCTCTCTTTTCTTGTTTTCACATTAAAGCCCTTCTTCCATTTTGATCAGCTCTTGTTAGGTGCATTCCATCACAGCAGAAGTCCATCATTTCTATGGTTTTTTGTCGTGGCAACTTCTTAACCAGCCCTTTACTTCCTAATTCTGCCTCTCTCTTGTGAAACCCTTGCTCTCTGCTAGTAATAATGGCGAAAATGCTGCCTGAGCCTTTCCCTAAGATCTTTACTGAAAACATCCTAATGCCTGGAAATGCTCCTAGATTTCTTCTCAAAGGATCATTTGTTTCCATGTCCACCTCACAAAGGGTGGACTTGAGGTTTCACAAGTTTATTATTAACTCCCAGTTAACAAATTGCTACCCTGGTTTCCTGCAGCATGACCCTTCTCTTTTCCCTCTGATGCTCATTAGATAATGTCTTATCTTATGGTACCTATGGGTCCAAATTATCATTGTTTTGGGAGGACAAGTACAAGTCTGTTTTGGGGTAGAATCCCATCTCTATTGCTTAGCTTTGAGAGTTTAGTGATCCTTCTGTGAGTCATATCCTGAGTGTCATCTCCAGTCTCTTTGCACAGATCAGAACTACTCTTTCTGCCCCTTTTTTTCTTCTTTATTTTCACACTCAAAGTCTTTATTCCATTTTATATTTTAAAAAAACCCATGTCTTTTGGAATTGTCTTAGCTCATTGCATCACTCAGAAGAACTCAGTCTAACAAAGTCTGTCATCACACAACATTGCTGTTACTGTGTACAGTGTTCCCCTGGTTCTGCTCACTTCACTCAGCATCATTTCATGCAGGTCTTTCCAGGTTTTTCGAAGTCTGCCTGCTCACCATTTCTTATGGAACAATAGTATTCCATTACATTCATATACCACAACTTGTTCAGCCATTCCCCAATTGATGGGCATCCCCTCAATTTCCAATTCTTGGCCACCACAAAAATAACTGCTAGAAATATTTTTGTACATGTGAGTCCTTTTCCCTTTTTATAATCTCTTTGGGATATAGACCTAGCTAATTAATTTGCTGGATCAAAGGGTATTAACAATTTTATAGCCCTTTGAGCACAGTCCCAAATTTTTCTCCAAAATGGTTGGATCAGTTCACAACTCCACCAATAATGCATTAGTGTTCCAATTTTCCCACATCTTCTCCAACACTTATCATTTTCCTGTTTTGTCATGTTAGCCAATCTGATAGGTGTGATGTGATACCTCAGAGTTGTTTTAATTTGCATTTCTCTAATTAATAGTGATTTAGAACACTTTTTCATATGACTATAGATAGCTTTAATTTCTTCATCTGAAAATTTCTTATTTATATCCTTTGACCATTTATCAATTGGGTAATGACTTGTATTCTTATAGATTTGACTCAGTTCTCTCTATATTTTAGAAATGAGGCCTTTATCCGAGATACTGACTATAAAAATTGTTTCCTAGCTTTCTGCTTCACTTCTAATCTTGGTTGCATTAGTTTTGTTTGTGCAAAGCCCTTTTAATTTAATATAATCATAATTATTCATTTTGCATTTCATAATGTTCTCTATGTCATTTGATTATAAATTTTTTCCTTCCCCATAGATCTGACAATTAAACTATTTGTTGCTCTCCTCATTTGTTTGTAGTTTTACCCTTTATGTCTAAATCCCATTATGTCTAAAACCCATTTTGACCTTATCTTGGTATACAGTGTAAGATGTTAGTCTATGTCTAGTTTCTGCCATACTGTTTTCCAGTTTTCCCAGAAATTTTTGTTAAATAGTGAGTTTTTATCCCAGAAGTTGGAATCTTTGGGTTTATCAAACAGTAGATTATTATAGTTATTGACTACTGTGTCTTGTGTACCTAATCTATTCCACTGATCCACCACTCTATTTCTTAGCCAGTACCAAATAGTTTTGATGAGTGCTGCTTTATAATACAGTTTTAGATCTAGTATGGCTAGGCAACCTCTAAGGTCCTTTCTAACCCTACATTTTAAGATCCTTAAGATCAACTTAGTGTCTTTTTCATGGGCCACAAATCTTTCTCTAGATGCCCTTTCCTCCTCCAGGGAATAGTGTGAGGGATGGAGAGAGGCATACTCTGCTAATGTAGCCTTTGAAATATCACAGTGGGACATTGGCAGAGTTGTTCTTAAGAATTACCAACCTAAGAAGAAAATGACAAAATTAAAATGGATAATTTTAAAATTAGAGAAAAGTTACCAATAAATACTTTTGGGGGTTAGTTGCATTGTAATTAGTTATCAAGAATAAAATATATTCATAAAAACACACATAGAAAAGAAAGTCAGTGCTAGGCAAGCTGCCTTGGAAAACTTGAACAACTCAACCAGGGCAGCTAGAGGCAATCTGGGAAGATATAAAGGAAATAGCGATTATTTGGGGCCTAGAGAGGGTACTGAGATGCTGTCTGATTGAGCAGCAAAATTCTTCTACAGAAAGAGGTAGTAAAAAAACAAAACATTGCTTAGGAAAGAAGAAGAAGAAGAAGAAGAAGAAGAAGAAGAAGAAGAAGAAGAA
>NW_027187372.1:26135593-26194816 GCF_028583685.1 Petaurus breviceps papuanus
AAGAAGAAGAAGAAGAAGAAGAAGAAGAAGAAGAAGAAGAAGAAGAAGAAGAAGAAGAAGAAGAAGAAGAAGAAGAAGAAGAAGATACTTCTTATAGCTGACTAAGAGGGTAGCTAAGGGGCACAGTAGATATAGTGCTGGTCCTGGAGTCAGGAAGACTCATCTTCCCAAGTTCAAATCTAGTCTCAGACACTTACTAGCTATGTGACCCTGGACAAGTCACTTAAGCCTATTTGCTTCAGTTTTCTTATGTGTAAAATAAGCTGGAGAAGGAATTGGCAAACCACCTCAGTATCTTTGCCAAGAAGACCCCAAATGGGGTTACAAAGAGTCAGGCATGACTGAAAATGACTGAACAACAACATAGCTGATGAAAAACGGGATGGCCTATTCTTAGAGATAGATGGTTCTCCTTTACTAGAAAGCTTTTTTTTCCTCCACTAGAAGTCTTCAAGTTGACATTATGATCACTTTTCATATACATTTCAGATTTGTTTGGATCAAGTGGCCTCTCCAACTCTGAAATCCTGTGAGTAAAATAGAAATGACAAGATTAGTCTGGAACAGAACAGACTATAATAGAATAGAATGGAAATTTCTTAGGATGGGAGTCACACCAGCAATCTGCACAGAATCATAGAATCCCTTCCCTGGAAGGGAGCTGAAACCTGCCTCTCTTTAACTTCCACCCATTGATCCCAGCTCTATCCTCTGAGGCCAAACAAAACAAGTTCTAAATCTCTCTTCTACATGTCAGCCCTTCAAATACTTGAAGACAGCTATCATTCCCCCTCTAAGATTTCTCTAGCCTAAACATCCTTTGTTCTTTCATCTGATTCCTCTATGGCATGAACTCTTCCCCCCCTCATCATTCTGGTTGCTCTCTTTGGGACAAGTTCCAGGTGCCTCTTCTAAATTCTGCTGTCCTCAGTGCAGATATGGTCTGACTTGGCAAGAATACAGTGGAATTATCTATTGCCTCATTTGGAACACTATATTTCTATTAATGCAACCCAACAATTTCATTAGTTTTTCTTTCTTATTTTTGTTTTGCTAATTAACATTGAGCTTATAGTCCAGTAAAATGTCCCATTCTTTTTCACCTGAACTTTCATCGATCTATTCCTCTCCTATCCTTTAATTATAATGGTTTTTTTTTTCAACTCAGGTATAGGATTTTACATTTTAAACTAGCCCTTGTTAGATTCAGCCCATTGTTCTAACCTGTGAAGGCATTTTTGGATCCTGATTCTATCAACCTGTTAGTTTTTGTTTCTATCTTCATAACATTTACAAATTTGATAAGCATGCCATCCCTACTTTTATCCAAGTCATTGATAGTAAATGTTGAACAAAAGAGAACCAAGGACAGAGCCTTATGGCACTTCACAATAGGCGGATATTCATACAGTTTGAACACAATCCATTAAATATCTCTCGATGGGTCCAGTTGGTCAATCAGGTCTGAATCTAACTGCTCACTCATCCAGTCCATATCTCCTCCATCTTATCTTTAAAGATATCAAAAGAGAATCTGTCAAATGTTTTGCTGAAAGTCAAGTGTGCTACGTCTATCAGATTCCCCTGATTTATATGGGGCGAGTGACCTTGCCAAAAAAGGAAATAAAGTTAACCTGGTGTGACTTGTTCTCAACAAATCTATCCTGGCATATTAAGATCACCATTTTCCTTCTACATCTTCTAGCACAGCAACCAGTTTTGATATTACAGTAACCATTTTTTGTCTCACAATTTCATCATTTTGTTTCCTCAAAACTTTCTTTTGGATACTAGGCCATTTGGGATGGGAGATGGGATGGAGAATGGAGACAGATTTACTTTTGTCTAGTTTTTCAATTTGTTCTGCTATATCCTAGATATTTACCAATATGTGGTCCAGTTCTGAAATTCATAGTTTTTAGAGTCCAAAGGGACCTAGTCCAAGGATTCTTATAGTATCTTTGTGTCACAGATCCCTTTGGCAGTATGGTAAAGCCTATGAACTCAGAGTATATAAAATAAAATACCTCGGGTTAGAAAGGAAACCAATTATATTGAAATTTAGTTAATAAAATGTTAAACAAGTCCACACATAATTAAGAACCCTTGTGACCCCTTCATTTTACAGGTAAGAGAAATGAGGCCTAAACAGAGTCAGGAGTGGAACATACTTTTGCTGACATCAGAGGATCATTTTCTATTGTTAGTACCAACATGCTTCTCATTATTCATACCTGAAACCTTATGGCAAGGGTGTGGAACCTGCAGCCCTGAGGCTACAAGTAACCCTTTAGGTCCTTTGCAGTGGATTCGATCAGAGGGCCACACTTGAGGACCTAGAAGGCCACGTGTGGCTTCGAGGCTGTAGGCTCCCTACCCCTGTCTTAGGGTCATCTTTTGCTTTCCCTCTACCCCAAAATACAGTCAGTTACCAAGGCTTCCATAACATCTGTCATTCCTCTCCACTCCCCTTCATTGCTGTTATTGCCATAGTTCAAGTCCTTATTACCACTTATGTGGATCAAAACCCCTTCACTGGTTTCCTGGTTTCTATTCTCTCCTCTCCAATCCACTTTCCGTATAGCTTCAATATAAATTTCCATATATAAGTCTGACAATCACTCCCCTTCTCAAAAATCTTCTTGTGTCTATTGCCCAAATAGAAACCCAGCCTGGCATCCAAGATTCTTTGCAATCTGGCTCTGACCTACTTTCTCAGTCTCATTTCACAGTACTCCTCTCCACACACTAGATGTTCCAGGCAAACTGGACCATGAACCATTCTCTCCAAAGCTGAGCTGCCTCTGTGGGTTCAGGCAGGCTTCCCCCCTTTTCTCCCCTCTCTGAAGTATCTTTGTCCTCACCTCAGACTTTCAGAAGCCTTAAGGCTCAGCTCAGGGATTGCATTTTCTTTGTACCCCTGGTGCCTAGCATATTACAGGTGATTAATAAATGCTTGTTGATAGATTGATCTCTTCTTTGAAGCCTTCCTTGAAAGCATACTCTCTCCAGCGGCTCCCTGTTACCTCCAGGATCAAATATAATATGCTGTTTTTCATTTGAAGCCCTTTAAAAGTTGTACCCTTCCTACCTTTCCAGTCTTAAACTCCTCTCTTTTCCAAGCATTCTATGATTTGGCTACACCTGCCTATTTGCTTTTCCTTTATACTATACCCCATCTCTGAAATCCATGCCTTGTTTGTTTGTTTGTTGTTGTTTTGTTCTGAAATATGCTTTTGGCCTGGCTGTCCACCAGGCTTGGAATGTTCTCCCTCCTCCCTCTTGGACTCCTTCAAGTCTCAGTTTCAATTCTCCCTTCTGCAGAAGACCTTGCCTGGTGCTTCCCCTTTCCCCCAAATTACTTGTCATAGCCTGTATATATTTTGTACATATACAGTCACTTGCATGTTAT
The DNA here is from genome assembly GCF_028583685.1 of Petaurus breviceps papuanus. Lineage (NCBI taxonomy): Eukaryota > Metazoa > Chordata > Mammalia > Diprotodontia > Petauridae > Petaurus > Petaurus breviceps. Next base: position 26,139,006 of record NW_027187372.1, read on the forward strand.
CTCTTCCATTAAAAGTGAGCCTCTTAGGGGCGGCTAGGTGGCGCAGTGAGTAGGGTGCTGGCCCTGGAGTCAGGAGGACCTGAATTCAGATTCGGCCTCAGACACTTAACACACACAAACAAAAAACCCAGCCATGTGACTTACTTAAACCTAACTGCCCTCCAAAAAGCAAAAAAGAAAAAAAAAGTGAGCCCCCAAAGGTCATAGATGGTGTTTTTGCCTTTGTTTTAATAAGCAGCTAGATGTTTGTAGATGGATCATTTGATATTCCAGTGAAATGCAAAATGAATTTAAAGTGTGATAAACAGCCAATTTCCCAAAGAGGAGCTTGTTTCTTATTGTCCCTCCATTAGATTGTGAGCTCCTTGAGGGCAAGGACTGTTTTTTGCCTCTTTTTGCCTTTCCAGACTTAGCACAATGGAAGCACTTAATAACTGCTCATTGATTGACTGAATCTAGTTCACAGGGTGGAGTAAGGCGGGGAGGTAAAATAAACAGCTAGCTGACCAACCTTTGTTCCAACCTGTTTAGTGGCCCCCTGGAATGTCCCTAGTCCCCAGAAGTCCCACCCCTTGAAAGCTCCAACCAGCAGACTTCTGCTGGTCATGGCTGTCACCTGAGAAAGCTTGAGATACCCTACATTGGGATGGCATGGCTTGTTGTACCCCTGCCAGGCACAGAATATCCCAGCTCAGATTTCCTTCCTGGGGCTTCGTGTGATCCCAGAGATAATTAACCCCAGGAAAATGTGAAAAATCTACCCTCAGGCTATTGCATTCACTTCTCTTTCCCAAACTTAGCGGGAGTTCTCAGCCTGTCCTTTAGAGATGATTTCATTGGGGAAATATGATCCAGGGGGCACTGAATCTGCTTAAATGTGCTCTGCTCCCTCTCCTGTCAAAGGCTTGAAATGGCCCATTTGGGGGTGCATTGGGGCACTCATCAATGATTTCTCCTGAATGCAAGGACAACCCTGGCCCTCTAGGCAGATTTTCCAAGCTAAAGGCTAGGATGCAGCTTCTCAGCCAACTTTAGTGTGAACATTGGGTTATTCACAGGCACCTTGTCTTCAGATGCTTATGAGTTGCGATTTATTTTCAGCACTATTTAGATAACCATGTCCCCTGGCATCACATTACTCCCTCGACTCCTCTAGCAGAGCAAGTGAGTGGGGATTCAAGCTGGACTGTCTCAGGGAGGCAAGGCAGGGGGACCAGAGGCTTCATGCTGCTGCCACACCAGGCAGGTGGGAACTACATAACTGCACGGACTTACTAATCCTCTGTTTTTACATCTAATTACTTCACACAAGATAGATTAAGTTGCTAAAATTTCTCTCATATCTGATGGGATCCATTGGTTTAGAGCCTTCTCCCTCACTGTTGGATAACTTAGTGGAAAGATCTCTGGGCTCCTGATTGTCAGAACCACAGCTCTGAGACTCAATTTTTTCATCAGCTGAATGTGTCTAACATCCTTGCCTGCTCGATTATGTTGCTATAAGGATAATATAAGATGTAAAAACAGACTGTGAAAGTCTTGGAAAGTTAAAATATCTTATAAATGCAACAAAGTATTATGAGTTATAGCAGAAAGGAGATGAGATTTGGAATAAGAGAGACTGAGTTCAAGTCCTGACTCTTTTACTTATTAAATAGGTTTTTTACTTCCAGAACTTCAGTTTCTTCATCAATAAAATAATTAAACCATATCAGTGGCCCTTGTCCATATGTAACCCACAACACTCCCAAGCACATCCCAAACCAGTCATTTCAGTCCTAACTCTTCCTGACCCCATTTGGGTTTTTCTTGGCGAACATACTGGAGTGGTTTGCCATTTTCTTCTCCAGCCCATTTTTGTTATTGTTCAGTCATTTTTCAGTCATGCCCAAATCTTCATGATATCATTTGGGTTTTTCTTGGCAAAGATACTAGAGTGGTTTGCCATTTCCTTCTCCAGCTTATTTTACAGATGAGGAAACTGAGGCAAACAGGGTTAAGTGACTTGCCCAGGGTCACACAGCTAGGAAGTATCTGAAGCTGGATTTGGACTCAGGTCTTCTTGACTCCAGGCCCAGCACTCTGCCCACCATGCCAGAGTTTTTGCACATTCTTCAAGGGCAGTGCTGTCCTCCCAGTCACACATCAGTCAACACCTCACTGTCCCTCACACCACATATCCATCCAGTCAGCTGTCCAGTCTTAGCAATGTTCCCTTCACAGCATCTCTAGAGTCTGTCTTCTTCCCTCCCCTCATCTAGTACCACCTCTGTCCAGGCTCTAGTCATCTCTTGCCTGGTCAGTTGCAGTCACCCACATCTTGGTCGCCCCGCCTCTGGTCTCTGCTCTCTCCAGTTCATTCTCCACTAAGCTGCCAAAATGATATTCCTATGACACTGCTCTGACCATGTTGCTCCCTTGCTCAGAAAAGCTCCCTCTCCTCTGGGACAAAATGCAAACTTCGCCGGCATTTAAAGCCTTTCACCATCTGGCTCCAGCTTAGCTTTGAAGGCTTACTGCCTGGTACTCTGAGGGTAATCTCAGAAGCTCCCCCTGGATTGAGGGAGAAGCTCTACCCAAGGAGTGTGTGTAAAGCACTGGGCCCTATTACTCGCCATGTTCTGGCCTGTTCTCTGCTGCTCTGTATACATGAAATTCTATCTCGTATCTCTGTGCTTTCATACCTGCTGGGCTCCACATCTGGGATTCATTCCCACCTCCCCTCCTTTTCTTAGGATCTTTAGCTTCCTGCCTGCTGCTACAGGAGGTTTTCCCCTGATCCTCCACAATCAGTGCTTCTCCCTGACCTCACCTTGCATTTGATTTGTATGTAATTATACGTGTCTACTTTGGCTCACGTTCATTCGTCATGGCAAATGAATATAACTTTAGAATATAATCTCCGAGTGGATTTTACTTCATCTTTTTATCCACAGTATCTAGTGGATGCTTAATAAATTTCTTTATTCTTTGACTGATTAAGTGATTTCTTTGAGCTCCTTGGGGGAAAGCCTCCCTTTGTGACTGTGCTTCTCTGACTAAAGGTTGTAGGGAAATTCTAAGGGGCTGCAGGAACCACTGACACCTTCTTCCTTTAGCACTGAGAGGGTCCATCCTGACTGCTGTGTCAGGAGGTGGCCTCTCAGAATATCCGACATGTCTGGGACAGAGAGGAGAGTCAGCTTTTCATGGGAAGAGTGTTTTTGTCCAATTTGTGCCCTGCTGTGAATAGAGACCATCAATCACAGTCAGGGCCAGCTGGTTCAGCCTTGGAGCAGGCGTTTGTCTGCGATTGTCCCTGGTACCTTGAGGGAGGGAAGAAGACACCAGTGAATGATCTCCTTAAGTTCCAAATCTGGAAGTGATCTGCCTAAAGAGAGTCATAGGAGCAAATGCCTGAAATATGATTATGATTTTGCTTCATGAGCATTTATAGCTGAGTGGGGGAGGGTAGTGATGCCACAAGTATTCCAACATGAGAGATCTCAGAATTCTGACCCCCAAATAGGAGGCCAGAGTTGTGGATTTCCATGATGGTAAGTGGGAGAGCAGTATGTGTAGTAATGTAGTGGGATCAGTTTCTAGCTAGAATGTGAATCCTTTTGTCAAAAAGGCTAATATTTTGCCTTAGTTTTTCGTGGCCATTAGTAAAAGCTGAGTTGGATGGTAGATGCATCTCTGACAACCCCAGGGGGAGGGAGGAGACTATAATGAATCGACTTTTGTGTCTTTGGGACCCCAGTTCTCTAGGTGAAAGGGATATCAAAGGAAACCTTAAGTATTGGTGGATACCTACAATGCCCCAAATTAGAGGGAATGGGGGATATGGTATCTTCTCCAACTATCTTGCTGACCTTTAGACTTGAGGTCATAGCCAAGATTTTGATTTACTTTCCTTTAAAAAATCTTAGTAAATCTTTTAAAAAACCTTATTTGGGTGAGGGTTGGTGAGATAAGGAATGTCAATCCGCCATATCTGTTGATGTTATAACTCATGTCACAACAGGATTATTTGTGCCTATTAGATGGAAGAGGAGAAAATGAATTTAAATGGTAGCAGTAGTGGGGATTTGGAATAGATATATGGAAGAATTCCTTTCTGATTGAACTGGCAGCAATCACCGGGAGAGGTGGCAGGCTTTTCCCCTGAAAGTCTGGAAGAACAGCACATCGAAAAATTGCTCTCCTATCTACACTCTTCCTTGGAGGGGAGGGAGACAGATGCATTAGGTGACCTTTAAAGGCCCTTTTGGTTGAACAATTCTTGGATTCTTTGATGGAGAGTTTTTCCCTCACACATGTAACTTCTCTTTTTTTGTAAGCCTCAGCCTCCTGATTGGTTTCAGCTGTTGGAGTGGGACTGGGAGGGGAGAGGACAAACCCCTGAAGGATTAAGGGAGATGATGTGCTGAGGGTTAGAAAACAACGCCTGACAGAACCATTCACAGTCTGAAATCATGCTAATAATCTAAGGGGAGGAAAGTGAGACCCTCACATTGGCTCTTCTAGGCTGCCTTGGCAAGTCTCCCTTGTGGCCTTCAGTGTTACCCAGATCTGCCTGTAACTAAACACCATGTTCCTCTCTGTCAAGCATTCAGCTGATATTTCTTTATGACTTAAACTTGTGATGATCTCCATCTTCCATTTGACCTTAGCACATACTGATGGGGGCTAGAAAAGCCCTAGGAGGGTCAATGACCCCACCCCTGGCCTCAGGGCAGAGCTAGGACTCATCTATCCTAGACAGAGTCTGTCTTGTTCCTAAAAATGTCCAAATAGAGATATTCAATTTTCTGGACAACATATCTCAATATTGAAAAAAAAATTGTCTCAATGAGTATATTTCAGAAGTTTCAAATCCTTTAAAAGAACAATGAGAGAACAACTCACAATAGTGAAATCTGACCCAAATAGTTGACAATTTAGGATCTTGCTAGAAGATAGAAAAGAATTCAGAAGCTAGGTCCCTGCTCAGAACATCCACTATTTTTCAGTTTCCTGTAATTTTACTTTGGGAATCATCATTCACATAAATACTCAGAGAATATTTGGATATTTTACCAAAGGCTTGTGCCTTTTTTTTCCTGGTGCATTATGGGAATAATTCAGGAGAAGGGAGGAGAGACGTTAGTTGTTTGTACTAATGAAGTAGACCTATCTGGATTATTATCCCACATTGCCTAGAAGCTTTACCTCTCTTCCCAGTTCAAGAAGTTCACTTACCATAATTCCCTTAAAAGTTATGAGTACCCAAACCAACAGCTGGAAAAGCTAACGGGACCCCAACTTGAAAGGGGCAGATCATTGGATCCCCGAGTCAGGTATCAAAATCAAACTGGAGTATGGGTAGAGTAGAGACCTGGTATGTGTCCCAGAAGTCAGATACCACTTAGGTCCTCTGCTGGTAGGTCCCTCCATTCAACCACTGCCTTTCTCCCTCATTGACACTCTCAAGCAGCTTTTGCCCTATGTAGTAGGAACCTAATCTAGAGGCAAAGAGAGTCTAAAAATCATGATTCATGTCACTGAAACCATACCTTTCTTCTCTCTTTAAGGAAAATCGTCTAAAGCGGTCACTGTGTTGTAGTTGAGGGTTTTTCTGTATGTCACATCACCAGTAGACTGTTTTCCTTCAAGGCAGATGATACCTCTCACATCTAGCATAATTTCTTGTACACAGTAGGCACACTAAATCTCTGTTGAATTGTTCGGGTCTTCCTATAGCTCAGTTACATGAAAGCCTGTGTCAGAAAGTGATCTCATGTATTAATCACTATCAGGGTTGTGTCTTGAGATAAGCTCATCCTGCAGAAAAGAAAGCATAATAATGAAAAGATGATGGTTGAAAAATAATAAAAATATTTTTATAAAATAATTAAAAATGATAAAAGCTGATGTGGACCTTGGGGATGGTTTGGGAGTTGCCCTCTTTGCATTTGAAGATTGTGCCTCTTTTCTATTGCCTTCCCTTTGAAACTTCCTTGGAGCATATACAACATACAACATGACTTATCAACAGATAAATACCTCATACCACATGAAGCAGAATTTTCTGGTATTAAAAATATGTGCACTTGATAAATAAGTGCTGACATTTACATAGTCCTGCAAGATTTGCAATGTCTATTCTAGAAATTATTGCACTTCACTCAAACAATAGCCCTGTGGAGTAGTTCTATTATTATCCCCATTTTACAGATAAAGAAACCAAAAAGTTCAATGACTTGTCCATGGTTCCATAGCTAGTGAGTGTCTGGTGTGGAACTTGAACCTGACTCCAAGTTGAGCATTCTATACATGACTTTATGTCCCTCATTACACCTTCAGTGGGTGTCTACCCCTAGACCTGATTCTGCCCCAATACCATTCCAAGAAAATACTCATATATCTTGTTCTTAAAAACTACTTGAAAACACTGTGGGACCAGGAAGGACTTTCTCATGGTGAGATGAATCGATTCTTTCCTTCTCAGATCTTGTTTTCAAAGACTGGAGTCTGAACAAATCTGAAACATATGTTCCCAGTGTCAAGTTAAAGGCATAGATTTTAGGCTTTTGGGGGCCTTTATTTGGGGGAAGTATTGGGAGGAATGTTTCTTTGGACTTAGTCTGGGGAGTAAACCTCTTTTTTGCCCTGCCTTATTGGGGAGACTTCTGTTTTTCTGTGGCTCAGTTTTTCTTTCTTTTTTTAAAAGATATAGATGTACAGGGTAGTTCCTATATCATCCACTTTTCCCCTAATAGTTAAAAAGTGAATGGGGTAAGCATTCAGCTCTGAAGGTTGCTGTGCTGTTTCTTGGAAAAATCTTGGAACTCTGAGAAAACTCATCCCAACACTGGAGCCGGTGCTCTTACTCGCTGTGCTACCTGACCACCCCTCTTCCAAAATCTTATCACTCCTCCTATTCCCTTCCCACTGCTCCCTGATCTCTCCATCTTGTGATATTCCTTGGGATGGAAATATGAGTTCACCTGGGGATTCAATTTGTTTTTGGAGTATACTCACTCCCATACTCTGAAACCACTAGACTTTGGGATCTGTTCCTTTCCCTGGGGTTACCTTCATTCTTTTGCCTGTCATCAGGCTATGACTGATCATAAGTTTTCTTGATGTGGCCTATAGCCCCAGTGCCTTTATTTGTAAGCCAGTATTTTTCTTGGCTGTTGGGCAAGTTGAGTTCAAATTCTGGTTCTCTCATGTGACCTTGGGCCAATCATTTTGAATCTCTGAACCTCAGTTTCCTCACCTGTAGAATGATGGGGTTAGAACTGCACAATCATTTCCAGCTCTAAAACTATGACACTGTTAATCTCCTTTTCCATCTCCATTATTACCCATTATTAAGTCTTTCAAAGTTGCTCATTTGTACAGTATTGTTGTAATAACATAAATTGTTCTCCTTGTTCTTCTTATGTCACTCTACAACAATTCATAAAAATCCTACCAGATTCCTCTGAAACTGTCCCTTACATAATTTTTTACAGCATAACAGTATTCAGATACATTTGTATGCCATGATTTCTTCAGCCATTCCCCAACTGTTGGGTACCAGCTTAGTTTCCATTTCTTTGCCAACATAAAAAGCTGTTATAAATGTTTTCATACATATGGGTACTTTTCCTCTTTCTTTGCTCTCTTTGAGAGAATATTCTGATTTATTATAGGAAGGTATTGTGAAGAAGGTGGGATTTTAAAAGCTGACTAGAGGGATTGTTCTATGAATGGGGAAAAGCTAGAACCTTTGGAGAATCTACAAAGGTAGGAATGGGACCAATGCCCAAACAGGGTCTTGATCATTCATAGAGCCCTGACTCACTTGACAATCAAACTTTAGCAACAGATTCTACTATGTCTGGCCTGTCCCCTGTCTGTCCATGCAATAACACCATTTAAAGGTGACTCAGGGACTGCTATTGGTCAATTAAAGCTGGCCTAAGTGGTGTGTGGTGTTGAATTCTAATAGTTGCATATGATTAGCAGCAATTAATAAGGAAATGTTTAAGGAACACAGGGCATAGTCCAAGTCATGAACTGAGGGAGCAAGTAGGATGTCTTGTTGGGTCAAGTATGAATTCAAGACGAGTCAAGATGAGAAGAAGTGAAGAATTGAACTAGGGTTGTAGTTGTTAGTGACAAGAAAGAAGGGATATTGTGGAGGTTGAAAATGTATAAGACTTGGCAGCTGAATGGATGGATATATGGTGTGTTTGTGTGTGTGTGTGTGTGTGTGGTATAATTGAAGATGACACTCAGGTTGTGAACAAGGATGACTGGAAGGACTGTGGTGTAACAAATTCCCAAATGGCTTATGCCTCTGCTAAGGTTGTAAAGCATTAATTAATTTTCCCCTTTCCATGGGAGTTCAGTCTATTCCTTAAGTCGTCTGGCCAAGGAATGACTAGAGACACAATCAGGGCTGGGATAGACACTGCTCAGGAGAAGCTTGCTGGCACTACACTTCTAAGTATAGAAATGCCCTTCTCCTTTTTAAGTGTGGTCATGACTACACACTGCAAAATCCTTTCTACCAAGAACGGAGATCTCCATGTTTTTGTATCCATTTTGTGAGCCTAGAGCAAGAAGAGTGACCAAGACAGGCTGCAATAATTTGGAAGAAGAGGTTATTTACTCCCCCTCCAGTTTTGTAAAATCTTGGCCTTAGAACCTTAGTAATAATAATGGTAGCTTATACGACTATAGCATTTAGCAGTTTATAAAATACTTCACATACACTACATTGACCTAGCACTCCAAGCTCCTGCCCTGGAACTCTGGGCTTCTGATTGGTGAACATTCACCATATTTAGCCCACCCTCAGCCACCCCCATGCTACTCCCTTCATGCTCTGGGTATAGTATCCCCTGATGCTTAAAACAATCAAATCAACACTATCAAACAATTCCTCTCTGACCTCCCTTCTATACTGTCTTCTCTTATAATGGTCTTTCTGAGGGCAGGAGCTCTTTTTCTTGTTTGTATTTGCATCCCCACTGCTTAGTGCAACATCTATAACAGAGTAAGTATTTAATAAATGCTTTTTCATTCAATCTGCCCAATGGAATGGGCAGATGAGAACAATTTTTATCCCAATGGTTATGAAGGCAGGTAAAGCAAGTGCTGTGGAATGCTTAGGGCTTGGTCAGGCATTGAAGACACCAAGGTCATTCACTGCATCCTGGGCCATCACCAATTGTCTTTGTCCTGCTGCTGGATTTCAATGACTCAGGGAGAGAGAGATGACTTTGTGCAACTCTGCCTCCCTTTGATCCATTTCACATACCTTAGGATGTCATTGGTCCATTTTGAAAACAAGGGATAAATAGCATTCATTCATTCATTCAATGTCACAATAATTTTTTGAAGTAGGTTGTATGTGTTCTCTTAATCTGATTTTACATCTGGTGATGGTGGTGGTGGTGGTATGCTAGTAGTGTGTGGGGTAGAAGGCAAAAAATTGGTGAAGAAGGATAATTTTTCTTTCTGGTGCCTACCCTCATATCCCTAGCTCTCCTCCCTTAAGGCTGTAACTTTTTTTAAGTCAATATCTTTTGTTCTGCTATTCTGGGGAATGGGCTTCTTTTCAAATTTTCCAGATAGTTTTGTCTAAGAGGAAAAAGTCCACATTGCATACCAGTTCTAGTTCTTGAAAATTCCATCAACCCCACATATGAATTATTAGGTTTATATGTGCCTAGATATTGGTTCAGATTCATGTGTTCTTTGCCTTTAGGAAGCTGTTTACATATATGTATGTGTGCATATATGTTTATATATGTGTGTATATGTAAATATACACACATATAATTATATATACACATGAACATATATGTATATCAGTATCAGTAAAAATTTCTTTTGTTGGTCTAAATTACCAATTTTTTGATAGGGGATGCCTCCCAGGCATAATGTAATCTACTTATCTCTCCCTTACACCTTACTAAGCATACATTTCCAGTCAGCTGTATTTAATTCTCTTGGGATATATGCAAATCAGCACTTCAATGAATGACAATGTTGTCTTATAAAGAAGAGATTCTTAACCAAGATTTTTTTTGGGGGGGGAGCAACTATGAACTTGGATGGGAAAAAAATCACATTTTTATTTCAGTATAATTGGTTTCCTTTGTAATCCTATGTATTTTTTATATCTTTAAAAACATTATTCTGAGTTCCATAGGTTTCACCAAACTGCCAGAGGGGGTACATGATGCAAGAAAAGTTAAAAACCCTTAGAGAAATCAGTTTCTTTCTCAACAAATGGCAAAGCAGAAAACAAACAAACTGCTAAAGAACAAAGATTGAGGAATGACTCATCCCTCCTTTGGGAGAACAAGAGTAAAACTCATCAGGTTTAGTCTTGGTCACACTAGTTGGGCATTCTGCATTGGCTTGGTGAGCTTTGTCCACAGGGCTGTGTTAATGATGCAGATTCCTTCATTTCAGTTCCCAGACCATCATGTTCTCTCTCATACTGTGGCTCCCTCTGTCAGCCTCAACTCAACTCAACTCTGGCATTGAGATTGCAGCAGGGTTGGCCTTCTGACACCATTACAACCACACTCTTTCTTTTCAGTAGCAGCAGCACTCCTGAAGACCTGATGTCTTCCCTTCCACATGCTTGCTCCCTTACACCTCTTGAAAGGTGTCACCTCTTCCACCTCTCTTAAAATGAGAGAGAAACCGTCCTTTCAAATATAGTCCCAGCCCCTCAGTCCTTGGGTGCACGCATGATGGAGATTTTGGTCCTTACCTTCAGGCATCCCTCTCTAGCAACTATTCTAACTCCGTGGCTACCCCAAGCTGGATGTCTACAGCAGCTAGCATCTTATTCTCTAAGTGTCTTCCTTTCATGTATTCTTGTATGTACCGATTTATGTACATCTTATCACCCCCATAACCTTCTTGAGGTTAGGGGATGTTTAATTTTCTTGGGGGGGGGGATGGGATTATTCCTGACATCCTCAGCACAGTGCCTGACACATTCGTTGATTATTGGTTTAGAGCTGGAAGGAATATTAGAGCTACATAGTACAAACCACTCATCTTTCAGAGGAAGAATCCAAAGAAATTCAATGACTTGCCTAAGGTCATACAGGCAGTGACAAAGTCAGAGTTTGAACTGAGGTCTGCTGATTCCAAAGCAATTGCCTAATAAATGCTTGCTGATTAATTAATTGATAAAAGAATCTTGCCTTGATATCAAATGGCTCTTAAGTATTATCTGGGATTCAAACCCAGGTCTTTTCTCCCCCAAGTCCTATGTTTTTGCTACTATATCACATAACCATCCTTAGCATAGGAAAACAAGGTGACCTGAACTTTGTACTTTGGGGATTCTAACTTCCTGGTAGAGGGGGAAGGACTCAGGGAAGCAGCAAGAGAGGGAAAAAGAGGTGGTTTTGCCTTATAATGAATGAATGAATTTTTCATCACTTACTATATACAAAGCACTGGGGATATAAATATAAAAGCAAGAGATTCCCTGCTCTCAGGGAACTCAAATTCTAATGGGGGAAGATAACACATGTAGAAGGTTTCCATTACAAGTCAGAAAAGTTAGAAAAGCTCTATAGTCTTTCTAGTGTTCTGGCTAAGCAGATGGTAATACATCTTAAATGTTATTTCCATTAACAAAACCATATCCATTTTTTGATACCAAATCCTTTGACAATGCTAAGGTTTTTAGTTTTGAGAACTTTGTTTTCCAGAATCCTTATAGCTGTGGCTACTGAGAAGGAAGTGACTGTGACATCAGTAGCAACAATGGCCTGATTACATCTCTACAAGGGTTAATTCCTTGGATAATGGCTACATGGGCTGGTCTGGAAGCTGGGTGGGTGCTTTTGGCAATGATGTTGTTGTTGGGGCTCTCAGACTCAAGATCCTGGATTATCTTCATTTAGGTTTGAGAGGAGGTGGCGTTGGTGGGTTGACTTGCTTGGCATATTCCAAGCGGTACAATGGATAAAGTATTGGACATGAAGTCAGGAAGGTCTGAGTTCGATTGTGCCTTACGTCCTTACTTACCTTAGGACCCTTGGCAAGCTGTTTAAACTCTCTTGGCTTAAACTCTTGGCTTTAGTTAACTCATCTGTGAAATGGGGAGAAAACAATAGCACCTACTTCAGAGATCAAATGAGATAATATATGGAACGCACTTTGCAAATCTTAAAGGGATATGTAAATGCCTCATAACATTTATGATGCCTCATAACAACCACCACCACAACAACAACAACTTTGACAAGCTCATGGATTGTTCGTGGAAAACATTTTCCAAGGCATTTGACAACTATTTTTTGTTATTATTAATCTGTTCAACCAGGGATAACAACTGACGTTTAGATAATGTTTTAAAGTTATCAAAATCTTTTTTATCACTCCTCTACCAACTTTACTCCAGCATTTGGTGAATCACATAATACTAACATTAATTTTTATGCTTCCTTTGCACTTCTTTCTTGTTTCTTCCTCCTCTTTTCCAGTCTTTCTCCTGCTTATCAGAGCACCAGAGAATCTTTCTTTCTGTGAGGCACTGTGTTTGGGGGCTGGGGCTACAAAGCCAAAATACAAAATGATCCCTACCCTACTCTACCCTTGAGTCATTTACATTCTGGGGATGAGAATACCCATAGTATCCATTGGGCTTGAAGTGACGAAGACCTGAGTCTTCCTGCCTCCAGACACTCCAGACACTCTGTGATCCTGGGCAAGTCACTTAATTGTCATATGCCTCAGTTTCCCTTCTGATAAAATGGGGATAATACTAGCTTCCAGGGCTGTTGTGAGGATCAAATACTATGACATTTGTAAAATACTTTGTAAACCTTAAAGCAATATATAAATGCTAGGTATTGATAGATATTATCCTTATCATTATGGGATCATGAGATTTGGGGCTGGAGCAGACATAAGAAATCACTGAATCCAATTTCCTCATTTGATGATTGAAGGGATTGAGGCCTAAGGAGATGAGGGCAAGTGTCCAAGGTCACACAGGGAATAGATAGCAGAGCTAAGGATTCTTACAACATTCTTTCCCCATTATACCTCATTGACTCCTGAAGGTCCCTAGGGTTCCACTGTTTAGATGTTTTTTTTTTTTTATTATTATCATCCCACCAAGAAATGATATGTGCCAGGTGAGTTGGTCCACAAGGCTTTATCCATTTTATTTGCTTGCTTTTATTTGCTTTCGGAGGGCTAGGGTGTGTTGGGTGATCAGATGTTGAGGTATTCTCGTCCTTTTTTCCTGCTCCTTCTTTCTAGACTCTACTGGTTAGATCAGGCTTCTTTGCCTGGTATTAAGGTTTCATGTAGTTCCTGCTCCCTGTAAGTGATCCCTCAAGAGATTTATGCCTCTGCTGGCATCTTAGCAGGCTAGACACCTCTCATACTATCTGGTCATTCCAGTTTTTCTCAAGGCAGGCATGGGGGAGTGAAGTAAGGCACTAAATAAAGAAGCATTGGGTAGAAGAATTTATATTCAGAGGGCACAGGAGTCATAGATGTGCTCAAGGCCATAGTGTTTACCTGGAAGTCCATAATGCTTCGTATCTACCTAGCCTATGAGATCTATTCCACCTTGGAGACATTCCCAGAGGACTAAGATCTATCTGCCCAGTCTCTTGGTCCACCTCAGCCTCAACTGCTTTCTTCTTGGGCAGCATTCCCACAATAAACTGGAAGATCATGTCTCTATTCTCCATAACAGTGTGATGGTCTCTGGAATGGAATATTAGGAGCTAATGTGAGGTGGCTCAATGGTATGATACAGTGGATAGAACACAGGGCCATGGGGTGAGGAAGTCCTGAGTTCAAATCTGGCCTCAGACACTTACCAGCTTTGTGATCCTGGGCAAGTCACTTAGCCCTGCCTGCCTCAGTTCCTTACCTGTAAAATGATCTGGAGAAAGAAATGGTAAACCACTCCAATATCTTTGCCAAGAGAACTCCAAATGGGGTCATAAAAAGTTCGATAAAACTAAAACAACTCAACAACAACCACAGAAAAGTACTATATAAATAAAAATGTAAATGGTAGTTGCTATTATTATCTTTCATATACTCGACATATGCCCTGAGACTCTTCTACTCACTCATAGAAATCTTTTAGTCCTGGCCTTAGAGCAACTTGGCTAAATAAAAGAGAGAGGAAACAAGATTCTGACCTGTGATTTTTGGCTCCCTGGTTAGAACATAAGCCCTGGCCTAGCAGCTCATTAGATTATGATTTCCCATTCTGAGGCCACTGACCTTTGGCCCCCAGACTTCTCTGAGAAATGGCCTACCCAGAAGTGCAAGTGAAGCTACATGAAATGCTGATCTTAGGAAATTCGTTTTCCCTCAAGCAAACTCTGTGATTTCTGCTCTGCACAGGAGTGTGTTATAGAGGAAAGGAAAAGTTATGTAGTCAGAAGACCCCATTTCTGTACTAGTTTTGGGCAAATCAACCTCCCAGACCCTGCTTAGAGTACTAGACTTGGAGTCAGGAAGACCTGAGTTCAAATTTAACCTCAAATACTTAGCAGCTGTGTGACTCTAGGCAAGTTACTTAACATTTCTCAGCCTCAGTTTCCTTATCTGTAAAATTAGAATAACAATAGTACCTAATTCCTAGAGTTGTGACAATTAAATAGGATAGCATTTGTAAAGTGCTTTGCAAACTTTGAAATATTATATCAATGTTTTATTATTATTATTATGGGGAGACCATTTTTTCTGTCTGCCTTATAAAGTTGTGATACACTTAGGGTCATATATGTGCAGTGCACTGTACAAATAGAAGTTATTATTTAATTTGAAGGCCATCTCCAGTCATCCTGATCTATATCTTGCCACTGGACCTAGATGACTCTGGAGGAAAAAGTGAGGCTGGTAACTTTGCACATTCCTTCCTCACTTAAATCCAATTCACTTGCAAATCATGGCATCACTTTTCTGATGCCATGGTCCTCTTCAAAAACAAAGGCTAAACAACAATTATTAAATTTAGCAGTGGTATCTAAAATCTCTGGTCTTATTCTTACAACTTCTGTCTTCTTTCCTCTGCTTTCCCCTACTTCCTTTTCTAATTTTCCCCAATATCTTTCTTTTTTTTCCTTTGACTTTTCTTTTCTCCCTGTTCTTCCTGAACCTTCTCTTTTCTCCCAGTTTCTTTTCTTCTACTCCCTTCTTCGTGACCCTTCTTTCTCCAAATCTCACTAGTTCTGAGATGAACCAATGCTCCACCTCCTTTGTCTACTTCATTTTTATCATCTCTTCTCCTAAATTCCAGGAATCATAGGATAGTAGATTCAGAGCTGGAAAGGACCTTAGAAGTTATCTTGTCCAACACCTTCATTTTACAGATCAGGAAACTGAAATCTTGAGTCTGTGACTCTCACAAGGTTATACAGGAAGTAAGGGACAGAGTCAGAATTTGAACCCAGGTTCTTCATTCTAAACTCAGTGGATACATAAAGGATTGGGGTGAAAAAGACAGGGGTGAGAATAGGAAGCAGCAGAGATGAGATGGTGAATGAATACAAAACAAAAAATTCACTAAGAAAATGCACATAGTGTGACATCTAGACTTTACTTTGAACCTTCTGACTGTTATATCACTGACCAATGAGGGAATCCTGCTTTGTTTAGATCACTGTGGATTGGGGTCCTGAAAGAGTCACAGTGGCAGAAAAGCTTGAATAATGTTGATGTAAACTAATGCCATGGAGAAGTGAAATACAGCTCATTGGTTCAGACCAGAATGGTATAAACACCCTTAGGTGATGTTTCTGACAAATACTGAGGAATGTGCTGTAGGGGTGATTTGGGGGTTCTAGAGAGAACTTGTCTAAGGTCCTTCCCCCTTGTTCTGTACATCTCTTCAGTTAATCCTGGAAAATGCCCTTGGAAAAATCTAGGAGCCCAGAACAGTCCTTGGGGAAGACAGAGACTGTAAACTGAATCCCCGGGGTCCAACCTGCCAGTCTGTGGATACCAAATTCCTGCTCTCTAGAGACTAACAAGAGCGGTCTGGATTTCATTAATGCCTAAAGAGGAAAAGGGATTTTCTATTCATCATCTTTATTGCAGTGACTGATTTGTTCCCATAGAAAATTCATCATCAATAGCTAAATATTCCCCATGAGCCTGTGGGTTCCCTCAGGACTAGGAATCAAGAGATCCGGATTCTAATCCTGGCCCTACCAAATAGTAGAGGTCCAGGCTAGAGAATGTGATATTTTTGGAACTGAATCTCCTTCTAGTTTCAGTAAGAACCTTAATGTCCTGTATCTCAGCCTCTCTCATACTACAAAAATACTACAACTGCCAACCAACCTAGTATAAGCAGAAAACAGACTCTCCATCTACATTCATAGTACCATGTTATCTTACATTATACATTTTATTACAAATACATGTATTTTTTCTAATTGAAAAAAGGGAACTAACATTTATTAAGGAGCTACTATCTGCCAGACACCATGCTAGGCTCTTTACAAATATTATCTTAATTAATTGATTTAATTAATTCTAGTAATTTCTGATAAATTCTAGATTGTAAATTCTTGGAGGGCAGTGATTCTGTCCTATTTTTAGTAATTCCCACAGTTCCTAGCACAGTGCCTTATATACAAGAGATGCTTAACAAATAGTTGCCAAATGAATGAATGAATCTATCCACATTTTTTGGTTCAACCCAATTTATGATCAATGGCACATATTTATGAGACTATAGAGTTATTGCTCTGTCCATGTTCCTAGATAAGTTAATTTATTGTTCTACATGGAATGAGAATCCCTGATTTTGTCCTCTTCAGCACTTGGCTTTAACCATCTGAGTTTTTAAGAGGAAGTATGACCTCTTAGAAGAAATACAATGTTGGGAGTCAAAAGCTGAAATCTAGTCTTGGTTTGGCTACCAACTTGCTTTGTGAACTTAGGGAAGAAATCTCAATCAATTAACAAAAATGTATTAAGTGCCTATTATGTGCCAGACAATGTAGTAGGCTTTAGGAATACAAAGACAAAAATAAAATAGGCCTGCCTTCAAGGAACTTACATAATTGAGACTATTCCCTCAGCTTCTTCCCCTACAAAATAGGGATATTAATACCTCAGCTACTTTATAAAACAGTTGTAAAATACAATGAGGTTATGTATGTGAAACTACTTTGACAGAGTTAACCCACTCCCAACTCTATAACCACAAATGATTATGAATATGGATGCTTGATAATGGTTTTATTTTAAAATATAATTTATTTTTCAGTTCTAAGTTTTCTCTTCTCCCCTACTTCCCGCCTCACTGAGAAGGCAAGAAAACCAAAGCTTGTACAAATGTTTATAATAATGCAAAAAAAATGTTCACATTAATCAAATCTGAGAAAGAAACAAAGAAAGAAGAAGAAGGAAAGAAAGAAGGAAAAGAATATATGCTTGTATCTTGCAGTTTGAGTTTGTCAGCTTTCTATTTGGAGATGAATAGATGTTTAAACATGAATCCTTTGGAATTGTGGTTGGCCATTGTGTTGAATAGAATCCCTAAGTCTGTCAGAGTTGTTTATCTTTAAAATATTATTGTTATTTTATAAATTGTTCTTTTGGCTCACTTCACTCTGTGTCAGTTCATACATGTCTTCCCAGGTTTTTCTGAAACCACCTTTTCATCATTTCTTATAGCACAATAGTATTCCATCATGTTCTTATACCATATATTGTCTAGTCAGTCCACAAATGATGTATATCCCCTTAGTTTTCAATTCTTTGTCACCACAAAAAAATTATATAAATATTTTTGTACATAGTGGTCCTTTCTCCTTTTGTCTCTTTGGGGGCATAAATCTTGGAGCTGTATTGTTGAGTCAAAGGGTATGCACAGTTTAATAGCTTCCTGAGTATAGTTCCAAATTGCTTTCCAGAATGGTTGGACCAGTTCATGGCTTTACTAACAGTGCATTAAAGAACCTGTTTTCCCATAGTTCCTGCAGCATTTGTCATTAATAATGGTTTTTATAATGGGATTTTCCTAATTGGTGGTCATTAAGAGTTCAGAGTAGGCAAGGAAATGAGTCTTCAGTTTAATAAAAAATTATTCTGACTAATGTAGAGTTAGATGATCAATTTTCAAAGAATTTGAGCACTATAATTTGACATAAAGAATTTTCTGAATGTAGTGTCTCTTCGACACTTCAGAAAGCCATTTGGGATTTTGCAGTCTCACTTTTCATCATACAGTAGATGTGTAAAAGGTTCATTCAGTTAACAGAAACCTCTCTGACCAGCAGAACCCTAGATAAACAGGCTTATACTGCATCAGTCTCTTCACAGCAGCCCCTAAAGTCTGTCACAGAGTTACATCTTGCCTAATGCAGGGTTGAAATGTAGGAAATTAGATAAACATGTAGTAGGAAGACAGCTACTACCTAGTAGGGTCCAAAATGACAAATAAGTAAATAAACGAAAAAGTCAGTCTGTGTAGGTATCAGGTGTGCTGATATCCAAGTGGCTTAGATGAATGGGATAAATTTGTGGTCAAAACAAAACAGGGGCGGCTAGGTGGCACAGTGAGTAAGAGCACCAGCCCTGGAGTTGGGATCAGTTCTGGCCTCAGATACCTAACACCCACACAAAAAAACTGGCCTGTAACCTTAGGCAAGTTACTTAACCCCAATTGCTTTAAAAAGCAAAAAAACAAAACAAAACAAAACAGTGGAAGGTCAGTATTAGTTCAGGAGGCAAAATAAAGGAGGCAAAATGTCAAGTGTTGATTGTCTGGTTCAACCTATTCCTCTAAAAGTTTGGTCTTTCTTTTTAACAATTGCTGGCATTCCCCTCCCCCCCCCCCATGTGGTATAGTTGACAGCTCTTTTGACAGCTTTTCCCATCAAGCTATGGGCTTATATGTCTAGTATATTATATTGGGGAGCCTAGAGTTGGGGGAGCCTTTGAAGAATGTATCCCTTCCACATTATCGGGGTTAGGGGCACAGCCCCTCTCCAATCTGGAAAATCTGCATAATACTTTTCGGTCCTCCCTGAAGTCTGAATTTCTTCTTTTAATGGGTGTATTTACAGTACCTAATCATAAAACTTGGGATGAGTATTTTATCATAGGCATATGTAGGTCAATGTTAAGTAACAATATTTTTCTGTCCTCTGTGGCTTCAGCAAAACTCCCTCCAAATTCCCACTTAATTTCTTTTGCCGACACACAGTATATTGCAACCACAATGGAGAAAGTTGTGATGTGGAAGGGATAATTGTACTTACTTGACTGTGGGAATTGCATGTTCATATATTGCTGTTTGTGTAGTATTGATACAATCTCACTGGAAAAGCACTGTAATACTATTTCCTATCTCCTCTTCTACTCGCTGTAACTATAAAGTGATATTTTAGAAACGAGGTGTCAAGGAACCCTGGAATTCCACATGATATAAGTCAGGTTATTTTGAGAAAATTAAAATGTTAGTGATCTTTTCCCTCTAAAATATTAATGAAACTATGTATGTATTACCCATTAAAGTCCTACTCCTGTGCTTTGTTGTAGCATGGAGATGACCCTGAGTTGAAGGCTAGGAGAGAACAGTATAAACTCTGCAAGTCCCCACCAAGCTGCAAAAGGTTCATTACACTTCCCCCATAGACTGTATGTCTGATCTATAGGACCAGCTTACCTAAATTCGGCCATAGGAAAATTCTTTTTTTTTCCTTTTTAGAGGGCAATTGGGGTTAAGTGACTTGCCAAAGGTCACATGGCTAGTAAGTGTTAAGTGTCTGAGGCCGGATTTGAGCTCACATCCTCCTGACTTTAGGGCCAGTGCTCTACTCACTGTGCCACCTAGTTGCCCCCTTTTTCTTTTTTTTTTTTAAACTATTGGCTAAGGTGTAGAGGGATTGGGACCTGTGTTGGTGATAGGTAATAGAATGATTTGCCTTTTAAGAATTGTCATTAGATTTTATTTTTTTTTCTGGGTATAAAAGCATCAAGTTAAAAATGAGCATTTTCTGCATATAGTAAAATAGGAGATTGTACATGAAACTGTGAATCTCCTTTAGCTAGAACTTGCTTTTCTTTTAAAATATATAACAAATCCAACAGGTAACTTTTAAAGCTGTTCTGCTTGTAATTCCTCTGGCTTTCTGTATGCTCTCTTTTTTGGGAGGGGAAAGAGAAAGACACTACCCCTTGCCATCTTCTTACTCTCACTTTCCTTCCAAAAAAAAAAAAGATAACAAAATCCTTGTGTAATAAACATAGTCAAACAAAACAAATGATCACATTGAACTTGTCCCCAAATACACGGACCATTCTGTATCTTGAATCCATCTTCTCTCTGTCAGGAGGTGAGTAGCATGTTTCCTCACTTGATCATTGCATTGCTTGATTGATTGAGGCAGTTAGATGGTGCAGTAGCTAGAGTGATAGGAAAACTTGAATTCAAATCCTGCCTTGGACACTAGCTGTATAACTCAGGGTAAGTCACTTAATCTTTGTCTACCTGACTTTCTTCATCAGCAAAATAGGGAGAGCAATAGCAACTACCTCATAGAATTTTTGTGAGGATCCATTGAAATAACATACATATACACATACATGTGTATATAAAACTGTAAACCTTAAAAGGTTAAATGTGGTTATTGTTGTTCAGTCATTTCAGTTTTGTCTCCATTTGGAGTTTTCCTGGCAAAGATACTGGAGTGGTTTGCCTTTTCCTTCTTTGGCTCATTTTACAGATGAGGAAACCGAGGCAAACAGAGTTAGGTAACTTGCCCAGGGTCACACAGTTAATAAGCGTCTGAGGCTGGATTTGAACTCAGGAAGATGAATCTGTCTAACTCCAGGTCTAGCACTTTATCCACTGTGCCACCTAGCAGCCCATAAAGGGCTACATAAACACTTCCTATTGATTAAAATTTTCAAGTCTTTCTAAGTTGTCCCTTACAGTTTTGTTATTAAATAAATGGTTCTCCTGGTTGTATTCACTTCATTCTGCATTAGTTCATACAGGACTTACCAGGGTTCTCTGAAATCATTCCTTTCATAATTTTTAATGATGTAAATAAAAATAGTAATAATATTTCATTACAATCACATACCATATTTTCTTCAGTCATTGAATTGATGGTACATATGTTGGGCACAGCCTTAATTTCAAGTTCTTTTCCATTCCAAAAGAGAGAATTATGCCACTGATCAAAAGAAGGGGAGATTTGAATTCACTCTGCTTATTATAACTGTGTAGACCTTTTTCTGGACTCACACAGGATAAAGAAGAAGAGAGATTAGAGATGAGATGACCTGGACTCAACAAGTGCCTCCAGGTGATGGGCCCAATCAGGGCAACAGAAAGTTCAAGTTGGTAGGGAGTTTGTAAGAGAATCAGGACAGAGGCCCATAAGGAAGGAACTGGCCTCTTTGTCTGGAGTTGGGTGGGAGCAGATCATAAGGAGAGAAGAATGGAGGTGTGTCAAGGGAACAGGAGGCACTCCTGCTACTAGAGTCACTTGGCTGCTATTGCTACAGTCACTGTTCTTTGGGGTTCACTTTTTTGGAAGGTTGAAAGAATCCTATCTTGGTTATATGGTCTACCCCCTTCCAGTTTCCCCTCAGCTCCATATAACACATTTAATCTCATGCCTTCTTCCACCTTCCTTTTCCACCCAAACTACTCCAATGCCCAATGGTACTGTCTTTGGGAATGTAAAGAAGCTAAGAAGTCTGACTATGGTACCCCACTTTTCCCTTCCCCGTTATACCTTCCAGAAGCACTAATAGACCCCGTTAAGGGGCTTCCCTCCTAGGAAATGAACATAGGCTTTCAAGATACTCCATAACTCAAAATATAGGCTAAGATAAAAAGTATTTACTTTCTCAGAACAAATTTTCAGAAATGTCTACTTCCTTCAAAAACATAAGGCAGCTTCTCTAAATACATATGCGTAAATCTGATAAGGATGACTTGTGTTTCTTTGTCCAGACCTCTCAGGTCAGAATTTATAGGTTTTGTCAGGTTTGGTCAAGATACCTTAAGTTGTTATGGGAATGGGAATTTAATATCTTCCCTGCCCCTAGGCCCTTTGATAGGCTTAAGTGACTCTGAGAACCTTCCTTGATTCGAAAATATACTTTGCCCCCTAATAGGCTGAATGTGGTCACCTAAAGCCTGTGGTGGGAGGCTTATTTTTCAGGAATGCCCACACTTTGTTGTTTTTTGTTTGGGTAGTGGATCAAGAGGGCTGTGACATTCTCTGAGCCAGGAGAAGGCAATATATACCCTGCTGTGAGGTTTTGTTTTGGGGATCACTTTGAGAAGAGTTGTGTGATTTGACCAGATGAGACTCTGGGCAGCCGTTGAGCCCCCTGGCTTTGAAAATCCAGATGTTGGTGCTTCCCTCTCTGGTAACTGACTAGGTATGGATGTAATGGTCAGACAGTTGGAAGCCTGTCTGCTGATGTTTCTCTGTATTTGTTATCTGCTTGTAACTTGTTTGTATTCTCTGAAGTTCAGGATGCTGACCTTTTTTTCCCCTGAACTGGGTAAATGACATAGGTTTGATTAAAGCAAGATTGTTAACCCATTTTGAGTTGCTTTCCTCTAGAAAAGCAGATCTAAGAACCTGTGTTGGCAGTCACCCTGGGTATGCTAGGGTGCTTGCTGCTACATAAGTCCAAAAGTATTTCATGGCTAAATTAATTGGAGAAACATTTCCACAATAACATCTAGGTAATAATAATAGATAACACTTACATAACACCTTTGGACTTGCAAAGTACTTTACCTGTTATCTCATTTGATATACAGAACCACCTTGTGAGGTAAGGGCTATTAATATCCCCATTTTACAGGAGTGAAGTTAAGTGACTGCCCAGGGTCACACATATACAAACTGGGGTCTTCCTGTTTTCAGATCCAACACTCTCCATTGCTCCACCAAGGTGCCTACTGTAAAGTAATAGTACTGTTTTTTTTTTTTTTAAGCAATCGGGGTTAAGTAACTTGCTCAAGGTTACACAGCCAGTTATTTCTGGGTATGGTGCTGAGTATCTGAGCCCGGATTTGATCCAGGTCATCCCGACACTGGAGCCGGTGCTGTTACTTGCTGAGCCACCTGGCTGCCCCTAAGCAATTGGGGTTAAGTAACTTGCTCAAGGTTACACAGCCAGGTGTTTCTGGGTGGGTGTTAAGTGTCTGAGCCCGGGATTCGATCTCCAGGTCTTCTCAACACTGGAGCCGGTGCTCTTACTTGCTGTGCTACCTGGCCGCCCCAATAGTACTGTTTTTTAAACAAATATGACAACTTATGCATCCAAATAAGTGTTATCCCCTTCAAAGTAACCTACAGAGACTATCCAGTTATTTTATTGATGATGCTGTTGGTCTATACATTTTGGTAACTCTTCTGATTGAATGCTTGAGGCATTTTATTTTGTATATTCTCACTGGTTTCAAAGCTTGTTGAAATTTTGAACAAGTCATCAGTCAACAAGGAGGACTAAGTGATCAGACTGACTGATGACAGTATTTGGGGTCCAAAGAATGAGGTGGTTCATCAACTATTTTGAATTTTCTGGCATACATGAGACCAGCTGCCATAAATGACTTTCTGAAGCTCAGTGATCAAAAGCTGTGTCCAAGACCTGGTTTAACTGAAACAAGACTTCAGTAGACTCCTGATCCTTACTTTTTTGCTTTGAGGCTGAGGAGTTCCAGAGGATAACAACCTTTTGATATTCCAGCATGGGATGCTTATTTCCTTTTGATGTTCTAGTGGTTGGTTTAGGGGTGCTCATTTGGTTTTAGTATTTGATCTGATTCGAGGATCTCATATCTTAAAACTCAGGTACTGGTGCTATTGTTATCCTACTATAAATCAAGAGAAATTGGTTTGACTCTTCTCCCAAAGCAAATAAGTTTCCAACTTCATCTTGGAGCTGGGAAAGTGGATGCCTCTGAGTGCTTCAGCCAGACGCCTAGGGACTATGTTCTAGATTTGGACATATTTTTGGAAGTGGTCTAAGGAATATTTGGGTTCTAAATCCAAATTCTGTTCCCTTGGCTGGCAGTCCAAAACTGAACAGGAAATTGTCAAGCACATTTCTAACAGTTTTACCAATGACTTGCTGTGGGGCCTTTCTTGTTGGCTAAGTCCTTTCTTTAAGTCTCAGTATCCACTTGACCTTCTCTCTCCTTCCATCCCTTTCTCCCAGATCTAGATTACACAGAGTGGTAACTAGTCCTTTTTCAGAAGAGAAAGTCACCGAGGCCATCCTTGCCCTCCAAAGCTTCCCAACACTGATTATGTCCTTCCCATCCAAGGGTATGTGGAAGCCAGCTCAAATAGGCAAATATAAAATTTTCAATGTGAGCATTTATACCTTGGAAGCTGTTGAATGCTACAAATCAGGGTTTGGTTAGTTGTTTTATTGATTTTCAAGGCTTAGGAAAATGATAGAGCAAATGTTAATTGTATAGATTAAATTTTAAAATGTATCAAATGGACATTTTTTTTGGGGGTGGGTGGGAGAGCTGGTTGTTAAAAATTTTACTAGTACTTCACGACTCCTTCTGAACTTTATTTGGCACTCACTTCTAACACTCCACCCCCTGCCCACTTAGATCATTCTATTCTCTTCATCTCCCTCAACAGTTTGTACTATAAGAATTTGTACCATTTTCTCTGTGTCCAGTATTGTTAGTTTCCTGGGAGCTTCTGGAGGTCAGAAATTATGTCTTTCCTTTAGATTTCCCCCACCTTCCACCTCAGCATCAGGTCCCATTTGAGGGCATGATCTATACATTTGTTTTCTATAGCTGGACTTTCCTAAAGGGCCAGACCCTGGAATGGAGATACAGAAGATGTGCTCAGTGAGCCTTAGGCTGAGCTCTCTCCCTATCCTTCATTCCCAGCAGTTGGTCTGTGGCCACCCTGCTTTGGTATTTTGTCCCAGGGCCAAAGCCACTGGCTAGGGATGGAGTTTCAGCTTGATCTTTACCAGGGGGCTGAGTATGGCCGGGCTGCTGGGAATTTGGGGATGGCTTTGCCAGGGGGAGGACAACTGACCTCAGGGGAGGCGCCACATAGCCATCTGAGCTGGAGGCTGGGACGCAGAGTCCCATGATTAGGTCTCTTGGGTCCTATTCTCAGCACAGGGGTCAGATTGTAGGGTTACTTGGGGAAAGTCATGTGACCGGTCTGGACTTCAATTTCTTCATTGAATAAATCAACCAACAGTTATTGGCTTCTCTTTGCTTGCAGAACCCTGCACTGGGGGGAGAATGTAGGGTCTGGGTGGAGGAAATGCATAGATAAAATAGGAGACATGAACTCTGCTTCCAGGAAGCTCCCAGTCTGATAGAAGAGACAGAATACAGACATAAACATTACTTAGATAAGGGCAACATTAATTTATAACTGTCCACAGCAATATGCAGAAATGTTGGGGATGGTAGAACACACAGAGTAACTGGAACTGAATTTGATATATCTGGGAAAGATTTTGGAGGAAGAAAATCTTATGCATGGTTTAGTAAGAGGAAGGAGAGTCAGTTACAGTTGAAGATGTTGGAGAATCTTGGACAAAAGGTAGCATGGAATAGTTGAAAACATACCGGGCTTGACCTGGGCTCTAACCATGACTCTGATGCTAATTAATTGGCTGTGTGTCTTTATGCTCTCTGGGTCTTAGCTACCTCCTCTATGAGATTAGGGAGCTGGACCAAATCACTTTTGAGTCTTTTTCTATCTCTACCATTTTATGGTCTGAGCAGAACCCAGCAAGGTTTAGATATAGATTTGGATCTGAGAAGGATCTTAGTGATCACCTACTTATTTTACAGGTGAGGAAACTGAGGCCAAGAGAGGGGAAAGGACGTGCTCAATCATATTGGCAAAGTAGAAGGAGAATTTGAACCCAGGTCCTCTGACTCCAAATTCAACTCTGTTTCTGCTGTAAAATGATGACTCCTAGGTTACCGTAGAGCAAGGATGCTACAGAAATTTTAGCATATGGAGTTGTTAATATTGGCTAACAATGAATGACTCCTGAACTAAGTGCCTTGGAAACATTATGGGAGAAGTAATTTCTTTTCAGAGTTCCCATAGTAGGTAACTGCTACCAATATTTATTTACCATAATGAGGTAAAACCCTAGGTTTTATTATTATGCTCAAGCATAAGTTCAGGTCTCTGCGGAATGTTCAGTCATTTTCAGTTGTGTCCAACTCTTTGTGACCCATTTGGGGTTTTCCTGGCAAAGACACTGGAGAGGTTTGCCATGTCCTTCTCCAGTTCATTTTACAGATGAGGAAACTGAGGCCAACAGGGGTAAGTGAGTTGCCCAGGGTCACACAGCTAGTAAGTGTCTGAGGTCAGATCTGAACTCCACTTCCTTTAGGGCTCCCACTGTGCACAGACATCTTCTCAGAGACCTCTCCATGGACTGAGACTGGAGCTCATTGCTTCTGCCCCCTTGACCAAGTTTCCTAGAGAAAAGGCATTCCACTTTAGAGTAGATGTTCAGATTGTATTGTTTTACCAAGATCTCAAGAATCAATCAATAAACATTTATTAAGCACTTACTATGTGCCAGGCAATATGCTAAACACTGGGGATACAAAAAGAGGCAGAATACAGTCCTTGTCCTCAACGAGCTTACACTCTAATGGGAATGTAGGAAAAGCTCCATTGCATGTACCTTTTGCTCTGTGTTCAACATGGGTTCAGTTGGTTTCTAACAGAGCAACTATTATAGTTTCTAATAGGCAGCTAGGTTGTGCAATGGATAGAACACCAAGCCTGGACTCAGGAAGACCTGGGTGCAAATTCAGCCTCAGATACTTTGCCAGCTGTGTGACTCTGGCAAGCCACTTTACCTCAGTTTCCTCAACTGTAAAATGAGGATACGTAGCACAACCTCAGAGAGTTGTTATGAGTTTCAAATTAGATAATATTTGTGAAGTACTTACAGTAGGTGCTAAATAAATGCTTATTCCCTTTTCTTCCTTAATAGAAGTATTTGCACATATTCTCTAGTTGCCTCTTGTTGTGACTGAGGTCTTCATGAGCCAGTGACAGAGCTCAGGGATCCTGACTGCTGCGTTAGCTGTAGCCATCATCCTAGTTCTGACACAGCTAGTATCTAGTCTCCAAGCCAGTCTCTTAGAGGAAAAGCGTAGACATATGGCTTGACTGCATTATTTACCCAAGTCTGTCAGCTCTTATTTTCAGTTTCTCAATTTGAATCAACAAACATTTATTTTTAAGTTAAATTTTATTTTTTTAATTTTCACAAAGATCTATGTTCTTTCCCTTCTACCTCCTCCTCTTCCACTTCTGCTTCACTGAGAAATTATTTTCTGAGAAAAGTAAGACCCTTATTAAAAACATGTATGGCCAAACAGAACAAATTTCTTCATTGGCCATGTAGTTTTTATTATTATTTAAAGATCATTTGATTTATTTTTAATATTTTTTCAAAAGTCTTAATCTGCCCACTGCATTAATCAGCTCTCTGTCAGGAGGTAGGTGGGCAGTTCTCAGGAATTGTGATTGTCAACAAACATTTAGTAAGAACCTATAGTAAACATAAGCTAAGTGCTGGGGAAACAGAAAGACCAAAAATTGAAACAGTTTTTATCCTCAGAAATAACTTCCGGTCCAAAATTTTCTTTTTATTTACTTTGTTCTCACGCACACACTCACACACACTCACATACACATACTCACACACACATACACACACACAGCTGTTCCCCTCCTCCACTGTTACCCTGTAAGCTTCTTTCCAGTAGTGATTATTTCATTCATTTTATTTTATTCATCCTCAGCAGCTCAATGCCTGCCATACCATACGCTCTTAATAAATGCTTGTTGAGTGTTGACACCCGTATTTTCCCCATTAATAGACTATAAGCCTTCTGAGGGCAGGAACTGTTTTATTTTTGTCATTGTGCCCCCAGCTCTGAGCACAGTGGCTAGGATTTAGTAGTTGCTTAACAATGCCTGTTGATTTGTTCTGGGGTTCAGGGAGGGTAGGGCATGAACACAGTATAATACACTATAGGCAGGAAGGGGGCATAGACAAGGAACTCCAGGAAGATTGGAGGAGGGAAGAATATTAAAAACTGCAGGGAATTCATGAAGGTTTCACAAAGTAGTTGTACAGTACCTGGGGGCAGGGACTGCTTTAAAGGAAAAGAATTCTAATGCAAGTGTAAGTGAAGAGGGAGTGTATTTTAGGAATACACAGAAGTGAGAAATGACCTGTGGAGTTTGGGGAACAGTTAGCAGCCCAACTCGACTGGAACATGGACTTTGTGAAGGAGGATAGTGTAAAACAGAAAGATTGGTTGGAACCGAGTTGTGGAACAACTTACATACCAAGCTGAGGAGTTTGTATGTTAAATCACAGAAGCAGTAGGGAGTCATTGAAGGTTTTGGAGCAGAGGAGTGATGATCATAAATGAGAAAACAGGGTTCTGATACTATAACTTTTGAGATAATTGGAATTAGGTAGGCTGAAGCATTAGTTTGGGAGGAGGTCAGTGCTTTAGTGAATTCTCCAGGTCTCCTTCTTGCAAACTGCCAGGGGACAATACTAGACTTCGACCTTCTTTTGCCTGTAAACTTTCAGTTCCATAGACCTTATGTTCAGGACATCAAGGAGATCAAGGTTCAGAAGCAGAGGACAGTGGGCATGAAGGACATGGTTTGACAACAGCATTGATCATCAGGACTAAGAGAATGCACCAGATGAATTCTCAACACTTGGTAATTGGCTTCAGTCTTGCAAGGAAGAAAAGGAAGAAGAGGAGGAGGAGGAGGTCGAGGAAGAGGAAGAGGAAGAAGAAGAAGAAGAAGAAGAAGAAGGAGAAGGAGAAGAAGAAGGAGGAGAAAGAGAAGGAGAAGGAGAAGGAGGAGAAGGAGAAGAAGAAGAAGAAGAAGAAGAAGAAGAAGAAGAAGAAGAAGAAGAAAACTTGTTTCTGTAATTCTTTGAGGAGTTTTTGCTGTGGAACACTGTGGAGTATCATTAATCTCATTTTACAAATCAGGAAAATGAGATTTAGAGGGGTTAAATAAGTCCATAGCCTTACAGCTAGTATCAAAGAGAGGCTTCAAACTCTGGAGTCCTGACACAGTCCAGGGAGGCCCTAGAGCCTGATTCTCAGCACAAAGATTCTTAGAGCAAAACCTGATTTGATATCCTCAGGGGATGGAGGTGGGTTTAGAAATAAGACTTAAATGCTAATTGTGTTCTCTTCTCCAACCATAATAGAAGGAGCAACCAACCTCCAAGACTTTTTGTCACACACCCTTAGATTTGGTCCCTCCCTCCTTCCCAGGTGCTACCACCCCCTAAGGGCCAGGAACAGAAAGACTCCTTGGAAAGCTAGGGAAGAGGGAGATAGCCCTGTCCTTTGACTCCGAGCCTCCCTCCCTCCCTTAGGGCTAACTGCCAGAGCTATGTCACCCCTGCATCTCCTCCTGGGTGACCAGACACAGGACACAAGGTGCTGGTCAGCTGAACCCTCAGATCTGCTCTCCTGGCCTTTTCAGGTTTAGATCATTCGTTCCGGACTCAAGTTTCCCTCTGGTGCTGAAAGCCAACTTTATAAGTGTGAAATTGTCTCCTTGGTTTTACAAGGTCTCTTTCTACCATCTTAAGCCCCTGTGGGATCCAGGTTGCTGTCAAATTGTTCTACCACAGATGGGGTGAGAAAGACAAGAGCCTGGTGCCTCCCTGCTGGGCTGGACCCAGAAAATCAGAGCTGGGAGACTGCTAATTGACACAGCATCACAGCAGTGAAGGGGAAAAGACAGCTGTAGGCAGATAGAGGTGGGATGCAGGAAGGGAAAGGGTTGTTTTTCAGTTAGCAAAGCCTGTGAATCTTAGGAGCAAAGTCAGAAAAAGTCACCACTAAAAGTCACTACGACTATATGCCAAAAGACAAGGAAAGAACTGAGAACCATAAATTGGTCTTTTCAGCTGGGAGTAGAGAAGTCACATCTTCAAATGGAAAGAAAGGACCACGATTGGGGCAAGGTGACCTTTCTAGAAAAGATCTCATTGCCACAAGACTTGGCCATCAGGTAGAGAGTGTCTAAGGTCAAGATCAGAGATTCTTAACCTTTTTTTTGTCATGGACCACTTGGGAAGTTCGGTGAAACTTCTGGACCCCTTCTCACAATAAGGTTTAGAAATGTATAAAATAAAAATGTACAAAAACACATAAAGTTATAAAGGAAACCAATAATATTAGTTTTTAAATTTGATTTAATTTTTCCAATGAACAAAAATCTTTCTCTCCCTCCCCTTCCCCACTGAAAAAGAAGGAAAAACAAAACCCTTTTAACAAATATGGTTTTGTGATTGCTCATCTTGTTTCAGTTATGCCCGACTCTACATGGAAAGTGAAGCAAATTAACTTCTAACCTTGACCATGCCCAATATATGTTTTAATCTGTAGTCTGAGTCCATCATCTCTCTATCACTTGGTAAGCAGCACAAGAGACCAATTAGACTGAAATACAATGATCAAATTACGTCTTGAAAAGCCCCAAATTCCCGAACCCCAGGTGTTTTTGAGCCTTGATGCTCCATTGGCCCACAGAATAATATACACAGAGCAGGTTTTCCCCCATCTCTGAGGCCCACGTACCTGAATTTTGAGGACTCATAGTAACTCAGAGTTAGAAGGGACATCAGAACTCAGGTGGTTGAATCAGTTGGTCTGGCTCATTTTTGAGGTTGCTTCCAACTGAGATTCTGTGAATGGGATCTCCTTCCAACTCAATGAGGGACCCTCCAGCTTCTTTTTGAAGACATAAGGTATAGTATTGAACATATAAATTAGTTTTGGTAAAAAGGAACCAGCAGGGTTTAGCAATCAGTCCAACATTTGAGATATTTTTAAGCTTAATTCACATTGTTGACATTTTCCCCATTCTCTTTTTAAAATCAAGACAATCTACAGAACAACAAACCAAGTCCTAATTTGTAGTGTTTGCCTGTTTCCAGGGTATAAAATTTAATCACTGGTTCTCTGGTCACCCATGAAGGGAGCTCAAGGTCTCTGGAGGGAGCCAGGTCTACTTGTGGATAGCTCTCAATAGGAGGAAGTTTTCCTCCCATTGAGCCCAAATGGATCTTCCTACAACTTCTCCCATTGCTGCTGGTTCTGCCCTTTGGGACCAAGTTGAACAAGGCTCATCTCTTACCCACATGTCAGTCCATTAAATATCTGAGGGCTGCTAACATGTCCCTCTAAGACTTCCTGATGTCATGGTCCTCTTTGAGAATGAAAGACAAACACAACAATAATCCACAGGCTAAGTAAGTCCTCATATCTCTTTCAAATGATCCTTATTGGGTATGATCTCTAATCTCCGAACCGTGCTGTTTGGTCTTCTCTGAATGGGCTCCAGTTCATCGATGTCCTTCCTGAAATGTGGTAACCAAAGTGAACACAATAATCTGGGTATGGCACAGCTAGGGGATGCATGCATGACCCAGGTTTCTGGTTCTGGGTTCCATACCTGTTTTATTGTGGCCTGATCATCATGATGTGGGTCAGTATCTCTCAAACCCTTTGGTATTCTCTATACTTTTAAAAGGAATTGAGCACTCCTCAAAGATGTTTGGTCTAGGTGGATTCTGTCAATATTTACAACATTAATAAATAAAACTGATAAAAATTGGAAATAAATATTCATTCTTTAAAAATAATAAACCTATTACATAACATAAATCACATATTTAAAATGAAAAATATCTATTTTACAAAGCAAAAAAAAAAGTTAGTGAGAAGAGCAAAGCACCTTCACTTCTATTTTCTCCATAGATAACTGCCTTTATGGTTGGCAGGACAGACATTTTAATCCCCATTTACAGTTAAGGAAACTAAGGCCCAAAGAAATGAAGTGATTTGCACAAATCTAGTAAGTAGCAGACTTGGTACTATATTCCAATTTTTGACTTCTTGTCTAGCCCTCTTTCTAAGACAGCAGGTGCATATACCTGGGCCTAAAATAGAACCTAGATACCTTGACTTAGCATCTGCTAAACAAGGAATACTTTGTGGTTAAGTCTTCAGTAGAAACTCCTTGGATAACAAGAATTAATTCAATAGTTCTGTTTATTGACTTTCTCCAAGTCACATGGAAGCCCATGTGTTCTGTAATGACTTGGAGGAGAAGCTTCAGGTCTGCTGAGGATCCCTTTGTGGGAAGTGATTCTCCCTCCTCCTTTCCCTCCTGGGAAGCTGATCTCATGGGTGGTGTTCCCATAGGTATCCATGGAGTCTTTTGGAGGACACAGGACTTTGCATTTCCTTCCATCCCCAGAAATTTTCTTACTCTCCTAAGTCAGCCAAGCTCTTGCTTCATTTACTGGTCCAGACCTCTGTCCAGGTGTTCCCTTGTCTTCTTGCATCAAAGAATAGCAAGTCCATCTGTAGAAGATCATACCATCATACCATTCTTTTTTTTTTTTTTTAAAGCAATTGGGGTTAAGTAACTTGCTCAAGGTTACACAGCCAGTTATTATTTCTGGGTGTGGTGCTGAGTATCTGAGCCCGGATTTGATCCAGGTCATCCCAACACTGGAGCCGGTGCTCTTACTCGCTGAGCCACCTGGCCGCCCCTAAGCAATTGGGGTTAAGTAACTTGCTCAAGGTTATAAGGCCAGGTGTTTCTGGGTGGGTGCTAAGTGTCTGAGCCCGGGATTTGATCTCCAGGTCTTCTCAACACTGGAGCCGGTGCTCTTACTCGCTGTGCTACCTGGCCGCCTCAGATCATACCATTCTTAAGAAGAATCTTCAGTGGCTCCTTAGAGCCTCTAAAACTGAACCCAGATGCCTTTCACTCTATCTTTTACTCTCCACCTCCTCCCACGCTTTTCCTTCTAGCCAAACTAGTTTACTTGACACGACATTCCATCTCTCATCTACATGCCTTTGCCTAGAATGGCCCTTTCTCCTCACCTCTATCTCCGGGAATCCCTACTTCCCTTTAAGGCTCAGATCAAGTATCACCTCCTTCAGAAATCCCTTCTCAACTCCTGTGGGTGTTATTATCCTTGTGTCATTACTTTTTTATTTCTTTTGTACAGACATACCTCAGAGATATTGTGGGTTCAGTACTAGACTATCACAATAAAGCAAATATCACAATAAAGAGAGGCATATGAAGTTTTTGGTTTCCCAGTACATTTAAAGCTGTGTTTTCACTATACTGGAGTCTATTAAGTATGCAATAGTATTATATTAAAAAAACAATGTATATGCCTTAATTAAAAAATACTTCATTGCTAAACAATGTTTACCATCATCTGAGCCTTCAGCAAATTGTCATCTTTTTGCTGGTGGAGGGTCTTGCCTCAATGGCAATAGCCACTGACTGTTCAGGTGGTGTTTGCTGAAGGTTGGGATGGCTGTGGAAATTTCTTAAACTAAGACAACAATGAAGTTTGCCCCTGCAATTGAGTCTTCCTTTCACTTGAACAATCAGAGGCTATTGTAGGGTTATTAATTAGCCTAATTTCAACATTTTTGTGTCTCAGGGAATTTGGGCGGGCCAAAGAGAGAGGGAGAGATGGTCCAGGGCCAGTGGTCCATTCATTGGTGGAACAGTCAGAACAGGCACAATGTTTATCAATTAAGTTCATTGTCTTATATGGGTGGTGTTTGTGGCACCACAAAACAATTACAATAGTAGCATCAAAAATCACTGATCACAGATCAACATAACAGATATAATAATAATAATAATGAAGAGTTGAAATATTACAAGAATGATCAAAATATGACACAGAGACACAAGAGCACATGCTTTTTTTTTTTTTTTTTGCTTTTTGGAGGGCAATTGGGGTTAAGTGACTTGCCCAAGGTCACACGGCTGGTTTTTGTGTTAAGTGTCTTAGACAGGATTTGAACTCAGGTCCTCCTGACTCCAGGGCCAGTGCTCTATTCACTGTGCCACCTAGCCGCCCCAGAGCATATGCTCTTGAAAAAATGGCACCAATATATTTGCTCAACACAGGGTTGCTGCAAACCTTCAATTGGTCAAAAAAAAAATCAGTATCTGCGAAGTGCAATAAAATGATCAATGCTTGTATAGACCTCATATTTACTCATTTAGAAAACATGCTTGGTTCTCCCAGTAAACTCTAAGCTACTTGAGAGCAGAATATTTGTGTCTGTTGTGTCTAGCAGGACGCCTGACATGTGGTACAAGCGTAATAAAACTTGTTGATTGATTGCTTGATTTAAGATCCCTTCCAATTTTAAATCTATGATGCAATGACTTGGGAAATTGCTTGTCTTGAGATCTCTCTAATAGGTGATCTCTGAGATTCCTTCCAGTTCAATTGTTACTATAGTTTTTCCAGTTTGGGGGAGCACTAATAATCCGGCAGAGGCAGCTAGGTAGCACAGTGGATAGAGCGCTGTAGCAGGGAAGGACCTGAGTTCAAATTCTGCTTCAGGCAGCCATTTATTAGCTGTGTGCCCAGGGGAAGTCACTTTAACCTTACCCAACCTCAGTTTTCCTGTTTATAAAATGGAAATAATAATAGTCCCTACCTCACAGAGTCAAATGAGATAATACATATGAAGTGTTTTGCAAACCTTAATGTTCTGTGTAATGTTATTTATTGTTACTTAATCTCTGCCTTCTAGAAATTTCCAGGCCAGCTTCATTTACCTCATTTCCTCTTATATACCTCGGTTTGTCTGCTCCACTCTTCCAGAAAAAAAAAAAGTATGCAATCATTTTGCTCTCAATTCCTTCCTCCTAGCCATGCCTTCTTTCCAAACTATGGCACATGTTTCATATGCCACACCCTGACTTCTAACCTGGCTTGCTTGGAAGCTTTGCTTATCCATTCAAGAACAGCTTCTTCCTCTTCCAGGAAGTCTCCCTTGACTGAAGCTCACTCATCTGGTCATGGGATTCCATGCTTCCCAATTCCACTCCCCCTACACATTCACTCACCACTCTACTATGAAATCATACCCTTATTGAGTATGTATTGGAGACATTTATTCCTATGTATCTGGGCATGAAACTAATTCACTTTTCGAATCTGTAGTTTGTATGGTTTCTTCGTGTCTATTCACACAAATGGATTTTTGTCTGGGAGCCTCTAGAGCAGGGATTCCTAACCTTTTTTATGTCATGGATGCTTTTTACAATCTGTTGAAATTTGTGGACCCCTTCTCAGAATAATGTCTTTAAATGCATAAAATAAAGTCCATACAATTACAAAGGAAACCAATTCTATTGAAATACATTTATTAAGGCCCTCACCTCGAGGGTTGAGACTGAATCTGTTAGTACAATTCCCACCCTTCCCAACCCAGTGTCAGCCAAGAGAAGAAAAAAGGCTTCCAGGAAATGGAAAATAATATGCCACTGCACCACCCAAAGGATAACTTAATGGTCATTGAACTACTTCACATTAAATGAATAAAATGTCCTGATCAAAGTCTGAAACAACTGGGAGAAAACGGAAGGAGAATGATCCAATGGAGTTGTGTGTATGTGATATGTGTGGTGTGTATGTGATGTTTGGCATATGTGGTGTGTATTTGGTGGTGGTGGTAGGGTGGTGTGTGTGTGTGTGTGTGCGTGTGTGTGCACGTGTGTGCGTGTGCGTGTGTGTGTGTGTGAGGGGGTTGGACATAGCCTCTTCCCTGCCTGGAGAAGGTGGGGGGGGGTAAGATGAAAAGCAGAGCAGGAGTAAGTGAGAGGGGTGTGTGTGGGGGGGTGGAATTCTGTGACCTACATCTCCTCCCCCTCTCTGTTAGTCAGCAGTCCAGCTCTGAGCCTCCTGCAAGAAACAGCAGCTGGGGCTAAGGAGGAGAGAACTAACAGCAGGCAGGCAGCAAGCCTGTCAAATAGTCGCTCGCGGTCACAGGTAAGCCGGGCATACCTTGTCTCTTGATTCTTTGACCAGTGACTTAGGCTAAAGGCAGGAGAGAAGTGGGAAGTAGCTCTTTTCCCTCTTGCCACCCACACCTCCCAATTTCCCACTCTGATAAAGACACTACCACTCTGGGCTAAGCCCCTGGTGTTGCAGACAACATTGTCATGCCACCCAATAGTGAATGCCCCTGCTGGTCAGCTTTTCTATATGGCACATTGTTGTCTACTTCAATCAGTCTTGAGGTTCTTGAAGAAACGATTCTAGTGAGAGATGTTCAGTAGAATTTACCCAGCTTTAGAGAGATCAGAGTAACTCCCTCCAACCTTATTTTCTTCTGGTGCTGCACAGGGTGTTCTCAGGGAGACAGGAAAAATGATCATCAAAAAGAAATTCTAAGGGAAGGAACCCATTTCCAGTGGAGAAGATGGGCACAAAGTCAAGCATTTGTAGAGTGAAGATGCCTCCTTGTTTGGACTCAGAAGTTGAAAATTGCATACAGAAAAATAGTGAAATAGGGATTCCTTCTATTTTGGATTATGGTCCTCCATTGATGTCTGGTTGACATTTACCCCCCAAAAGGGATGGTATATCTTCAATGGATCAGTCAGGTACAGGCAAGAGATCCCAAACTATTACAGGAAGCCGTAGGGTCTCCCTTCCACAACTACTAGGTCCTCCAGGGGTTAAAATTTCCTTTACTCTCCCCTGGGAAATGATTTCAAGGATGGGGAAGAAGCCTTGGTTCACAGTCAAGATTTAATTAATTATATAGCGGAATCTGAGTGGAGTAGCATCTGTTTGATTCTTTTGTCCCTGTCTCCCATCAGTGTCAGAGCCATAACCCCAGAGGGAATGGAAAGAGAAGTGAGCCTTCAGGATGGAGCAGAGATGGGAGTGGGAGGGCAGGATGGCAGGTGAATCCTAGAGGGAAACTGGGCAGATCCTGCACCACTTATCCTGTCAGGAAGAGTCTAGATGGGACACTGAGTCAGGAGACATGTATGGGATGATGTAGAATTATCCTTCAGTGAAGGGTTGAATTGAGCCTTTCCCCTAAATTTGGGCATGAGCCCTTGGGGAGGAAATTCAGTTCTTCCTCTGTCCTACCCATATTTTTTTTTATCGGCCTCAGTTTCCCCTGTTTACTGGAAGTGCCCTGAAACTCTCAAAGTCTCTTCTTCATCATTTCTACTAATTCATAGCCCTGGCTATACTCATTGGGAATGGAAACCCAGAATGAAGAGGGATATTTTACTGGTGGATCGTATTCTAGTTCCTAAAGGAGAGGAAAATAGAAGCAGTGAATATAACATACCCTACTCACCCTCTTCCCTCACCCCCACCTCCATCCAAGAAGATCCTTGCATTCATAATGGGAGGAGGGGAGATAGAAGAGAATTTGAGCTTTTTATTTATTTGTTTGCTTGTTGTTTTTTGCTTTTTGGAAGGGGGAAGGCAGGGCAATTGGGGTTAAGTGACTTGCCCAAAGTCACACAGCTAGTAAGTGTTAAGTGCCTGAGGTCAAATTTGAACTCAGGTCCTCCTGACTCCAGGGCTGGAGCTCCATTCACTGTACCACCTAGCTGCCCTGAATTTGAGCTTTTTGTATAATGTATAGCACATCACCATGTTCAGTTAGTAGCTTAGTAATTCTCTTTTGATGGTGATGATGATGCCAGTGACGTCATACTTCTTTCACATGTGGTTCTCAGGCACCAACCCATACCCTTGCCTTCCTCTGGGACCGCTAGAAAGGGAATGGTTTGCTGCAGGGATAACATTAGAATGTGAGCCCTCAGGGGGATCAGTTCTTTCCCCTCCCATTCTACCATAGCCCAGAACCAACTGGTCTTCTCCTTAATTGGTCGCTATTCTTCCCACAACCCCGCCATTCACTACCCCACCCGCTAGAACTCTCTAGCCCTGGCAGTGCCGGCAGTTAGCTTGTGACAGCTCAGAATGCTGTTGGCACACTTTGGCGTTCCAGGGATGGCAGTAGGACAACGGCCATTTTGTGGGGGTTAGCGGATCTTGCTTGGAGTGCTATTGGGGAGAGTGGATGGGAAAAGATACACATAGGTGGAGAGAATGAGTGGGGGGAGGTTGCAGCTGTGAAATGAGAGAAGGCCAATCTGGTGGAGGAATTTGCTCTGTCACGGGGAATTTTGATCTGATGTCAGGGCCTTTAGGTTGGAAATGGAGTCCAAGAACAATCAGACAGGTCCCCCAAATGGGGTTCATTGGCATTTGGTCAATTACAGTAGAAGGTTGGTTTGTTTGAGCGTCCTTGTTTTAGGTTCCCCAGAAGCAATCTCCCATCCCGTGTTCCCCATAAAGAAAACCCCCAAAGGAAGTTAACATAATTCTCTGGGGAATCCCATTCCAAAGTCATTCACTTTGAAGGCCCAGTCTAAGGGACATTTGGGTTTCTGAAGGTGGAATTGTTTGCTCTCCTTCTCTTCCGATGGGTGTGGTCACCCCTGGTTGAGACTGATGGTAAGTGAGACAACAGGGAGGAGGATGGTGATGGTAGGAAATACTTTTATTCACACCTGACACTATAATTCACAATCCACAGAGGGGGAGTAGATGGATTTATGGGGGTCAGACAGTCTCAGAGCCAAAGCCAGCTCAAAGAGGCCAAGAGGCGGTCTCCTGCAGGCCAATGGATTTGGAAGATTCCAGTCTAGGGTGGGGGAGAAGATTTGTATCCTGCTCCAGGAGAGTCTCACACAGTGGGGGAGAAATCAAGAGGTCTGTGAAAAAAAATCACTTTCCCAGTCAAGAGAGGACTAAACTATGAAACAGCTGGAGAAACTCTGAATTCCCAGAGTTTGTATTCTCCCAGGTTCCTATTAAGCACTCGTCCTCTGGCTGAGTAGTGATGGGGGGGTAAGGTAAGATGGCTCCCAAAGAGAAAGCCAGATATACCCATAAGAGACCTGGCCACTGGGCTAAGGCAGTGGCATTCTTTGTCCGGGACCAGTAAACTTGTTTTTAAAACTGATTTTATAACTGTATTTCAGTATAATTGAGCTTCCTTTCTAATGCCATGAATTTAATGTTATGTATTAGAAAACATTCTGAGAAGGCCTCCATAGGTTTCACCAGATTGTCAAAGGGGTCCATGACATAAAACTTAAAAACCTTTTTCCCCTTAGGATATGAGCCTCCATCCCTTTTTCTGGGTTCCTATATAAGTGCTAGAAATATGGAATTTTAGAATCTCAGAACTGGAAAGGAATTCAGAGATACTTAGAACATCCCATATCTGAAATACAGATTCTCTTTACAACATCTCAAACAATAGTCCAATCTTGTTTCACGCAGGTGATGCCCCCTAGAATATAAGCCTGGAAGAGCATTGGAAGAAGGAGCACCATGGCAGGTAAGATAA
Organism: Petaurus breviceps papuanus; assembly: GCF_028583685.1. Taxonomy (NCBI): domain Eukaryota; kingdom Metazoa; phylum Chordata; class Mammalia; order Diprotodontia; family Petauridae; genus Petaurus; species Petaurus breviceps. Next base: position 26,178,319 of record NW_027187372.1, read on the forward strand.
ACTCATCTCCACTTCATCTCTTTCTATAATGGAGGAAGGGAAGGGTGAACAGCTGGACTGGCAGCAGGAACATAAATGGAGAAGAGTAAGTAGTCGTGACTCTGGGTTAGTAGCTGAGACCAAGGTGAAGACTGAGAGACAGATACAAAGAGCTCTAAAAGATTGTCAAGTGTTTCACGTTCATGATGAGGAGCTCTCTCTTCATATTAACCCTACAGGATAGATCTCTTTAAGGGTTGGGCATAGGGGATTGGTGCTATGAAATCATCCTGATTGAAGGAGATTCTCCACCCATGCACACAGGAAGCTCATCTTTAATTTATAGACTTAGAGAGCTCACCTGGTCCCTGTGTGTCAGCCTTAAACCTAGTTCTTTTAGACTTCAAAGGTGGCTCTCTTTCCATTGTGTTGTTCTGCTTCTTGAGGTAGGTACTACAGTTATCAGGGATAAGGACTGGATCTGTGATGCTGGTGGTACAAGGAATTCTCAGGTGAATAAACTCCCTCTCCCAGTGCAGGTGGGCATCCTCTCTGCTACTTATGATCTTAGATAACCACATAGAGCACTGTTAAGTGACTTGCCCAGGGCCACACAGCCAGTAGGTGTCAAAGATGGAACTTGGACACAAGTCTTCCTGGTTTTGAAGAAAGCTCTTTATCTAGAGCCTCGCCCATTAGGATATAAGCTTTTTGAAGGCAGATAGTGCCTCTAGACCACCTCTCCAGTCTTATTTCACACCAATTTCCTTCAGATACTCTTTATTCCAGCCAAACCAGACTACTAGTTATTTGCCCATCTCATCTAGCTTTCTTATACTTCTGTATCTTTGTACATGCTTCCTCCAATGCCCAGAATGAACTCTCTTAACATTCATGCAATTTTGACAGGCAAGGATCTTTCTCTTCCTTCAAGATGCTTTGTATGGACCACCTGATTCATAAAATCTTATCCGTAGTCTAACTATATGTGATCTCTCCTTGTTCAAATCTTTCCAGAACCTCTGAATTCTCCTATGCATTTAACATTTCAGTTATTTCTACAGAGATAATATTTTATATAATACTTTGGAATAGAGAATGTAGAATATCATAAATTTTATCATTAAATCATAATCTAAATATTATTCCTATTATATTATATATTATTTATATGATACTATATCATATATACTGTCATCTCATACACACAATTATGTATATTATATAATATTAACAACATATTGTTTTATTATAACAATGTGCATTATATTTATACCATATTATAACAACATATATTACATTACAATATTATATACAACCTTATGTAACATACAATAATATAAATTATAGTACTATATATTGTATTACATTATATATTATATATGGGATATAATATGTAGTAATAATATTGTTACAATATAAACATATGCTATGATTCCATACTATTATAGTTATTTGCACACATCTGTTTTTTTTTTTTTGCTTCAGTAATATTAGATTATAAACTTCAGATCAAGTTCTTAGTTGCTTTTCATCTTTTCACCTGCTACTAACCCTCACATTTCGGTGCTAGCCATTGTCTGGTGATCCCAAAGCACTCTCCCATAGGCAGCCTCTTGAGTCCATTTTTTGGCCATACCGAGTGGGCAGGAGAGAGGGACTGCTTTCCCAAGGGACAATGAATCATAGTGATTGTACTGTAATAAAAAAGAGAGGGGTGGGAGGACAGGAATCCAGCTCTCTGTTGTCCAAACTATTAAGCAGACTGGCTTTAGAGATCACTCAGTCATTTTTTTCAGTTGTGTTCAACTATTCATGACTCCATTTGGGGTTTTCTTGGCAAAGATATTGGAGTGGTTTGCCATTTCCTCCACACATAAGGAACTGAAGTAAACAGGTTAAGTGACTCTCCCAGGGTCACACAGCAAGTGTCTGAGGCAGGATTTGAATTCACAAAGATGCATCTTCCTGATTCCCAACACAGTGCTGAATTCACTGCACCACCCGGATGCACCATGTTAGAGATAATGGAGGAATAAAGTCCCATCTTTCTCAGTGTCTCTCTGTAGACCCTCATGCCAACCCTTCTGTGTGACTCTGAGTAAATCACTTGATCTCTCCAGGCTTCTATAAAAAGAGGGTGTTGGATTACATGACTCCTAAGGTTCTTTCCAACTCTAAATCCAATAAGATGGTCTTAATGGTGAGTATTGAACGCTGCTGTGTAGAAAAATCTGAACGGGGAAGAAGGTGGGGTGAATTTATTTTCCTTCTCTTCTTCCCCAGGGAAACCTTTCAAGAAGACTGCCATTCCTGGGGTGACTGTCAGGCAGCTGGTGGATGAGATTCCAGAAGGATGCAGCACTCCCAATTTTGAGCGGAAGCCTGTCACAATGGCTCTGCCAGAAGGTGAGTCTTTCAAAAGGATACCAGATTCCTGGTGGCATCCCCCAAGCTCACCTCAAGCTCTCAGCCTATATTCTGGAGGATAATACAATGCTTACCTTCAGGTCCTGGCTCATTGACCCACTTCCCCAGGCCCTAGAATGTCTCCCAAATCATCATCAGAACTGTCTAGTCCTGTGTGTGGTTACTCAGGTGGTTTTTCTGGAGCCCCAGGAAGGCAGAGTTAGAAAGAAGGACTGAACTCCCAGGATTTTTAGAAACAAGAAATAGAAACACACTGTACTGCTTCTTTAAAAAATGGAACAAGATATGGTTTCTGTGAGATAAACACAGATAAAGTGCTTAATTATGGGAGCATCTTTAAACCTTAATTATAGAACATCTTTAAAACAGGAGTATTGCTTGTCAACTGAACCAAACCTTTTGGCCTATGGAGGCCGGAGCTGGACAGAATAGGCGAGGATAACCGTGCAGACACTATGACAGAAGTTTACTTTCTATAGTGAGGGAAATGGTTTGCAAGCAAGGAGGGGAACTGGACAAATGTGCAACCCCTCCCGCCCCCTTGGGATAGCTTGCTTTAGCTTGGGCAAACCTCAGTACTTCTACCAGTGGCTGGGCAGTGAGCTATAGCCCTAACGATGGGGGTAACAGCAAAATGAGACAAGTTTGATTTATAGCAGAGCTTCATGACCTGACTGTAGGTACTTGTCTGAGCTTAGAGAACACCTGGTGCTGGTTAAAGCAATACAATAATTACATGAAACAATTCTGGGATTTTGCTGAGATTGATATCATCCAGAGGGTGAGTGCAAAAAATTGTTGTTATGCCAACTTCAGGGTACAGCTTGCTGGCTGGGTTTTAGTTCTGAAAACAGGATGTCTCCTAATAGTTAGTATCTTAACATGCTCTCCCCCTCTCTTTCTCTCTTCTCCCTATACCTCCTCTTTTTCCCCTTCTTTCTCTCTTTTTCTCCTTTTTTTCTCTCTCCCCCTCCTCTTTTCACCCCTTTCCACCCTATCCCTCTCTTTCTTTTCTTCTTTCTCCTTCCTCTTTTTTCCCCTGTCCTCTTTTCTCCCCACTCTCTCTCCCTGCTCTGTCCCTTTCCTTTCTCTTTTTCTTCTGTTTCTCTCATTTTCCTGTCCCCATCCTCCCTTCCTCCTTTTCTTTCTTTTCTCTCTCCATTTTTTTTGGAGGGGGGAAGGCAGGGCAGTTGGGGTTAAGTGACTTGCCCAAGGTTACACAACTAGTAAGTGTTAAGTGTCTGAGGTCGGATTTGAACTCAGGTCCTCCTCCAGGGTTTGTACTCTATTCACTTCACCACCTAGCTGACCCCTTTATCTCTCCATTTACTTTCATCTTTTCCTCTTTCCAATTCCTACTGCCCCTCTTTTATTCCCCCTTTTCTTCTTCACATATCCTTTCCCTCTTCCCTTCTCCTTTTTTCATCTTCTCTCTCTTCTACCTCCCACTCTCTCTCCCCCCACCCCCAGTCTCATTCATCTATTTCCCTTCCCTGATTCCTTCTAAGCTTCCCTCTGAATCTCCCTCTTCTTAGGGAAAAATGCCATCTTCCGAGCTATGGTCTCTGGGAAACCTAGACCTGAGGTGCAATGGTATCGTACCAATGGTAATCTCAGTGACCCCAACAAGTATAAAATCTTCTCCCCACCAGGAGGCAAAGAACATGTGCTTCAGGTAAGGAGATTGGGGATCTTACATTAACCAGTGTCCCTTTTCCTATCTATTCTGTTCCCTCACAGGTCTCCTCATATTCATATTCAGCAAAGAACCCCCATCACCAAGAAAAACAAAAAATATTAAGACATTTCTGGTTGAGAATGAGTCCATTTTACTCCTTGTTGTGACTCAGGTTCCCCTAGTTTGAGAGCAGGGACCAAGCAGGGCACCTAGGGAGGGAACATGTTTTTCACCTGGATTTTTATAGAATATATAGGTTCCAATGTAATGTCAGCCTTATAAGTAGCAAATATCCAAACTTCCCCATTAGCCTTTCCCAGGCTAGGCTGACATTGGGAAAAAAAATACTATTTGCAAAGTATACACCATGTGCAAATTGTTTGCTGCCTTTCTACTCAGCTGACTTAGTCACCCACCTGAGTTAGCAGCTGGGAGCTGTTGGAAGAGGAGTGGAGGAGACGGTCGAGGTGAGGAGGAAGATTATGATGACTTAGAAATCCTAGACAGCTCTAGCTGTCCTGTCTCCTACCTTTTCTCCTATAGATCAACAAGTTAACCGGGGATGACACAGACACCTACCGATGTTTGGCTGTGAATGACTATGGAGAAGCTATGTGCTCAGCAAGGCTTACAGTCATTGAAGGTGAGTAGTTGTGGCCAGACCTTGACCAATGAGAGTTCAGAGGTGAGGGGCTCTCATCCAATCAAAATACTCTGGTGACACCCTCCCATTTTCTTTTTTTTTTTTTTTAATAAGCAATTGGGGTTAAGTAACTTGCTCAAGGTTACACGGCCAGTTATTTTGTGTCAGTGTTAAGTATCTGAGGCTGGAACCGATCCTGGGTCTCCCAACTCTGGGGCTGGTGCTCTTACTCACTGTGCCACCTGGCCATCCCTTCCCTCCCATTTTCAATAAGGATGGAGGGGAACGGACTCTTTTGAAGTGAAGTCCAAATTGGAGTGCCTAACCTAGATCTCCTTCCCTACCTTTATACACAAAGAGCTGCCAAACTAGCAGGGGGGGAGGCGGGGGGAGGGCAGAGTAAACACCATTTTAAGGTCTCTGATAAAACAAAGAACAAAATTAAAGAGTCCTAGATTTGTTGTCAGAGGATCTGGGTCCAATACCAACTTCACCTCTTATTACTATGTGACTATTAGAAAATTTCCCCTTTTTTGGGACTCTATTTCCTTAACTTTAAAACAAAGGCATCAATCCATGTGACCCCTACAGTTACTTCCAACTCTATATCTCAGATCTCATGATGCAGTCTAAAAACCACAAGACTGAAATGTGAAAACTTAATTGAGGGGACAAGGGAGAATGAAGGGGTTCCTACTTCTATTATTCTATATCCCCAGTAATCATAGCTATTGACTTATAAAAATAATTAGAGCCTTCAATGTGCATGTGATTTGTATGACATACACTCTGAAATGCATAGTTTGCATATAATTTGAATGATGTTTACAAGGTATCTGGAAAGAGCACTAGATATGGGTAAGGAGAACAAATTTTTTGTCATGATCTGCCATTCACCTTGGACAACTTATTTCCCTTCCATGGGCATCAATTTCCTAATCTGTATAGTGAGGGAGTTCAACAAGGTCCCTTCTCTAAGGTCCCTTCCAGGTCTAATATATTATAATTCTATGGCATCAAAATAAATGGACAACTTCTCTTCCCTACCTTTCCCTTCCCACCAATCTATTTTTCTCTCCTAAATGTGAATATATTCTGAAAAATAGTAAGACCAAGCTACACCTAGACAGAACTAGCTAAGTGTCTGAGTGTCAAGGCTGATAATTTCTCCAGTTCTTGTCAGTAAGACCAAAGTATAGGAAAGGAATAGAATTACTACCATCATCATAGTGCTAAATTGGTACCTAAGAAAGACTATTAATGTTCTTAATCTCTGTCTTCCTTCTCAAAATCTGGATACCTCTCCCATCTTTGGATGGATCAGTTGGCTTCCGGAAGAATCGGAAGAGACATAATGAGCCCCAGGAGGGTAAGTTGCTTTGTGGAACAGTTTTCCGGATTATGTGAGTCACCCCCCAAATTCTGCACCGCCGTAAAACCTGGATTCCAGGACCCTCAGCTTCCCCTTTCTTTCCTCTGCATGACCCTATACTAGATTAGATTCTATGGGTCACCCCACCCTTCTGTGATAGTTTCATTCCTTATCCCTCTCCAGACCACAGGAAGGAGCTTATGGACTTTCGGAGCATCCTGAGGAAGAGGTGAGTTTGTGCCTATCCAGGGCTGGTGAGTGTTATCAGCTCACAGTGAGAGTTGGAGAGGTTAGGGCACTGAACATGAGATTTTTCTCTGCACCTTGAATATTTTCCCAGGGTACAAATCAAATTGACAATCAGTCCAAGAGGGAAAGTTGGGTTCCATCCTATTTTTCTCTTCCTAAGCATTTATGATAGGATCATAGAATTTGGGGCAGAAAACAGTTTGGTGCATCTTTCTCATTCTACAGATGAGGAAACTGAGACCTAGAATAGAGAAATGACTTGTCCAAAGTCACACAGGTAGTCCTGGTAGCAGACCTGGGATTCAGACTCCAAATTGAAGGATCTTTCTATCATTCTCCAAATTCCTATACCCCAAATCTCCCTATCTAGCTCTATTATTCCTTTGCTATCATAGCTCTGTATAGCTCCATAGAGGTGATTGGTGGTACAGTGGACAGAGCCCTGGGTCTGGAGTCAGGAAAGCCAAAGTTTGAATCCTGCCTGGATCGCTTACTCACTGTGTGATCCTGGGCAAGTCATGTCTCCAGTTCCTCATCTGTAAAGTGGGAATAATAGCAGCATCCACCTTGCAAGGTCATTGTAAGGATCAAGTGAGATAATATTCGTAAAAAAAATGTTTAGCACAATGCCTGACACATAGTAGACACTATGTCAATGCCTTCTCCGACAAACATCATTATTTTTCCCTTCTCCCCCTGTCAACGGATTTTCCAGGGTTTTATTTACAAGTTAATTGAACAATAATAATTCAGAGGGTTATGGGGTATCAAAATTCATCAAAGGGAATCTGAGCAGTACTGCATTTTGTTTCTGCCTAATCCCCTATTGTGACCTCTCTTCTCCCAGCCTCTGGTTAGAATGGGAATAATCTTCCCAATATCTCCCCATTCTTGGTGAACCTCCTCCTGCCACCTATGGCTTTAGATTTAACCCATTTTAAAAATCCATGGTAAAACCTAAGCTAGTCATGCCTGGTTAAGTCTTGGTACAGTGAAAAAATCTCCATTGACTGTCTCATTAATTTAACTTACAACGTCCGTCTATATTGGGGGTTGAGAGCAGTGTTAGAATGGGAAAAGGGAAAAGTGTCATATCAAGATTATTACATTTTCCCATATACAAATCCAATTCTCATTCTATCCCCCAAATATATATGTAAAATATGTATTACATTATATATAATACATTACTATATATCTGCCTACAAACACACGCATACTTTTGTGATAGCAACTTCTTCCAGAGTCCAACAAGAGAGCACAATGATTCCTGGATTTTCTGCCTGTGGCCCAAGACTGGCCTGACCTGAGGAGGTGTCTGACCTTGCCTATACCTCTCCTTAGGGCACCTCCCCCTCCTCCAGAGAAGAAGATGGACCCTGAGCAAGTGTGGCAATTGCTGATGAATTCTGACCGGAAAGACTATGAGCGAATCTGCATGAAATATGGGATTGTAGACTTCAGGGGGATGCTTAGGAAGCTTCAGCAGATGAAAGAGGAGCATGAAAACAAGATGTCTCAGGTACCAGCTACCCCACCTGTCATCTTAGACTCCCTAGAAAGGGCAACTGAGTCAGAGGACCTGAGTGCACATTCTGCCTATGACACCATGTCTGAAACATTCCTTGTGCAAGTCACTTAATGATTGCAACAACTACTCCAACAACAACTCACATTTACACAGTGCTTTTATTTTATTTTTGCTTTTTGGAGGGGGGAAGGTAAGGCAATTGAGGTTAAGTGACTTGCCCAAGGTCACACGTCTAGTTTTTTATGTTAAGTGTCTGAGACCAGATTTGAACTCAGGTCCTTCTGACTCCAGGGCCAGTGTTCTTTCTATTCACTGTGCCACCTAGTCACCCCTCATACAGTGCTTTTAATAAGCACAAAGAGTAGAACATGACTGAAATGACTGAACAACAAAGCCCTGACACATTCTACTATGGAGTAGGAGTTTTCAGGATGATAGAAGCCAACTAGTTTCCCTCCTTACAAGAAGGAATGATCTTAAATTTCACTAGATATTTAGGTGGAAATTGGAAGAAAAATTTCCTGTATACTTGGTAAACTTTTAGAATAGAGCAGTTAAGGAGACTACCATGTCCTTCTTCACCCAAGGCCTGCCTGGGAATAAGCAGAGCCAAGCTCCATTTTCTTGGAAGTTGGGTTCTCAGTGTTCTGGCAACACCATATCAACCAACACTCTATGATGAGTCCCTCAGAAATCATATTTATCTATCCTGTAGTCTGGAGTATAATGCAATAGAGAGGATGTTAAATTTGAAATCAGAGGCTTTCTGTTATTGGTCAGTCAGACAATTGTGTATGACTCTTTTGACCCCATTTGGGGTTTTCTTGGCAAAGATACTGGAGTGCTTTGCTATTTCCTTCTCCAGCTCATTTGACAGATGAGGAAACTGAGGCAAATGGTGAAATGACTTGCTAAGGATCATGTAGCTATTAAGTTTCTGAGGCCATATTTGAACTCAAGTCTCTCTGACTATAGGCCTGGGGCTCTATGCACTTCTCTTTGAATGTGTGTGGCCTCAGATACACTGAGACCTGGGAAAGACCTTAATTTAGAAAGACCAAGGTCACCCCACTGCATCCTGGAGCCCATCACAAGTTGTCTTGACCTTTGTCTTGCCACTGGACTTTGATGACTCTGGAGGAGAGAGTTGAGGCTGATGTCTTCATGAAGCTCTGCTCCACTCGTATCCAGCTCATTGATCGGCAAATCAAGACATCACCCTCATGAGGCTATTGGGCCTCTTCCAGAAGGAAGGACAAACAATGATCCACTTCACCACCTAGGTCAGAGGACCTGAGTTCAAATGGCTCTGTTATTGTCTGTATGCCATTGAACAAGTCACTTAACCTTTTTTGGATTCAGTTTCCATTATCTGTGAAATGAAGGGATTGAAAGCTAAGTGATCATGAAGATCCAGATCCAGATCCTTTGATCCAGTATCATTCCCAGGCACACCTTGAGTAGAGAAGGACATGGTGGGCTCCTTAACTGCCCTATTCCAAAAGTTTATCAACTGTATAGAAATTCCCCCCACCTGATTTCTACTTAATCATCTCCTGAAGTTTAAGCTCATTTCAACTTGTGAAAATGGAAAGTATTTTGTTTTTATCACCCTGAAAATAATCCTTCATAGTCCTGAAGGTGGCTATCAACCATCCTTTCTTAGTCTGTGGGTTTCTGATTGAACAGAGCATTCAACAAAGAACACTGCCACGGTTTTAGATTTGCATCAAGTAGTCAGTCCATATAGAATGAATGGATGGATGGGTGGATTATTGAATGGGTAGGTGGATGAATCATGACATATGCTCTGACCACAATGGATCACCTACACTGAAAGTTTCCCAAGGCACAAATCAAATTGACAATTGATCTAAGAGGCAAAGTTGAGCCCCATCCTATTTTCTTCTTCCTTAGTATTTAAGCCCTGAAAAATTCCAAACCCAGTATATCATAGAATCACAGAATTTGGAACAGGAAACAATCATAGTGCAGCTTCCTCATTTTACAGATGAGGAAACTAAGACCTGGAATAGAGGAGTGACTTGTCCAAAGTCTCACAGACAGTCCCAATAGCAGAGCTGGGGTTCAGACTCCAAATTGAAGGATCTTTCCTGTCATTCTCCAAATTCCTGTACTCCAAATCTCCCTATCTAGTTCCATTACTCCTTTGCTACCATCTCCAAAGAGCTCCATACAAGCATTCCATTTCCGAGGTCCATTTCTTGGTTCCCTTGATGGTTTGCTTTGAAACCGCTAGCCAAGTTCTTTCCTTTGATTGTCTTCAATTGTCCCAGCAGTGAAATGGAAAGATTGAGTTCTCTGCCCTTGTGTTTTGGGTGGACAAGTAACACCAGGCCTAGCTATGAGGAGTATTCCCCAGTTCACTGGAGAAAAGTCACAGGGAATTCTCCTGGGGTGGTGGGGTTTCTATCCTTAACAGTATGTCAATGCCATCTCCAACCTGAGACACATCAGGGTCAACAAGGATGGGCTCGCGACATTTGACCTGGAACTTGATCTCAAGGATTTTGAAAGCAAAATTTACTTATACAAGGTGAGTTGGCTGGGGTAAGAGTGTTCTGAGTCAGGCACGATGGGATTAGATATCTTGGGTTCCTACTCGAGCAGTACCTGAGCAAACACTTCAAAGACGCTCTCCTTTGCTTTTGACTAAATGGAAATCAACAGTCGCCAGCATTTCCTGAAAAGCAGGGGTTACTCAGGAAACAGGAGGAGGCTGGTAAGAGTGCCCACGATATTTTCACCAGGTCGCCTTCGGGAGTAATTAACCTTCACTGATTGAATTGGCAGGATTTAGCTAAAGTGGGCACTGTGTATCATTGAAATATTTTATGGAGCTTCAGGGCTTCTGTATACTTTGCAAACATCCCTCGTTGAATGACAAGGATCCTACATTTGTGTTGTTCTATTGAGATGACTTCAGCCTTTCAGCTCTCACACTTTGTAGTTCCTGCTAGTTCCACTTTTGACCAGAGCTGGTGATTCCTGTAATAGATTCTATTTTGCATATCATTTACAAGGCATTCACTCCCATTAAAAGTAGCAGAAACACCTTGGGATTGTTTCCATCCTACTCCACCCCATTTTCCCTCAACTTCCCCTCCCCATCACACTCCCCAACAGATGGCATAGAACCTCTCTGTTCCTTTTCCTCTATTTTACTTCAGTACTAAATTTGAGAGTGGCATGCTCCATGGGCAAAGGCCAACTTTTGGGCAAGCAGTAGATATTGGCTGGAGAATTATAAGACTAAGTGGGAGCTGGGCAAGAGGGGTCTAATATAATAGCAATGACTTCTTGTTTATTTCGTGTTCCCATGCTCCACTCTCCCTTTGCCCAAAGGATGGTGAGATGATTCACTATGGCTATGGAAATGAGACCAAGTACTGCTTGAGGCGTCTGGGAAAGCGCTACCATTTCCACATTCAAGACTTGCGACCAGAGGATGCTGGCATCTACCAGGTCAAGGTAGAAGATGCAGAGGTTTTTTCCACTGAATTGGAGGCAGATGGTGAGCTATGGACCACATCATTTTTCAATTCACCAAACACTGTATATCCGACCCTAAGAAAGATAGGACAATAAATATCTTCTACAATATTTGCCGTCAGGGAGCTTACATTTTCACTATGGATAAAAGACATATAATATGCACATGAAACAGCTAACTTACCATCAACTAAAATCTTAAATAGTAAGAGTCTGTCTCCACTCAGAGCTGAGCAGGAGCTATACTGTTACACAAAATTATTCCTAGGCTCATAGACAATCGAAGGCATATAGTTAGTCCAGTACCAGGAAATTAAGGACCAAGGTTGTACCCCTAGTAAATAAAAGGGCCAGGACTAGAACACAGGCATTCTACTCCCAGTCTAATTCCTTCTCTAAAACTCTTTTTTTTTTGTTAAGTGAAACATTATCTCTTTCCTATCAAACCCCTTCATTCCAATAATTTGTCTGTTTGTAGAACGAAAAAATTAAACCACTGATACTATGACTCTTTCTTTAAACTAGATATGGGCACTAGGTCCCTGGTCAGTGTGTAAGAGAACATAGCTTCTTCCCTTTCCAAACTCCCTCATCTGTTAATCCCTGGGAGATTCTGGGTACTCAGACTTTAGGTCTCTGGGCACTCATAATCAAAGGGAAGATAGGCTTAAGAGGACATAAAAGTCACTGCTCTACTCAGAAACTTTCAGGGGTTCTCAATTGTTTTTTTGCTTCAAGTCTAAACCCCTTAGCATGAATTCCATTCCAAGCCCCTTTGTTAGTTTGCTTCCTATATTTACCTCCACTGTGCACATATCCTTGCTTCTAATTCCTATGACTTCCTGGCTTTGCTTTTAGTACCAAACCCACCTCCTCCTCCCAAAGCCTTGGGCATAACTCATCTCTCCTATTGCCTTCCTTTATACAAGTCATTACATGGTCTGTGTTGACCTTCTTATTTATTTCATTAAATCACATCTCCCTCTCTTATCTAGAATGGGTAGAAGTACATCTTAGGAAGGGACTTGGGGTGGGAATGGGAAGGTAAGGTGAAGGGGGATTTGAACCCTTTTAAAGATATTGATGGCTGAAGGCTGAGTAGGGGAAGAAAGAATTGAAGTCACCCAAAGTACCCAATATAGGCCCCTGAAGTCCTGGGCATAGAATCATAACATGTTAGAGCTGGAAGGACTCTTAAGCTCAATCACCCCATTTTACAGATGAGGAAACTGAGGCCTAGATAAATTAAATTATTTATCTAAGGTCACAAGTCAGTTGTGTATCCTTTCTGGCAGATGAAAAGTTACTATAGAGACACAAGGATATATTGGGAGAGGGACATAGAGGATTGGAGGTGGGGAAGGAGGGAGACTTGCCTTTGAAGCATCTGTGTGATCTGGGGGTTTATCTCAAATTCTTACTTGTTCTGTCTTGCTTCTTTGGCAGCCATCCCTGCCAGGGTTGTGAATCCTCTGGCGGAAACTCGATGTGAGGTACAGGAAGATGCTGTATTTGAATGCACCCTCTCTAGTCCCTGCCCACATGCTTCCTGGCAGTTTCAACACCGGCCCCTCCAGCCTAGTGACAAGTATGAGGTGTCTGTATCTCCTGATGGCCTGACCCACCGGCTGGTGGTGAGAGGGGCCCAGCATTCAGACATGGGCCTTTACTCTCTTGGCACTGGCCTCCACTCTTCTCGAGCTTGGTTGGTGGTAGAAGGTGAGACTGTTGAAGCTGGGTCTCACAGCTTCCCATTAACATCTTATTTATACTATTACAACATCTCTAGAGAGATCCAATTTTAGGGCTAGATACAGTTTGGGGAGGACAGAAGCATGGACAGATAGGGGCTACTAGGTTGAGATCTCCTACTATATCCAAATTGCCTTCTCAACTAGGAAAAGGGAGACTTTTCAGGGTGTTAATCTGGGTTTGGCTTTTATTCCTAAATGGGAGTGTCATTGGGGTATATTAGAATCAGTCAATCAGCAAGTATTTATAAATGCCAAATACTATGCTAGTCACTGATGATTCTAAACTGAGTCTCCTCACTCAAGGCTATACTGGTTCTGTTTGGCCCCAGAGGGCAAAGAATGAGTGGAAGTTATAGGTAAACTTAAGTTCTATGTAAAGAAAAGCTTCCACATAATGAAGTTGATCTCCCCAATGGAGTGGGCTGAGGCTACTTGTCAGAAACGTTGCAGAGGGAATTCCTATTCTGATACAGTTCGGACAAGACTACCTCAAAGATCCTTTCCTTGGGGCAGCTAGGTGGCGCAGTAAGAGTGCCGGCCCTGGAGTTGGGAGGATCCGGGATTGGTTCCAGCCTCAGATACTTAACACCCACACAAAATAACTGGCCGTGTAACCTTGGGCAAGTTACTTAACCCCAATTGCTTAAAAAAAAAAGATCCTTTCCAGCTCCAACATTATGTGATCTCCCTGATGCAGTAGTATGGGTAGCTTGCTGGAGGTGGGAAGTTTATGGATCTGTATAATGGGGATTTGGGTCTTTTTTTTTTTCCTGTACAAATATGGCTTTGATGTTCTACCCAACAACTACCTCCTGGAAGGTGAGAAGGACAAAGGTTTCCTGCCTTCAAGAGAGGGAAAGACAGATGATGATGGCACCAATGGAAGAAATAGGCTTCAAGCTGAAGAATCCCAGTTTTCAGACATACAGGATTCAGGGAAACTCATAAAGGAAATGAAACCAGGGGATTGGAGTTCCCTGGGAAGACCTGTCAAGGATGATGGTCTCCCCTGTGGTCACACCACAGATGGTCCCAGAGGACATAATGATATCCCCATGGACAAAGAAGGAATTTCTGACCTAGCCTGGGACCTGGATAAGAGGACAGAGAGTCAGAAGGAATTTTACAAAGCAGAGGGAAATAGAGATAGCTCCATTGAGGGAAACCAGTTCTGTAGAGTTGGTGATCAGGGTGAAAGTTTCCTGAGGAGATATGGGCTACAGGGAGATGATTGGGAAAGTGGAATGGACCTCATGATAGGACCACAGGAAGGCAGTGGTCAAGATAAGGGTGAGGCCAGGCAATGGGAGGCAGGAGAGAGTTGGGAGGCAGCTTCTGATCGTCAGGGCAGAGGATGGGGAAGTAACTTGGAAGGAAAGGAGAATAGAGGAGACAGGGGAGGACAGCTGGGAAATTATAGCCAGAGAAATATAGACAATACCCAGTGGGGACTTGGGACAGGAGAGAGAAGCTTGTCTACTTCTCAGACCAGTCCAGCAGGGTCTTGGAAAAATGGAAAGAAACTGGGAATGAGTTCAAAGGCTGATGATAATTTGGAGTTGGAGGATAGGGATGACTCTGGCTCTAAAAGGGGACAGTATAGGTCTTCTTACCTTGGAGATACAGGGAAGAAACAGGACCAGGGGACTGGTCAAGGTGGTGATAGTGGTGGGAATGGAGGTCCTAAGGCATGGGAATCTCTAGGTTGGGGTAAAGGCAATGGAGACAAATTAAGGAACTTCCAGGCCCAGAGATTGTCTCATAGCAAGAAATCTATTCTAGGACAAAAGGGTTTGGGGGAGGAAGCTGATGGGTCACTAGAAGAAGCAGATTATGATCCTAACTCAGGGGAGCAAGAGTCTCTTGGGAAGGAATCCATTGTTAGGAGAACAGGATTTAAAGCTGGTCCTTGGGTCTCAGGGTCTGATGGAGATGAGGGAACTGGGTACAGTATAGGGGGCTTGCAGGAACTTAAAGGAAGAGGACTGGGTTCTAGAGATAGTCAGGGAATATCAAAGTCCCTGGTTGGGGGGCCATTGGATGAAATCTCCAAAGAATTGGGGTATCTCCAGGACTGGCCAGAAAGCCACAGGGGAGCAGGGTATGGAGATGATGCAGTGGAATCTGAAGGCATGATGAGCTACCAGGATAACAAAAATTTGAACCTCAGAAAAAATGGGTCTAAAGATGGTCTAGGGCCCTCGAGAATAATGGGGTCTGGGCAAAGGGAAGGTGAGTTAATGAGATCTAGGAGAGGGACAGACTATGGGGATGGGCTCAGAGACCACAGGATAATGGATAGGGCTGCTTATGAAGATGGCTTGGGAGACCTGGGAACTCAGGGGTATGGAAGTGAGAGAGATAATAGGGATGGTTTAGAGGGTTCAGAGAAAATAAGATCTAATTATGGAGCCAGTTTAAAAGATGTTTCAGGAAATAGAAGAATGGAGGGGCCTGGTGGTGAGGGTGGTTATATAGGTGGCTTAAAGGATCCTAGGGGAATAGAATCAGGGAGTGTGGAAAATAATAGGTATCATTTAGGGAGTTCTAGGAGAAAAGGACCAGGTGGTGAAGGAAGTTTCAGGGGTAGTTTAGAAGGTTATGGGAATGACTTTGGGGGCTCTGGAAGAATAGGATCAGGGAAAGAAGGAAGTTATAGGGTTGGCTTAGGGGGTCCTGGGGGAATAGGGTCAATGGGTGAGGAGAATGATAAACGTGGTTTAGAAGGTCCTGGGGTTTTGGGGTCATGGGGTGAGGGAGGTTATGGGGATAACTCCAGGAGTCTGGGGGGAATGGGACCAGGGCATGAGGAAGGCTATAGAAGTAGCTCAGATGGTCCTGGGGGAATGGGGTCAAGAGGTAAGGAAGGTTATGGAGGTAGTTTAGGGCATCATGGAGGAATGGGGTTAGAGGGTAAGGGAGATTATTGGGGTGGCTCAGAGGGTCCTAGGAAAATAGGGCCAGGGGGTAAGGGAGGTCATGGGAGTAGTTTAAGGGGTCCTGAAGGAATTGGGTCAGGTGTTGAGGGAGGACATAGGGATAGCTTAGTGGATCCTAGGAGAATGGGGTTAGAGGGCAATAGAGTTTATGAAAGTGGCTTAGGGAATTCTGGAGGAATAAGGTCAGAGGTTGAGGGCAGTTATGGAGGTAGTTCAGAGCATCCTGGGGGAATAGGGACAAGGAGGAAGGGAGGCTATGGGCATAGCTTAGGGCAATCTGGGGGAATAGGGTCAGGGGGGAAAGAAGGCTATGGGGATAGTCTAGGGGATCCTGGGGGAATAGGGTCAGGAGAGAAGGGAGGTTATGGGGATAGTCTAGGAGGTCCTGGGGGAATAGGGTCAGGGGAGAA
>NW_027187372.1:26194826-26259135 GCF_028583685.1 Petaurus breviceps papuanus
AATAATCTAGGAGGTCCTAGAGGAATAGGGTCAGGGGGGAAGGGAGGCTATGGGGATAGTTTAGGGAGTCCTGGGGGAATGGGGTCAGGGGTTGAAGCTGGATATGAAGGTAGCTTGAAGAGTTCTAGAAGACTAGGGTCAGAGGGTAAGGGAGGTTATGGAAGTGGCTTAAGGGATGCTGGGGGAATAAGGTCTGGGTTTGAGGGAGGTTATGGGGGTGATGTGCAGTGTCCTAAAGGAATGGGGCCAGAGGGTAAGGGAGGTTATATAGGGGACTTAGAGGATCCTAGAGGGACGAGATCTGGTTTGGGGGCAGGATATAAGAATGGCTTAGGAGTTTCTCAGGGAATGGTGTTTGGAAAGGGTGATAGTTTCAGGAATAATTCACGCGGCCCCGGTATAACAGGAACAGAAGATGAAATAGGACATGGGGATGGATCCAGAGATCAAGGGACAATAAAATCTTGGGGAAAGAGCAGTTTGGGGGATAGGAGAGGAAGCCCAGGCAGAGTGGGTAATATTGGTGGATTTGGTCCTGGAGTCCTTGGAACAACTGGGTATAAAGAGGAAGGATGTGTTGAAGACAGGTTAGGGGGCTCAGGAGGAATGAAGTCTTGGGATGAGGATGGTTATGGTGAAGGATCTGGAGACTCAAAGGCTTTGAAAGCTGGTGGGAAAGCAGGTTATGGGCATAGCTCTGATGGAATGGAATCTGGTTTAGGAACAGAAGCTTCAATGGGACTAAAGTTGCAGAGGCCTGGGGGCAGCGGGAATTGTAGGGATGAGGTTAGAGGCTCTCATGCTATGGATTCCGGGGTGGGAGCTAGTTATTGTGATGATTCCAGGAGCTCCAAAGTAATGTCATCTGGAGATGGCACTGGTCCTGAGAGCCTAGGACCCCGTAAGTCAGGACAAGAGGCAAGTTATGGGGATAGATCAGGAATTCCAGGCCTTCTCCGAGCTAGAGGCAAAGAAGGGTATGATGAGAGGTCAAGAGGTTTCATGGTTCAGGAGTCAAATTATGAAGAAGGTTATGGAGAAGGTTTAGGATATCCTGGGAAAATGGGATTAGAAGGTAAGGCAGATAATAGAGGTGATTTAAGGGGTCCTGGAGGCACAGAAGCAAGTGGTGAAGCAGGTGATAAGAGTATTTTAGGGGGTTCTTGGGGAAGGGGAACAGCAGCTCAAGGAGGTTATAGAGATGACTTAGGTGATCATGAGAGAATGGGGTTACCAGGGAAAGAAAGTCATAGAAATCACTTAAAAGATTCCAGGAGAAAGCGGTCTGATGCTGAGGGGAATTATGGTGGTGGCCCAGGGAGTTCTGGAGCATTGGAGTCATCGGACAGACTAGGATATGGAGACAAGTCCAGAGGCAAAGGGGAAATAGAGCCTTGTCAGGGCAGAGGTCCAGGGCAGTCTGGGGTTGGAGCAGGCTATATGGATGACCCAGTGGGAGGCAAAGTAATGGGATCCATGAATGGGGCAGGTTATAGTTATGGGAATGACTCTAGGATTCCTGGAGGAATAGGGTCTGGGGCTGGCACAGCATATAGGTTTGGGGTCTCTGGGGTGATGGAATCTTGGGATGGGAGGGATTTCCTTCCTGGTCAGCCAAGTTCCAGAGATGGCTCTGGAGGCCCATGGGAATCAGGAGATCTACATTATGTAGGAGAGAGATCAGGAACTGGAGGGTGGCAAGGTGGTCAGGGCCTGCAGGAGTATCCAGGAAACAGAGAATTCCTTGGCAGAGAGGGATTGCCTGCAGACAGAGCTGCTGCTCTAGGTACTGAGCTTGGGAAAGATGGGAGCCTGGACACCAGAGGAAGTACAAAAAGAGAGCATGGAGACAGAACTGATGACCAAGGAGGATTGGAATATCAGGGAAATGGGAAATCACTGGGTGGCCCAGGGACAGGAAGAGGATCGCAGAACTCAAATATTTCAGGTTGGGGTCAGGATACACACCCCAGACAGGGAGAAGAGAACATTTATGCTAGAGCAGAAAGCCAGGGGTTAGGGGATACTCAGGCAGGAGGCAAGAAGAGCCTAGAGCCAAGTCATAGTGGAGTAAGTGCCAAGAACAGATACCAAGGCTCAGGGGTACAGGGTACCCTTGAGGCAAAAGATACCACCACTAGTGGGATCCAGGATGTTCTGAATGGAACAGGGGGTTATGATTCCTGTGATGGCAGGAAGTTTGCGCCAGGCCAAGCAGGAGTTGGCAGATGGAGTGAGGCAGGATCCCTGGGTGGCAGAGGGGAAGCCTCTGGAGGTTCAAAGGACTCAGGTGTGCTGGGGGGAAAGGATTCTAGTCAATGGAGAGATGGTCTTGCTAATGGAGTTCAACAGTTAGGGATGGAAGGAGCTTTGAAAGGCCAAGATGGAAGGAAAAGCTATGGGGACAAGTCAGGGGGAAGCAGGGATCCAGGGTCTATGTTGGGCATAGGGCTAGGGTTGGATGGCAAAGGTCTATCAGGAACCAGAGGGGATCTGAAGTCTCTGGATGGTGAAAATATTAGGCCAGAAGGTCCAGGGTCCCTGGAGAATAATGAGAGGAGGGAGGGGGGAGGGACCTCCACATGTACCTGGGGAGGAAAGACTAGGACAGGAACTAAAGATGTTGATGGATCAGAGGGGCAGGAGTCCCAGGTATGGAATGGGTCACAGAGTGGGTTAGGAGCTAGGAGAGGAATTCCAGACAGACGGAAGTCTGGGGAAGGAAGGGTTTGGGGTTCAAGATATGGAACCGAGAGCACAAGGCTCCCAGGAGAACCTCAGAAAGGAGACTGGAGCAGGGATTCCATGGGCCATGAGGGCAACAGGAAAGATGGTTTGGACAGAATTTCAACTTCCCAAAGGCCAAGATACAGAAACAAGCAAGGCATAGGCAATTTCTTTGAGCAAGCCCAAGGTAAGTCTGCCAGCTGGCCACCCATAGGGGTGGAGGTTGACTTCTAAGGAGAGACCTTTTGGGTTACTGGGAATCAGGATGTCGTTTTCAGCTCAGTTTGGAGAGAGTTCTAGTCTACCCTTTCACTGTCAGTGATCAAATGAATTGATTTTTCAAATAAAGGGAAGATTCTTCCCTGATCCTCTTGTCCCTCATGTAGTGGGATCCTGACTTTAAAGTGCTTTAAGCTAATCTTTGATATGAATGCATTCCAATCCTCTGTCACCTAAACCATTTGATGACAACCCCCTCCCCCCATCTGTGAGTTATTCTTCATCTCATTGCCTTTTATTAATTTAGCTGAATGAGTCCTCCAAAATTCTCTCCTCTTACTTTTACTGTCCCCTAGTCTAAGAAACTGGCAGCTTGGTTTCTGCCCTGTGGTCTCTGCTGGTAACATCGCTACCAGAAATCTTCAGATGTTCCCAGCAGGGATTGTAGTCAGTCTTCCAGATGGTAGACATTGAAACTGGGAAATGACTGGGCCATAGGGCACTCTCCCCCCTGCCCAGCTTTGTGCCTGGCTCTTGCTCTGTGCCTCAGGACCTTCCCTTGTGTGTCTAGGACCATCAGGTCGCTTTTCCCAGGGACTAGCTGACATGGTAGCCAAGAAAGGTGAAGAAGCTGTGCTCTCTTGTACCCTCACCAGTGACCTGGTACCTGGTTCCTGGTTCAAGGATGGAGTGAAGGTACCTGTCCCCTTATACCTCAATGGTACAAAAAAGACAGATTGGGGAGGGAAAGAAAGTTTCACCTTCTGAAAACATTCTTTAAAGAAGCAATGGTGTAGGAGTAGTAGGAGAATGTAATGTTAATGGGATTTAAGATCTTCCCTGCCCATTAATAGGCGTCATGTGGATCCCATTAAGGGAAGCTTGATTAGGGAAGGCTTGTTTTGTAGGAAGGTCCACACCTTTTAGTAATTGCTGTTACTGGACTATGAGGCCTGTGGTGCCCTAGGGCTCTAAAAAGGGTGTGTGTGTGTACTCTGAGGTTAGCATTTTGCTTTGGGGCTCACTCATTGGAAGAGTGTTCTTGTTATTTGAACACATGAGACTCTGGGTAGCCATTAAGGAGCTCCCTGGCTTTGAAAAACCCAGATGTTGGTGCTTTTGTCTCTGGTGACTATGTATGTATTGCCTTGCTCAGAAAGCTGAATCTGTCTGTTGATCTGTGCTAATTTCTCAGACAGTTAGAAGCCCTGTCTATTGGTCTTTATTTCTCTGCTTTGTTCACATTTTCACTGAAGTTCAGGGTGCTGATTTTTCCCCTGAACTAGTGAATGTGATTAAAAAAGACTGTTGACCCCTTAAACAACTATCTTTCCTAGTAAAGCAGATCTGAGAACCTGTGCTAGCAGCCATCCTGGGGATACCAGGATTTGGAACCCCAGATTCTAGTCTTAGTCCTATCATTGGTTTCAAGACCTTGAGCAAATTCTCTTTTTCTTTTGGGGCCTCAAGGTCTGCTCTGTAAAATGAAGGTGTTAGATTAGATGATCACTAAAGTTTCTTTGCCTTGTAGGGAGTTTCTTGAATATGTTTTAAATGGGATTTTATTTGTAGTATTTAAATATTTACATATCAGGCAATGAAGGGAACTTCACTCGCTCACACATATGGGACTGGGACAGCTGGTTAGGGGGTGGGGACCAGATGTAGTGTGATTTTCTCCTACTGTGATTCTTGCTACCAGCTCACTGCCCAAGATGGGGTCATCTTTGAGCAAGACGGCCCGAACTACAGACTCCGAATACCCCAAGCACAGGAGGCCCAGGCTGGAAAATACATGTTTGTAGCTGGGGATCACAAGAGTGAGGCCACTCTGACCATCCGAGGTGAGGCCCCACTCCCATCTGTTTACCCTTGCCCAGGTTGCTATCAGACTAAAAACCAAGACCAAAAACCCAGCAGAACTCATCTTAGTTGACTTTAATAATGGATTATCTTTGGCTGGTGTTCAATTCCAAAGGTGCCCCCTAATATGCCCCAGCCTTCTCCTAGGTGCCTTCCTCCTCTCGATCAAAGTATGGGCTCAGATAATGTAGACCTTACAGATGTCTTTTAAAATTATCCAGAACTTACATGACTAATATGAAAATGTATTTAATAGAAATGTATGTATAGAACCCATATCAGATTGCAAACTGTCTTGGGGAGGGAGGGGGAGAAAATGTAAAATTTATGGAAGTGAATGTTGAAAATTAAAAATAAATAATTTAATTTAAAAAAATATCCTAAACTGAAACAAAAGGAAAAATCTGTGACCATCCCCTGCCAACCCTCAAATCATACAATGTATGGAAGTAAATATATGCAAATGTTTGTAAATATACAGAAGTAGCTTGGATTATCTGCTTTTTGGGGATTATCCACCTCACTATTCTGTTGACATGAATAATTGAGAGTTGACTATTGAATGATGGAGAGCTGGCTTTGGAGTCATAGAACTTGAGTTTGAATCCTAGTTCTATCACCACTCTTGTAGCCTTGGACAAAGCGTTTTATCTTTCTTGGTCTCAGTTTCCTGATTTGTAAAATGGGGGGAGGAGGGTGTTGGACTATCAGAGTGTGCTCATAAATGTTTAACAACTGACTCTCCAAAAAAAAAATCTATCCATGACACACTTTTAAGTTTAATCTGCATCATTCATATTTTCTCCATCACTTTATTAAGTCTAGACAATCAACAACAACAATAAATCAAGCCCTGATGTGTAGCATTTACAGATTACTGAGATGTAAATACTTACAATGAAAATTTAGCAAGAAGTTAGCAGGCTCCAGCATACCACCAGACTAAATGACTTCAAAGACCTCTTTCAAGTCAGTATCTACAAATCTAAACCCAGATCTGGGCTTCTCTCATTCAAAGGGTTAGTTGTTGAGCTGGTTATCACAAATACTTGGGCCCTTAGACCATCTTAAGTGTTCTAAACCTTCTTTAGAATAGCACCAAATATTTGGGCCCCTTATCACAAATATTTGGACCCATAGTCCATCTCACATGTTCTAAACCTTTTATTAGAATAGCACCAAACTCCTGCTCAGCTGGAAAAAGAATTCTGCTTTTAAAATCCTTCCAGTAAAGGCAAGTCAGGACTCAGTTTCTCTAAATGTAAAATGCATGTTTCCCTAGATGAGCCTCTAAATCCCCTTCCAGCTTCCACTCCTTTTATCGAATCATTTCTTAACTTTCTCTAGTCTATTTTCTCATATCCTACCTGTCTAGCTTCAATTCTTCATGCTGAAGCCAAAGCCCATTTATTTATCTCTTTTGTTCCTCAGAGGTCAGCAGACCTCTGCTTATTGTGATAATCCTTATTGTCTTTCCCTAACCCCCATCCTGTGGCTCCTGCTCCCTTTCTATAACAGAACAGTCCCCACAACCCATATTTACATAGTTCTTTAGGCTCTGCAAAAGGCTTTGCTCACAACACCCTGTGAAATAGAACATTGCCTCCTTCTTCCCAGGCCTTATTTCCCTGCCCAGAGCTGTGCCCAGGACCTAGGCTCATTTCTGAATTAATTCCTTGTCCCACTTTGTTTAGATCCCCCAACCATTGCTCAGGATATGCTGGAGAAACTGAAGGAGCCATTGGTGGTCAAGGCAGGGAAGGCTGTTACAGTGAAGATCCCGTTTTCAGGAGAGTCTCCTGTTCAAGCTTCCTGGAGGAAAGATGGGGAAGAAGTGAAGGGAGGCAACAGGGGAGCCCAGCTGGACCAGGGGGACAACTTCACTCGCCTGTGTCTCCCCAGCGCTAGTCGCAAGGACAGTGGGCAGTACAACGTGCAGCTGAGGAATGCAGGGGGCTCAGTGGATGCTCGACTCACCCTGGAGGTCATAGGTGCCAGACCCAGCTCTCTCTTCTGGCCAGGGTCCCCAAGGGGTTGTTTAGGTGGCCTTGGTTTAGTCTTAGTCAGAGAGAGGGGACTTTAGATTATATTATGGGGCTTTGACAGACATCTGGGCCATGGATTTGAAGCGACAGGATCTGGGTTCAAATCCTACCCTGTGAATGATTTCCAAAGTCCTTTCCAGTTCTAGAGCCTATGAATGAGTATTTCCTGTTCTCCCATTCATTTTATCGTCCAAACTTTACCTTTTCCCCCAAACCCAACTCCAGTTTCTGTTCTTTCCCCTCCAGAGGACTCTCCTGTCCTCTTCTGGTTAGGTTGGTCTAGCCTAGAAGAAGGATGGGTTGAGCATCACCTGGGTGGAGCCCTGGGTGCTCTGACCCAGCTTATGTGAGTGTAGTAGGCAGTAAGTAATGCAACTGGGCCCAAAGATAAGATTGAGGATTAAAGTCTCTGGACCAGAACAGGCCAATTCCCATACCATTCATGCCAGAGAAGCTCCTGGGAGGAGAAGCTCCCTTGAGGGGCACCTGGCTCTGCTAGGGGCCTGGCAGCCCCACCCTTAGCACTTGGCTAATCTTGGAAGCATCGCGTAATAGGAATTCTGGACTCAGAGTCAGAGTCCCTGGGCTCGAATCCCAGCCTTACCACCTTTATGACCCTGGGTGAGTTGTTTGACCTTCTCTGGGTCTTAATTTCCTTATCTCTAAATTAGGAAGGTTAAACTTAGATGGTGCTAGGGTCCCTTCTAGCCCTAAATTCTATGAAAATGCTTACTCCTTCACTAGCCACTTGGCAGCATCCTCTGGGATAGGCTAATCCTGGAAGGAAAGTCAGGGTGAAGTCATTGTTAGCCTGTTTACTGCAGTGGAAAAGACCCCCCAGAACAAGCCCTCTCCAGACATACATATATACATACATACATGCTTCATTAACCACTCCTGTTCCCTTTGGCCCCCAGACAAGCCCCAGCACCCACAGGGCCCTCTGAAGGTCCAGTACTGTCGGGGGGCGGGCATCAACCTGAGCTGGCAGCCTCCGAAGGATGATGGGGGCCGAGCTGTGCTGACCTATGTGGTGGAAAGGCAGCAGGCTGGTAGGACCACGTGGCTGAAGCTTGGTGAGACCCCTGGAAATGTCACCACCTTCTCTGATACCCGAGTGGAGGAAGGAAAGAAATATACCTTCCGAGTGCGGGCAGTGACCTCAGAGGGTTCTGGAGAGGCACTCATGTCAGAGGAGCTGCAAGTGGCTTCTGAAGGTGAGTGGGATTGTGGGGAAAGTCTGGGAGGAAACCACCCTGAAATCCCAGCCAGGACAAAGCCAGGGATGTTGGGAACTGTAGCTTCCCCTTGGAGAAGTCAGCAAGTGCCCTTGAAATTCTGAGATAGGGAGTTTGACCAGATGATCTGGGGAAGTGTTTTCCATTGTTTCCATTTCTGATCCTAGCTTTCTTTTATCTGTCACCTAGATTGTTTTTGGTGTCAGAAAAGGTCTAAGAGCCATCCTAACTCTAAAGTGATGAGTTCATGACCCTATGACCTGGGTCCAGGTCCTTCTTCTACTTACCTGTGTGACCCTAGTGATCCTTAATCCTTCAGCTTGTTTTGTCCTCTGAGGGCCTTTTGTCCTCTAAAGGACCCTTGAGGTCCCTTCCAGATCTTGGTCCATGACAATCTCTGATACATGCTGGCCCTGTGGTCAAGTCACTTACCATCCTATTACCCCAGGCAACTAAGACTGTAGTGCCAGCCTGCATTGGTAGGAGTTAACTCCCCAGGCACTTCCTAAGTGAATGAAATCACCTGTGGGACAGGTGGCAGGTAATTACTTGGTCCTTTGCTCTGGAAGTGCGAGAGACTCTGAGTGGGTTGCCTTCATTGTTGGTGTCTCTGAGTTCTAGTCCAGGAAACACCAGACTCCAACCTCCATCCAATTTCCACTGGCCTGGGGATTTTATTCTGCAGAGGTCAAGAAAACTTGCTGTTGACACAAAGGTCTCAGGGACCACATTAGGGCTACCAGTCCATCTCTGTCTCCATCCAGGGTAGGGTGACCTCCCCACAAGCAGCCTGGGCACATATGCTCCAAAAGGCAGGACTCTGGGCATGGTGCAATTTCCTCCCTACCCCAAGGGGGAAAAAAAGCAATCAGTGTAAATGCTCTCTATATGCCTTTTTTTGTTGTTGGAGGGGCATTGGGGTTAAGTGACTTGCCCAAGGTCACATGGCTAGTGTTAAGTGTCTGAGGCTGGATTTGAACTCAGGTCTTCCTAACTCCAGGGCCAGTGCTCTATTCCCTGTGCCACCTAGCTGCCCCTCCCTATATTCTTTTGAGAATAGTCTGACCCCTTATATGCCTTTACATTGCCCCTTGATTTTTCTCATAGCTCGTCCTAGACCCCCTCCAGCTCCAACCATTACATCTGCTACCAGCCAGGGTATCACTCTGACATGGACAGCACCCAAGGGCCCAGGGAGCACTCACCTCCTTGGCTACTTGATTGAGAAGAGGAAGAAGGGAAGCAATGCCTGGACAGCTGTCAATGACCAGCCTGTTTCTGGTGAGCAAGCGTGAGTGGGGGAACAGGGGAATACAGGGGGTTAGGTGGCAGAAGTAGGCAGAAGAATGGGGGACCGCTGGACCCTGGCACCAAGTCCCTGGGCCCAACCAAGTTGCCAATGAGCAAGGCAATACTTGGCTTTCATTCCTGTATTCAACTCTGGGTCTGGGGATCCAGGCCCAGGCCAATGCAGTTCCCAAGAATTCAGCAAAACTGCATCCCTTCACCTCCTACCTTCTCAGTTCTACTGATTGTTGTTTTCCGCTTAGGTCACCACGATTTAGTAGAAAGATCCTAAGGTATTTTAGAATGACAGCTGATCTTAGAGATCGTCTCCTCTAACATGCTCATTTTACAGAGGGGGAGCCTGAGGCCCAGGAAAGCACAAGGACTTGCTCACCCTCACATAGCTAGATGGTGGAGGGGCTAAGATTCAATTCAAAATTCTCTGACACCACAATGTGATTGATAGTCACAGCAACGTGGTTCTCATATCACTAGATATTAGTTCTAATATCACTAACTTTCTGCAGTACCTCAAGCAAATTACTTACCTTTTTTGAGCCTCAGTTTTCTTATTTATAAAATGGAGGAATTCCTCTTCCCCTACTGTCCTTATAGGGATATGACAGAAAGAAAGAAAGAACATCCAAAGAGCTTAAGAGATAAAATACTTTATATTATACAATACCCACACACATACATACATACATGCATATATGTGTGTGTCTTATTTTCTATATGTGTGCATATATACATACATATAGCTATTGTTCAGTTGTTCATGTCTGACTCTTTGGGACCCCATCATGGGGTTTTCTTGGCAAAGATATTGAAGTAATTTGCCATTTCCTTCTCCAATATACACACATACACATACCTATACATATACACTTTATTTTACATTTGTATATACATAATTATAAATATATACTTTTAGACACACACATATCCATGCTTAATTATACATATATATAATTTATTTTATTTACACATATACATGCTTTATTATATATATATATATATGTTATATGGACATATACTTTATTTTATATACACATAGGCATAATTTATATATATATATATACTTAATTATATATCCATACTTTCTTATATATTCATATAATACATATTTCTTCCTCATTGAAAAAATGGAAGGATTGAACTCAATGGTTCTAAGCCCCAGGCAACCTTGTCTGGATTTACTGTTGCCATGATCTTTGTGGTCCAAAGGACTCTAGCTACCATGAGGTTCTTGCTATGGGTTTAGCCAATCAATGAAATGGGTGGGGGCATAGTAGGATTACCCACCTAGGATGCTTTCTAGGGGACCGAGGCTCAGACTGACTGCAGCATTCCTGGGACTAACTGAAGTATGGGGATGTTCACAGAGAGGAAATGGACAGTAACAGACATACTGAAGGGCTGCCAATATGAGTTCCGAGTGACTGCTGTGGGGGCCTCTGGCCCTGGTGAGCCTGGACCCCCATCAGATGCTGTTTTTGCTCGAGACCCCATGAGTAAGTACAAAAGCCAACCCTGGGCAGTTCTGGGACCAATGGGGAGAAAATGAGAAGTCATCAATCAGGTAATATAGGGGAAATCAAAGTTCAGGAAAAGACATGAAGTCCAAAGGTCAGGAGCACCATGTTCTTTGGGACTGAGCATATGGATGGAACATAAAGAGTCCTGTAAACAGAGCAAGAACAGGAACAGAGTGTAGACCCCTCAGACTAGGAGGTCCTCCTTCTTCCTCATCCCCCTGCCCCCCAGCCTCTACACAGGACAGACCCCTAATCCAGCCCACTCAGATGGCACAACTTGCACAGCCTTGTAAATGGTCACTTACTATGGAGAGAAATTAACTGGATCTGTGAGATGCAGAGGGAGAGTGTGCTCTCACCCCCCAGTGAGGAACCACTGCAGGGATGCACATTTCTGATAAGCTCTTGGTAAATTTCTCAGATTTTAAGCAGCTGCAGGGAAGTTACTGTGCCTCATTTGCCCTTCTATCTTCTAGAAAGGCCCATACAGTTCAGAGTAGGTATACAACAGGTACTCAGTCATTGTTTGAATGAATGGACATGAGTGAGTGACTGAAATGGGCGAATGATCCCCAGAGAAGGGTATTCTGTAATTGATAGATTTGTCTGCTTATTCATTCATCTATTCATTTTCTATTTATCTATTCAACTATCCATTCATTTATTCATTAATCAATTGATTAATTAGGTGTTGTCTGAGCCTGACATTTAGGAGAGGCAGAGTGTGGAATGGAGGAGAGAGGCAAATTCAGCCATTCAATTCAGCAAATGTTATTGAACGCTACTGTGTGAATGGCAGGAAGCATTGCCAGATAGTTAAACTTGGGAGTCATGACGATTTTGGTTCAGGTCCTGCCTCTGATGCATATTGGCATAGGCCAGTCACAGTGCCTGTGGCACAGGCACATCTCTAAGAATGCAACTTACTGGTGCCACTCCACGTGGGTGGAGAGAGCTTCCACACTGGGAGATCCCCCACCCGGATAAAATTGTGGGTTCAGGAATCACCAAAATATGAAAGTGAATGTGTAGGCAAAAAAGATAGACTTCCTTGCATATTGTTCAAGTGTCTAACATAAGTCATAAACTTCTTAGTCTTCATTACACATGTACCTATTGGGGTAGTGGTGGTGGGAATGGAGAGGAGCATGTATTGGTGCAGTATTCAGGACTGTAAATCTCTTAGTCCATTTGAATAAAACCATTAAGAGACTATGGCTCTGGAACAGGTATTTAGGATACAGACTAAAGAACAGCAATGGATACCACAGGGATGTCAATATGAATTCTGAATGACAGTTGTGAGGAACTCAGGACCTCATGAATACTGACCCAGTCTCCAGAAAGTTTTTTATTTATTTATTTTTTAAGGCAATTGGGGTTAAGTAACTTGCCCAAGGTTACACAGGCAGTTTTTTTGTGTGGGTGTTAAGTATCTGAGGCCGGAACCGATCCCGGGTCCTTCTGACTTCGGGGCCGTCACTCTTACTCACTGCGTCACCTAGCCACTCCTTTTTTTTATTTTTAAAAAACTTTTAAAACATTTTATTTTTAGTTGAAATTCTCTCCCTCCCTCCACTCCATCTCCTACCCATTGAGAAGGCAAGATATACTATACGATATGATATGATACCATGCCATTTCATGCCATGCCATGCCATGCCATACCATACCATACCTTACCATACCATTCCATTCCATACTATACCATTCCATTCCATACAATATCATTCCATTCTATACCCTACTCTACCCTACCCTACTCTACTCTACGTATGAAGTCATGCAAAGCTTATTTCCACATTAGCCATTTTTTGAAAAATAAAAAGCAAGAAAAATAGAGGAAATGAAAACTAAATATGCACTCAGAGTTCATCAGTGCTCTTTCTGGAGGGGGACAGCATTTTTTTTAAAAGCATGAATCCTTTGGAATGTCATGGATGATTGTATTGATCAGAGTAGCCAAGTATCTCACAAGCTGATTATACTATTGCATGTGTATATGTTACTGTGTACAATGTTTTCCCAGGGAGTTTAGACATAATGAGAAATCAGCTGAAATCTATAGTGACTCCAGACAGATTCTATGGGGAAATCATGTGGGTCAGAGGCTATGCAGCCAGGTTGGAGAAAGGGTGGGCTGAGTTTGAATGAGGTTACCTTAAACAACGATGGAGCAAATTGTGGAATGGAGGAGGGAGCCTGTTCTAGGCATGTGCTTCTATAGAGCATAGAAGAGTCAATGGAGAACTACTGACTTCCTATAGGGAAGTATATAGTATAGAGTCCCTGTACTTTATTAAAAAAAAAAGCCTAGTACACTCCCTTTGGAAGGAGGTGACTCTGTTTCCAACCCTGGAAGATGAAGTCCCCATTGTATCCTTCCAGGACCACCTGGCCCTGTTCGGGATCTCCAAGTGACTGACACATCCCATGCCAGCATCACGTTGAACTGGGCCAGACCAGATGACCAGGGTGGGGATGAAGTCCAGGGCTATCTGGTGGAGCTTAGGAGCTTAGACAGTGTCCAGTGGAGCCGCTGCCATCCTGGCACTGTGAGTGGCACCACCTACACTGTCAAGGGGCTCCGGCCACAGGAGGCCTACTTCCTGAGGGTAACAGCTGTCAACGATGGGGGTCAGAGCCAGCCCACCACTCTGGACACCTGCATCCAGGCCATGCCTGCATCTGGTGAGTATCAGGTCATCTCTCCCTTCCATTTTCTACCCCCCACTCATGTGTTACTCAAAGAGCATCCCTGCCTACATTCACTGGCATTTGTTATACCTGACCTCCCAGACACCAGCTAATCTTCATATTATTTCATATACAATGTTGAGTTTGGCCAAATCATTTCACTTCCCTGGGTCTTAGTTTCCTTATCTATAAAATGAGGGGGTCAAAGAAGCATATTTTTTGAATCTCAGAACCTTGGTGTTTTCTGAAAGGTGAATGGGCTTCCATGAGAAATTGTTGATGCCAGGTAGTTATCTAGAAGGTGCTGTCCCTTCTCCCAGCTCATACTCAAGGGCCTCTGACTTGAGGAGGCTATACCAGACCTCAGGATTCCTTCCTCTCTCTCATCTCAACTGACTCTCACCTCAGGTTAGGTTGGACTGGGGTCTACAAGGGGAAGTCACAAGCTAGAGGAGAGATAACATTTCCCCCAAAACTCATGGATATCTATCCACTGTAGGAACCACACAACTAACTCTGTTTCCCTATCTCCCTCTCCCTTAACATTTCTCTTTCAACCAATTTCTTCTCTGGGTCCTCTTCCTCCTCCTTCACCCAATATTTTTCTACTGGTCCCTGTACCTTTTCACCTCACTCCTCCCCAAACCCCTAAACCCCCCCCCCCAATTTTCCCAGCTCTGGGATTTTTTTTGGAGGGCAATTGGGGTTAAGTGACTCGTCCAAGGTCACACGGCTAGTTTTTGTGTTAAGTGTCTGAGGTCACATTTGAACTCAGGTCCTCCTGATGCCAGGCCCAGTGCTCTATTCACCACGCCGCCTAGCGGCCCCACCTTTTTTTTATTTCTTGGTGTTTATACCTGTGGCTGAATTGACTGAACCTGAAGAAAATGACAGGTTGGGTTCCTAGTTAGGAAGAGTCATGTGGGCTGACATTCACTTGCCCTTTAGACTTTCTCCCTTTATTCTAAGGCAGAGGTTGAGGGCAGGGGGCCATGAGTAGAAGAGAGGGAGAGAGATGACCAAGGCTGTCTGCTTTCCAGTCTCTCCCAAGTTCCTCATGGATACTACCACCACAGACTGTGTGGCCGTCAAGTCTGGGGACATGGTCCGAGTTCCTGTTTCCTTTGAGGTGAGTCCTCCCTTGTGTAAGGGGGATCAGAACTGGGAGCAGGGAGTTAGTACCCCATCATGGAAGCCTTGGATTTTTCAGCCTTCTTCCCTAGTGCTCAGGAGATGGACAAGAAACAAGGCTACATTTTGTTAAGGAGTGTCATGAGTGAAATTTAACAAAAAGACAAACTAACGTACCTTCTCTGAGCATGATATCATTTTATTAATAAAGCACTACTTGCCAAGAAATGGGTCAATGGATTGCCTCCATTTATTACAAAGACTGAGCGAAAGGATAGTTCCCTTTCCATAGGTTTTGGGTAACACAGAAGAAAGAACAGAACAGAGTGACATCATGTGGTTGAGGGAATCATGATTGGTCATGTAGCTGGAAGTGTGGGGAGCAATATGATTGGTTGGAAGTTGGGAATAAGGGGCTAGCAACAACCCCTGCCTTCTCTTCTGTGACTAAGATGTGTTCATTATTTGAGTCTATCTGCAAGATAGTGGCCAAGACGTCTTTGGATAGCAACCCAGACATCCTTGAAGAATAACTTGGTATTGTAGAGATTCTAGGTCCGATTCCCTTGTGTTCATCTGTGTACCCAAAGTTAGCGGAATTTCTCAAGCAAGAATAAAACAGTCATTAGCAGGAGAGCTGGAGTTCTAAACTTAACCCACTATAGACCAGCTGAATTCTCAACTAAGACCTCTTTTGCCAAATGGAGTTTCTAGGAGGAACCTCAGGGGCTGAGAGTACTTCCAATGGGAGAAGTAGCCCAGAGGTAGAAGGAGCTTTCAGGATGAGGAAGTTTCTATGATATAAAAGAGAAAGGCCTGTAGGGATGAATTAGGAATGGAGCCTAGAGACAAATGCTTTTCCAAACTCTTACTGCTTGTACCCCCAACTCTCCATTATTCCCATGAGTGAAAGTGGTCAGCATCATGGATAATCCAAACCCAGATTATCTTTGACATCCGATTGTGTGTGTAGGAATAAGGTTATGGATGAGCAAGATGACCAGATGATCAGTTCTTTAGAGAGATTTATCCTTCCCTTCTATCTTGGATACTTTAAAGCTTGCCTCTAAATGGGCAATGTGCTTCTACTTCCCTCTTCCTTGCTTCCTTGATTGTGACAATGTGCCTAAGATCACACAGAAAGCTGGAGGCATCCACAGAAGGCACCATGGGCATAGCTGAGCACAGTGATGGGAAAGGAACAGAGAAGGGGCTGTTCAGGGAAGCCAAACTCAAGCTGAAATGCTAAACCAAGGGGTGGGTTTGTGTGGGCTGTTCACAGGCTTTCCCCATGCCAGAGGTGATTTGGTTGAAAGATGGACTGCCCCTGTCCAAAAGAACAGTTACCACCATCAAAAATGGCCTCACTCAACTTCTAATTCCAGTGGCCAGCCTCTCAGATAGTGGCCTCTACACCGTGACGCTGAGGAGCCTACAAGGGAAAGAGGTGACCTACAGCTTTCTCGTTAGAGTGTCAGGTAAAGCAAGTCATTCTCCTTTCTTTTCCCCTTACACACTACCAGGAAGTATTGACTTGGACTGTGGGGCAGGGGTTGTACCTAAGGAACATACTTACCACTCATCACAGGGGAACAGAGATTCTAGCTGGTCAGTGGCCCCTCTACAGCACCTGAGCAATGAGAGATGGTCTCCCCACCAACTTCTCAAATATGAGAGATGGAGACAGGAGAGAGAGAGAAGGATTAGGGATTAGACCCCACTATTCCTAAGCTCTAAGAACCTCCCATAAGTTGTCCATCAGTCAGTCAATAAGCATTTATTATGTGCCTACTGTGTGCCAGGTACTATACTGAGTGCTGGGAATACAAAGAGATGCAATAAATAATTTCTTCCCTTCAAAATGCAAAACAAATATGTGCAAACAAGTTACATATAGGATCAATTGGAAATAATCGACAGAGAGGTGTTAGCATTAAGAGGGATTGGGAAAAGCTCTCCATTTTATATGCAATTTGAATGTTGAATTTAAGATGTCTGTTGGACATCTAGTTCATGAGGTCTTATAGACAGTTGGAATTTTGAGACTGGAGGTCAGCAGAAAGGTTAGGGATGGTAATTAAATCCATGGGATCTTGTAAGATCACCAAGTGAAGCAATATAATGGGAGAAGAGAGGACGGCCCAGGACAAAGCCCTGTGGGACACCTTTGGTTAATGGGTATGACTTGGCTGAGGATTCAGCAAAAGAGACTGAGGAATGGACTGATAGGTAGGAGAAGAAGCAGGAGAGAGCAAAATCCTGAAACCCTAGAGAGAAGAAAGTATCAAGGAGAAAAAGGTGATCAACATTGTCAAAGACTGTAGAAAGATAAAGGAGAATAAGGATTGAGAAAAGTCACTCAAATTCTCTCACACAACTTCATTGATCATCTTGGGCAAGTGGGCTGAGGACTATATAGACTCTATAAGTGACATAATCACAAAAATTTGTAAAGTGGGTAGCTGTAGGTGGCAACGAACATGACCCAATGAGTTGCACAAACCCAGTCTTTGCTTTTTTAGGAGTTTAGGAGTCAGAGAAGAAAGCTGACATAGAAACATAGCCAGCACACTGACATAATGCCATTATCTAATTAACTGAGAAGTAATCACTAAATAATGGATGCTTATTAATGCCTACTATGCCAGGCATATAGGAGACAAAACAGTTTCTGCCCTCTGGTTGCTGCAAATGGCATGTGGGGAGGTGGTGAACAGGGAAATAGATAAATGTAATACCAGATAAAAGGTGATAGAATAAAGGAGGGCTAGAAGGAAGGAGATTTGAGGAAGTCAAGAACATTGTCAGCTGTAAGGAGTAGGAAGAGGACTTGGGAAAAGCTTCATGGAGAAGATAGCATCTGAACTTGTTTTGAAAGAAGAGAATGGAAATGCATTCTAGAATTGGAGGCAGCCCTACTGCTTTTAAAAACTAGTCCATTTATTTGAAAGATTCAAGTGAATGAAAACAAATTTTTTTTCAGCAGAGTGAAAATTTTAGCCACATCCCTTGAGATAATTGGTGACTCCCTGCCCTGCCCCCTTCCAGGGGCATCACCCACTAAACTTGGGTTGGGTGATCACTGGGTTTTAGTTGATATCAAAATGCACCTATATTTCCTGGTCACATATTCCCTCTCTGAGGAGCAGGCTTATTAGCAGAGAAAAATGGTCTAAGATTTCAAATGTGCCCCACAAAATAAATAACCAGAGATGCTTACATATGGATTTTCTCCTCCTACAGCATCTCCTGCTGCCCCAGGGCCCATCCAGCTGGAGGAGAATGTCCCTGGGACAGTGACAGCAGTGTGGGAACCACCTCCAGATGATGGTCAGGGTGGTTCATTCTACTACACTGTGCTAACACGCTCCTCAGCCCACTCTGCCTGGCAGGAGGCAGGGGACCGGATCTACACCAATCGTTTCACTCTTGCTGGCATCCTCCCTGGCCACCAGTATTACTTCCGAGTTGTGGCTAAGAATGAGCAGGGGACCAGTGATCCCTCTGACACCATGGAGCCCTGGATCATCCCCAAGCAACGAGGTGAGAAGGTCTATCTGTGCCTTGGCCCTGGGGCGTCTTTCTAGAGAATCACTCTTGAAGAAGAGGAGAGAATTTATTTTCAGAAATAATATAAATGGGGGGACCCAGGCTGCAGGAGGTCTTGCCTATTGTTCTCATAACTTAGAAACATAGAATGTGCAAGCTGGAAGGGATCTTTGGGACCATTAAGGCCAGTTCCTTCATTTTACAAAAGAGAAAATTGTGACCCAAAGTGGAGAGGTGAGCTTGGACAAGGTTATACATTAAGTTAGTACTAAAGCAGAGACCAAAATCTGGGCTCCTGGATCCCTGACCATTGTACTACATAGTGCTGTAGGTTTCATAACCCAAGGGCTGTGAGAGAACTTGGAAGAAAGAATGCAGGAGAGGGGAGGGTGAGAACAGAGCTGAAGCCTAAGTCTAGGTGGTAGCCTGGGGTTGTTGACCACTTCTCCTCTTCATAGCCTACTTAACCATTTTTCTCCCACTCACCTCATTTTCGTATGCACTCACTCTCTCACTCACCAAACTGCTTCCTCCTTCATCTATCGACACACGCACTCTTGAGTGGCCTTATATCTGTCTCTCTTCACACATGACCCTTTGTATCTCTGTGGGTGAGAGTACGTGAGATGGGGTATGCTTGGTTTATCTGTGTCATCATCACACCTGGTTCAGAGTTGGAACAGAGAGTGAGTCTGGGGATGAGAAAAATTTGGGTTCATTTTTTTCTCTGGAAAAAAATGCTTTTATAGTCTAATAAATCTGGTTATTAAATACACATGCACGAGTGTGGTTGTGAGTGTACACACTGACATTAGGTAGTATGATGTAGTAGAAAGTGCTGAATTCAGAATCAGAAGACCTAGGTTCAAATCTGAGCTGGGCTATGAGGGTAAGATATATTGCCTCTCTGGAACTCAGTTTCCTCATCTGTAGAATGAGGGGATGAGGGAAGGTTACTTCTATCAATAAATCTATGCTCTCTGACTCCAGAGGGGAAAATCAAGGAGGCAAATTCAGATGGACAGAACCAAGGGTTGTGAGGGCATGGGGAGGGGTTGGATGAGAAGATGTCCCTTACAGCCCTTAATCTGGGATCCTACTATTGCCCATCATTTCTTCTTGAGCCTCTAGCCTCCCATTTTGTGTTATCATTGCAGATAAATTCATGGTGAAGACACCCAATTTCAAGGAGCCAAATCTGAGCCAGAAGCCCTATTTCCTGGTCAATCTACGGACGCACCTGCTGCCCGAAGGCTGTGAATGCTGCATGAGTTGTGCTGTGAAGGGAGAGCCTAGACCCAAAGTCACTTGGTTCAAGGATGACGAGAGCCTGGAAGGCAACCCCAATGTATATAGTACAGATGTGCTGGGTGTCTGCTCCTTGGTCATCCCCAGTGTCACTCCCAAGGACAGTGGCAAGTACAAGGCTGTGGCTGAGAACAGGCTGGGCCAGGCAGTCAGCACAGCTACCCTCATTGTTACAGGTAATAGTGACTTCCCTCTATGTTAGCCAGTCACTGACCAGCACTGACTGAATGCCCTGTGTGCATCTATCTCTCCTGGAAGCTTGCTTGGGGTGGGAGTGCCAGGGGGATCTAGAGGATGGAGGAAAGACAACCTTTGCCTTCATCAAGCCCCTGATCTGATGGGGAAAATGCCCCAGGGATCTCCCAATCTGATGTTTTATTTTATTTTTTTGGTGTGGTATGTTAGACCTAGGGTTAAAGATACCCAGTATTACCTTTTCTAATATTAACTTATTATAGAACCATAGGCAGGGTCCTTCAATTCTGGATGGGCTTGAGCTAGATCAGGGGTTTTTAGACTTTTGTGTATGCATCATAGACCCCTTCTTAGAATAATGGTTTTAAATGCACAAAATGAAATAAATAAGATTAAAATAAATATATTATTCTGGGCAGGTAGGTGGCACAGTGGACAGAGTGCTGGGCCTGGAATCAGGAAGATTCATCTTCATGAGTTCAAATACAGTCTCAGAAACTTACTAGCTGTGTGACCCTGGGCAAGTCACTTAGTCCTATTTGTCTCAGTTTCCTCATCTGTAAAATGAGCTGGAGAAGGAAATGGCAAAACAAGAAAATCCCAAATGGGGTCATGAAGAGTTAGACACAACTGAACAAGGACAAGAAGTAGTTCAGGGGTTCTTATCCTTTTTTGTATCACAGACCCCTTCCCAGCACAGTGTTTTTAATGCCCAAATTAAATAAATAAAAATATTATGTTACATCATATTATATCATGTTATAATATATTATAGTTATGTTATATGATTATAATATATTATATTCATTGTATTCCATCATATCACATTATATTATATCATGTCTCATATCTTATCATATAAAATTGAAATATAGTTACCATAATATTTTTAAAAACCAAGTTCATAGATCTCAGATTAAGAACCCCCAGACTAGATGATTTTCATTTCCATTCAAGCTCTAATGTTATCTGGTTCTATGAGATCATGTGCATAGGTGGCCTAGTGGATAAAGTGCTAGGCTTACAATCAGTGAGATATGAGTTCAAATCTTTCCTCAGACACTTACTAGTTGTGTGAGCTTGGACAAGTCATATAACCTCTATGTGCCTTAGTTTCTTCATCTGTAAAATGGGGATAATAATAGGACCTACCTTGGGGGGATTGTTATGAGGATCAAATGAGATAATGTATAAAGTGCTTTGCTACATTAAGGCCCCATGTCAGTGCTGGCTATTATAAAGCCACACATCAGTATTGTAGTGTGATGTCACTTTATAAAACAGCCCTCCTTGGTGTCAAGGTGAGGCTGCTGTGTTGGGAGCTATGTGCGATTGATGGGGTTAGTGAGGGGAGGCTTCCTGCAAGAAGTGGAGGTTTGAGCTGGGGTTAGTGGAGATCCACAAGAAGGATATCTCAAGCTGAGAGAATTGGCCTTACGTAGGAGTCATTGAGATGGGTCTGGGGACAACCTTGTCCTTTAGCTTGCTCAGCTAAAGGAGTTTGAAGAGAGAAGTCCCTGGGATGTAAACCCCATGAAATGTGGAAGGTGGCCAGGAATTTGGGGCTTTTGTGGGCTCTGCCTCAGCTTGTCTGTCCCTTCTTGAGGGTACGGCCTGTGTCTCAGTTCCTGTTTCTCCCTCTCTCCCAGAATCCTGCTTTTAGTGTGACTGGCACCATCATGGCCCTGTCCATTGCTGCAATGCAAAGAATGGATTCTCCCAAGGATCCGGTGCTCCCCATCATCCTGCATCCTGCTGGCTGCCACGGGCCCCTGGAATCTGTGGGGTGGGCAGCCCATAGAAGGCTGCATTGAGATATTCAGGCAGAGCAAAGGCGAACTTCCTGGGGAATCCTCAGTCCAGCAGGCCCATCAGCAGGGGGCCATAGAAGCTGTATAGATGAACACTTTTGGCACCAGCCCTCTCACCAAGGTTTGAAGAGAGCTACTTGCCATCTTGCCATGGCAGCAGACTCTCCCTACCCTCTTGCTTCAGTATTCATTCTTCATCCTTTGGTGAATGCTTTGTTTTCCCAACTGATTCACTCAGCCAGAAATAGCAAGAGTTGTGATTGGTACTACAGGAAAGCTAGGTCCAATGGATAGGGAGGATTTTTGTGTATCTTGTCATTAAATTACTAGTATGAAATAGCTATAAAGTGGATGCAAATCAATTTGGGATGGAGTTGGGGAGAGTTACACACACACACACAGACACACCCACACACAAGCCTCTCAGGCCAGACCCTTTCTCTGGGCCCCAAATGCCATGCCCATCCTTAGTCACTACAGAGATATTGAGTCTCTTACCTGGCAAAAAAAGAGAGAAAACTAGACTTAAAAAAGCCAATCAAAATTGGTTATTTGCCATGTGCCACGGGAGCAACAAAAAGACAGATATGATCTCCGCCCTCAAAGATTTGATGGTGTAGGTTTAGTTTGAGAAGCAAGACACAAATACAATGAAAAGTTAAAAGTGATACCAAATGATTCTTAGGAAAAATACTTCTCTCTAGAGGTTCAGAAAGGGGAGAGATCACTGTGAGTTCAAGAACTCCATGAACAACTTGGTGTAGGAAGTGGAACTTACACTGGACATTGAAAGATTGACAGGGTTCAAACGAGCAGAAAGTGGGTATGGCAGGACCTCTTCTCTAGCAGAAAGGCCTGAGCCTACATAGTTCAGGGATAGATAAGAACAAGCTAAAAGGTTCTTTGGGAAGAGCTTGCCTTCTCCCTTGGCAGATTCCCTCAATACCTCTGTCCTAAACATGGAGATCTGAGATGACCTCTCTGGGGAGGTCCCCAGGAAGGGCCATACCAAGGCCACCCAGGTTGTTTTTTTTTTTTTCAGGGCATATAAAGTTGGAGGCAAGGAAGGGAAAATATTTCCATTCTTTTAAAAAAAAAGTAATTAATTAATTTTTAGTTTTCAACATTTACTTTTATAAGATTTTGAGTTCTAATTTTCCCCCCTTCTTCCTCTCTTCCCTTCCCAAGATGGCATGCAATCTGATGTAGGATAAACAAGTGCAATCATATTAAGCATATTTCCACGTTAGTAATGTTCTAAAGAAGAATCAGAACCTAAGGGAAAAACCATGAGAAAGAAAAAAGAGAGAGAGAAAATAGTATTCTTTGATCTGCATTCAGACTTCTACTATTAGTTCTTTCTCTGTATTTACTTACATTCTTTTTTTTTTTTTTTGCTTTTTGGAGGGCAATTAGGGTTAAGTGACTTGCCCAAGGTCACTCGGCTAGTTTTTGTGTTAAGTTTCTGAGGTCAGATTTGAACTCAGGTCCTCCTGACTCCAGGGCCAGTGCTTTATTCACTGTACGACCTAGCCACCCCACTTCTATTCTTTTTGATAATTGTGCTGAGTTCTGGGTGACACATTTTGGAAAGAGAAATTGTGAGCTGCAGAATGTCCAAAAGACAGTGACCACAATGGTGAATGACCTGGAGACCTTGCCAAGGAAGGCTCAGCTGATGAAACTGGGAATGTTTCATCAGGGGAAGAAAACACTTGGGGCAGATTTAAAGGACTGGCCTATTGAGGAAGAATTGAGTTTGTTCTGGTAGGACAATGGGCAGACCTGGAAGCCATGGGCAGAAGACTAAGACAGGGGAATTTAGATTTGAGATGAGAAAAAACTGCTTAGCAATTGCAGATGTACAACTATGGAATGTGTTGTGTAAGGACATGGTGGGGGGTCCCTATCACTAATGATCATCAAGTGCTACCATTGGGGATATTGCAGAAAGGATTCCTATTCATGTATAAGTTGGACTCAAAGTCTTTTGGGTTTCCATGGTTCTGGGCATCAGAGCTCTTTAGGCCTGGAAAGGGCCCTAGGTTTGTCAGAGTCCTGCTCAGGATTCTCTGCAGGAGCCTCCCATCTGCTCTTCAGGGTCCCTTGAAGGGCCTCTCTTCAGGAGAGGAAAGGGGAGGTGGGAACATTGGAAGATTTTGTTTCCTGGTCAGACAGTACAAACCCTCACTTTGGACCATCCCTGGCCAAAGATACCTCTGGCTTCCAGATACTGGGATTAAGTCCTGTGTAATTTCTCCTGTCTAACACGCATGTTGCCAAGTCTTGACATCTTCTGTTCCTCAGCTGTCCTTGTGCTATTTGCAGTTTCCATTTTCCATCTTTAGCTTCTACACACCATTGTGTGACCTGCCTTTTCTTAATTCCAAATTCCAGGGACCTGGACCTGGGGCAATCCTGAAGGGCTTTTCACAACCTTTGCAACAGGAAGGAGGGAGCTAGGCTGGTGAAAAACTATGGGGAAAATCAGATGGGGTGTGCTTGATCCAATGTGTCACTTCAGGAAAAAATAAATATTTCGTAACAAGTTAGGACAGTTACCACTTAGGACTGTGGACTTTTCTTCCCCCTCCCCTTCCCTTTCCCCACTCTTAAGGGTGCACTCCTTCCTGCCCAGTCTCTTTTATTCCCCTCCCACCACACATACACCTGACACAAAAAGAAAGAGGCCAGGGGCGGCCAGGTAGCACAGTGAGTAAGAGCACCAGCTCCAGTGTCGGGATGACCTGGGGATCAAATCTGGGCTCAGACACTTAGCATCCACCCAGAAACACCTGGCCATGTAACCCTGAGCAAGTTACTTAACCCGACTGCTTAGGGGCGGCCAGGTGGCTCAGCGAGTAAGAGCACCAGCTCCAGTGTCAGGATGACATGGGGATCAAATCTGGGCTCAGATACTCAGCACCACACCCAGAAATAACTGGCTGTGTAATCTTGGGCAAGTTACTTAACCCCGATTGCTTAAAAAAAAAAAAAGAAAGAAGCTTGAATTATAAAAAGTCATTCAAGTTCGTTGTTAAAAATAATTTGTTTGGGGGCTAAAATATGTAACCAGAGGAGCTGATACAATGGCCTCTGGAAAGGTTTTTGAACAGGAAAAATATCTGCCTGAATACATTGGGTTAGGCTGTAACCTGTGTATGGGGAGGGGAGACTGAGCCAAATGACCTCTGCCCATGTAGACTGAATAATATGTAAGCCTACCAAGGAAATCTATCCACTTGAGGATATCACTCTTCTCATCTAGGCCTTGTCTGCTTTCTTCAGGTCCAACTTCAGCTATTGCTGCTACTACTCCTGCTGCTACTGTTACTATTGCTGCTGCTTCTAATACTATTGCTATGACTACTACTGCTACCTGAAGAGGAAAATTGCTCTGAAGTTTTAGAATGAGAGGGTAAAATAGAAATAGGAAAAAAAAAATCTATCAATCACTTGGGAAAGAGATCTCAAGACGAAAACTTACGGGGACATCATAGCTAAGTTTCAAAGGCACGTATCAAGGAGAAGATACTACAAGCAAGAAGGGAAAAAAACCCCAGTTTAAATATTATGGAGCTACAGTGAGGATAACACAAGATTTAGCGCCTTAAAAGATGTCATGGAACAGTCTATTCTGAAGGGCAAAGGAACTGGGCTTTATGATGTATAAAAGTTCAAGAGACATAGTTTCTGGGTTATTAATCATTTTATTAATTACTGCTAGTGGATAATTAATAAATGGACAGTCATTTGGCCATTTCTCATAAACCAAAAGACCTTTCATGGAATCTACTAGATACTTATTTGCCCTTGGAGGAGTGGGTAGTCCTGAGGGTGAAAATCAACTTTGATTAGTTAACAAGTAATGAGACAATGAATATTATAATGAGAGTGGGCTTATTCTAATAAGGCCCATTGTGTTTGTTAGATAGCTCTGGGTGGAAGTGGATTCCTCTTTTTTGTTTAGATTACTCTCAGTGGGGTGTTATGAGTATGTATAGATAAGTCTCTTTATCCAAGACTGAAGAATGCTATTTTCACTTTCTTTCACTTCTTTCTTTTGAGTCTTTTTGTATAAAATGACTAATATGGAAATGTTTTACATAATTGCATATGTATAACCTATATCTGACTACTTACCATCTCAGGGAAGGGGGAGGGGAGGGAGAAAAAGAGGGATAGAATTTGGAACTCAAAACTTTAAATAAAAATGCTAAAAAATTGGAAAAAAATTAATTGGAGACAAATAACCTAGTCTTAAAGAATGAATGGGTTAAAGAACAAACATAAATAATTTTATTAAAATAATTTAAAGTTATAAATAATGTTATCAAAGAGAATAATAATAATGAAACAGCATATCAAAATTTATGGGATGCAGCAAAATTAATAATCAGAGGAAAATTTATATCTCTAAATGTTTACATTAACAAAATAGAGAAAGAACAGACCAATGAAGTGGGCATACAATTAAAAAAAA
Source organism: Petaurus breviceps papuanus (assembly GCF_028583685.1). NCBI lineage: Eukaryota > Metazoa > Chordata > Mammalia > Diprotodontia > Petauridae > Petaurus > Petaurus breviceps. The sequence goes on from NW_027187372.1 coordinate 26,220,918, forward strand.
CTAGAAAAAGGAGAAATTAAAAATCTCCAATTAAACACCAAATTGGAAATCTTAAAAATTAAAGATGAGATTAATGAAATGGAATGTAAGGAAATTATTGAATTAATAAATAAAACTAGAAGTTGGTTTTATGAAAAAACAATAAAATAGACAAACTATTAGTTAATATGATAAAAAAGGAGAAGAAACCAAATTACTAAATATATAAAATGAAAAGGGTGAATATATCACTATGAAATCAGAGCAATTATTAGGAGTTATTTTGCCCAATTATGTGTCAATAAACCTATCAATTTAAGCAAAATGGAAGAATATTTACAAAAATATAAACTATCTAGATTAACTATCTAGAAGAGGAAATAGAATATTTAAATAAACCCATTTTAGAAAAAGAAATTGAACACACCAGCTTCCTAAGAAAAAACATCAGGACCAGAAGGATTTACAAGTGAATTCTACCAAACATTTAAAGGTCAGCTAATTCCAATATTAGATAAATTATTTGGAATAATAGGCAAAGAAAGAGTCCTACCAAATTCCTTTTATGAAATAAATATGGAGGCAGCTAGGTGGTGCAGTGAGAAGAGTACCAGCCCTGGAGTCAGAAGGATGTGAGTTCAAATCTGGCCTCAGACGCTTAACACTTAATAACTATGTGACCTTGGGCAAGTCACTTAACCCCAATTGTCCTACCTTTTCCCCTCCAAAAAAAAGAAAAACAAAAACAACAAACTAAAACAAATATGGTGCTGATACCTAAACTAGGAAGAACAAAAACAGAGGAAGAAAATTATAAACCAATTTCATTAACATGTATGTAAAAATTCTAAATAAAATACTAGCTAGGAGACTACAACAGTATATCACAAAGATTATATATGTATATATATACATACATACATACACACACACATATATAGTGTCCTAGTGAGATTTATACCAGCAATGCAGGGATAGTTTAACATAAGGAAAACTTTTAACACAGTTGATTATATCAATAAAAAATACAACAATCATGTGATTATATCAATTGATGCAGAAAAAACTTTGGACAAAATACAACACTCATTCCTATTAAAAACACTAAAAAGCATAGGTATAAATGAATTTTTTTCTTAAAATGATAAGAAGCATCTACCTAAAACCATCAGCAAGCATTATTTGTAATGGAGATCAGCTAAAAGCCTTTCTAGTAAGATCAGGAGTGAAACAAGGATGCAGCATTATCACCAATATTATCTAATATTGTATCAGAATTGCTAGCAATAGCAAGAGAAGAAAAAGAAATCTAAGGAATTAGAATGGTCAATGAGGTAATAAAACTATTTCTCTTTGCAGATGATATGATGATACACTTGGGAAATCCTAGAGTCAATTAAAAAGTTAGTTGAAACAATAATTTTAGCAAAGTAACAAGTTATAAAATAAACCTACATAAATCATCAGCATTTTTATATATCACCAACAAAACCCTATAAGAAGGGAGAATAAGGGGCAACTAGGTGGCACAGTGAATAAGAGCACCAGCCCTGGAATCAGGAGGATCTGAGTTCAAATCTGGCCTTAGACACTTAACACAAAACTAGCCATGTGACCTTGGGCAAGTCACTTAACCCCAACTGCCTTCCAAAAAAAAATAGAAGAGACCTTAGAGACCCTTTTATAATGAAAACAATAACAGTAACAGTAGTGCACTGCCATCTTTGCAATGCTTTAAGATTTGCAAAGTACTTTACAAATATTATCTCAGTTAATCCTCACCACAACCCTATGAAATAGGTGCTATTATTCCTCCAATTTTGTAGATGAAGAAACTGAGGCAGACCTGGCTTAAGTGATTTGCCCAGAGTGACACAGTTATTAAGTGTCTGAGGCCATATTTGAACTCAGTGCTTCCTAATTTCAGATCTAGACTCTATCCATTGTGTCATTTAACTATCTCTATAGATTTAAAAATAATTTTTTTTTTGCTTTTTTGGAGGGGGGAGGTCAGGGTAATTGGGGTTAAGTGACTTGCCCAAGGTCACATGGCTAGTAAGTGTTAAGCATTTGAGTCTGGATTTGAACTCAGGTCCTCCTGACTCCAGGGCCAGTGCTGTATTCACTGTACCATCTCGCTGCCCCTAAATATTTTTTTTTAAGAGGAAAAGAAACTGAGACCCTGTTTGGAGAAGTAGTTTGTGTGGTTTTCATAAACCACATGCTCAGCATAAGACAGCATGCCCACAGATTGGGGTGGTCTTCATTTACATTCAAATGGAATTAGCTTCTAAGATAAAGAGCTAATAGTCCCTCTGTACTCTGCACTGGGCAGAATACATCTTGAGTACTGCGTTCAATTCTAGCTGCTACTATTTAAGAAGGGTATCAATAAACTAGAGGGCATCCAGAGTGTGCCTTCCTTTCAATCAGAGCCTCCCAAAGGTGAATGGACTGCCATGGAAAGTAGTGGGTTCCCACTTCTCAAGAGTTGCCGGGCAGAGGTTGGATGACCATTTATTGGGCATAGTCAATGGATCACTCAATTAACAAACAGAAAATATATATCAACTATCTATTCCATCTGTATTTAACATTGTAATGTAGTGGGACTAGAGACAGAGTTGGAGGCACTATCTTTTGTCACCATAGGATGGTAGATATTTAGATGGAAAGGACCATAGAAGCCATCTAGATCACCAACCAAGGACCCTACATTTTCCTGAGAGAGGAGAAGATAGAGCTGAACTCTGTTTCACTGTGACCCAAAGTAGGAGATCAAAGCTAGGAAGTGTAGCTCAGGTGACCTACTGTTCCCCAGGGTCATCACCTTCAGTCCTTTAGTAAGCACCTACTATGTGTAAAGCAGTTTATTACATGTAGATGTGCTGGGTCAGGGATGGCCTCTCCTTCAGAACACTCTTTCTTGGTGCTGCCCCTGAGAGCTCTTATCTGTCAGGAGCCCCCTCCTACTGCCCTCTGCAGTGTGGGATGATGGGAAGAGCACTAGACTAGAAGTCAGAAGATCTGTTCCCCCCTACAGAGTAGATAACTAACTGGCTGTATGAACTAGGGAAAGTCATTTCACCAATTTGGAGTTATTTCCTCATCTGTTAAAAGCGTTTGTTTGCATCAGTGGTACTGATGTAGTTTGATAGGTTCAGGGAGCCCCCAAAGACCTTGAGTACTGGGCAGGGTTATCTAGAATGAATTCATGGACTTAATCATCTTCAAAGTCAAATTGGCAAAGTTTTATTGGAACACTAATATGGTGGGCAGAGTTCCCCAAGGAACTTGCACATTAACAGAAATAGTGCTAAAGCTTATATAGGAAAAGTAGTGGATTATCTGGCAGATATGCTAATGAGGTGATAATCAACAACCTTGGTCACAGGCATCATTCTCTACTGGAAACCAGGGGAAGGGGTTTCTCAGGGGTGTACTTTTGGTCTGATATGTCTGTAGCAAGATAGCTTTGAGAGTTGATGTCTATAGCTTGACCTCTGGATTGAATATGATTACTTTGGGAATCAATACACAATAATTCTGTGGTCACAAGATAGTCTTGGTTTTCCAAGAGAATTTTTTCAAAGGACAGCTTGTTCTTGTATTAGGGAAAGATTGTTTTATTGCGGCCCACTCATGAGAAATTGTAGGGAAAGGTAGTCTGTCTTACTGGGGTCTACTCATGACTTATTGATAGGCATAGTGTCCTTGGGCTAGGAGAAAGCAGTCAGGGATAGTGTTTTTTGAAGCTAGGGAGAAATGTGATCTTGGAATTGGTGTTCAAGTACAAGCACACAAGCACCCCGTAAGTGCTAAACTCAAATAGAAATGGGGGCCTCCAAAACATACTTAAGGATCTCTGCAGACTACATATTGATTTAGTTTTTAAAAGTGTTACATTATCTACATTTGTGTTTTTATTTATTTTGGTCAATTTTTCCCAGTTACCCTTTAGGGGGGTTCAGACTGCATGTTTGGCAGTCCGGGATCAGATGATCCTGAAGGTCCCAATACTCGATGTTGTATTGGTTCAGTATCTCTGCATGTGTGAGGTGAAGCAGAGGGGAGAAGAGCTTCTCACTTGTCTCTTGGTCCTAACCTTCAGCCTCCCCACCCTGCCCTTCCCCACATTTATCAGGGAGTGGGGTGAACCAGGAGTAAGTATCATTGCTGGAATTATAAAGCCACACCTGCTCAGATATTTGTGTCTCTCTCACCACTCCCCACCCACCCAAAATCACCTTGTATCTCTTCTGTATTTCCTTGTGTGTAAATGTTGTCTCCTGGCTAAGTCTGAGGGGAGGAATGGTTTTCAGATTCCTTTGTCTTTAGTTTCCCAGCCCCTAACATTGTGCCTGGCCCATGGAAGCCTCATAGAAAATGCTTTTTGGATGATTGATTGAATGCTTGAAGAGTCAGTTCCCCCAGATGGCTATACCATTGACTTTCTCTGTGGGGTATGTTTCTCTGACAACTCTGTGGGTGGGTCTGGGGAACAGGTTTTGGAGGCCCTCCCTGGAATGGGGCTCCACAGACCAGCTCTTTGACCCCTGACACATCAGTCATCTCCTGGTCCTGGGATTTACTCAGAATGTTCAAAGTCCTGTCCTAGACCCTAGAGATATTCAGAGAGAGCCAGGGCCCCTGCCCTAGGGGGAGCTCCCAGTCGGATACAAACAGAGTAATGAATGAACCTGGATGGGTGGGATTAGTCCAAGAAGGCTTCCTGAAGGTGACTGTTTTACCATATGTGGAAACAGGGGAGAGCTGTGGTTTGATGAAAGGAGGGGGGAAGTCAGGAGACATCTCCGTAGGAAGGGCAATCTTTGTGGTATCTCAGTTAGGAGCATGGGAGATAGCTGCAGGAGATGTGGAGCAGGTTTGACCGGCTGGAATGAAATGTTCCTTCAAGCAAGAGGGAAACATCATGAGGGGGAGAGTGTGGACAGATTTTGAAAAATGATCTGAACAACTCTTCCAGGAAGGTTATTGTTTGGGCAGCATAGGTGGGGTGAGGGGATAGAACAGAGGCAAGGAATCTGCTGAAGGCATCAACTTGGGGCAGTCTGGTCATTCTAGCCTCACCTGCCTAAGTTAACAAAAGGGATTCCTCCCATTGCCTACCTCTTGTTACCTTCTTCGAAGAACTTAGAGGCAGGATTCTGGAGCTGGGTCTAGAGAGAGGAGGGTTTCTCCCATCTCTGCTCAGGTAAAACAGAGCTAACACTTGATTTCTGGTGATGGCAGTGGGTGGGGAAGACTGGGAACTCCCAACGATAGCCCCAAGCCCTAGAGAAAGCAGACTTACCCAAAGTCCCAAGACAGAAAGTATTCAGTTGTGCTGATATAAGCTAAGAACCAGGAAGAAACCCTGAGACATTAATGGAAAATAGAGAATTTCTGCTGAGGTAGAATGAACCTTACACATTATTTATTCCAAATCCTTCCTTATCAAGTGAGAAAACTGAGCCCAAGAGAGAGGAAAATGAGTTGCCCAAGGTCGTGTTAAGTGTGACCAACAGAATTGGATGGAAATTTCAGAGAATTAGATTTAGGCTTAATGTAAAAGAAATGATAATTGTCACTAAGTGGAGTGGGGTGCCTTGGGCTGGCAGTCTCTAGTGGTCTCCAAGTGGAGGCTAGATGACTGCATCACTGGGATATTGTAAAATAAATTCTTCTTCTTCTTCTTTTTTTTTTTTTTTGCTTTTTGGAGGGGGGAAGGTAGGGCATTTGGGGTTAAGTGACTTGCCCAAGGTCACACAGCTAGTTTTTTGTGTCAAGTGTCTGAGGCCAGATTTGAACTCAGATCCTCCTGACTCCAAGGCCAGTGCTCTATTCACTGCACCACCTAGCTGCCCTTGTAAAATAAATTCTTGTTCAGGCTGAGTTGAACTAAGTGATTTCTGAATGGCAGCTTAGAATATAAAGTAGATAGAATACTGGACTTTGAGCCAGGTAGACCTGAGTTCAAATCTCTCTTGGGACACTTTTTAACTTTGTGACCCTAGACTACTAAATTACTTAACCTCTCTCAGCCTCAGTTTCCTCATCTGTAAAATGGGAATGATAATAGCATCAACCTCTCAGGGTTATTGTGAGGATACAATGAGATAACATTTGTAAAATTTTTTACAAACTTTAAAGACCTATATAAATGCCATCACTACTATTTCTGCTGCTGCTGTTACTACTATTACTACTACTACTGCTGCTGCTACTACTACTACTACTACTGCCACCACCACCACCACCATAAATATTTAACTTTGAGAATCTGCAGTTTAGTTCTTCTTCCAGAGTTCTTTTCATTACACCATCTTGGGACTTTCAGCTCAGAATTGTGAGACTTTGGGGCCTCCCCCTGACTCCCAGGGCCCATCCCCACAGATGTAGGTGTCTGTGTATCATTTGAAAACCCCATCCCTGCTCTCCTCCTTCCCTCTTCTCCCAATTCCCCCCCACCTCCCACCCCGTACAGTTCAGTGTAATCAGGCTGTCCACCTTTACAGAACAGCAGCTCCAGCACCCAAGCTTCAGGCTGAATCAAGTCAAAAGAAGAGAGAATATTGGGGTCAAAACAGTGTAAGAGGCCAAGACTTCTACTGTCTTAGGGGCCTGGGAAGAGGATCAAAGGGGCCTGATGCATAGTAGGGCATCCTTTGTCATGGGTCCCCCCTCCCAGTTGGGTGAGATTCACCCAGCACCAAGAGACTTTGCTATCCCAGAAGTAGCCACCAGAGGGTAATGCAGGCTTTATTGCTTGGCTGGTAATCCAGTCATTTAGCTAGGGGAACAAATAAAACTTTAGGAACAGGTCTTGAGGCAATGATTGCCCCTATTTCTGTTAATCTTGGCTAAATCAGGGGTGAGGAACCTGTGGCCTGGAGGACACATGGCCTCCAGGCCACGTGTTCCCCAGCCCTGGGCTAAACTATGGGGGAATAAGCACCACACCTCTAAGATTCTGGGACTCAATGCCAGACTTTTCTTCTTGTCCTCCCTGAGGGTTGATTAGCTAAGGACAGAAGACAAGAGAGTATTGTTATACATCAACTTTGTCAAGTCCAGGGGAAGACCACATAGTCAGGTTCTGAGACCACCCTTAGGAACAGTAATAGCTAAGTGAGGGGCTGGTTTGATGAAGTACTTACTCCCTGTCTTCCCTTTCCTTTTCCTATGTTTATCTGTAGCAGTGAAAGCAGGCTGTGAAGAACACTGCCTCTGGTCCCTTGTGCTAGTGGTCTCCTTCCCCTCTCAGCTTCTTGCCCCTCCTTTGGTGGTCTTAGGCTTGGTGGGGATCAAGTCTCAGAGATCCCTGGTTGTTAGGGTCCAGGCAGTAGGTATCATTCAGGCAGGCTTCAGACTTAAGATCAGTGGGGAGGGTGAGGTCAGGCCCTCTGAGGTTATGGTCTCCTGGAAGGTATATGTGTAAAGGGTGCTGGGAAATGGGACACTGGGTTGAAGATGCTCTGGGAGGAGTAGAAGCGGCTAGTAAGGGGTGGTTCAGGAAGGAAGAGACTGATCAATATCCCTGGAGAAAACCAGAAAGAATGGGATTAATGTCTTACGGTATTATCTGCATCTCTACTACCCAGGATCTTAAATAAATGGGTCCCCACCTCCAAAATACTGGAGCTTGATGCCTCTTTCTTTCTTTCTTTCTTTCTTTCTTTCTTTCTTTCTTTCTTTCTTTCTTTCTTTCTTTCTTTCTTTCTTTCTTTCTTTCTTCCTTCCTTCCTTCCTTCCTTCCTTCCTTCCTTCCTTCCTTTCTTTCTTTCTTTCTTTCTTTCTTTCTTTCTTTCTTTCTTTCTTTCTTTCTTTCTTTCTTTCTTTCTTTCTTTCTTTCTTTCTTTCTTTCTTTCTTTCTTCCTTCTTTTCCTTCTTTTCCTTCTTTCCTTCCTTCAAGTTCCAAATTTTCTCCCTCTTTCCCTCACCTCCCCCCTCCCTAAAACAGTAAGCAATTTGATATGGGTTATACATGTGCAAGCATGTAAAACATTTCCATATAAGTCATGTTGTGAAAGAAGAAACTGATTAAAAGAAAAAAGTGAAAAAATAAGATGAAAATGTTATGCTTTAATCTGCAATTTGAAAACTGCGTATTCATATGCTTTGACCATTTATCAATTGGGAAATGATTTGTATTCTTATAAATTTGACTCAGTTCTCTATATATTTGAGAAATGAGGCCTTCATCAGAGACATTTACGGTAAAAATTGTCCCCAGCTTTCTGCATTCCTTTTAATCTTGGTTTTGTCTGTGCAAAGACTTTTTAATTTGATATAATCAAAATTATTCATTGTACATTTTGTAATGTTCTCTCTCTATTGCTTGGTCATAAATTCTTCCTTTCTTCATAGATTTGACAAGTCAACTATTCCTTGCTTTCCCAGTTTGCTTATGGTATCACCTTTATGTCTAAATTCCACATCTTCCTTAGTCTGACTTAACAGGGAAGAAACAGTATACCTGGAGGTGGGGCCATCATTTCTTCACTGATCTTTCCCTTATTTCCCCTGTCCTAAGTCTCTGTCATGCCTTTCTTCTATTTTCAAGAGTGTCAGGGTTAGATGTCCCCTTCCCCTAAAGAGCCAGTAAGCTGGGTCTCTTGCTGCCCCTTGAAGAAGCATCAAACCTAGGATATTGGATAGAACAAATTTATAAGCTCAACTCTCCACAGGATGGCAACCTTGCTCAGGCCCTGGGCTCAGAGCAGCTTGACCTGAAAATTAAAAGACCCCTGGCCTGGAAGTATCAAAGATTGGACATCAGAGATGTGAAGAGCTCTGGGCCTAAGGATATGGTGTCAGGGCAGCTAAGTCATTAAAGATTCCATGATGGTGGGTGGAAGGTGGGAGGCTTTTCAGCTGCCAACCATCATGGGGTAAAAGTCAGCGAAGAGTTGGGGAATGAGAGAGAAAAGGACCAGTTCACCCCTATATTTTAAGCATCAACCTAAGGGTGAGGGAAACTGAGGCAAAAGCTCCTTCAAAGGCACCCATTCCTGATGCCTGCCTGCCTTTTCCCAGGAATGGGAAATGTAGTCATGAGGCCCTGGTCTCCTTGACATCAGAGGCAGGTAAAGGAAAGGCTTAGCTTGGTATTTAGGGTCTTCGCCTTCTACCAAGAATTTGCCAGGAGTTCTTTACCCTCTCCAATGGTTGTCAGCGGCTTTCTATGTCAGGTTAGGGGAGTGGTGGAAAAGACAGGTTGAAGGAAGGGATAGGTGGCCCCATCCTGGGACACTGTGTCCTGGGTGAGGCTGGGATGTGGAGTATGAGAAGGGTGGAAACTCAGGAAAGGGTGGGGCCCCTCCTTGGGAAGTAGCAGGCAAGCAGGCCCATGGCAGTGGAGGGGGAAAGGAGGAGGCGAGATAGCTGCATTTGCTTCAGTTTCATACACCCCCTCCCACAACTTTCCTCTCCTGGTGACCTCTGTTCTGCTCCATGGGAAACATCTTCCTAGCTGTAAATGGAATGGCTTCCTGGTCCCTTGGGACAACTTGCTTGACAGGCAGAGCCTCAGCCCCCACTGCTTGGGCCTGGCACTGAACCCATAATGGATTCTTCCCCTTTCTCCATTTCTCCTCTCACCCTCCTCCACTTTCCCTGCTCTAGCTTTCTTGTAAAAGGTAGCTTTCTAGCTACCAAGAAGCTAGGGAGAAAAGTAGATGCATGCCACGGAGGCATCTGAGTTTCTGGGGAAATGCAAAGTTAGGCCTCTGGCAATTGGCTAGGCACATCCCATCCCTTCCTAGGAAGGATGAGAAGCCCAGGACTGATGAAGCATGACCCCCCCACCCCTTCCCCCGAACCCTCTCCACCCAAACTGAAGGCTTTGGATGACAGGGTATGAATTGAGAATACTGAAGGCATCTGGCTTCAAAACAGGTCCTCTCAGTGTGGCATGATTTCTCTCCCATTCCTCTTTTCCCTCCCCCATAGCAAGTCTTTCCTTAACACTCACTGCCCCTTACAACCTTTCTGTCACACCCCAGGTTTCCACCTTCCAGGCAATCAAATCCCAACTGAAAACAGGAATAAACTTATTTGGATACATGGAATAGGATGAGATAAAATCCCATTTTAAAATAAAAATAAAATCTAGGAGTGTGTGTGTGTGTGTGTGTGTGTGTGTGTGTGTGTGTGTGTGTCTTGACCCCTTGGTGATGTGAAAAAAGCACCAGGGCAGGGTACATATGGCTACCCAAAGGCCAGTCTTGGGAGTCCCAGAAGTGCTAGACCTCAGAACCCTGGGGAGGCAGCTCCCAACTTGTAGCCTTTCCCAGGAATGAGCACATAAAGAGGCAGGTTCCCTGCTTCTGCTGAGCTCACACTTTTCAAACCTTCATCCTGGGTAGTTGCTAACAAGCAGCTTTCCAGGGAGTTGTCTCTACCCGACTAATCCTGGCCCTCCCCAAGTGGCCTTTTAGCTGGGAGGGCCTCAGACTACAGCAAAAGTCCCTTTCTTTAGCACTGTGTCTGGCACATAGTCACTTAATAAATGTTTATCGATTGGTTGATTAAGACTATTGGGATGGGGGGAACATGACGCAGAAGCCTGAAGTTGGAACTGAGGGCCCAGGAAATGAAATTCTGGGTCCTGTTTTGCCACAGAATAGATCGCCTCAGGGTAGTCAGCCTCTCTGGGTTTTTACCCTCAACCACTCTGACTTTTACTCCATGATGGTTGAGAACTGAAAAGCTGTCCTTCTACCCGCCAACATGGAATCTTCAATGACTGAGCTGCCCTGACACTTAGGCCCACCATGCCAATGGTGAAAATAAAGCTCTCCTCTTTGGTACAGCTAGGAAAAAGCAAAATTAGTGAGAAGGATGACTAAACACAAAGACCTTATTCTTGTACCCTACCCTAGGCCATGCTGTCCAGGAAGGTCCTTGCTCTAGTGCAAGGATATTTAACTTTTAATAGCTGGGTAGGCCGTGGCTTTTTCTCCCACTGTACACTCTTCCCTTTCCTACCGGCTCCTAACAACATTACCCAGAAGGGGATTGGAAAAGGAGAGGGATGATTCTAGACTCTCTGTCATACACATTCCTACTGCCAAGGCTCATCTCAGACCCCCTTTCCTTGTGCCTCTCATAGGTCTTATCTTCAGGAAGGTCCACAAATAAATGCAAATATACAATTAATTAAGAGGCTGCACAGTGTAGTGGCTAACCTCATCCCTCCACCCTCCCATCTTGGAGTCCAGACTCAGAGTTGGAAAGTTCCATGCCGTTCTAGCCTGGGTCACCCATTGGCAAGTGTTCGAACCCATCAGGATACCAAACAATTCTCTGAGATTATATATTGCTGAGGAGTAGCTGATCTGCATTGGGGGGGGGGGGCTTTCTACTCTGGGAGTGGTCTGTATTAGTGGAATCAATAAATAAAAAAATAACTGCCTCCATTTTTATTGCCTTTTAAAGTTTGCAAAGCATTTAGGATGGTGGTTCTAGAGCTTGAAGGGACCTCAGAGGTTCTCTGGTCCAACCTCCTTTGGTAGATGAGGAAAGAGAGACCCAGGGGAGTTAAGGAGATTTGCCTAAACTGGTTAGGGTAGAAAGTGCCTGAAAAGGGCCTGGTACATAGTAGGTATTTAATAAATGTTTACTGATTAATTAAAAAGTAAGATTTGAACCAGGCCTTCTGGCCCCAGAACCACTTTCTTTCTAACACATCTCTATGAGGTAGGTAGTGTAGGTATTATTATTCCCATCACGTATCTATTAGGAAATGGGCACTGGGAAATAAAATGACAGGCCCACCCAGGGTCTCAATAGCCTTACAGGCACCTTTCAAAGTAGGTAGTACAGGTATTATCCTCATTTTACAACTAAGGAAATTGAGGCACAGAGACAGCAAAGCACCACCAAAACTGGGTCCTTTCTAGTACACTGAAGCAAATGTCTGATGGCCCCCCACCCCCATCCCCCCGAGGGATTCTCACCCTGGGTGGGGGCTGGGGTGGGAGCCTTGCTCTTCCAAGCCCAAGGAGCCCTGAGGTTGCTCTGGCAGCACCCTCCCAGCCTGCGTCAAGGGGAGCTGTCCGTGCTTGTGCCCAGCTTCCCAAGCGATGAGACACGGCTCCCAGCCTCCCTCCCCAAGCCAGTGGTTGTCTCACGCCCTGTCATCAGGAGCAGTTTCAACTCTTTTCTGGCGTCTGTTCCAAGAGACCCCAGTTCCAGATGCCTACCCTTCTCCCCCCCACTCCAGCTGTCCTCCCATGTCCTCCTCAGGTTCAGTGCTTAGACTTAAGGGGCTCTTTCCTGTTCTAGGAGTCCGCCATCCTCTTGGTCTGAATAAAGCTTCTACCTGAGATGGGAATAAGTCCCTAGAAAATTATTAGCCAGTGGATTAGAGGGAAACAAGGTGGTAACAATTGGGAACTGGGATTCTCTCTGTCCTTTCACGTCCACAAGGACTTAGATCCCCATAAACAAGGATTAGTCAGTATCCCCTGTGATACCTAGAGACCCCTTGGTATCTGTTTCAGACTAACAATGCCCCATGTAGAGAAGAGATTTCTTTAGAAATCAGCACATTCTCACCCATGTATGTTAGGATGGGCGTGTCCTGGATTAGGTTCCAGGCAGAGAATACATATAGAGTCAGTCACTCCAGAGGTTCCCACCATGGACTAGAAACCCACACCCACATGTCTCTCCTGTCCTCCCTCCTCATCATATGTGTGTGTATATGGCACATACCGTTCTCCTGACCCCAATTCCTGGCCCTCACTTCCTTTTTTCATTCCCTCTCTCTTTATCTCCTCTGAGTCTGCTATGCTTTCTCCATTAGACCCTTACCATACTATCCTATGCAAGAGGGTGGGGAGAGGGGAATTGATTTTCCCAAATTACACCCAGAATGAATTCCTTGGACACCTAGTTCTGGCTTTCGCCGCGGCCAGTGACACTAAATTTTGGGAGGAAGGGCTTCATTTCAGTTTAGATCTTGAGCTCTGGCTCTCTCTCACCCCCACTGGGGTCACATAAAGAATCACCAATCACCAATCCTCCCTAGAAGCTCCTGTAAGTGTTATGGCAGAAGGGATATTGAATCTGGAATCAAAAGGCCAGGGTTTTCAATCTCTCCTCATCAGTAAATTAATGGCATTAGATCAGAAAATCTCCAAGATCACTTTCAGTCTTAAATTCTAATAGCTTATAAGGTTTAAGGGCTGGGTTTGAACTTTCATTGGTTTAAGGAGCTTCTAGTGGGAAACTTCCGCTACCAAAGTTTTCTGGCACCTTGTCTCTAACCTGCAGTTTTAGAGAGCTGCCTGCACAGCACTGGGAGAGTTTAAGTGATTTGCACAGGGTCACATGGCCTGTCTGTGTCGGAGTCAGGACCTGAACCCAGCTCTTCCTGTGTATGAGGCAGGATGCCCCTTTTTTATTACACTTCATTGCATCTCATTGCTAAGAGCTAAAATTTAATTTATATTCATTATCTCATTCAACCCTGTAAGAACTGAAATCTTATAAGCAACCTAGAACCTTGGGGGCTTGCCCAGTGGGCTGGATGGGGCTGTCCCCCTCCACCCCTTTTACTATGGGTGATGAAAGGAGATTAGTTTAAGGCACTTTATAGTAGTAGTCAGGACACAGAAGAAAAAAGCATAGAAAATTTACACAGTTGATGATTTTTAGGGGGAAAATGAGGTGAAGAAGCAGTGACTGAATTGTCTACATAGTGGTCATGGAGGGGGTGGGATTATTCTACTCTGACAGTGAAGTATTTGAATTAAGAAAACTTTGAACCCAATATCTTAGTAGCTGTCTATTCTGGAAATGGAAACTGTCATGCAAAAGGCTGGGAGTTAGAAGGCTCACACTGTGACCTTGGGCAAGTGCCTTCTACTCTATGAGACTCAGTTTCCTCATCTGCACATGGGGGGGGGGCGATGTTGAATCAGATGATCCCTAATATCTCTCCCAAATCTGACATCCCTGGATTGTGAGAGAGGGGAGGAATAGGAGGTTGGCTTTTAAAGGCTTCAATGCACTTTGATAACCCAAAGGTGCTACACATAAGGGGGTGAGGACAGCAACCTTGGTGATGTGGGGCTACTGGGATGGCAGAGAGGATTTCAGCCTATGCACTTGGGGGAATTATCATCAAGGAAGGTTGCAATAGAAAAGATCTGCAATGAGGAAACTTCGGTCACCAGGAGGAGTCTCAACCGCCTTGGAGATCTTGTATCAGGATAGGAGGTTCCTGTGACTGGGAATTTATGTCGTGTTGGGAAATCACTGATAGAAGATTGAGGTGCCAACTCTTGCCTGGAGACTTAAGTTGTCCAAAGAGAGTTATGACTTTGTTAATTAGCCCCTCCTCAACATTTGATATCCCTCATTCCCAGCCCTTGCCTTTTTATTTATTTATTGTTGTTCAGCACATTATTCACTCCCTTAAAAATGGCACCCATTGTTTCACACAGATAGGAATGGATCCTCCTAGAGTCCTATGACATGGTGGATAGGCCACTGCACTTAGAGTCAAATCCTGCCTCAGACACTTAACTAGCTATGTTACCCTGGACAAGTCACTTAACCTCTCTTTGTCTCAATTTCCTTATGTATAAGATGGAGATAATAGTAGCAGCTGCCTCACAGGAGCAAATGAGATAACGGATGTACAATACTTTGCAAACCTTAAAGGACTATATGAATGTTATCTAGTATTATTAATAGAGATTATTTACAAACACAATGTTTTTATTAACAAGCTCTGACTGTTTTGTCAACTTACAATTTATAGAAGTTAAGGAAGCTGAATGCCTTTATAGGGGACTTTGGAGAAAAGTGCCAATTCAGATGATGGCTAATGCTTTCATGAAATGTTGCCTTTAAGGACCGTTTGAAGAGAAGCCTTTACTCCCATCAATGATGTCTCAAGGTTTCTCATCAATATGGAGGTCATCTTCCACTGGTGCAAATTACAGCCCACCCACACCTTCTCATCCTGGGCAATTCTTGGCCATATCTTTTTAAAAATCCATCATCCCTTCTTTAAAATCGTGCAGTAACTTGGTTTCCAGACTTCCTTCCAGTCTCCTAAAAAAAACATTTTTTAATGAATTGATATTAAAGGATTCTTTCTACAAGAGGAGTGGAGGGGAGTAGAACAAAGGGAGAGAGGAAGAAAGGATCACAGATAGAAGGCCAGAAATGACCTTAGAGTACAACCCCTTCATTTTACAGGTAAGGAAACTAAGGGCAGAGAGGAGAGTACTATTAGCTTTCATTATTTCCTCAGAACAGGAATTGTATTTGTGTAAAACTAAACTGGGACCCCAAGAACATACATTTGGAAGTTTTCCATTTCTTCTGTCCCATCTCCCTGGCTCCCCTGGGGCAAGGGAAGATTGCACAAGGTTATAATTTTCCTTCCTCAGCCTTTTAGGAATCCTGAAACAGTTGTCATTCACCCTGTAGCCATGTCAGGGGGAGAGCCTGAGAGGCCTTGTTCTTTGACTCAAGACGCTTCCAGGGTGGGGCAGGGATGAGGGCAAATGAATTCCTGGACTGGGGTATGGGGTGGGTTGGATTATGGGTTTCTGTATGCTACAAGGGATAATCTTTGGGAGCACAGTGGTAAGAATAGTCACTGGGCTATAAGAAAAGCTCAGAAATAATAGGCAGGGAATAGGTTTATGGGCAAGGAATAGTCTTTTCCTCTTTATTATGGTTCTGAGATCCCCGCCTTCTTCCTGGTGCTAGACACTGGTCACCTCTCTTCTTCCTCTTTGTATTTTTTTTTTTTGAGGTAGGAGAGAAGGTTACCTATGATCTGATTTGGGGGTCTTTGGACCAAGACTCTTGTCCCCAAATATTTACGTCCCCATTTGTTAATTCGCTTGAGTCTTCACCGTTAGAGTTTTATTTCTCAGTTTCCTTAAAGGCTCTTCCCTCCATGTTTTGGAGGGGTCTTCTAACTCCCAGGGAGAAAAGTGACAGAAGGAGAGAGCTGGGGCAGTCCTATGGCCAGAGACACACTTCATCACTGGGACTAGGGCAGTCCCTAAGACTGAGGAAAACCCAATGGGAAGGGATAAGGGAAAGTCTGAAAGAAGAGTATGGGGTGTCGGAGGCACAGGAAAATGGACAGGGAATAGGCAGCTTTGGGTAGGGAAAGAATCTCCATTTTCAGCTCCTCTACTGTCTCCCAGGCCTTCCAATGTCCCAATTTTTCTCACTTTCCACCCCCATCCCCCACTATCAAGTGCTTGGCTTTTACACTTTGCTAGTCAGACCAGATGGATATATGCTGTCTCTCCTTGCTCCATCCCCCACTGATTTCCTTATATCCTAGAATCTTGGGAGTTTCTTCCCAAGTTCAAGCCTCACCCCTATAATGTCATAGAGTACAGGGCCATTGGGACCAGGGAGCATGGGACTAAGATCCACCACAGAAGAACAGAGAGGTTAATCAATGTAAAGAGTCATCTATCTTTAGGGAAGAAAAGGGTCACAGAAATTATCCAGCCAAACTCTTCTTTTTACAGATGAGGAAACTGAGGCCCAGATAAGTGATTTACTCAAGACCACATAGTTAATTAACAATGGATAGCAGAGTGTCTGCTTGGCATAGAACTCAGGGTCACTGAGTTTGAATAATGTCTCTTCCCCTTATTACCTGTATGACCCTAGGAAAGTCATGATACTGCCCTGGGACAGTTTCTTCATCTATAAAATAGGGAAGTTGAACTATCTGACCTTTGAGGTCCCTTTCATGGATTAAGGTCCCTGTAGATTGATGATCTCATAATCTCATATGAATAAGGAAGCTGATACTAGAATCCAAGTCATCAAAAGTGTCATACAGCAACTCAGGGTGGGGGCAGGACAGGAATCCAAGAGTCCTGACTCCCACTGAGGTGGCAATGATAAAGTAGCTGTCATGATATATGTGTCTGGGGATGGAGGGTAGAGACTCTGAGGATGTTGGCTTCAGGAAGAGACCTGGGCCCTTTGAGACCCACAAAGTTAGGTGGCTGAGTCAAGGTCATAGAGTGAGTTAACAGAAAATCTGGGCCTGGAACAAAGGTCTTCTGAGACACTGTCCTCCTAATGCTAGACTAATGATTTCTCTTTCTAGGACGCCATACTGGTTTTTAGGCACTTTCCACTTTCATCCTGGATTTCTGGGCCTTGGCGGGACTGGGTAGATGGCACTGAACATGGCTAATGAAAGGATGGTCCTGGTTTCTTGGACTCCGGGAAAGCTCAGGAAAAACAGATTATTTTATTACCACTTCTCTACATAACACAATCCTTATATAATTCAACTAATTAGTGCAACACAGACTTAATGACCTTTGGGTGGAAGATAGGGCAGGCAGGACCATTTTTAACCTTTAAGCAGTTGATCCCAATTGAGACCTAAATCTCTTTGCCCTCAGGGCTGGGAAAAGAGGTGATTCCATCTTAGGATCTGAAGTTAACAGCAGAAGACCCAGGTTCACTTCCCCATCCTATCACCAATCAACCCTAGACATGGCATTGGGCCTCAGTTTTCTCATCTGTGAAATAGAGATAGGGTGGGGTGGTTAGATAGACTGATCTCCGAAGCAGGTAGGTACCACAGTGGATAGAGCACTGAGACTGGAGTCAGAAAGATCTGAGTTCAAATCCTACCTCAGACATTCACTGTGTGACCCTGAGCAAGACACTTAACCTTGGCCTGCCTCAGTTTCCTTATCTCTAAAATGGGGATAATAGTAACTCCTACCTTGCAGGGTTGTTGTGAGAATTAAATGAGGTGATGTTTGTAAAGCAGTTACCACAGTGCCTAGCACGTATCAGCTGCTATACAAATATTTATTTCCTTCCCCATCTCTAAGGTCATTTCCAGATCTTCTAGGTCATCCCCTAGATCTAGACTCATTGTGTAAAGCGATTGGCTCCTCAATTTGCTGGCCCTCTTCCCTTCCTTCTAGGAACTGACAAATGACTCTGGTGAGGATCAAAGGATATAATTTTAAGGAAGCATTTGTGGTATGAAGGAAAGAGAATGGTCATTAGTCATAGGACCAAAGTTCAAATCTTGCCTTTGACCCCTACTACTGGTCTGCTCTTGGCCAAGTCATCTGAAGATTTAGGGTTAGAAGGCACTTTAGAGTCCATTAAATCCAACCCTATCATTTTACAGATGAGGAAACTGAGGTCCAGAGACTTAAGTGCATACAACTAAGAGGTTTCTGAGTCAGGGTTTAAACCCAGGTCTTTCTGACCACTACACCATAGTGCCACTGGAAAGAAAAAAATCATGCCTATAGCTCCCAGGCATGCTCCCATTTAGATACAATCCAGGGCCTTACCTACTTAACTTGCCAGATGAGATTAAATTTGGCAGCCAGTTCAGGGTGGTACAGCCAGAGACTTAACTTCCTTGGACCTTGGTCTCTTTACCTCTAAAATGAGGGGGTTGGATTAGATGGCCTCTAAAGACCCTTTAGGCACTGGATCTGTGACCCTATGTGTATAAAACACACCATTTCCAACATGTATGGATGTATTTATATATGTATGTATGTATGTGTGCATATATATGTGTGTATGATTCATACATACATACATAGAAGGCACTTATAAATTTTTCTTTGAATTGTTGAATCTCCTGGGCAGTGCCAACCATTACCTGGCCTCACTGACCATCACCCCATGTCTCTCTATGCTTTAACTCAGCAAAAATGTCCCTCTTTTTCTTCCCAACATTTTGAAGTCTTTTAGTCTACACACAGACCTTCCTTCCTGGGTCAGTCTTCCCACTTCTCAACTAATTCCTGCCCTTCTTATCCTAATTCAGTTGAAGATCTACATTCTCGTTCATGAAACTCACTCCCCTTAATGCTAGAGGCAGCTAGGTGGCACAATGGATAGAGCACTGGGCCTGGAGTTAGACAGATCTGAGTTCAAATCCAGCCTTGACCTCTTACCTTGACCTCTGTGACCCTGGGCAAATCATTTAATCTCGGTCTCAGTTTCCTCATCTGTGGAATGAGCATAATAATAGCACTTTCCTCGGAAGGTTGTAAGGATCAAATGAGATACTTGCAAAGTTCTTTGTAAACCTTAAAGAGCTATATAAACACTAGTTATTATTATTTTGCTGCTACTGTTGAACCTTACCCTGGTCCCTGAGCACATTAGCATTCATCATCAGAAGCCACTTCCTAACCTTGTAGTTTTCCCCTAAAACATTTGATACTGGAATAATACACACACTCAGACCTTGTACTTCTTGTTTTTATTATCTTTGTCAGCATTTGGGCTAAGATCATGCTTATCCCATCTCTTGGATACAGGGCATGGTTCTCATGCTCAATTGGGCTCCCACACCTCAAGCCTCCCTAATAAGGAAAGACTTCCTGGAATAATAATTCTTTACAGTCCTCTAGCAGGTTATAAAGCACTTTCACGTGTATTACCACATTTAATCCTTACAACAAGCCCAAGTAGGCAGGCAGGTATGATTATCCTTGTTTTTTTGGACAAGTATCAGAGAGGTTGATATGTCTGCTTTCTTACATAGCTAGTGAGTAGCAGATCAAAGATTCCCACCGAGATCCTCAGAAACCAAGTCTCATTCTCCTCGAAAATGCTGCACCTAGACCACACTTTCCCATTACTGCTCATCTACTTCTGAACCCTGACACCTACCCGTTCTTGCATCCTCCTCCTCATCCCCTTCCCACCCTTTTCTAACTTTCCTTTTTGTGTAGTCTGCCCTCATTAGAATGTAAACTGATGAGAGTGAAGGACTACTTTGCCACCTCTTTTCCTCTAGGCTCTATGGTCCTGAGAAAGAGGCTTCTATTCTTTTTCATTTATCTTTCTGAGTTTCAGGTGCAGGACATAAGTAGTTGTGGTAGAAGTATGATATAAGGTGAAGAGCCAGCTGGTAGAGGGCCTTGAATGCCAGGTTGAACCATTTGGATTTGTTTGGTAGACAACAGGGAACCAAAGAAGGGTTTTGAGAAGAGGAGGGATAAGATAAATGATAAAACACTCTGGGGAGATTAATCTGGCAATGGTGTGAAGAGTGGACTGGAGGTGAGTTTAGGTGAGACAAGAGGCAGGAGAGAAGTCAATAAGCATGTATTAGGCATGTACTATGTGCCAAGCAATGTGTTCAGTTCTGAGGATTAAGAGAAAGGCAAAAAGACAGTCTCTGCTCTCAAGGAGTTCACAGTTTAATGGAAGGAGGAAAATATGCAAAAAAATTATGCTAGGTAGCCATTGTAAGGGTGATTGGTAATAAGAGTCTGAACTAGGGTGATCAGAACAGCAGTGGAGAGAGGAATGAACCTAACAGCTCTTGTATAGAAAACATTGAAAGTCTTTGGTATCTGATTGAACATGGAGGATGAAGGGAGGGGGAGCAGGCAAAATAAATCTGGGATCTTGAGTCTGAGTGAACGGGGCATGTTAATAGAAATATGAAAATCAGAAGGGAAAAGAAGCAGATGTTGGAGGAAGGATGATAACCTCAGTTTGGGCATGCTACTTCAGTAACCATTTGTGGAGATGTTAGAGGAGAGAGCCAGCTGTTTTTTACTCTTTCTCCTCTGCCATCAAAGTTTCCCCAACTCCCACTTAAATTCATAGAATTTAAGAACCTGAGAGATAGAAACCCCTCAAGTCAAGCCATAGACAATTTGAGCTTGAGGTGTGGATAGAACATTTAGATCGAGGTATCTAATAATCAGTCTGATAATCAGTAAAATCTAATATTCAGAGGTATCTAATCATCAGTAATCCATCTAATATTTAGATAGAGCTATTAAATAATCAGTATTAATCTGGAATTTGAAAGAGGGGTGAGGGCTAGAGTAATAGATTTGGAAATCGTATGTAAGGGAGAATTGGAGCCATGGGAGTAGATAAGGGCCCCAAGGAAGTGTGGAGAAGGAAGAGGTCTAGGGACAGTATCTTCTGAATGTCTGCATTGTAGATATGAGAATAAGAAAACAAAATCAGGGGAGAAGATAAAAGAGGAGTAGTTAGGTTGGAAAACAAAAAGTGAGTGGTGTCATTAGAGCCACAGAAGGAAAAAGTGGTTTTCAGAGGCAAGGAGGATGAGGAATGAGAAAAGGCCATGTGGTTGGCAATGAAGAGGTTATTGTTGACCTTGGAGAGAGTTGGTTCAACGGAATAATGGAGATGGAAGCTAGAATTCGAGGAACTGGGGAATGATGGTGATGAGGAAGTGAAGGCATTGGGTGTATATTCCAGTATATATTCCCCAGTTTGGAAGTTTGGTAACAAAAAGAAAAAGAAGCTTGTATTTTGAGAGGGGGAAAAGAATAAATGGAGGGTCTTCTCTTTTCCTTTCCATTCCCTTCTTTCCCCTTTCCTTCCCATAATCCTTCTCTTTCCTTCCCTTCATCCATCCTTTTCCTTTCCTTTCCCTTCATTCCATTCCCTTAATCCTTCCCTTTTCTTGCATCCCCTTCCTTATTTGTAGGCAGATGGGAAGGAACTAGTGGAAAAGGAGACACTGGGCATGTTAAAGAGAATCTGATGCTGACACATTAGCAGCCATTGGCGGAAATGCTGGAGGAAATGGCCAGGTGTTTTTTATTTTTATTTTTTTATTCTGCTTCCTCTGTCATCACAGTTGTCCCAACTCCCACTTACAATCATGAAATCAAAGAACCTTAGAGATGGAAAGGACCTTCAAATAAAGTCAAGTTGAATTGACAAGCATTTATTAAGTGCCTACTGTGTGCTAAGTATTAGAGATACAGAGAAAGGGAAAAGGCAGACCCCGCCCTTGAGGATGCAAATAAATGTCCAATAAGTCACATACACCATAAATTGTAGACATCTTTATGTGGGAATCATCATCAACAAGCATTTATTAAGTGTTCACCTTGTGCTAGGCATTGTGCTAAGCACTGAGGATACAAAGAAAGTTGAAAACATGGTCTCTGATCTCAAAGAGTTCACCTCTTAATGGGAAGAGACAATGTGCAAACAACTATGCAATTATATATGTCTGTGTGTGTGTGTGGGGGGTGGGTGTTTATCTCACAAATACCCAATAATTTTGGCCATTACTCCCCAATTTGGAAAAAAAAACCCTGGGTTACATGATTTCCTAGGTGCTTTCCAACTCCAAACATTCTGTGATTCTATGATTGGGTCTGCCTAGAAGAGATGTCCACAGCAAAAAGGAGCTTTGTACAGTCAGATACCCAAGGACAGTGACTTTTAATCATGTCCAGGCTACAACCGAACTTCGTTCTACAATGACCTCCTCTCTTAACCCTATCTCTGATCCCCAGGGGGAGAAATAACTCAGTACCTGAACAATTCAGGCCAGTAGGATCCCATATAAGGAACTGGTTTCTGAGACCTCCATGGAAAATTCCCTCAATCTTTGCCCCAGTTTGAGAAACACTGCTCCTTCTACTGTTTTTGCCCTCTAAGCATAAAATGGGAAGGCTCTTATGGTGTGACCTGAAAACCCAAGGGCTCTCCAGTCTCATGGTGGGAGTCTTGCCCTTAGCCAGAGAGGTGGGATCCAACAGGGCTGGGTTTGGAAAGTGTTCTGACCCTAACTCTACTGGAGTCTCATCCTCTTCCCTCTCCCCATCCTGCCCAAGTGGTTCCTGCCTCTTTCAGCTGTAATCTAGCCAGCGCTGGTGAGTAATGCTTCTCAGTCACTGCTATTGGACTAGTGATGATGGTCTAATAAGCACAAACAACAATTAGGACATCGTTGTGTTTAGACACAGCTAGGCCTCACTGCCATGGGTTTGGGAGAGAGAGAAAAGCCAGAGTCCGGCTCAAGAGGTCCTCTTGGACACACCCTGTCTCTCTTGTCACCTGCCCACTCTCTGGGTCATGTTATGGCCTCTAGGAGGGGGGTGGAGGTGAGGTGGGGAGGGAGACAAGTTGGGTTTCTGGTTGTTTTTATTTGGTAATGGTTTGGGTTAGAAGGTGGCACACAATCCTCCCATTTCATTCTGAAATGTTAGCACTCTCCTTCAAATGCTTACAACCCCCAAACCTCAATCTCCATGGAGAACGAGTGCCCCTCCCTTCCTCTGGAGCGCCATTCATGTGTTCCAAAGAAAAGTTTTGAACACAGACACCTTAAAAACGAGTTCATTTGTCTCCCCCCAGTACAATTGATTTAGCCTGATTGTTAGTTTTTATAGTAATCCAGCGTTCACCAAATGCCACCTGAACCTCTCCTTCTGAGATGTCTTGTAGGTATCTCAAACTCAACATGTCCAAAATAGAATTCATGATCTCCCTTTAGATGTCTACCCCTACTCTAACTTCTCTAATTCTGCTGAGGCCACGGTCATTCTTCCCAGTCATCCCAATGCATAACCCCAGAGTTATCCCCATTCTTCAATCTCCTTTACTCACCCTATCCAGTCACTTGCCACAGCTTGTCAATTCTACCTCCACAACCTCTCCTGCATTCAGCACTTAGCACAGTGCTTGACACATAGTAGGCACTTAATACATGTTCATTGAATTGAATCTATTATCTTCTTTCCGCTCACACAGCCCCTGCCTTACATAAACCCAAACCCTCATTATCTGCCTCCTGCACTGTTGGCCTCTCTGCTACCAATCTATCTCCTTTCTTCTGTCTCCATCTTCCCCATAGCTGCCGAAATTATCTTACGAAAGCACAGGTCTGATCACAGCACTTGCCTGCTTGAGAAGCTTCCATGGTTCTGTTTCTCTCACATAACTGGCCAACTCCTCATCTGACCACTTGGAGTATTTCACAATCTGGCTCCAGTTTACCTTTCCAGACTTACTTCACATTATTCTCTTTACACAGTCTACATTCCAGGTAAACTGACCTACTTAACTGTTTCCCAATCTTGGGATTCCATCTCCTGACTCCATTCCTTTACAGTTGCTACCCCCATCACCAGGTGTGCCCTCTATCCTCACCTCCATTCCTTAGACTACCTAGCTTCCTTTGAGGCTCAACTCAACTACCTTTCCTGATCTCACTTCATTGCTGGCCCTTTCCCCTCCTCAAATTAACTTGCATTTATTTGTCTCTGTAAAGATGAGGCTCTCTTCCCTCTCCCAAGTGATTTCTTCTTATCTGGAAGGCTTCCACCCTAAGCTTTCAGACCCTTGGATCTCCTGGGTTCTGGACTAGACTGGTATCTTATAGAAAATGCATAGGCAGGACTAAATTTCCCAAACTAATTTTACTCTAGTTCATCCAATAAGTTGGTCAAAGACTTCTCATACTTAGTCTACAGTCTTTGTGGCCATGTTCTCACTGGATTAGGGGGTCAGAGTTTAGCATCTTATAAGTTACTTTGAATGGGGTGAGATAATTGATTGACCTGTTTAGTGAACTTATAATGGCTCAATGATCCCCTTATAGTGGGGTATATCCCTCTCAGTGGAATGTAAACTCCTTGAAGGCCGGAACATTTTTCATCTTATTGTATTTCCATCACTTAGCACTGAACTCCATACATAGTAAGGGCTTAATAAATGCTTGTTGTATATAATTGACTTTATACTGGTTGGTAAAAAACTGACACCATCTTACAGAGGAGGCTTCATGGATAGTGGAGAGGGGAAATGATGGCATCTCTGGAAAAAGTAGAGGGCATATGATAATAGTTAACATTTATATATTGCTTTAAGGATTACAAATATCATCTCACTTGATCTTTACCATATCCTTGGGAGGTAAGTGCTATTCTTATTTTACATTTTACAGATGAGGAAACTGAGGCAGGATAATAGACTTGCCCAGAGTCACACAGTTAGTAACTGTCTGAGGTTGGATTTGAACTCAGGTTTTCTTGATTCAGAGACTAGCATTCTATCCACTGTGGGTATATGGCCATTCACAGCACTTGGACCTAATGAATTTTATATTATGATTGAGGTGATGTAATGTGAAAAGAATATAGGATCTGTAGTCTAAGGACTACTTGAGCTAAAATCTTGGCTCTTTCATTTATAATACCTTTGTGACTTTGGGTTATCCTCTTCACTTTCTCTAAATGTCCATTTTTTTTCTTTTGTAAACTGAGCATGTTGAACTAGATAACCATGAAGACCCCTTTCAGTTCTAAATCCTATGACCCCCTCTGAACTGTGCAGTAGCGATCATGTCCTGAGTTGGCAGGCCTAGGTAGATCCAAGCCTGGTGAGGAAAACTGGGAGAGTAGAGGTGATTGTAGGTTTCCCTGGCCAGAGGAAGAGAAGGGTCACACTAATCTACTAAGCAAAGAGAGAACTTGGTTCCTAGAGAATCATACCCACATAGCTGTAACTGGAAGACTTGAGAGGTCATTTCATGGATTCCAGAATAATTGGTCTTCTCTTGACCAGACCAGAAGTCCTTCTGCTAGAAATGGGGTTGATTTTTGTAGAAGAGGAAACTGAGGGAAAGCCACTTCCCAATGGGACCCAGGTTTCCCCACGTCAGGTTCAAGGTTCTTCCTACCATGCCAGTCTATCAGCTACCTTTCTCCTCCATCTGGATGCTTCATCTGTTATCTACCCAGCTTGGTAGATGTGCAAGGAGAACCC
Organism: Petaurus breviceps papuanus; assembly: GCF_028583685.1. Lineage (NCBI taxonomy): Eukaryota > Metazoa > Chordata > Mammalia > Diprotodontia > Petauridae > Petaurus > Petaurus breviceps. Next base: position 26,246,466 of record NW_027187372.1, read on the forward strand.
CATTCTGGACTCATTCGAGCTATAAGAGATTCTCTGGGTAAGGGCAAATACCAAGAGGGCCCAGGCCCTTTCTAGAAGGGATAGGTACTCCTTTTGGAGCCTAAGGGACTTACAACCTGCTGGGGACAGGTTGGAGTTTAAACTTCTCAAACAGAATTCTTGGTTCTAGCCTTGATATGTTCTATTCTATAGTTCTTCCCCCCTTTCAGTGCCTCAGTTTACCCATCTATAAAATGACTTAGAGGCCTCCTGATACTCATAAATCCACCCAAGCTCTGGAATGAAAGGCCCCATGGAAAGACAAAGTCCCATTATGTTTGCTTGTTGTTATGTCTAATTGCGGCTACATTTCCTTTGACTGCCTAAAGATATCACATTAAGTGGGGAAGTATGAAAATGATGACCTGCCTACCGAGGGATGGGAGGCTGGGGTGTTATTAGACGCTAGGCCTCTCCGACTTCCTTGCAGGGGCGTAACTGGTTCTATAAATTCCTCCTCTTGGAGAAGTCACACAACCCAAGGCCTGCCTCACTTTTCCCAGAGTCAACCTCAACTTCATTCTTTATTCAGAGAGGACTAGGTCACAGAGGGAAACCCTGGGGGCAAGACAATGGGATGGTAAGGCCAGGCCCTTTGTTTGGCTGTTAATGATACCAAAAGGTTAGGGAAACTCCTTGGTCTGAATGACTTTCAGTATACCTGCTAATTGTGTGGAGAAGGAGAAGTCTCCTCTGATTCAAAGGGAAGTAGACATGGGAAATTGCCATTTATCCCACACCTCCACTAAGTCCAATACTCTGAGTGGGTTTGGCATGAAGAGCTGATGGCTCATGGGAGTTGATGACTTCTCACTCTCAAAATGTTCTCTCGATAATAACTCCTGATTACCTGGACTGATGCAGGGAAACAGGGGCTTGGTCATATATCCAATCCAGGGAATGTCTAAAGTCCCTCTCAACTGTAATTCCCATAATCTTAATAACCTTAAAGCCATTTCTGTTTGACTGTAAGGATGTATCAAGTAATTTTATTTATGAGTTTTTAAACAATGCTGAGCTCCGCCATGACTTATCTGCAATCTTGGATAAGTCAGCTCATCTCTTCAGACTTCTGTTTCCTCATCCATCCCTCAGGTCCCTTCCATGTCTTAATCTATGGTTCTCTGATCCTTCTATCAATCTCTCATCTCTGTTACTATTTCTTTAGCTTGGACTAGTTGAGAGTGTTGGTATGGGAACAGGAGAAAGCTAAGTAAAAGGGAGAAACCAGTCTAGAGATTCAAACTTTGCTTAAGAGAATGAGAAGTCATGAATCCTACATGGGCAATGAAGAGTCAAGTCTCTGTGGTCACCTCTGCTTGGAGGAGGATGGAGGGAGTTGAAGTGTATTAATACCTTTCCCCTTTGTCCTTGTGATCCAGAACATTAGACCAAGAGCTGAGTCTTATGACCTCCCTTTTCCCTTGAACAGAACTCAGCCCTGAAAATATAAAAGAAGTCATTGGGTTTAATCATTCCTAAGAAGCAGAGCAGAGAATGACATCACTCCAAGCTATGGCCTTGGGCAGAGGTGCCTTATTTTCAGACCTAGGCAGAAGAGTAAGGCCTCTTGTTTGTGATATTCTAAGAAAACAATGACTTTGGACACAGCAATGAGTCAGTCTCTACCAGGCCCCTACACCCTCACGATCTGCTCCCACTCAACAATATCCTTTGTCAAGGAGACTTCACATGGCCCAGGAATAGATTTTTGTTCTTTTGTGTTAAAGGACCATTCTCCCCATTTAATAAGGAGCAAAACTGGGGATTAGACAGGTGAAGACAACCTAGTCATCTAGCGGCAGGAGCTGATGTGTTTGGACTAGTTTATCTTGAAGTGTCTAACTCCCCCATCTCCATTTTCTGATCTATTTCTTTGAACCCTGTTGCCCTTTATCTCTGGTCTCTGATGGAAATAATTCCTTAGAACTGCCAACCCAGGAGCCCAAATGTATAGACTTTCAAGCTGGGAGGAAGCTTTAGAGGTATCTATTCCAACACAATCATTTTGCATTTTAGGAAACTGGGGTTCAAAGAGATTGTGTGACTAGCCAGAGGTGGGATGACTCTAGAACCCAAGTATTTTGCCATTTGGCTCAATGGTTTTCCTATGTACCATACTCTCTCTTTTGTAAGGGGGTGTTGTATCATCTTAAGCATAGAGTTAGAGAACATGAGTCAACATGCCAACATACCCAACTGGAGAGTATCAAGATATTTTAAGGATGGTGGAAAAATGGATGAACCATTTGGATTAATCCCCAGGATGTCACCCCCATCTCATATCTTCTATCCTGCACACCCTCAATTTGATCCAAAGTGGAATGTTTCAAGACATAAAATGCAATGTGGCTGCCACTCAACCCAATGTGGCAAGGAGAGTGGGTATGGGACTGAAGGAGGAGAGTAACTACCCAGACACCTGGGTCTTTAAGATGGATCTATGAGGGCAGAAATTCAACCAATGAGTGGAAATTGCAAAGAAATAAATTTAGCCTTGGGGTAAATAAGGAAATTTCTTAATAATCAGAGCCATCTAAAATTAGAATGGGTTGCTTCACTATTGTATGATTACTATAATGTGCTATTACATTGTATGATTACTATAATGTACTATTACATTGGAAAGAGTGCTAGAATTGGAGTCAGAGGGCCTGGGTTCAAATTCTGGCTTACGACTTACATGACATTGGGAAAATCATTTAATGACTGGATCTCAATTTTTCTCATCTGGAAAATGGGAGGTGAGGGTCACAGGATCATAGATTCAGAGCCAAGGTCAGTTGACAAATTTCTATTAAAATGAAATAGCTCCTAAAAGAGATTCTGGAAGGCATTTAGTCCAACCTCATAATTTTAGAGGGCAGATAATAAGACCCAGAGACAGAAATGACTTGCCCAGGGACACAGAGGCTGTAAATGTGAGAGCTGCGTTTTGAACCCAGATCCTTTGACGCTGTAGCTATTGTTCTTCCTCCTCAGCATCTTTGGTAGATTAGATGGCCACTGACTTTTAGAGCCCTCCATCTCTAAATTATTATCCTTATCAATCCCTCATTGTGAACCTTCAAGTCAAGGCTTGAAAGCTGCCTTCTGGGTTTGCTATAGAGAGGATCCTTGTTCAGGTATGAGCTGGACTTAGTCTTTTGGGGGTCCCTTTCAGTTCTGAGTTTTTCTGATTATGAGTCTTTCATATGTCAGATTTTCAGTAAGTGCAACAGCTTCCCCAAAACTGACTGGGCAAATTTCTAGGGTCTTAAACTTGTAAGTAATGCTTACAGACATCCTTCCTGGAAAAGGGCAAGCAGGCTAAGTTTCCCCATGAAGCTGGTGGGTATACACTCCAGTGTCCCTTGGGGATCTAGAAGTGGAGGGGGAGGAGAACCCCACTCTGGCCTCCATGTAGATCATTTTCTACCAACTTGAGGAAGCTCTGCATAGACTAGTACTCCACCCTTCCAGGCAGGGCGAATCATAGACTGTAACTTCATTGATTATGTGATCTAACCTCATTTTACAGATGAGGAAATTGAGGCTCAGAGATAGGAAGTGACTAGTGTAAAGTCATAGAACTAGTAAGAAGCATCTGGGTCTTAAATGAAGGTCCCAGATCCCAGTGCAGAGTTCTATCCACTATAATATTCTGTCTCTAGGAGAGGTGCCCTCTGGCACCAGAGTTTAACTAGTTCTTTTCCAAGCTGGGCTATCTCAGAGAAAGGTGGGGTAGTGGACCACTGAGGGGAAAGGGCATGAATGAGGATGTCTGCTGCATGTGGTCTGCTGGAATCAGTGAATAGGAAAGAGGCCCTTCCTGCCAAGTCCCTCCTTTCATAGTTTGGTTCTACCTGCTTATTGTTGCTGATATTGATAAGAAGATCCCCTTAACTGGGGCTTTATGAAGAGGCTGAGCTTAGTGACAGGGCAATGCATCGAGCAGCTTTTACCACTCAGCAGGTTCTTAGCCCAGCCCTGGGGCCCCAGAACATCTTGGCTAACCATCAATACCCGTCTGTGGCCTGGCGGGCAGCCCAGCACCTCAGAACAGAAATCCTGTCAAGACTGCCAGCTGCCCTGGGAGTGGTTGCCCTGTCTACAGGGTGCGGGTGGGTGAGTCATTAAATAACCATCAAGGCAGCTAAAGCTGGAGAGTAAGGGTGTGTGAGAACACCAGTAGGGCCCACTCAGTGTCTTGGGCTGCTGTTCTATGGGTCTGCTCCTCTGCATCCCTCCTGAGTCCCATTAACAAAGTAGACCTGCCATCTTTTGAGGAGAGGTATGTCCACCATTCAGACTGAGCCTCTGTCAATAAATGTCTCTTGTTAACCCATCAGTCTGCCATCCTCCCTCCCCCCCCCCAGAAGAATCCAGTCCTGGGACTCAGAGGAAGGAGATATAGCTGAGGCCCTTGGGCAGCTGTTAGTTGAATGGAAGATACAGGACAGACAGATGGATATGCATATACAAGACACAGACATGGCAAAATAAATATTGAGGAGTACAGTATCAATTACAGAGGCACAGAAAGTTATAGGTATTAATGGTAAGAATTGGAAAAGAAGGAATTGTGGCAGTGATTGAATGGGATGAAGAGTACTAAAATCATGGAATATTTCTTCAAATCTAGGCAAGTCACTTAAATTCTGTTTGTTTTCAGTTTCCTCTTCTGTAAAATGAGGGTAATTAATAACACCCACATTACTGGGTTTCTGTGAGGGTCAAAGGTGATAATAACCAGAAAGCACCTGAAACAGTGCCTGACATATAGTGGGCACTATAGAAATGTTGGTGATGATGATGGTGATGAAGGCTTTGAGAATAGGTGGGAAGGAGGTAAGGGAAGAAAGGACAGTCAAAGCTTGGGAAGTGAAAGCTGAGGAGTTGGTTTTTTTTTTTTTTTTTTTTTTACGGGGGAAGGTAGGGCAATTAGGGTTAAGTGACTTGCACAAGGTCACATGGCTAGGTTTTTTGTGTGTGTGTCAAGTGTCTGAGGCTGGATCCGAACCCAGGTGCTCCTGGTTTCAGATGTTCTATTCACTGTGCCACCTAGCCACCCCATGAGGAGTTCTTTGGAGGGAATGGAGGATGATGTACATTTTTGTGTGTCTGAAATAGTCTCTAACCTGGGGAGTCATTGAAGATGGAGACTAGAAAAAGAAATAAGAGGCATTTGTGGAGGTAACTGGAAGGCCATTCTGGATTTAAATGTAATTTGTATCTAATTCTCCTCCAAAGAGAATCAACACCTCTGGGTTGATGGTCTGGGCTGATGGGGAGAGTAATTGGAAAGGTGAGAGATGGATTGTGCCAATATCAGGAGAAGGGAACTGGCATTTTGGGTTGGCAGAGCAAACAGGGTGGAAGGGAGCACGGCGGGTCTCTGCTGACAGCTGCCTGTTAGCACAAGGCAAGATCAACAGCCTGCACTCATCATTTTCCCCTCCTCTCTGGTAAGACCAGAATCACCAGCTGTTTGTGCTCTGAGCCAGGATGAGGGAGAGGCAACTCCTAGGCACCAACTGGCCTCTTGTGCCTAGTGCTCATCTCTCTGCTTGGGCAGGGGTTAGCACAATTGGCTTTGGTGTCTTCCACCTTCCCTCTCTTTACCTTTTCACTCTGTCCATGCATACCCTTCCAATCCGTCGCCTAGCACCCTCTGTTCTTTTTATCCCATCAACTCCCCACCAAATTCTGTTCTTTGGTAAAGATCTGCCTCAGTCTTGACACAGCATGGTCTAGAGAAATGAGTTTGGGATTTGTAATATAATGCCAAGGAAAGGCAACTTCCCAAGGTTCAGAATACCAGCATAGGTGCTCTCTCCATTTTATTCAGTGACCAACCAAGAACAGAGAAGATCAAAACATGACATCATTCCAAATACAGCATTTACTAAATGTGATTAAATAATCTCCAAGGACTACCCCACCCCAGGACCTTCCAATCATTCAATCAATTACAAAGTCTCTGTTCTAAATACTTCTCCACCCCTAGGCTATACCTTAATTAAGTCCACCACAAAGCCCCTCTTCTCAAATGGAGATTAGTTTCCAAACATAAGGTCAAAAGTTCCCCACCCCTGGATCACAATTGAATCTACCCCAGAGTTACATCAAGTTTAAACACAGCACTTAATACCCAAATGGAGGTCTTTTCTTCATCTTGACAAGAGGCAAGTTCTCAGCAATCTTAGTTCCTGGGGAGACAAGGCTTAGCAAGGCCATAAGATACATTGCCAGTCCCTTCATGAATTTATCCTCTGTCTGTAGAACAGTCCTAGAACCCCTGAACACATTAGCAAAGCCCTCTCCCAGGATTTCTGTAAACATACAACAAGAAAATCCTTCTTCAGGGCTTCTGAACCAACAGAAAGGTTCCCAGACCCCTGCAACAACAGCACTGTCCTTCACCAGTGGACAGTATTCACTCTGTCTGCAGGACAGTCTCCAGACCCCTGCAACAACAGCACTGTCCTTCACCAGTGGACAGTATTCACTCTCCGTCTGCAGGACAGTCTCAGGGCTTCTTAGCGAACAGCCAGGTTCCAGGACTTCTTCAACAAAAGGACTGTCTTTCACCAGTGGACAAATCTGGCAAAACAACATCAAAACAGACAGACAAAGTACCAGCAAAACAGCCATGTCTCCTCAGTCCTTGGCAGCTCAGGGGGCAGGTCTCAAAAGTCCAGGGCAATTCAAAGCCGCCACCAGCAATTCTCTTAGTCTCTCTCTCTCCACGAGGTGCTGCTTCCAAAAAGGTCTTCTGCGTCTCTCTTGTGTCTCTCCAAATCTACGTCACCAGCTCCTCCCAGTTCAGGACTTTCTTTTCACATCAAAAAGTCCATCCCACAGGTGGGATTAACAAGCTCTGGGTTTTAACACAATCAGTTTGAAAACCAAGCCAATACAGGGGAATCTTTAAATGCCATTACTATCACAGGATTAAGATTTGCATTTAGAAGGTCTGAGTTTGAACTCTAGCTCTGCCACTCATTACTCATGTGATTTAGGGGCATCTGCTCTCTGGACCTCAATTTTCTCATCTCTAAAATGGCTTCTCAGGTGATCTCACTAATCACTTTGGAATCCTGTTACTCTTTCAGCCCAGTCTTTCCACCTAGTCTCCATCACCTATCTCTGTTCCCAGGAAGATTGGATGAATGGTTCCATGTGGGTGTGGACAGAGCATCTCAGGGAGGAACCCATGAACTCAGATCCTACAGCACATCTCAAATTGAAGGAACTAAAGAATGATTCTGTTTGCTATTATTGCTAGTTTTCCATGAAAAAGGAAGAAGGAGAAAGTAGGAAGAAGGAAGGAGAAGAAGGAAGAAGAAAAAGAAGGAAAAAGAAAAAGAAGAAGAATTTAATTTGTGTTGAACTGAATATTGTCCTTATTTTGGAAACAGGTTCAGAACTTCCCAACATTTCAAAGGTATAAGTCAAAATAATAAAAAGAAGAAGCTATGTTTGGTAAACTACATATATAAGCAGGGAAAACAAAGACCCTTCAGGAATTTTCTTCTGTCTCTAACTTGTTTTTCCATTGAGTTTTTGCCCCTGGATGAGAACAATAAAGCCTTTACAGTTTATGAGTCTAGAGTCAAAAGAGTTTCCATCTGTCCCTTGGGATTCTATTTATGGATGTTGATCTACAGGGAAAAAGACTTCAGTTTACCAACATACCTAAGTATAAATGTAGATACATGTATACATTCTCTAGTAAGCATTATCAATCCCAGATATATCCATAGAGGAAAGTTGGCACTTGCAGTCACCAAATACAATACTGTAAATACATCCTTGTGTACATTATGACTGGTGGCACAGACCTACAGAGACCCAATGGTATGGAATTTGTCAGAGCAGGGAAAGTTTGATTAGCTCCTGAATACTAGATGAACTCCTTTCCCATCTAATCATACCCTTCTCTGTTCCTAGAAAGGATCTTTCTTCCTATGGTCTTTGTTTATTCCCCACCCCTCTTGCCCCAGGTCCCAGGATTGCTAGTGGTTTCAGATCTTTGGGGTTCAGTTTAGAATCTGATTTAGACAATAGTTTTCAATCTCATGGGATACTTCTAGCCCAAGGGATAGGGAGAGTGTTAGTAGAGGCTACCAGGGAGTATCCACACTAGGCTGATTTCTTTAATTTCCAGCTCTCTGCCTTTGCTTAGGGAGAAGTCAGTCAGTTAGTCAAGTCAGACACAGTTTCTAAGCACTGGGGATACAAAGAAAGCCAAAAGTGGTATTGAAGAGCTTACCTTCTAAAGGGGAGAACCAACATGAAAATAACTAGGTACATAATAAAACATATACAGAGGAGATAGACAGTAATCTTGGAGGGGAATGCCCTAGCAACTCAGGAGACCGGGAAAGGTGTCTTGCCCAAGACAGGATTCGGGGAAACTAAATCTAAGAAAGGAGAAAGGAGTGAAACCTATGACCCTCAAACATCTAAGCACAGATGCACAAATTATAGATAATAAGCAACAGGAACTAACAGGCTGATCTTGATGTAAGGAGGCAACTTTAAGAAGATATCATAGATAAATATACCTTATTTAAAAGAAACCAGACGGACAGAAGTAGGAGAAGAACAAACTTCCAGAGAGTCAGGAGCAGAGACTTTCAAAGCCCAGGGTGATCTCTACACCACAAATAAGGATTTAGGGTAGGCCTTTGTGACTTAGCTACTCTAATCAATACAATGATCCAAGACAGTTCTGAAAGATTCATGATGAAAAATGCTATCCATTTCCAGAGAGATAATTGATGAACTCTGAATGCATATTGAAGTATATTTTTATTTTCTTTTTTTTCTTGCTATTTTTGCAACATGGGTAACATTAAAATATTTTTTGCATGATTTCATGTGTATAATTGATGTTATATTTCTTGCTTTCTCAATGGGTAAGGTAGAGAAGAGAGAGAGAGAATTTGGAACTCAAAATGCAACCAAAAAAAAGAATGCTAAAAATAAATAAAGAATAACTTTTTTTTTTTAAAAGAGTAGGTCTTTGTGGTGGTCAATCTAGTAACCTAGTTAACAAAAAAAGCAAGTGAATTAGTCTGGCACAACCAGTTTTGATGAAGCTATGCTCTTAGTGATCACCATTTTCCTTTCTAAATGTTCATAATCTATCAGCTTAACCATATGTCTTAGAATTTTGCCAAAGTCAAATTTACTGACAAAGTTTTAAGACTATTCTGCCAGATTGACCTCTGGAGACAATGTCAGTGAGAAGGGGATATTCTTTGAATAGAAGGGGATACCAATGGGCATTGCCAAGATTACAGAGCCAAAAAGAGGGAACAACAGAATCCAGGTATGATTAGGAATTTTGGTTCAAATTAATTAATGGCCAGCTGATGAGATATTTGGTAGAATTCAATAGATTTTAGCCCCTAAGTTGGAGCATGAGTAACTCCAGACAACAACAATTTTGACCGGAAAGCAAGGCGGTGACCATGAAAGCCTAGCAAGGAAGTCACCCTAGAGGTGGGGTTAAAGAACAACCTGGGAGTGAAAGTTAGATCACTCGCCTGATTAATGATTTACACTATATTATATAGTATGCAGCTTGAGATCTCTGCACTGAATACCTACATGGTTTTGTTCTTCCAATAATTGACTGAGTATGTATTATAATAGGCATTTGTAAGTGAAGTATCATTACTGATAAGTAAGGACAATTAGTGGTTTCAAGGGGAAGATCTTTAGAGGAAACACCTTGCCCCTTCTGATTTCCAAGGTGGGTGAGATAGCCTTGGAATTAGGGTGTTGGTAGCAATATAAAGTTTTCTGTGACCTTCACTGAAGTAGAGATTGTGAACAGAAAATCTGTTTTCAAAGAATATTCTCTTCCTCTTCAAAGTATTTTGTCTTTACTTACATGTTGAATCCCCACAGTAGACTGCAAGCTTCTTGAAGGCAAGGAATGATTTTGGATGATCTTCCTGGGTATCAGTTTCCTCACCTATAAAATGAAGAGTTTGAACTAGATGGCCCTTGAGGTCCCTTCCAGCCGGCTATGAATTTTCATTTTTTTCTTTGTATCCCCATTAATCAGCACAATAATTTGCACATATTAGGTGCTTAATAAAACCTGCTTGTTGAACTGAATCAGAGAGCTACTTATCTTGAGGAAGGGGATATTGTTCAATGATGGTTTTCAATGACTTAAGTTATTCATACATGCCTTTTCTCTGACTTGAAGCACAATTGCTTTTCTGTCCATGAATCCTTTCTCTGTAGTTCCAGTTATTATTTGGACAAAAGTCTACTGATGCCTTAATGTGTGGATGTGACACTGAGTTTGGGAAAGCTATTCTAGCAAAATATTAACTCTGGTTTTGAGGTCCTAATGACAGGAAGTTGGCTGTGCCAGGACTAGTCTTTCTAAGTATAGACTAGATCATCATCAGAATGACAATGATGTGATCATTTTTTTACCTTCTTGGCCCTCCAACCAGATAAAGATATAAAAGGCCTTCCATTCTGGGTAGGCTCTTTCTGCTTCTTCAGCAATTATTATACAGTAATGGAAAAGAGAACAGAGGTTTCTAAGAATTGTACCATTTTTAGCCTATCTACAAAAATCAGTTTATTTGTTGGTAGAGTGGCCAAAGCACTGGACCTGGAGTCCAGTTCAGGGAGCTGTAAGTGCATATGTAACCTCTGGCACTTGCTAACTGTTTGGCCCTGGGTAAGTCATTTCTCCCTCTTTGCCTCAGTTTCCTTATCTGTAAAATGAACTGGAGAAGGAAATGGTAAACTGCTCCAGTGTATTTGCTAAGAAAACCCCAAATGAAGTCACAAAGAAGTAGACTAAGTAGACACCTCTTGGACAAACAGAGCCACTCCCATATTGACATTCTTATAAGTGAAATGGAAGGCATAAAGAAGTTACAGTTGAATAGATGGCTGGCACATAGGTTTTCTTTGCAGAAATGAGTAGAGGAGTTGAAGGAATTGGTTTCATCATACATCCAAAGGCAGAAAGTAACATCATTTCACAGAATGCTTGTCATTTTGCTTTGCATTGTTCTTGATGAACATAAGCAAATAACCAACCATGAGTATAATGGAGGCTTATATGCCAACAATTTCTTTTTGTTTTTTTTGCCTTTTGGAGGGCAATTGGGGTTAAGTAACTTGCCCAAGGTTACACGGCTAGTTGTGTGTGTGTGTGTGTGTGTGTGTGTGTGTGTGTGTGTGTGTGTGTTAAATGTCTGAGGCCAGAACTGAACTCCAGTCCTCCTGACTCCGAGGCTGGCGCTTTACTGCACCACCTAGCTGCCCCATATGCCAACAATTTCTGTCACAAACATTGGACAAGTGATATGAAGAACTCTGATGGTATCCTCCCAACTGTCAATATAGCCTTGCCTTAATTCATTAAATCAGCATTTATTTATTGTACCAGGCACTGTGATAGACAGTGGGCATACAAAGGAAAATACCCTCAAAAAGCTTGTGTTCTATTAGGGGAAATAGCATGCACATAAAAATCTAAAAACAAAATATAGACAATGTAATATTCATAGGGAGGGCAATAGCAAGGGAGATGGAAGAGACCAGGATAGGCTTCCGGTAGGAGGCCGCACTTGAGCTGAGTTTTGAAGAAAGCTAGTGAAGTGGAGGTGAGGGAGGAGGGCATTCCAAGTTTTATGAGAACAAATTTTAGGTACAGAGAACAGCAAGCAAGTCAGTTTAACTAGAATGTGGAGTGTGTGGGAGCAGATAACATATGATGATCCTGAAAGATAGGCTGAAACTAGGTGATGCTAAAATCCATATGGAGAGGTTTGTATTTCATTCTAGAGCCAAGAGGAAGTCATGGGAACTTCTGGAACAGAGAAATTATGTCGTTAGGTCTGTGTTTAGGAATATCACTTTGTCAGCTGTCTGGAGGATGGCCTGTAGTGGGGAGATCTTTTGAAGTAGGGAGATCAGTTAAGGGTATATTGCAATGGGGGCAGCTAGGTGGCACAGTGAATAGATCACTGACCCTGGAGGCAAGAGGACCTGAGTTCAAATCCAGCCTCAGACACTTAACACTTACTTGCCTTGTGACCTTGGGCAAGTCACTTCACCCCAATTGCCCTGACTTCCCCCTCCAAAAGAGCAAAAAAAAACCCAAAAAGGAGTATATTGCAATAGTCCAGGTGAAAAGTGATGAAGACCTAAACTAGGGTTCAAGTTTTATGAGTGAATAGAAGGTAATGGATGTGAGCTAAATTATGGAGGTAGCATTTGGATGTGAGTGGTGAAGGACTGGGAGAGTGGAAGATGATGCCAAGGTTGTGAAACAATGATTAGAATGATGATGTTGCCCTCTATAGAAATTGGGAGAGAGATGAGTTTGAGAAGAAATAAAATATGTTCAAGTTTGGATGTGATGAATTAGAGATACCTATGAAATATCCAATTGGAGATGTCCAATAAGCAGTTAATGTGGGACTGAAATTTGAGAGAGATTAGGATCAAAACATGAAAGAGGACAAAGGTTTGTAGACTACTCTGAAGCCTTAGGCCACTATACCATTGATATTTTCTTCTAGGAGAGTCAGAAGGTACTAGCTGTGGAGAGAGAGAGAGAGAGAGAGAGAGAGAGAGAGAGAGAGAGAGAGAG
>NW_027187372.1:26259235-26261672 GCF_028583685.1 Petaurus breviceps papuanus
GAGAGAGAGAGAGAGAGAGAGAGAGAGAGAGAGAGAGAGAGAGAGAGCGAGAGAGAGAGAGAGAGAGAGAGAGAGAGAGAGAGAGAGAGAGAGACTATATCTTAGGACATAGGAAACGACAAGTTGCCAATATAGAAATTATTTCAAAAATCAGATGTTTCTGTGCATTCAACTCACCAATCAATCAATTAATCAACAAACATTTGTTAAATGCTTGCTATGTGTCAGAGAGTGTTCTATGTCCTCTAATCATCAACTGATTGGAATAGCATTCAAAATCAATACCCAATTAGACAGAAGGACAAAAGTAAGAAGACTGTGTGATAAAGTCAGAACTAATCCAATCTGTTTAAACCTCTGGAAAATGAATACAAGTAAAGATAATGGCTCTATCACACTTTCTTAGGGAAGTTGATAGTTACTACAGTGAAGACTGAGAAGGAGCCTCAGTCACCACAGCCAGAAAACATTTGATCATTGAAAGTAGAGACACAGCCACTAAAGACATCATCAAGTAGTGGTATTTTCCCTTCCCTTCTTAACATAGTTGCATTGGTTTTGTTCATGCAAGAGCTTTTAAATGTAATTGAAATGAACTATTTTGTCATTTGTGATTGCCTCTATCACTTGTTCATTTTCAAAATATTATAGATGAGTAATATTGCTTTACAAAATGGAAAGCTAGTATTTCTAGGGCTATCCATTCTCATCTCAATCCAACAACTCCCAACTTCTTACTTTGACTGATATGGATGTCTGTTGACAAGAAGTTAGTGAACTATGGACAAACATCACATGTTGATAGCTTCTAGGAACTAACATAAATATAGACAAATTACAATAGAGAAATTGCCAAAGCATGACTAAATTCTCCAAAAAAGAATTGCAAACCATAAACAATTATGTGAAAGATTTGTTCAAAGTACTAATAATAAATATAAACTAAAACCACTCCAAGGTTTATCTCACATCCAGTAAATTTTCAAAGATCATTAAAAAAATTAGAAAAAGTCCAAATTGGAATAGTTACAGAAAGACGTACTAACTCTATTGGTGCAGTTGTGAATTGGTTCAACCATTTTGAAAAACAATTTATAATTACACTTAGAAAATGTCCTTGACCTTTATTCTAGAGATTTCACTACCTGGCATATAACTTAAGTAAATCAAAGAAAGAAAGGTCCCATAGAAACAAAATATTTACAGAAGCAACTTTTTTGGGGGGCGGAGGAGGGGCCATAGTAAATAACTGGAAACAAAGCAGATGCCTGTTGCTTAACAAATTGTGGTACATGAATGTAATGGACTCTTGCTGTTATAAGAAATTATAAATATGGAAAATACAGGCAGTCACAGGAAGTCTTACATGATCTGATGCAAAATGAAGTAGACAGAACCAGGAAAATAATATGCACAATGACTACAACAATGTACATGGAAAGAATTGTGGGGAAAATGGGAAGAAACCAAATAGTGAGTAATTATAAAAAATTAAGCTAGTTTTTAGAGAAGCTATATTAGAATATATCTCCTCCCCTTCTTTGCAAAGGTGGGAGGCTGAGGGTGCAGTAATTTTCATAAAATGCTAGATTTATCTGTTTGAGGTAGTGGTTCCTTTTCCTTGCCTACTTTCTAACTCCTGTCTACCCACCCCCAATGCACTCCATCATTACACATACTTCATCATCCTTAGTCCCTAAACTGAAGAGTCTGCAGATTCCCATTCTAGGTCTGTCCCTTTGGCATCTGCTTTTCACTCCTCAACCTTTCCTTACTATTGGTCAGTTTCCACAGAAGGGCCCTAGTAGGCAGTAGCTTAGGAAGGAAGTAGGAGGGAGGGAGGTCAAAGGGGTGGTTAATTGATTGAATTGAAAGGCCCCGAGGTTTGGATCCACAGAGACAAAGGAATGTGATTCTCTCCCCTACCCTCCCCCCAACCCTTTCCAAGCCCAACCTTGCCCCTGGGCACCGCATTTATAACTTATTTTCCACTTCTAAGTTTCTTTGGCTGCTTCCTCTGTGTAGGAGTGGGGGTAAGCATAACTAAGAAATGAACCAGAACACCTGGATTGAAGAAATGTCTGCTATCCAACCCTTTTCCCCAACTAAAATCAGAACCCTGGAGATGATCAATTCTCTGAGGTCCAGCATAGCAGAATGGAGGGCCCTCTGTTTTCTACTTCAGAACATATTCAGCATATGATAATTACTTTCCCTCCTCCTCCTCCTTCTTTTTGTTTCTCTCTTTTGTTTCTCTCTCCCCCTCTCCCTCTCTTCTTTCTCTTACCCCCTCTCTCCTCTCTCCCTCTCTCCCTCTCTCCTCTTCACTCCCTCTCTCCTCTCCTCTCCTGTTGTCTTCTTCCTCGCGCCCTTCTCCGTCTTCTTGTCGTTCTGCGCCGTCTCCCTATCCTTTCTAACCAACTCTCTGCTCTCTACC
>NW_027187372.1:26262072-26296859 GCF_028583685.1 Petaurus breviceps papuanus
CTCTCTCTCTCTCTCTCTCTCTCTCTCTCTCTCTCTCTCTCTCTCATCTCTCTCCCTTATTTTACAGTTACAACTCAGGAAACTGAGGTGAAGGGACTCCCCAAATCACACAACTGATAAGTTTCTCAGGCAGAATTTGAACCCAGTTCTTCATGGTTCCTGGTCCACTGCCCTATCCATTATACTCACAATCCTTTGTTTTAAAAGCAAGTAAAGAAATTGAGACCCAGAGAATTGAAATGACATATCCAAGTTCACAAGATGAGTTAAAGTCAGGGCCAAGGCTAGGGGTCAGGTCTGCAGACTTATAGGCCACAATTCTTTCTATTCATGAAGCTAGATGACTCTAAAAATCAAAATGAAACCAACAAACAAAATATACAGAATGATCAGTAGAATTTTTTAGGTAATTCTGCTATATGGAAATTTATTTGGAGAAGCCAAAGGCACTAATTCAGACTTTCATAGAGAGCTTTTTTAAACTTCAAATCATTCCTGGATAGTTTCTCTAAATTTTAATGAGATAGACAATCAATCAATAAGCATTTATTAAGCACCTTCTGTATGCCAGACACAGCCTCTAGAATGCAAATCCAAAGAATAAAGCAATCCTTACTTACAAAGAGTTTATATTCTAACAAAGCAAGAAGAATTGTGAAATCCATAAGGAGAGGAATTTAAGGATAGCTGAATGGACCAAGATGCTGTCCATTGTTGCAATCTATTCTACCCCCCCCATGTGCCTGGCACATAGTAGGTGCTTAATAAATGTTTCTTGATTGAAAAAAGAAAATAGAGATAGTAGGATAAAAATTTTTATTTCAAAATAAAAAATGTTCATGTGCCTGGTCTCTTTAGTGCCTAATTAATGTTTATGAGAGCCAACAATTCTAGATTGTGTACATTTATGAAGCAGTAGAGTTGTATTTTTAATTTATGTTTTATAGTTGTAATGGTAAGAGAATTTGAAGATCCTTTCTGTCCCTTAATGGCCCTCAGCTGGAGCCCAACAAGAGAAGCTTCCTTAGGGGTGGCTTGTTTTTCAGGAAGGCTCACACCTTTTGTTACTTTGTAATTAGGCACTGGGTCACTGAAAGTTGTACCATGTTTCCCCGATAATAAGACCTATCCCGAAAATAAGCCCTCCCCTTACTGTGTAAGATTCCTCTAAAATAAGCCCTCCCCCAAAATAAGCCCTATTAAGATTGCTACTGTAGTGAAGGTGATCCCCTGCGCTACACGCTACATTACAGTACCCTCTGTATGCACTGTCCCCCCCCCCCCCGGGTGAAACGCACGCCGTGCTCCGAGCTGCATCCAATCAGAGCTGCAGCAGTGAGCGCATCATCCTGTTCTTCCCCAGTGATTTGCTTGCTGGCGCCATTGAGAGCAGTGCCGCGGAGGAGAGCTGAGGCAGGACAACATAAAAACCCGGTATGTAAGTGGGAGTGAGGGGGCATGATGGAGGATAAAAAAGGCATGATGGAAGAAAAAAGAAGAACTCAGGGGGCAATGATGGAGTGAAAAGAAGGACTGATGGTCATAATTTTATTATTCTGTCTGTTTTGACCCCCAGACATGAGTACAAAAAGGAAGAGCTACCGTATACTGTTGAGTATAAGAAAGCAATTGTAGAGGAGTCACATGACAAGAATCTTGCAGTTTTCTGTAAAGAAAAACTTTTGGATCTTCGAATGGTCAGAAAATGGAGAGCAGATTATAATAACCTCAATCAACAGGTGGATGAGGGAAAAGGGAAAAAGTGCAGGTCTGGATCAGGTCGGCAGCCCTTATATCCTGACTTGGAGATCCTCATTGGTGAATGGATTGCTGACAGGAGAGCAAAGGCCTTGGTTGTGCACAGGGCTGATATTCAAGCATTTGCCCTTTCAATGGCACCAGAGTTTGAAATGGTCTCAGAAGGATTCAAAGCATCACAACACTGGTTGGACGGTTTCCTTCAACGGTATGAACTGTCCCTAAGAAGATCAACAACACTGTTTAAGCTGGAAGATGCTGAAGTTATTAAACGTGCACTTGCATTCAAGTCCTTTATTGATAGGATCGACATTTCCAAGTACCAAACCTGCAATATGATTGCTATGGATGAAACTGCAGTGTTTATGGGACAAGGACCTCAAACAACAATTCATCACAGGGGTGCAACGTCAATCTACATTCCCACCACTGGCTATGAAAGTGCACGGGTCACCTGTGTTTTGGCAATTCGTTTGGATGGAAAGAAAGCCACACCTCTAATCATCAGTAAGGGCAAGAAAGATAAGATTGAACGTGTATCTGGCATTTACGTTCTTGAAACCGAAAAAGCCTGGTGTACACAAGCCATTATAAGAAAGTGGGTTGATTTAATGCTGCCACTTGTTAAGCGAGGTAACCAAAGAGGTCTGATAGTCTGGGATTCAGCCAGCACTCACCGCGCTAAAGAAATGAAGAACTTCCTTGCAGAGAGAAGAATAGATCAAGTAATGATTCCTGCAGGAATGACTGCCTATCTCCAGACCCTTGATATTGCAATAAAGAAGCCATTCAAGGACAATTTGCGCATGGAAGTCAATGACTACATTGAAAATAGAATGGAAAGAAATCAGCGTGGAAACTTTGTGAAGCCCTGTCTGCAAGAAGTCGTGACTTGGGTGAAGAAGTCATGGGATAAAATTACTGACAGCTGTGTCGCCAAGGCACTACGAGCAGGTTACCTGGACAAGACATATTCATTTAAAGAGAGCTATATTGCTGGACATGACAGATTGGGTCCACTTCTTCTGAAGGAAATGGAGGCACAAGACATCCAGGACGGAATTCAGGGTATGGACACTTATGACGATGTTGTTGAAGAAGATGACATGATCATTATTGAATAAAGGTACATTTTTTTTGTTCACATTTACCTGTTTATTAAAATTGCTGTCAATGTTCATTAAAATAAGCCCTTCCCTGAAAATAAGCCCTCTGGTGTTTTTCTGTCCAAAAAAAAAATAAGACGACAGTGTCTTATTATCGGGGAAACACAGTAATGTCTTCTGACCCTGGAGAAGGATATATATATACATATACATATATATATATGTATGTATATGTATGTATGTACATATGTATATATTCCCTGAGGTGAGGTTTTGCTTTGGGGCTTACTTATGGGAAGAATTGTGTGATTTGGCCAGATGAGACTCTGGGCAGCCATTGAGCCCCCTTGCTTTGAAAATCCAGACATTGGTTCATCTCTCTCTGGTGACTAATTGTATGGATGTAATGATCAGACAGCTAGAAGCCCTATCTGTTGAACTATGCTATTTTCTCTGCATGTTTTGTCTGCTTGTAACTTCTATTTGTTTTTTTTCTGAAGTTCAGGGTGCTGACTTTTTCCTCTGAACTAGGGAAATGATATATGTTAGATTAAAATAAGATTGTTAACCCTTTTTGAGTTTCTTTCCTTTAGAAAAGCAGATCAAAGAACATGTGCTAGCAGCCATCCTGGGTATGCTAGGGTGCTTGCTGTTACAATAGTACATTGAGGCCATTTATATAATTAATGCGCACAAGCCATTGATGTCAGATATGTAAGAATTTCATGAAGGAAGCGATTTAGCATAATGACAAGAAAAGACACTGGACTGAGTTACTCTGAATCTTTGGTCTACCACCAACTCCCTGTGATTGCTATTGAATCACTTTTTTCTTCTGGGATTGGACTAGGTCATCTCTAAAGTTCTTTCTACTTCTATGATTCTATCACTTCGAGAATAATATTTTAAATGGTTATAGAGAGTTATAGTGTTTGTGTCTTGGCTTTTATGATATGTTGTTGTTGGTCATATATGAGGTTTATTTGATGCTGAATCCTTGGTCAGGAACACCACCTTCAGTGATAACGTTCTATGGTAAAGTTTTATATGCTTTACAGTGGCTTACTGGAATATGGTATTTAGCCTTTTATTGTTCAGTCATTTCTTTGTGACCCCATTTGGGGTTTAATGGCAAAGATACCAGACTGGTTTGCCATTTCCTTCTTCAGCTTATTTTACAGTTGAGGCAAACAGGGTGAAGTGACTTGCCCAGGGTCACTCAGTTAGTAAATGTCTGAGGCCAGATTTGAACTCAGGAAGGTGAGTCTTCTTGACTCCAGGACCAGCACTCTATCCATTGAGCCACTTAGTTGCCTGGATTTAACCTATGCTAAGGCAAAAAAGAAAAATAAGGGGGAAAGAAGAAACAGTTCATCAAAATAACCAACATTTTGACAAGGTCTTGCATCATAGTTAATGTTAAACATCCATAATCCCCAACCACTACAGAAAAGGGAAGGAAGTAGCTTTCTTTCTATTTATATTCTTGGGAAATTATAAAGCAAAACAATGACATACTGGAGGAGGTGGCTTCCAGGTTATATTGTGGCAGAAGGCACTGGACTGACAGTATGTGCCACCCATATCTCAAGTTTAACTCCCAAGCCCATTCCTCCTCCTGACTGTAAGCTACTTAAAAGTATAGGTTATTAGCTACAGTATATGATTGTGATAGAATATTATTGTACTATAAGAAATAACAAACAAGATGATATCAGAAAAAATCTGGAAAGACTTACATGAGCTGATGCTAAGTGAAGTCAACAGAATGCTGTGCACAGTAATAGTAATATTGTACAATGAAGAACTATGAATGACCTAGCTATTCTCAGCAATACTATGATCCAAGACAATCCGGAAGGATTCATGATGAAGCACGCTGTTTCCAAAGAAAGAACTGAAATTGTTTGAATACAGAGTGAAACATGCCATTTTTCACTTTTAAAAATTCTTTTTCTTTTATTCAAGTCCTCTTGTACAAAATGACTAATATGGAAATGTTTTACATGATTACACATGTATAACCTATATCCAATTGCTTACTGTCTCAGGGAAGGGGCAGGGAAGAAGGGAGAGATATTGGAAGGATATTGGGAGAGAATTTGGAACTCAAAACTTGATAACAAATATTAAAAATGGTTTTAACATGTAATTAAGGAGAAAAAATTAAATATATACATACACATTCATACATAGATATGTGTACATAAAAAAAGAGTACAGATGGTTCTATTCATTGCATTTCTTTCTTTGTAGCTCTAGTGCCCTAGCACATAGTAAGAGCATAATAAATTCATTGTCTTCTCTGTTTTCTTCAAAGATGCTACCATTGTCTCAGTCACCATGGCTTGCAATCTTGGAGTTAAATTTATTTCCCTTTTCTTCCTCACCTCCCAAATCCAATCAGTGTTCAAATCCTGCCAATTCTACCTCCACAGTATCATTCACATCCATCCCTTTCTTTCCATACAACTAGGCTACCATCTTAGATTCAGTCTTTTCAGCCTTTTTCCTTTGCTCTTGTAATAGCTGCCTTATTGGCTTCCCTGTCTCCACTGTCTATTCCTTCTTCATTCTGTCTTCCACACAGGTGCAGAGCCATCTTTCTGAGGCACTGGATGGACCATGTCATTCACCTATTTAAAAACCTTCAAAGATTCCCTATTACTTCCGGAATAAAACATACATTTCTTACCTTGGCATTCAAAGCTCTCTATAGTTGGTTCCAACCTATCCTTCCAGCTTTATTTTATATTACTCCTTCTGTGAATTCTCCATTCTAGTCAGTCTGAATTATTGGATAGTTGATAGTTCATTTCCTTCCAGACTTGATTTTTCTGGATCTTACAATTCCCTTGTTCTTCTCTGTGTATTCGCATCAAGTTGTTAATGCAAACTTGCCTCATTCCCTTGTCAGAATCTTTATTTCTTCCAGGTTTTGCTCATGAGCCCCCTTCATGATAAAGGGTGATATCATGAATATGCTGGATAGGAAGTCAGAGCACGTGGCTTCAAATCTTGATTCTCCAATTCACTGCCATCGTCTTGAACAGATCTAACACCTCTAGATATGAAAAAGGAGGAAACTGGATTAGACAATCTCTAAGGTCCAGGTCTTAAGACTAGTCTATAAACTCTTCTGCCTAGTTACCCTAGTAGAATGCCCAGTTTCATTCAAAGCCCAGTTTAACTGTCACCCCACCAAGGAGGTCTTTAAAGACCTAGTTATTATGATTCCCCCCCCAATATTTTGATTTTTGCATTATTTTTCATACTATGTAATTTGCATATTTTATACACAACTAGGCAACCCAGTGGACAGAATTGAGGTAGATCTAAATTCAATTCAACCTTAGACATGTAGTAGCTGTGCAACCCAGGGTAAGTCATTTAACCTCTGCTCAGTTTTCTCATCTGTAAAACGGGGATAAAATAATACTAACCTCTCAGGATTGTTTAGAAGATCAAATGAGATATTCAGAAAGTGCTTTGCAAACCTTGATACTATATATAAATGCTAGTTCTTATGAGCCTGTTCAAGACTAGGGAGATGATAGGTTTAATTTCCCACATAGGGAACAGAAATCAGGCCGGTTTAACTGGAATATGGAGTGTGTGAAGGTACATAAAGTACAGCACCACACTGGGAGAAGGAATGGATGAGTCATAGACAATATTGCTGGAGGGAATACCTACAATGAAAATTCTGGTCCATAGATATAACAGGTACCGTGACTGCAGTGATGAGAGAAATCATAATAGCGGAGAAACGCAGTACCAAATAATCTAGTGATATATGTTCATAAGAATTAACCTGAGTCATCAAAAAAACCCCTTAATGCTTAGTAAGTAACCTCTATTGAATAAAGACAGCAAGGTATAATAGCAAAAGTGCTGGATGAAGAAAAAAGACACGTGTTCTGTCCTTTACAAACTGTTTGGCAATGGGTAGATCACCTACCCTCTCTGACACTCAGTTTCCTCATCTGTTAAATGAGGAGGACCTCTAAGGTCTTTTCCAATTCCAAGGCCTGTGATCAATCCTGTAAACCTCTCTGAGCCTCAGTTTCCTCTTCTGTAGAAAAAGGACATTAACACTTGTCATACTTTAGTTATATGGTAGTTTGAGGTCAAATGAGATATACTTGTGAAAGTAATTCATTTAAATTCCCTTAACCTAATGTTTATTATTACTAATTAATTACTATTAAGAAATTCTTTTGGAATTGAACCATTTTGTAAACTACATAGTGCTATACAAATATTCAGCATGCTTTTTAGCAGAATTCCTTAAAAAAATTTTTTTAGAAAGTTTTGATACTTTAAGGGACAAGCTAAATTTATCAGAAAAATTAACTCATATAGAATAGCTAATTTCTGAAAGATATAAGATACAGAAGATGCTGATTTGTGTCAAACAGCCAACCAACAAGCATTTATTGAATACCTGTTATGTTCTAGGTACCATACAAGATGTGGGGAAACAATGACAGAAGCAAAAGTCCTTCTCCTCCAAGAGCTTGCATTTTTTGGGAGAGATAACATATACACACATACAAGCACATGCAAAATATATATGTAGCCCTGTAAGTTCTGAGGATCCTCATCCCAACTTCCACTCCTGTGGGTGAAATGGGTTCCCAGAGCTAGGCTAGTTACATCTCCCTCCCAGAATTCTAGAGGTACCCATAACATGCCCCAAGTGGTAATTCTTTAATGCCATTGTTTCAAGCCCCCATTGGTATGCTTCCAGCCAAGCTTATCAGTCAAGAATCCTTTAGTTAGACAACCTTAAGTAACTTTTAGAAAAAGATCTGGTTTTCCTCCTTCCCCAGCTCATACAGCAATAATAGTTGGTACAGAACACTCCTTCTTCCCCCCTTTTCCAAGGATATGCCTCCTTATACATTCATAGTCCAGGAGAAAATAGGCTCAAGCTTAGAGACCATATGTGATCGAGTTAACTAACAGATCCTGGTTGCCAGAAGTCATTTTCTTACATTTATGGCATGCTCAGGATGTTACCCTTAATCATGGTATAACACTTTATTTGGCTCCTTAGAGATCCATGAGTCAAGTCTTTCCTTAGCTCCCAATGAAGTAGTCGTTGCTGCTAACTGGCTCAGAGATGCCATTTAGGACACTGACGTCTTGATGGGGAAATCCAATGTTCTTTGGACCCTTCAAAACTGTCGAGGTCTTTTTCTGGTCAAAAAAGCCTGGTGCAAGAGAACTGACAAGACTGAGACCAAGGCCAAGGTGTCTCTTTTCCCCCAGAGCATTCCTTCTCAAGGATGTGCTAGAAAATCACTTGCTCCCATTTCAATAATATTAATATAAAATATATTATCAGTCAATATATTATTATGTTAAATAATATATTTATATATTATCAATCAACATAATACAAATATAATATATTTGTTCCTATTCTGTATGACTGCATATATATATATATATATCTGATATCATATTGCTTACCTTCTCAGTGGGCTGTAAGGCAGGAGCTGGAGGGAGGGAGAGAACATAAAACTCAAAATTTTGAAAAAATGTTAAAAATAAATTAATAATAATAATTTAAAAAATAAAAGGCTCCCATTCTAGTTAACTTGATACTTTCATATAGAATCTATTTATATAGAACAAAATCTTACAGCCAATTGGAACAGACTTCTTGTCTTTTATTTCATTAAATGGGTTTCAAAGATTTTTTTTTAAACTTAGTCTAAGATATTTTGCTTGTCTGACTTGATTGAGATGTGTTTTAATCTAGTTAGTGCATCAGACCAAAATGGTAGAGTGGTTTTAACCCCACCCCTACAAGGTAATTTTTTTGGGGGGGAGGGGAATGACACTAATAGTTGGAGTACCAGAAGTGTCCCAGGAGTTAGTGTTGGAGCTGAACTTTGAAGGAATTTACTCAGCTTAGTTTTAAAAACTGCACTAAGACTTTTGGGACATAGTCCATGTACAAAAATTTTTATAGTATCTCTTTTCATTGCAACCTAAAATTGGAAACTGAGATGTCTTCCCATTGGGGAATGGCTAAACAAATTGCAGTTACATGAATGTAATGAGGTATTTTTGCTCTGTAAGAAATGGTGGAATGGGGGCAGCTAGGTGGTGCATTGAATAGAATACGGGCCCTGGAGTCAGAAGGACCTGAGTTCCAATCCGGCCTCAGACACTTAACACAAAAAAACTAGCCGTGTGACCCTGGGCAAGTCACAACCCCAAATTGCCCTCCCCCCCAAAAAGAAATGATGGAATGGACAATTTTAAAGGAAACAGAGAAGACCTAGATGAACAAATGGAGGGCAAAAATGAGCAGAATGAGAATGTTTATATAATGATCACAACATTGGAGAGAAAAGAGCAACTTTGAAATATTTTTTAAATTATTTTTTAATTAATTTATTTTTAGTTTTCAACAACATTTCCACAACATTTTGAGTTACAAATTTTCTCCCCATCTTTACCCTACCCCACCCCAAAATAACAAGCCTACTGAATACCTCTTCCCCAATCTGCTCTCTCTTATATCCTCCCCCACCCCTACCACCAACTTCCTAGTAGGGAAAGAGGGATTTCTATACCTCAGTGCCTGTATATCTTATTTCCCAGTTGCATATTTAAAAAACCACAATTTTTTAAACATTTGTTTTTAAAACTTTGAGTTCCAGATTCTTACCCTTCTTCCCTCTTCACCCATCCCCACTGGGAAGATAAGCAATTCAATATAAGCTGTACATGTGCAGCTACACAAAACATTTCCATAGTAGTTATATTGTGAAAGACTAACTATATTTCCCTTCATCCTATCCCTCCCCCCACTTATTCTGTTTTCTCCTTTGACCCTGTCCCTTTACAAAAGTGTTTGCTTCTGCCTACCCTCTCCCCCAATCTGCCCTTCCTTCTATCATCCCCTTGTTACCACCTTCCCCCCTATTTTCCTGTAGGGTAAGATAACCCTTTGAATGTATATATTATTCCCTCCTTAAGCCAAATTCAATGAGAGTAGGTTGACCCATTCCCCTTTACCTTCCTGTTCTTCCCCTTCATTGTAACAGTTTTCTCTTGCCTCTTTTATATGAGATAATTTGCCCTAATCTCTCTCTCCCTTTCTCCTTCTTCCAATATATTCCTCTCTCACCTTTTAATTTTATGTTTTTAGATATAATCCCTTCATATTCAACTCATCCTGTGCCCTCTGTCTATGTATACATGTACATACATATGCACATACTCACATATATATTTATACATACATACATACATACACCCTCCTATACATACATATATATGTATGTATAGATATATATTCCCTTCAACTATCCTCATACTGAAAAAAGTCTTCTGAGTTATAATTATAATTTTTCCATGTAGGAATGTAAATTGTTCAACTTTATAATAAGTTCCTTATGATTTCTTTTTCCTCTTTACCTTCTCATGTTTCTCTTGCTTCTTACATTTGAAAGTCAAATTTTCTGTTCAGCTCTGGTTTTTTCATCAACAATGCTTGAAAATCCTCTATTTCATTGAATGGCCATATTTTTCCCTGAAGCATTATACTCAGTTTTGCTGGCTAAGTTATTCTTGGTTTTAATCCTAACTCCTTTGGCCTTCGGAATATCATATTCCAAGCCCTTCGATCCCTTAATGTAGAAGCTGCTATTTCTTGTGTTGTCCTGACTGTGTTTCCACAATACTCAAATTGTTTCTTTCTGACTGCAGGGGCTGGACCACTCTCTTCTGTCCCCCTGTTCTGACGGAGTTCCCCACTGACCTTTTACTTTGTCTTTGGTGTTTATGGGTTGAGAAATCTGAAAACTGCCACAGCTGCTGGTGATTTACTCTCCTGAAGTCTGCTCTGGCCACCGCTGGTTGGGGCTACCCTGGGGCCGGAACTGCACTGCTCATACAAGACTGCACTTGGCTCCCAGTCTGGTGTGATAGACCCTTCCTGTCAGCCTGCCGGGCTGCTGTCAAGGGAAGATTTGTTTCTCTCTGTCACTTTGTGAGTTCTGTAGCTCGAAAATTTGTTTAGAGTCATATTTTACAGGTATTGGAGGTGGTTGGAGCCAGACCTGTGTGGAGGTCCTGTTTTTACTCCACCATCTTGGCTCCACCCCCTGAAAGTTTTTAAAATTCTGATAAATACGATGCTAAACCAAAAGTCCAAAAGAATGAAGATGAAGCCTTCTGATCACCTTCTGTCAGAGAGCTGATGAATTTAAAATGAAGAAAGAGACATATGTTTTCAGATGTGGCTAACCTAGGAGTTTGACTTGATGGGCTACACAGTTATACCTTCAGACTTTATTTTTTTAGTTTTTTTTTAATTGCTCAATGGGGAGTAGAGTAATAGGAAGGAGAATTTAATAAAAATGTGTGTTCATTTAAAACATTAAGAAAAAAGCAAAATAAATACAAATTAATTTTTTTTGGTGGGGGGAGAGGTGGATATGCAGCTAGAAGGGATCAGTCAAAAATCAGTATGCCATGTGCCAAAAAAAAAAAAAAAGAAGTGTTTGGCCCTGCCACCATAAGAACCTGAGTTCACATCCAGCCTTAGATACCTACCAGCTATGTGACCCTGCACAAATCCCTTAATCCCAATTGCCTCCAAAGAATAAAAATGAAAAAAAAAAAGACATGCTTATCCTATGTCTTTAAAACATTTAGCAATTATGTTTAGCAATCCATGAGTGCAAAAAAAAAAAAAAACTAACTCAATTACTTAAAAACCTTTTGTTGGAATGCTTTACACTTTTCACAGAAACTAAAATAACCTGTTGTACAATTAGTCACAAATATAGTTCTGGGTTTGGTTTTTGCACATACGCAAAAAGTATTGTCTAAAACATGTCTTCTTGCAGCAGCTAGGCTGTGCCACCACTGCGTTTGGTTGAGTTCACAGATCTGCTGTAGCCTGTAGCTTCCTGGACACTTCTCTGACTCTGCTGCTAAGTTTTGTTTCTTAATCATAATTATAGTTTTCTGCCATTGCCAGAACTACTGCTACACTGGAACCACCACAGCCACCTTGGCTTCATGCTTTGGCAAAATATTGGCTCTCACCATAAGGACCGCAGCTTCTGCTGCCAAACGTTGCTACTTTCCAAATTATGAAGACTCATTTCTGTGGTTCCAAAGTCTTTGTAGCTTCCACCACCTGGCTTGTGGAAAGCTGCCTCTGCCTCCTTCAATGGAATAGCTGCCGCTCTCACTGTAGCCATTCTCCTGGTTTCCACAACCCTGTTCACCATTTCCATAGCCTCTGAGTTCTCCATAGTAATGAGGGCCACCTCCCCCAGAGTACCATCATTGCAAAATCTATTGTAGTTTCTCCCCTTTGGACAAAACCACTGAAAATGATCACTAAAGTTTATACCATTGTCGGAGCTGTCATTTTTTTTTTTTTTGCTTTTTGGAGGGCAGTTGGGGTTAAGTGACTTGCCCAAATTCACATGGCTAGGGTTTTTTTTTTTTTTGGTGCTAAGTGTCTGAGGCTGTATTTGAACTCAGGTCCTCCTGACTCCAAGGCCAGTGCTCTATTTACTGTGCTACCTAGCCGCCCCCGGAGCTGTCATTTCTACCAAAGCTGCCATGGCCTCCCCCCAAATCCAAAGAAATACTTTGGCCTCTTTGACTAAATGAGACACTATCATCTGCTTAGGAAAGAATTTCTTTATTTCACAGTCATGGCCATTTTCAGTAGAGTATCTTTGAATGACAGTCATGGTCATTGAAAGTCACAAAAGCAAAGTCCCTCTTTCTCTCCACTGACTTAGTTGGTTGTGACTTCCATCATTCACTCTTTCCATATTGTTCAGTCATTTTTCAAGTAGTCTCCCTCATAATGTCACCCACAAAGATCTTTTCACAGTTAAATGGGCACCTGATCTTTGAGAATCCTCTCTGGAAGCAGTGCTCTTTGGTTCAACAACTCTGCTGTCTACCTTGTGAGGTCTTCTACGTGTGTCTAGCAATAGATAACAAAACCAAAGCCCCCACAACCTTGATATTTGGATCCCTCATTTTCATACAATCTGTGAGCATGCCCCATTGTGAAAAATGGCTCCTTAGACTCTCATCTATCATTTCAAAGTTCAAGATTCCAATGAAGAACTTCCATGGCTATTTGGGTTCCTTGGGAAACTCTGCCTTCAGAAAGACCAGAGTGGTGGTAGACAATTTTTTAACCTTTCCTTAATGGCTCGTGCTGTCTTCTTTGAATGTGAAAGCACCAACCACCACCCAAAAGCTATACTCATCCCCTTTATCTCACCCTTTCCTCTTTGTGTCTAGCTAGCAGGGAAATGTTTCCATGTGACATATAATCAGGAATCCTAGAAATAGGAAAAGAGGTCCTCCATAATCTTTGGTCTACTGACCATCCTCATCCTGTGCCTTTGAGGACAATTTCAGCCCATTCAAAGCCACATCACATGCTATATGTGTTTTGGGCAATTTCTGAAAAAACTAACCCTGTCTAGGCTTAAAGAATAGGTTTCCTATCTATTCTGCTATTCTAGGATGATCATCTTACTATAGATATGTCCATATCCAACTCTCCTTTTCATTGGTGATGTTAGGAGCTAGTTTGGTCTTTGAGAGACTGAATGTGCCCTCCGTCATGACAGCCCTGCTCTCTGTCCATCTCTTGCTAAGTGGCCAGAGTATACAGGATAAAATAGAGTGGACTTGATCAGCAGCTAGTCTCCTCAGATGCAAATCTATGGACCTCACTGGGGAAATAACGTCATCCTAGAGGAAGAGGTAACCATATAGAGTTCTCTCTCTCTCTCCACATATATGTGTGTGTGTGTATACATATATATATATATTATGAATCTTGTTTTAATCCTATTTGTGCTATGGGACAGTCCTAAAAAATGAGGTGATTTCTGTACAACAATGTTATTTAATAAGTGCATTTTATTGGACTTTGAATGAATTTCATATCTTCCTACACCAGATTTTCTGTTAGATGTTTCCCTGCTCATGAAAGTTTTTTTTTTCACTCCAATTTTCATATAGCTATGGTCTATATACCATTTGTTAAATTTTGTGTTTAAATATAGAAGGAGATAGTTTTGTGGAATGGAGTGTGACCTGGATTTGGGTTCAGACTGTCTCTGATACTAAGTAAGTTTTCTTACCCCCTGCCTTCTTTCCTGCTGTCTTCACACATGACCAGAGCCCTTGAAGAAAAACTTCAATTGAGCCTATCATCCCCTCAAGCTATCATCCTTTACCTCTCCTCTGATGTGTTTATCTGTGAACATCCTGTCACTCCCTGGTAGAATGTGAGCTGTTCCAGGGCAGGGGTCTGTCTCACTTGATATTTATATCTTCAGTACCCAGGATCCTGCCTGGCACATAGTAGTCAACAGATGTCTGTTGGTCTAATGACTTTTCTGAGAGCCTCAAGCAACTCTCTAAGGCTATAAATAGGTTACAATCTGCATACTTGATAAAGTATCTCTTCAGTCTGCAAGCTCCCCTTTACAACTGCAATTCATTGAAAATTAGGAGAGGCTCAGGCTAGACCTTCTCCGTCCTAACCTAGTATTTTGTTCTCTCTACACTGATCATGTAATACTATGTATGAATTATTTATATTTTTGTCTTGCCTTTCTGCTGCACTATAAGCTCCAAGGAACCAGTGTCTTATTATTTTCATTAATTCAGTAAGCATTTATTAAGACCCTACCCCCTAAGAGTTCCTGCCCTCGGGGACCTTACATTTCATTGTGAGGCAAAGACAGAAAATTAAATATAATATGTATGCAAAGAAAAAAAATTTAAGGGAAGGAGGGGTATAGCAATGGGAGTGTGGGGTTAGCAGGTTTTCTGTAAGATGTGATTCTTGATCAGAGCCTTGAAGTTAGGGATTCTTTGGGGCAGTGTAAAAGAAGAAATTCATTACAAGATGAGGGTCAGCCTTTGCAAAGGCAAGAGATAAAGTGCTGTGTATGAAGACAAGCAAGCAGTCCAGGATGGCAAGAAGGCTGAGTGCCAGGAAAAGTAATGTATGATAAGGCTGGGAAAACAGGCTAGGGTCAGATTGGGAATGGTTTTAAAGGCCAAGCAGAAGAGTTTGTATTTATCCTAATTTTGCTCTCTGTCCCCACCTATCACAAGGCTTCCTACACAGTAGGTATTTAATAAAGGCTTATTTCCTTGAATTTAATTATGTCCTTCTTCTTCCCATCAGATGGGCTGATTGGTAGCTAGATCCCAAAGGATACAGATTGAGTCTCCTTCCTCAGACAGAGCATTCTACAAACAGGCTTTCTACAATCAGTCATTCAACTAGCATTTATTAATTATTTGCTGTGGGTCAGTCATTGTGCCAAACTCCCAGGAACACAAGAACTGCTGCAATCTGTCCCTATCACCATTGTTAGGAGCTATTCCCTTTCTCAGGACTCAGCTCAACAGTCACTTCCCTTGTAAACCTTGCCTTTATCTTTGCTGAGGAAAGCAACCTGGAGCTCTTAGACCCCACCATAGTCTTCCTAGTTTTATCCTTAGCCATGTACTTTTCCTGTCTTCCATGTATACCATAACTTCCTGGAGGATAGGAATTGTGTCTTTTTCATCTTTGAATTTCCAGGCCTAGCAGTGCCTTGCACATAGTAGGCATATAAATTAATGCCCACAACAGATTCGTGGACGCTGGGGGTGGGAGCCCCTCAACCCATTTTCCTCAACGAAATGGACTCTATTTTCCCCATCTGTGATTTCTCAGACCAGGAGATCCTAAAGAGAGAAGGTGGATTTTGTTCCAAGTGAGCATTCGGTATTGGGGCTTATGGCCTGTGTCTCTCTGTCCCGCAAAGCCAGGAGAGAGGAAACCGATGCTTTCGAATGTACTAAGCACATATTCAAGCACATTTTTTCCCGGTGAGCAGGCGGGGGCATGGCCCCAGGGGCGTATCCCCTCCATCCCTTTTAGCTTTTCAGGTGAACACGCACTGTCCCCCGGCCACCTTCTCCACCCTCTCTGCCTGTGTTCAATTTCTTGCCAGTTAGGAGAAGGAAGGAGACGCAGAAGAGAGAGGGTTAATCCGAATCACAAGCAGGGCACCCAGCCCTGCCCCCAGGAGGGCTCTCCAAGCCGGTGCTGCCCCGCAGCACCTGTGCAGGAGCCAGACAGTGGAGGGGAGTGGGTGGTGCAGGGCAGACGGCGGTATATCCAGTCTGACAGAGGGCGGGTCTCCTCAGAGCCAGGCGAGGGAGGAGGCAGCACGTAGCAGCTGCCCGAAGCAGGTACATCGTCGGGACCCTCTATGGGCATAGGGAGCCGCTGAGAGTGAGAGAAGCACCAGCTCGGGCCCTCCTCTGCCACTTCGCCTCCAGTTCAGCACCTTGCCGGTCTCTCCCCACACCTAGCCCTGCGCCTCCAGCCACCATGACCCTGAATCACTCTCCGCTCAAGACCGCCCTGGCCTATGAGTGCTTCCAGGACCAGGACAACTCCACGCTGGCTTTGCCGTCGGATCAGAAGATGAAGACCGGCACATCGGGGAACCAGCGGGTGCAGGAGCAGGTGATGATGACGGTTAAGCGGCAGAAGCCCAAGTCCTCCCAGTCCTCCACCCTGACCCATTCCAACCGAGGTAAGGAGCCCGCACGTCCGCCCTGGAAGGCTGGAGTTGCACCTTTGCGGCCCCAGCTCCGGCGCTGCGGGGGGACAGCTGGACAACACCGGGCTGTGTCGCAGCGTGGGTGCGCCTGACCGCGATGGGACTCAATGGAGCTCCCTCACTCGGGGTGGGAGGTGGCGGGGGGAGCCAGAAAGAAGGCATAGATAGGCTTTTTTTTTTTTTTTTTTGAGGGGGTTGGTGGTTGGTGGAAGTGGAGGAGCGGAGGTCAGGCTTTCTAGTGCTGGGTTGGGGTTTGGACGGGGTGGCCGGGAGGAGACCGGGCAGGACTGGACGGAAGCCGGCAGCCACGGCCCCACACTTCCGTGTCCTTCAGAGGCTAGCCTAGATGGATGCCGCAAAGTGCAGGGAACAAGAGTCTTATTTGAGTTCAAATCTTGTCTGGTGAGTTTGTGCTAGATGAGGACGGTTGAACTAAGGCTGTCTGAAGGACTAAACAAAGGACCTGCCCAGTCCTAAGTCCTCTGGATCCTGGAAAATATAGCCGAGATTGGAGCTCGGCTTTGTCGGTCGGTGTGAATGCGGAGAAAAGCAGCGTCGCTTCCCGGGGCTTGGAGACATAGGGAGGTAGCCAGCTCCCCAAG
Organism: Petaurus breviceps papuanus; assembly: GCF_028583685.1. Classification (NCBI taxonomy): domain Eukaryota; kingdom Metazoa; phylum Chordata; class Mammalia; order Diprotodontia; family Petauridae; genus Petaurus; species Petaurus breviceps. Next base: position 26,279,197 of record NW_027187372.1, read on the forward strand.
TTGTTGGGGGAGCACTCTGTAATGCAGTCCCGAGGGAAGCTCTTCCCCAAACTCCGGCGCTTAGATGGGAGAACTTGAAGGGGACCTTTTATTCCGCTTTCTACCAGCTAACTTCTCCGTTCTTGGGACAAATAGGGAGCTGTTCCTCGACCTCCCATTTGTCCTGGAAAAGTGGAGAGGAAAAACAACAAGCTCATGCACCTCTCTGACAGCGTTTTCCTCACAAACAAGACGGTGAGGTGGATAGTGAAAATATTATTTCCAGTTTACAGATGAGGAAACTGAGGCTTTCAGACTAAGGAACTTGTCAGTGATCATCCATCACAATAGGTTTTAAGTCAGGGTCGTCCTGACTCCAAGTCCAGGACTCTTTTGTGCTGTCTCAGCAACTTCCCTTGAGGATTCGGGTTTGTCTTCAGCTGGTAGAGGGACATGAATCTGGGCTTCCCTAAAGGCGCTGAGAGGGATGGGACTTAGAAGGTTAGTGATGCTTGTTGGGCGGTGTTCCGCGTGGAACCGTGGCCAGAGAAGCACCTCACTCATGGGAAAGCCAGGGAGGGAAGTTGTGGGTTTGAATGTGCTTTCTGGAGCCTCTGCTGTCCTGAGGAAGGGAGGGAGGACGGTGAGGGGCATCGAATTCATGATCTATCTATCCTTTTACCAGCTCCTCTGCTCCCTTCCCTCTATTTCTCGAGTCCCACAGTGACCTCCTCTCAGCCCCACCCAGCCCAGCGAGTTTATGCTGAATGAGGCTCTAGGGAGCTCAAAGCATGGGAGGGGCAGGAGCTTCAGGTCTAGCTCTACAATGGAAGCCATTGGGACAAGTCATTTTCCTAGGCTAGCTAAGAAGCCCTAAATCTGGATGAGGGTGTAACCACTATAGTGTCTCCAAGACACAGGGAGATGTAAAGGAAGGGACTAGGTTGGCAATTTTCAGGAATTTGATTGCATTTTCTATTGTTTTTGACATTAAATACACAGAAATAGCAAGGATATCTTGTATTTAAAATGCAAGTAAATTAATATAAAAAAAATTAAACTGTATTATTGAATTTAAATTTCTTGAAGGTCTAATTAGGGTGCTTGATAGAATGGTCCAGAAGTTCACATCAGTCAGCCAACAATCTAACCCAGGATCGATCTTCCATCATGGGCAAACCTCCGACCTGTGCTGGCGGAGGGCAGAGAGATGAGTGAGAGACAGTCCTTGGTCTCAGAGAGCCTATGCTTTTATGTTTCTTCTCGGGTTCCTTTAGCAGCAAAGTCCAAGCATCCAGGGTGGGAAGGGAAGGAAGGGAAAACCAAAAAAAAGATGTTTGGGTCTCCCTATCGCCAGAATCTGTAGGTCTCTTTTTCTCTTTAGGGTTTCCAGTTCTAATCTCAAAGGTCTCACTGTTCAGTGAAGCTTGCCCCTAAAATAGTATTGAGCTGTTTGAAAATGGAATGGATACCTCCTGGGGCTACATCAATATTACATCTTTGCAATTCTCCAAGAAACTTGGAAGACTAATGCTGCCTTCTTACCTCAAACTGAAACTGTCCACCACAGTATGGAGATTTTGTACCATTCACTTTTCTTTCTTTTCCCTTATTCTCCCCTCAGCTCAAGGTGGATTTTTTTTGTTTGTTTGCCACAGTCAATCCAATCTACTGTTACTGTATGTGGTGCCGTTCTTCCCTTTTCCTTTTCTAAGGCTCCTTCAAGGTTACATAAACCATTCTTCCTGGGAAGTTTTCCCCATTCTGCCAAACTCTTCTGCTTATAGATGACTTTCCCACACTAGCTCAGCTTACTCCATTAAGATCTATTTGGCCCCAACCCTCGGACCACTCTAAATATTGATTCCAGTTACATATTTAGGTTGCTATATGCTTGAAACTATTTGTTGCTTGCTTATGTGTTGGCTATATTGCTGGTGCTTGTATCTACATATGAATACATATGTATTCTGCCACCTCCATCACACTGGGAGACTTCTAAATAGAGGGACCGAGTCTCTTCCTTTCTCTGGTTCCACCAGCAGCCTCACAGCAGAGGCTTTGGGGGGGTTCAGTGCATAGTGTTAAGACTACTTACACTGATTTCCTCTCTTGAATGTCTGCTCCCCAGTACTTGTGGCTTTCTACTCCTGAGAAAAGTTTCCCGAATAAAAGACCAGTTTCCCCAGTGGTATCTAGATTGGAAAACGTTTGTTGGGTTAATTGGAGCTGGTGTTTCTGGTTTATCTGGCTCTTCTCAACTGATTTTTTTTAACTACTCTTGTCAAAAAGCAACCCCAAAAGGGTCCCAACCGTGTAAGTATCAGAGATCTGGAGTTGAAAGCAACCTGAGAGGTCATCTAGTTCAACTGCCTCATTTTCTAAATGAGGAAACTGAAACCAGAGAAAAAATTTCATGACTTGTCCAAACTCACACTGGTAGCAAGAATCAGTTAGGATTTGAACTCAGGTCTCATGACTCCAAGTTAAATACTTTTCCCACTGAATCAACTTTTTTGGTTTCATCTTCTATTCTTTCTAATCCCTTATTCCTACTGGATGTTCCCAGAGCCTATTATCCAATATCTGTCCTAAGTGCCATTCTTTTGTTCCTAGGAGGCAAGGGAAGAATCAAGTCTTGGTTCTACTCCCTTGATTGTTCAGAGAAAGTGGAAAGATTCCATTTTTTCTTTTTTCTTTTGTTTTTTGGAGGGCAGTTGGGGTTAAGTGACTTGCCCAAAGTCACATGGCTAGTAAGTGTATCAAGTGTCTGAGGCCCAATTTGAACTCGAGTCCTCCTGACTCCAGGGCCAGTGCTCTATTCACTGCACCACCTAGCTGCCCCCCATTTTTTTCTTTAGAGGAGACATTAGCCACCTCCAAGAAGTGTCTGAGTCATTTGTTTCCAGGAATTAGATGAACCTGGGTCCTATTTGAGGGGAACATAGCTGGTATGCAGAGAATATGTTTCAAGTTTTGCCCAACTTGCTCATGTCATTAATCTAATTGTTTTACTTCTCCCTATTGTAGAGGTGAATTGATTGATAGAATTCTTTTGCAGACCCCCAAACAACATTTTTTTTTATTTTTGAAAGGCAATAGGGTGGGTTCATCTGCCTGGAGAACTGGGCACTCCCAGGATGCCAAGCCACTGAATCTTTCTCCCTCTGATACCAGGGAAAATGGCAAATAGTGAAAGACCCTGTAAACATAGTCCATTAACTGCCTTGCTAGTCCTTTTATCAAAGAGCTCTCTAACTCCCTATTTTCTGACTACTCAAACTCTATGCCAAGGTATCTTTATGTTATTGAAACCAAATTTTAGATGTTAGGGAAGGGGAAGGGAAAAGGGGGCTCCATGAGGAGAACTAGGCACTAAATCTGAGATACTGGGTGGGGCCAGGCACCTAATTCTCCCTCCCTCAGTCCCTTATCCCTGACCCTCCTTCACTCTCATTAGGGTCATTGATGCAGACAAGGGGGTTATGATTCAGGTCTGTTTAGACTGAGACTGCCTCCCTGGAGGCTTAGAGGACTGAGTCAAACTCACTTCAAAGAACTTACTTGCTTTTCCCCCTTATGAACTCAGGGTTCTGAGTGGGGAGTGGCTATGGGGAGCTGATCATTTGGGTGAATGAGCCAGAAACAGCAGCTGGGCTCACATTAATCAGTAAGGACACTCACTAATGGCTCATGGGGATGTGGATTGTGTAGCCTCGGGACCCTTCCCCCCACCCTATCCCTCTAGACCACATTCCACTTCCTTTCCTTGACCGTGTATCTCATTGTTGGTCTCTGATCCTCTCTGACAGTAAAAGCTATGTCTTTCAAGACCCATTGGCATAGTTGGAGGAACTTCTCCTTCCCTCTCAGCATAGGCCAGTCTGCATGTGAAGTAATTAGGCAAGAAGGTGGGGAATGTGACTGGCTCTTGGGAGATACTCCATGAGGAGAGCTGTTTATTAAGGGATTGTGCTCAAGGACCCAGAGGAAGCTTCAACCTGGGAAGAGTTACTATAGTATATATGTGTGTATCTAAATATAATCTATCTTACCTAAATGTCTATCATCTATCTAAATATCTCTATCTATCTGTCTGTCTATTTGGAGAGGAGTTCCAGCGTAGATCAACAGAGGATCTGCACTTATTTTATTAGGGAATTTCCTAGGAAGGGATTAAATGACTTGCCCAGGGTCACACAGCCAGCATGTGCCTTGGAGACTCTTCTCTTTGGGGTTTTATTTCAAACATCTTTTTTATCTCCCTTCACCATCCCATTACCATCCCCTGCCAACTTTGAGGCACAGTAGAATTTGTAATGTCTTAGAATCCTAGATTGTAGAGCTAGAAGGCATCTGAGAAACCATCTAGCATAACTTCCCTCATTTTACAGATGAGGAAACTGAGACCCACAAAGTTGGTGATTTGTTAAGTCCCACAGCTAAAGCTAGGATCTGAACCTTGGTATCCTGCCTCCAAATATGGTCCTTTTACCAGTTCACTACTCTAGAGTCTGACCTAAATCACACTCACTACAAATGAAAACATTCCACACTACTTCCAGGAGGCTTAATTGGATGAACTTCCCATTTTGCATTTCATTATCCTGGCTTTATTAAATGAGCTGCTGACAGTAATCCTTTTGAGCCCATGGACTGAGTCTTTCTCAGTCCTTCCTTTTCAGAAACACTATTTCCCAAGGAATAAAAAGCTTCATTTCCTAGACTTGACTCCAGAGTCTGAATCTCCAAACATAAGTGTCTCCATTGATTTTTCTCTGTGACTGGGGGCAGGGTGGAGTTTCTACCTCTTTGAATGCTTTTCACCTGTGTAAGTGCTGCTTACAAATGCCTGTGTATCATGCCTCAGTCCATACTCTCCTGAGTGTAGAGCACATTGAGTGCTTTTGAAAGTTGTCTATTTTTGTTGAAACTCACAAGTGCAATCCAGTTGATAGTAAATTTAAAGGCGATCCCTTCCTTCTCTCCTTTGGGGAAAAATATTTTGAGGAGACTAGGTCTGAGATAGAAAATAGGAAAAAGGGATGGTCCTCAAGTCTCTTCCTCTGGCATCTTTATTTTAGCAATGGGATTTGCCGATCTCACTCCAGATAAACTCAATTTTCTTCAGAAAAGAACTTGTCTTAAAGTTAAGCTTTCAATCAGAATTTCCTCTGGCCTGTTCCAACGCATGCAAAAATGCAGGGCATTCAAGGGTGTTTCACAGGAGATGACTTTTCTGTGTATCCTGCTCTCCTGCTAAGTCAGCTTGGCAATGACTAAAGTACCAGTTTGCCCCACCAATTATGAAAATCAATGGGGCAATTGTTCTGGAATTAAAGTAATCTTGTGATGCCATTCTGGGGAAAGGCATGACCGTATAGGTGTGGTAGATCGATAGGAGAAAGTGGAAGACATTTTAAACTAAAAAGTGTAGAGTCTTTCACACACCACTCATAATAACTGGCATTTATAGAGTAACCAAATGCTTGTAAAGTGTTTTGTGCACATTATCTCCTTTGACCCTCACAACAACCCTCTGAGATAAGCTCCACAGATATTATTACCTCCTTTTTACAGATAAGGAAACTGAGGTCAAGAGAGGTTAATCAGCACTTTTTTTTTTTTTAAACTCAGTGATGCTACATGAGAGGTGAGTTCTGCCTCCCGTTCTACCCATGCAGACTTTTTAGGCATGGAAAACTGGAGGCTGCCCCTGGCCCTACAAGGCCTCTCCACTATCCTCAGCCCCTCAGGCCCACCAGCGAAGAATGGATGAAGAGGAAAGAGAAACAAGACAACAGTAACTATGGGAAGGCACAAGTCCTAGCAAAGCCCAACTGAGTCACGTGGCATGAACGAAGGAATGTAGGCTTCAATGGGCCCATTTGTTTCCATCTTTCTATTTCATATATGTGCCCCCAAAAAGGAGGGAGGGGAAAAAAGAGAGGAAAACTATGGTAACAACCATACCAAAGCACGTGGTGAATTTGTACTGAACTCCTTGGCTCCTTCTAGAGTTCCCGGAAGCTTACTGAATGGGGAGGCCATTTAAATTGAGACTCCCCAGACTCCTGGGCTGGAAGGGAACATGTGAGGTTGTCTGGCTCATTGCCCTCCCTCCAAGTGCCTAAATCACCCCCCACAAACATCTGCTTCCCCAGTTCCAAAACTCCAGAGGGAGAGTTTTCATTTGCCTTTGGAGTACATTTGTTACCAGGCTTCACAAGTTCTTTGTGATATCTCACCTGGATCCCTCTCACTACAACACTCAACCTCTTTTTGGCCCTGATTTCAGTGCACACATGGACTACTGTTCACCATTCCCTCTGAATGACATCATCATTGACATCATCAGGGGAAAGGAGCTGATATTTTCAGAGCTGAGAGAGATTGCTCCTCTGAGGGAGAGAAGAACTCCCAATGTCTGAATCTGAGCTCTAGGAGCTTTTTTTTTTTTTAATATTTTGATAACTATGTATTTCAACATAATTGTTTTTCTTTGTAATCCTAGGTATGTCATATTATTCATTTAGAAATATATTATGAGAAATAGTGCATAGGCTTCACCAGATTGCCAGAGGGTTCATGAAAATAGGAAAAGGGATGGTCTTCAAGTGTCTTCCTCTGGCAACTTAATTTTAGCAATATAATTTGTTGATCTTGCTCCAGATGAACTCGATTTTCTTCAGAAAAGAATTTATCTTAAAGTTAAGGCTTCATCAGAAAAATATTAAGAACTCCTGTTTTAGAGAGAATAGACATACCCTAATTCCATGAACTAGAATTTCAAAGCAAAGTTGAGTTTAGCTACAGCTTTAAAAATTCTGGAAGAGTCAGGCCCTCTTCGGAGTCAAGATATTCATTTGTGAAATCTGTTTCAAACTTGGGCTGCTCCTTTGAAGAACTACATGGGGATCTTGGACACCAGGATTTTCTCTGTCAGTTACACCCCTGTCCTGAATACTTCTGGTGTGTAGAGTCTAGTCCTGGAAGATCCAGAGAAATTCAGCTCCTGCTTTTGGGGAATTCCCAGCTTGATGGGAGAGATGAAGAAAAAATTCCTAACAACTAGGATGATTTAAGAGTGGGATGGGCTGCCCTCATTTGGGGACTTTGGGCAAAAGATGAGTGAGCACTTAGTAGGGATATTTGTCCAGTTCCAGTCTGGGCCAGTCAGTTTTGAGGTCCCTTTCGTCTTTGGCACGTATAGCCCTGTGATTCTGTGATCTTTCCCTTCAAGGGAATACCAGTCTGGGGAACTGGAGGGTTGCAGAGTTGGCTAGTATGCTCAATGTGATCCTAAACCAAAGCCCAAAGAGATGACGTCCAAGGTCACACAGCTAGTTAGTGAAAGAGCCAAGAATCTCCTGACTCACTGTCTCATCCTACTTACTGCATCATCTAATAAACTTTTCTTTTAAAAAGTGTCCTCTATATATTGGGCATTGTGCTATGTGCTGGCAATATGAAGACAAAAATTACTTAATTTCCTCCTTCCAAGAGCTTATGTTCCATTGAGGGAGATAATATATATATATATATATGTGTGTGTGTGTGTGTTTATATATATATGCACACACATATGTATGTCTATATTAATATGTATATATACATATATACACACATTCATACACATATGTGTATATATATATGTATATATCTATATCTCTGTCTATGAGAGAGAGAAGCTCTGTCTTTGGGAGTTTTCAATCAATAGAGAAGACATGATCTCTTAGGGAGCTTCTGATCTAAGGGAGGAAGCAGGTTCATGCTTGTAGCTATATGCTTACACACAAAACGTATACAAGACATGCCCATGCATAAACAAATATATGATGCAGCAAGTGGACCGAGCTTAGTGTTGGCTGGAAGGATGATGACGACTTGAAAGGGTTTGTATGAACAATTTTCTGAGTCGGTATTTGAAACAGGAGAGTGACAAGCTTTAGTTGAGAGGAAGAGAATGAATGCATGAGAAATGACTTATTTTTAAGGTTGGAAGCAGGAGAGGATGAGTCATAGAGTAATGCATACATGTCTCAATTTCTCCATCATCTTATAGAAAATTTCACCTATCTTCATATGAGAAGAAATACCACCATTTTCATGGGAGCTGAGAAAATTATGCCTATACTTAGACCACAGGATAATTTCCCTTTGTTGAATGCATCAAGGGGATGTAGCTTATGGGTAATGATGCTTCACAGAGTGATTATACAATAATCTAACTAGTTTGTTGATTTCTGAGTCAGTTTCATTATTTGTGTAATTTCAAGTTCTGAAAAAATTAGTAGATTAAATGAAGTTATCTTGAAGGATAGAAAGGTTCCTAGGGCATTATGGAGAAGCCCAGAGGAGAGCAGCAGGGTGGAAAATTAAGACATGGTTGTCCTGAGTGGCTTCCTAGAGTAGAGATTTGGGGAGGAGCTCTCCACCGCCATTCAGAGGGAGAAGCCCCAGGGACAGAGGGTACTGATGAGGTGTGAGTTCCAGATCTGAAGTCATCTTGCAGAATGAAGAGGTTCCTAGTGGGGAAGTCTAGAGGAGTGGGTGGACACTGCACTGGTGGAGAGGTCCAGAGGACTTTCCAGAGGAAAGAAGAAAACATAGTTCTTGCTCTCAGGGAACTCTCCACTGAATGACAGATGTACCTATTGCGTATAGGCAAAAGACAGAAGTACAAAGTGTATGTCTAGTTGTTGTGTAGTCATTTGCAATCATGTCTGACTCTTCCCACCTCTTTTGGGGTCTTCTTGGAAAATATACTGGAGTGGTTCACCATTTCCTCCTCCAGTTCATTTTTTTTTCAAATTCTTTATTAACTTCTGGTTTACATCATTCATTTCTGACTCCAGTTCATTTTACAAATGAGGAAACTGAGGCAAACAGGGTTATGTGAACTTGCCCAGGGTCACATGAGTGTCTGAGACTGGATTTGAATTAGTCTAGTATGAACTAGGAATGTGAGTCCTGAGGAGAGATTGAATCACATGCAATTTTTAACTGGTAAAGTTCATCAGAGATTGCTTTGTTAAGGAGATAAGTTTTGAAAGAGGGGGCTGTTTAAAGAGCTCATAGAATAGTAGATTTAGGACTAGAAAAGACTTTAGAATCCAACCCCTTCATGAGTAAACTGAGCTGAGTAAACAAGCAAAGTTAATTGGCTTGCCCATAGTCAGATCTGAGATTTGAACTTGAGTCCTCTGACTCCAACTTCACTGTTTGTTCCCCTGTACCAATTTCATAGTTCTATGTTATTCTCAGACATGACATCTAAGGACTTAGTAGTCTTTTTTTTTTGCTTTTCTTTTTGGAGGGCAGTTGGGGTTAAGTTACTTGCCCAAGGTCACATGGCTAGTTTGTGTGTGTGTGTGTGTGTGTGTGTGGTTAAGTGTCTGAGGCCAGATTTGAACCCAGGTCCTCCTGACTCCAGGGCCGGTGCTCTATTCATTACTTAGTAGTCTTTTTAAAAAATACAATTACTTGTTTTTAAAATTTTGATCACTTTGATTTTAACCCAACAGAAAATTCTCAGTCAATACTTAAACAACGCTCCTTATCCCTGAAAAAAAGGGTCTCCCTAAAAACACTGAAGCAAAACCACTTAACAGTATGATTGAGGCCAATAATTCATATTCATTAATTTATCTTCTAATCATTTAAGGGAGGAGAAGGCAACTTCTGTTTCAGAAATAGGCTGTATCACTAGAGAGATTTGGACCTACATTCAACACCAGTCCCTCCTCCTCCAAATTATCTTTGGTACTGAAAGATGGGGCTGATGTTCAAGTCACATACAAATAGTATACTTTCCCCCTCTTCATCTCCAGGAAAACAGATTCCAAGTGAATTGTAGTTGTAGTACATGTTCATCCCACCCCCACCACCTAAAGGCCAACTGTGTTAGATCTTACCATTTTATCCCTGTCTCTGGGGAAGAGAAAGAGATTAGTTTCACAGTTCAGCTAGATTCCTGTAGAACACTGTCCCAGTTCCAAGTCCGAAACTCCCCTGGGGCTTGAGTCTCAGGCATCCTGGCTTCTCAGGGTTGCCATGCTGGGTTGGCTGGCTACCCCACCCCTGCCTGCAATCTAGGCTCCAGACTCTCCATGGCTTAAATTCCCAGTCTCATGGGGGATCACTTCCAGCACCTGAAGCTGAGGATAAAGGACATAACAGAAAGAAACATTACCGAGCCTATTCTCTGAGTCAAGGTAAAAGAGAGGGAGCAGGGGAAGGAAAGTCCTTGGCCTCTCACTAGCTCAGTTCATGGCATCCACACTATGGATGAACTGGAATCTTCATCTACTGGATGCAGCTGAAAGGTAGAATCAGAAAGGCAGAAAGACTACAGCTGAAGGAGAGAATCAGAAAAGAAAATTACTGGCAATCAAAGGAGGTTAACCTCACCCATGTGTTAGCAATGGCTCCATGTTAGGCAAACTGGACATACTCAAAAGTCTCCCCAAGAGCATCTCCTAAGCTGGGTGTGCCCAGAGATGTCTGAGTTACATAGTAATGACTGGTGTTTCACTATCCACTGATTTTATCCCTGGGGAGAGCCCAGAAAAATAGCTGGCAGATGAGGATTATGGATCAGAGATTAGAGATGAAAAAGATGTTGGAAGTCCAATGACATTTTACAAATGAGGAATCTGAGGTCCAGAAGACTTTCTAAGGTCAAATGGTAGAGTATTCATCTTCTGAAAATACAGGGTTTATTTTCCCACTCTAGATTACATGTTGCTAGGGGATGAATAAGTGTGTTCTTAGTTTAGAAGCTGCAAAGGGAAGCCTCTATGTCTATGATAGTTTAGGCAATGTAGAACAGAATAGATGAAAAGCTGGAAGGAGCTTCACAGATCATCTCATCCTACCTTCTTATTTTCCAGATGAGGAACCTGAAAAAGGAGAAATTAAGTAAGCTGTTCCTCTAGTGAACAGCTGAGACAGGATTCAAACCCATGTTCTCTGATTCTAACTCCAGTCGGATCCCCCCCCCCCCATAGTAACTAGATGTTCTCTGAAAGACTATTCTAGAACAAATAATCTTTCTGGATTAAAAATAAGATTGAGTTCCCTGAATGTGTCCTCTGAATTAACTGAGCTAGAATGTCCAATGTCTGATAGAATGGGTTAGATCCCATGTTATTGTTGTTCATACTTTGTTCTTCAAGAGGTTCAATGACATCACAAGAATGATGTCTTGATTGACAAGTGAATTGGGTATGAGTAGGGAAGAACTGGTAAAGTCTTCACCCTCACTCTCTTCCTCCAGAGCCGTTGAAGTCCAGTGGTAAGACAAAGGTCAAGATGGCCCAGAATGCAGTGGATGACCTTGGTCTTTCTAAATTAAGATCTTTCCCAGGTTTCAGTTTGTCTGAGGCCATGCCTATTCAATGATATAATATGAATTAAGCCAGCCCTCTCAAATAAATAAGAGTACCAGGGAGCTGGAAAGAGGGAAAAGAGATCAAAATGTCCCTAATAATTTGAAGATGCAGTGTATTCTCTTGTCAAGATTTGCCGTTTTATTATTAAGGCACTGAACATTTTTTTGAAAAGTCCTTTAATGTGCTGTTTCTTTTTTTCCTATTGTATTTTTGTCTTCCATTTTCTCTACATTTATTTGGTCAATACTGCAAGCCATTTACTAAAAATGAATCCATTTACTTCCCAAACAGAGCTCATATTTTGCCCATCATTTTTAGTTTGTTTGCCAAAGTCAACACAATTCGTTCCAGTTCTTTGCTTCAGAGACATTGAAGGATTAGATTGGAAAGCACTCTTGTATAACTCTTATGTCTTGTATTTTTAAAATATATTTTTAAATTAAATTTTCTTCCGCCTCCCTTTTCTCCCTCTCTCAACTGAAAAACAAAACAACTCCCCCCCCCCCCAAAAAAAAAATCAAGCAAAGCAAATTTTCCTATTGGCCAAGTCTCCAAATGTCTGTCTCATTCTGCCTTTTAGCACCCATTTTAGAGACAGGTAGAAGAGGTGAAAGGACTCCCCAAGACCACATAGCTAATAAACAGTAGAATTGCATGATAACTTGAACTTGGTTTAGTGTTCTTCCTACTACAACATCAGTGTGTCTGCTCCTTCTGGACATCTCGGGGCTCCCTCTTGAGGAAGAATTTTGACAAATAATGTGACTGAGGCTGCTTAAGGACGGGTTGGGCTGGGGGAGAGAGAATCTTTGTTCTGTACCTGTAAGACCAGCTCGTTTCTCAGCCAACCATGTAGTGACTGATCAGGAAACATCCTGAAAGCCACAGCACCTCTGGGAGCATGCCAGCTAGCAGGCCCTGGTACTGCAAAGTAAAGGGCAGAGGCAGGCCTTGTGAGGCTGAAGGGGAAAGTTGGGGAGTAGGGACATAACCAGCAGAGGAGCTCCAAGTTCAGGCTCAATCAGCCTCTTTTCTTCCCCTTCCCCCAGCTGCCAGGCATGCTTCATAGACTTGTGGAGAAACTCACTCTCTGGGCTCTTAAATAGGAGGGAGAGATCAGTTTGGACATCCTGCCCAGCGCATTTAGGGTTGCTCAAACCCAGAACAAAAAGAAATTCCCTCTACAACCTACACACCGTAGGTGCTTGACAGGTGCTGACCTGTGTCAAAGGTCGCAGCACACCAAGATTACCCCGACTGTCCCCCAGGCCCTGGAAGACTGCATTCAGCTGCTTCTTTGATTATCCTATAGGGGAAGCTGTGGAGGGTTGACACTTAAGGAGAAAGACCAGTAGTAGGGATTCTTGCTCAAAGTAGAGCCTGGAAGCAAAGTCCAAAGAGTAATTTCACTTAGCCAGGTCATTTAGTCACTGTTTTAAAGCTGGGAGGGATCTTAATCCAATTTTCTCATTTTACAGATGGGGAACTGAGGCTCAGAGATATGCAACATCTTATTCAGGGTCACTGTCTAGTAAGTGCCAGAAAAAGGGTTTGGAGCTGGGTCTTCTGACTTCAGCTCTGGCACACTTTCTACTGCATCACACTGGTATGGAGGGCTGCATTGGCACTGGTGCCACTGTCCTTTAAATGAGAGTCAGTGTGGCATAGTGGAAAGGGAACTGAACTGGGAACCAAGAGCCTGGTTTTTTGTCCCTTCTCTGCCACCAATGAGCTTTGTGACCTTGAGCAAATAGCTTTACCTCCCTAGGCCTCAGTTTCCTCATCTGCAAAATGGGGATGCTAATATTGTTATTAATTCTATTCAACAAACATTTATCTAATGCCTATTGTGTGCTGGGCACTCTGCTTACAAAGGGAAAGGGAAGCCCGTAAGGAGCTCGCATTCCGCTTTACGGGAACAATGTGTACATAGGTCAGTATATATGGGCAGTGCTAACAATTGGAGAAATCTGGGACGGCCTCTTATAGAAGGTGTCATTTGACTTAAGAGTGGAAGGGAACTAGGATTTCTAAAAGGCAGGGGGAGAAGGAATGACCCAATAGTCATGGAGCCTAGAGAAAGGATGAGAGCAGGAGAGAGAAACTGTAAAGGCCTGTATCAGTACTAATTATACCCAAAGTCTTGGGTACCTCAGATGTCTGAGTGTAGGAGTGTGTATGTGTGTTGTTGTTACTGTTGTTGAGGAATGAGGGCAGGTATTAAGTTTCAGGTGTGTATGTGTTAATGGGTAGGGGGGGAGGTGTTCTTTTGTGGAGGACTTTTAGAGAAGTGGATGCCATCACCAACTTCTAATGACACATACCCTTCTGAGAGGGAGAACCTCAGTAGAAAATCATCCCTCCCCAAGAGCCTTGGACTGCCGACTTCTCTTGCCCTGAAGAGAATACTTGCAAGATGCAGTGGAGATGTATATCTGTTGACATCAAAATTTTCCATCCAAAGAGTGCCTGGCTGACCCACACCTGCCCCTTGGCAGAGAACTGACTACGCAGTGTATGAGCCAAGCCAAACGTTTAGCCTGCCAAGCCTTGGTGGGTATCATGGCAGCTGCCAGAAGGACAAAGAGAAGGCATCTGATGACCTGCCTCTGTTACGCCTCAGTAGGCTTGATCACATAAAGGCCCAGAATCTACTGGTGCCAACCATGGGCTTCATTTCCTCTTGCCCTTTCTAGGGGATGCTCCAATGGGAGACAGGGAGATCTAGGAGTCACAGGGCCTGGAGTCAAGTCTAAATCTCAGGAGCTGGGTGGACCAAGCAAGTGTCATGATGCCCGCCATCATGGGTACACCTCTCCACAGGAACAGAGTTTATTAGAGTTAAGGGGTTTCTAAGAGTGGGAGTTTCCAGGGATTGATGACAATGACTGTGACGAAGTGCAGGAGAAAGAAGGTAGAAGTATTGGTTCTATGACTCTGTACCTCTTTGTCTATCCCCCTGACACCCCAGTTACCACATTCAGGCATCCCTGAATGCCATTGGCTTAAAGTGAGAGCTAGAAGGGACTTCAAAGGTCATCTGATCAAACGCCTTCACTTTGTTGAGGAAGAAGCTGATGCTCCCATAGGGGATGTTACTCACCCAAGGTCATGGGCTAATTAATGTGACAATAGAGCAGTGAACTAGAAGGCAAGATGACCTTGGGCAAGTCACTTGTCCTCTAAGAATTTGTACAACTATAAAATGAGAGGGCTGGTCTAAATAATCTGAGGTCCCTTCTAGCTCGTTAAATCTATAAATAATAATTGTAATAGTTAACATTTATATAGTGCTTCCTATACATATGCTGGGCACTGTGCTGAGAGCTTTGCAATTATCTCATTTGATCTTGACAACAACCCGGGGAGGTAAGTGCCATTAGTATTACCATTTTACATATAAGGAAACTGAGGGAAACAGAGGTTAAAAGGTCACCTAGCTAGTAAGTGTTTGAGATCATTTCTGAACTCATGTCTTCCTGATTCCAGGTACTGTCCTCTATCCATTGCACCACCTAGCTGCCCACCGCCCAGCTGCCCAGTATGCTTTCTAAACTGTGTAACTGGGATTGGACACTATTGTCTGATGATTAATTAGTCAATGAACAGTCAATACCATCTCTAGAGATTGGGCAAAAACAAAAATATAACCGTTCCCCACCCTCAAGGTGCTTCCATTAAGTAAGGGAAGCTAATGTATATATTATAAACATATGTGAAATAAATCCTAGGTCATTTTTAGAGTGAGGAGGCACTAGCATCTGGGGATTAAGAAAGGTCTCATGTAAAAGGGAAGGCCTGAGCTGAACTTGTAAGAAAATTAGGGATTCTAAAGGGGGAGGTGAGGAGGGAGTGCATTCCGGGTGGGGTGTCAGCCTGAGCAAAAGCATGGACACAGAGTGTATGAGGAATAGTAAGAAGACACACTGGGTTGGACCGTAGAATGAGAGAAGGGAGGTGATGAACATGAGGGTATCTCCTAATGCCTGCAAAGGCTGACCCAAGCTAACTCTCTCTTCTAAGTTGATTGATTATCTATTTCAAATTGAATAGGTGAGGGATATGGATTCCTGACCTGACTCTCCAAATGTGTAACTCTCTCTTTCTAAACCAACTCTTCTGTTTTTATGTTCACTTCGACATTGTTCTACAGAGACTAGGAAGGAAATAGTACCTGCCCTGAATGGGCTTCCATTCAGGAGGTGGAGCTAACATGTACATTTATAAATATTTGCAAAATAAATCTTAAGTAATTTTGGAGTGGTGAGGCACTAATAGTTGGGGGGGGGATGGGATTAGGAAAAGTCAGAGGGATGTGGTCTGCTCCTTGAACTAGAAGGATGCTCTGGGGGGTCATATGATCCCTCTAGGCTATTTCTTTATGGATAGCCACTGAATCACCTAAGTTTTGGTTATTTCTTTGGAATGATGACACTCTCCTCTGTGTTTGAGACCTTGTAGGCCTCCTTAGAAGGAGCTATGACAAGGGATATAGACAGGATGATTTCACTGAATGGAAGTAAGATTTTTTTCTCACTGCTAGATGGATTTCAGATCCCAGAGTCTCCTTTTAGAGAGAAAGGGCGCATGCATCTCTTTGTGGGAATATGTTGGCTCCCCCTACCAAATGTAAGCTCATTGAGGGCAGGGAGCAATTACATTTTTGTCATTGTACCTCCAACACCTAGAGCATGATATATGGCACAGTAGATATATTCCTCTCCCCAGTCTGAATTTCAATCAACAAATCAGATATTAATTGATCATCTACTACTTCAGTTTGACATGATAAGACATGATCCTTGCCTACAATGAGATTATGATTTAATTGAAAGAATGTACATCAGGGAAGTAGCATCATCCAGTGGAAAGAGAAGTGGATGTGGAGTCAGAGAACCCGGGTTCAAATCCTGCCACTTCAAATCCTGGTCAAATCACTTTACTTCATTGGGCCTCTTGAAAAATGATGGATTTGGATTAGATGGCCCCTATGGAGAAACAAAAATCTATAATCTATATGAATGCCAATTTAACAATTCAAAGTAGTACATAATGCTCGCCTGCTTTAGACGAAACAGAAGGAGGGATACTTTGGGTAGGGATGGTCCCACGTAGAGAGGAGATGACTGAGCTGATGTCACCAAGTTGGGAGGTTTTAGATCTGCTTTCTATGATTCAGGGCTGCCCCAGAAATAACCTTAATGAGACTCTACCCTTCTAAAGAGCTATTCATTTGTAGATCTCCAAGCACCCTGAAAACATTAATTAATCCTCAGCAGAGCCCTTTGAGGTAGACATTGTACTTAATTCACCAGCTAGAGGACCTGCGAGATGAAGGGATTGGCAGCTCACCCAGTGACTTGAGGGGAGTGACTCTGAGATTAGAAACAAGGAGTCCAGCCTCCCAGTCCTTGAATCTAATGAGCCAGAAATGCTTTCGCAGATCTGATCTTGGGCAACTTCCTTTAAAGGCAGTAGGAAAATTTTGTATTAACTCCACTGCTTTGTATGACCTCTACCTCTCAGTCTATAGACTTTGGTTCAGTCTGTTTCAGAGTCTGTGAGCAACATTTCCAGCCAACAGAAGTGAAACAGATATTATCTGTGCCACTGGGAGAGTCAGGAATGACATGGGGAGTCAGACTCAGGAGTCCTGGCTCCAGCTAATGGCTACTCCCCCACCCCCTGCCACACCCTGCCTCAGTATCAGGCTGAGTTCCGATTCAAGTCGACTCTTGGAATGTCAGAGGAACAGCTCAAATCTGAAATCCTTGTACTAGAGCAGAACAATGGGAGTTCTATCCCTCTGAATTTTTTTTTTCTTAACCTTGCTGGGACCAGTGGGAGTATTCACTTGGTTTGTGAGTGTTCCGTGGTGCTCAGGGAGCATTTGGAAAGGAGAGGAGATGGAACTCAGGGGGTTGTGGAACTGAATGTTGTAAAAAGGAAGGAAGGAAGGAAGGAAGGAAGGAAGGAAGGAAGGAAGGAAGGAAGGAAGGAAGAAAGAAAGAAAGAAAGAAAGAAAGAAAGAAAGAAAGAAAGAAAGAAAGAAAGAAAGAAAGAAAGAAAGAAAGAGAGAAAGAAAGAAAGAAAGAAAGAAAGAGAAAGAAAGAGAGAGAGAGAAAGAAAGAAAGAAAGAAAGAAAGAAAGAAAGAAAGAAAGAAAGAAAGAAAGAAAGAAAGAAAGAAAGAAAGAAAGAAAGAAAGAAAGAAAGAAAAAGAAAGGAAGGAAGGAAGGAAGAAAGGAAGGAAGGAAGGAAGGAAGGAAGGAAGGAAGGAAGGAAGGAAG
>NW_027187372.1:26296869-26308234 GCF_028583685.1 Petaurus breviceps papuanus
GAAGGAAGGAAGGAAGGAAGGAAGGAAGGAAGGAAGGAAGGAAGGAAAGAGAGGAGAGATCCTGCCAACTCAGTATGGGAGACTCAATTTTGCAAAGTGATGTCTGTTCCTTAGGCTAGGAGGGCCTTCTGGGGTCAGACACTCCTTCCAGGCCAGTTCCTTTCTGGTGTGTATGTGTGGTGGAGGGAGGGTTTGAGGAATTTTTCTAAGTTTCTGTTACTTCTTTGGAATATTGAAACAGTCCTTCTGGACAGGATTTTTTTTCTTCCTGTCTCACTTGCATTTCTTTACCATCTTGGCTCGAGTTCTCTTTTTTAGTGTCCTGTACATGGTGAGTATTTGGGTAATATTTATACTGAAGACGATGATACAGGAGCAGTGGATAGATCACTGGGCTTGGATTCAGGAAAACTGGAGATTAAATCTGGCCCCTTTCTTTTTAGCTATGTGACTCTGGGCAGGACAGTTAGCCGCTGTTTGCCTCAGTTTACTTATCTACAAAACAGAGTGGAGAATGACACTTACCTCCCAGGGTTGTTGTGAGGATAAAATGAGATATTTGTGAAACTCTTAGCATAGTACCTGACACATAGTAGGTGTTTAATAAATGTTAAATCTGAAAAAGAAAACCCACATGCACAGAATAACAGAGCTATTAATTGATAATCTTTTCTTCATCCTCCTCCTTGAGGATGGCAAACACAACTTTTCTTCTATTGTATCTTTCTTGGGGGCTTCGTGGCACATAAAATTAAGATGACCTTAGAAGAGAAAGTCCATGAGTCCATGAGGGGGTAACTAATGTCTATGGCTTTCAATAACAAATGCAGTTGTTCTTCCTAATCTTGTAGTTCTGTTTTCCAGGTTCCATGTACGATGGTATGACTGACAATTACAACTATGGGACCACCAGTCGGAGTAGCTATTACTCCAGATTCCAGGCAGGCAATGGCTCCTGGGGATATCCGGTAAGGAACTCACTTTGGTTTTGAAAAATCTAGAGTTTTAAGGTTTTCAGAAGACTTTGTATATAGACTGTGGATGTAAGATGAGGATGTGGTTGTCACAGTTGTTAAGGTGAGGCTCAATGGTCATGTCGAGGGCAAGAGTACCCAGATGGTAATACCCTTCCCCTACTGACCTGCTAATAATTTCATAGCTCTTCTTAATGAGGCCTCCTGTTTCTGTGTTAGTCTGATATATCTGAATGTCTTAGATGTTGGTTAGGAGAATGTCTCCCATAAATCTCTTACCTATGTGTCTCTTCCCATTTCCAATAGGGTGGGATTTGGAAGCAATTTATTTTCTTCATGTCAATTAATGGAACAATTCTAGATCACTAGAGATTCAAGGTACCTTGCAAATATCTAGTCCAAATTCCTCCTTTTACAGTTGAGGAAAGTAAGACACAGAGAGGGGAGTGACTTATTCCATAGTCATTCTGGAGAAAAAAAAAACCATCAAGCCCAGAAACTCCTGGGTCTGATCTTGCTTCAGTATTCTGTTTTAGTCTCAGGAATTTCTTTAGGATCATAGGATTTAGAGCAAGAAGCAGCCTTGGAAACTGGATATCCTACATCCTCATTTTCTAGATGAGGGAGCTGAGCCCTAGAGAACTGAAGTGACTTGCCCAAAGCTACAATAAAAGAGAAAGTAGCTGAGCCATCAGTCAAACTCGGGGGACCCTCGACCCCAAATCCAGTAACATTTTTTCCACTTTACCATGGGGTCCTTAGATACATAGTTCAGAACTGACCTCTTCCAAAAGCTCTTAAGCACTTACATACTCGGTTCCAGAGCACGTCGGTTACCCCATTACTTCTGTTCCTGATGCTCATCCAACAGAATTTGTTTCACCCCTGACTTCTATGGAGCAGAAATCTTACCCATATCCTGTGATGTTATCTAGATAAGGGTGGAAAGGAGGGCTGTGGCTATATCCAGGTTTGTATTTATTTGGTCTTATTCCTTCCTTCCTGAATTCCTGTTCGGGTGATTGCAGAAAATATTTTATTTTGGGTGACTTGTAGGACAGGGGCTGAGGAGTGGGATAAAGTTGAGTGGCAGATTGATTTCTTTGTCCCACTGATTAACCAACCGTTTCTCATCTCTCACTACTCCATGAATACTTCTGGCTAAACCATCTTTTGTGACTGAGATCTGGCCCAGGTTGACCCTGGGAAAGGTGGCCAGTTGTCATACATCTTCACTGAGGAAGGATGGTTGATGGTTCTTCATCTTCACTGAGGATAGAACAGATAAAATCAGTTCATGGTGCTCCATGAGGGATATAGGTTCACACAGAGAGGCACAATCTACTGACAATGGATTATTGGGGAATAAGTGACAGAAGGAGGCTGTGGAATTCTCCTTGAGAAATCTTAAAAACAAACAAACAACAACTCCATTTATGGTGGGCTCCTGGAGGTAAGGCTAAATAAATTTGTTTTTTTCATTTGGGAAGGATTCTATGGTTTGAAGCTTGTATTTGGCAGAGTATGATAAGGATTCAGAATAGAAAAGGAGGAAAGATAGCTATTGATGAAGGTTTGTCATAGAAGGTCAAGTTCTACAATCAAGATGCCTTACACTGCACAGATCCTAAATGTCGGTTTTCCTCCTGGTCACTTGTGCCCTCCATGCTAACCAGGATCCCTAGTCTTCTTGGGAGACTAGGATTTGCCATCTCCCAAAACTTGTCAGCCCAGCTCAGGCCCACAAGGCTATGCCTGAAGAGAGATGATTATTTAGTAGATTATAGAGGTGTTGAGGTTTGTGGCAGAGACTCTTTAAGACGGATTTTGACTGTCTCTGGGTCACTCACTCTGTTGATTGTTTAGGTCCCAGAACTGATTTTACTCCGGGAGCCTTATAGTCACAAATTTCTATGGGAACATCCATTGCTGATTCTGTAAACACACCCTCAGGGTCACTTTGAGTCCTTGAAAGAGAAATGTTTGTATATTTTGTAGAAAGAAACACTAGGGGCTCTGTCTTATCTTTTTTCACCCTGTCCCCTGCCAGGTCTATCCCTCTCTTTATGACAACCAGTTAAAATCTCTTCCCCACCCACTGCCATCCCAAAGCCCATTCCTTCTCTTTTTCTTCTTAGCTGGCGGGACTTCAGACATTACTCACCTAGGACTGCTGCTGGGGCATGTCCCATCTCTGCTCCGTTCAGGAGAGGCTATGGGAATGAGGAGGAGCTGGGTACACAGACAACCTTGGTGGGGGGTGGGGTGGAGAAGAGCTAGAGAATAGGAAGTGGAGTAATTGATAGTGGAGCCAGACGTATAATCAGGCAGGGACTGGGAGAAACAAAACAAAACAAAATCCAGGCTTAGACGGAAGGTGAACTGGAAAAGAGGTAACAGATTTGTGGTGGTGAGCTAATCATGTTCTTGTGAGATTTTCCCATGATGGTGTACCTGGCTCAGAAGAAGAGTTTTCCTTCTAATCTCCCAACCACTGGCTGAAACAAAATGGCGGTGCTGGGCTGAGTACAGGAGGAAGGGGGTGTGATTCACCTACTTGTCAGGCAGCCAATATGAGAAGCTTGTTCCTAATACCTTCATTATGGCCCATGCAGGCTGGGATCTCATAAAATTCCATGCCTAGGGACACACAGATTTTTGAGTAGAGTGGGCTTCATAGATTCACACACACAAACACACATGTAGTACAATAGAGTAGAAAGGTAACTGACCTAGAGTTCAGTCCCAACTCCCATGCTTACTAGCTGTATGACTTAACAATTAGTCTCTTAATGTCTTTAAACCTCAGTTTTCTAATATTAGGCTTTTTGATGTTTTCTATACATTACTCTAATAATAACATTTTGGCTTCTTGCTCTATTGGCTTCAAGTAGAACCCCTTGCTTGGCATTCAGAGCTTTTTATTACTCACACCCTGCCCCCAACTTTCCGGTCTTCTTACCCACAAAGTACTCTGTGATCCAGTAACTTTGGCCTCCTTGCTGTTCTTCAAACAAGATACTCATATTCCTTCTCTGGGCATTTTCACAGGCCAGTCCCCTGTTCCTAAAATGCTCTCACTTACCTCTGCCTCCTGGCCTCCCTGACTTTCCTCAAGTCCCAGTTAAAATCTCGCCTTCTACAAGAACCTTTTCCCAATCCTCCCGGAATCCAGTGCCTTCCCTCTGTTAATGATTTCTTATTTATCCTGTCTATAGCTTGCTCTTACATAGTTGTTTGCATCTTGTCTCCCCCATTAGACTATGAGCTCCTTGAGAATAGGTACCATCTTTTTCAGTTTTTAAAGTTTTGTAGCCCCAGTGGTTAACACAGAGCCTGGCATATAGTAGGTGCCTAATAAGTGCTTTTTCACTCAGTGCCTGACTGGTGCAAGAATTATTCACCCCTCTCTAGGGAGCAGGTCAGACTCAGAGTAGAACCTTGCCATGTCCATTCTTTTCCCTTCCCTTCCCTGCCCATCCTTCCACCCCAGACCCTGGAGTGGGTCATAGTGGAGAGTATTTCAAGCCCTAATAATAAAGGGTATTTCTTACTGGTGCCTGTTGGCCAAAGGAAGCTCTTTTGACAGTCACTGCTGCTTGAAACCACTTCTGGGAATGATGGCTGACAATTTTAAAACCCTACCTTCCCTCAGGGTTCTCCAGGGCTCAGTCAGGGCAAGGCCCAGGATAATGGGAATGAGAACGTAAGAGGCTGGAATTACTTAAATCACTAGGTCTTTCCAAAGTCAAATATTCCCTCTCCCCAGATAACTTTGTTTGTGATTGGACTGAAGTGACATGGTGGTATTAAATCTTCAGAAGAAGGTGGACTAGACACAGATATCAATCCATTTTGCTGTCTATCCCAACTGCAGAATTTGAATTAGTTACCTAGGTAATACCTATGAGTCTTCAGATCTTTGGTGGGGGGTGAGGGAGGGGGAGGGGGAGCATTTTCAAGGGACACAATGGATTTACAGTCAAGTCTGAAATGGAGGTATAGGGTATAGCAGATTGGGATGAGACCTGTGGTTCATTGATATGGGGAATCTTCTCATTTGTAAATTCCCACTAACAGTGTAGGTTGGTACTTTCACTGCAACTTATAGCATGGAGTGATGAAGTGATTTGTCTAATATCACGTGGTCAGGACATGTCAAAGGCTAGACTTGAACCTAAATCTTCCTGGCTTTGAGGTCAGCTCTCTATCCATTACAATACACTGCCTCATAGAGGAGGTAAGCCAGGTAAATATCAGATCAAGAAATCTGAAGGATTTACATGGTGCAGATGCTACCATACTCAGTCTATAGATGGTGACTTTGTTCCCTGAGTGCAGCAGCCTAAGGATTAGCAGATGAGAGAACCCAAGAACAACCAGTGAGAATTCTACTTTTCCCTGGGTTCACTTGATCTGCCAATATTAGGATTGGCACTTTAATCCAAGTCTGGCTCACCTCCCTCCAAAACACTCTATCCCTCTCCCCAAATCAGGTATTGTAGAAAGTCTACCATGATATGGTTCTATGTATAGCCTGCTATGGTAATGCCTTTCTTCTCTGCCCATCTTTCCACCTCTATCACCATCTTTTTTTTACAAATGAAAAAAACTGAGGTTGCATCACAGGACACTCGTTGGGTATTTTCCCAATAGTAATAGGGATCATGGAACCAATGAATGCTAGAGCTAGTCACAGCAATCTTCCCCTATTTCCCTTCCACTCCTCACCATTTTACAACCAACAGCATTGAATATCCACCATATACAGATTCTTGTAATAGACCCTACACAAGGGACATTCATATTCTCTTCCATTGGAGAACTTATAGTCTAGTTGGGAGACAGAACATGCAAGTAAGAAAGAAACAGTTTAGAGCTCAAGTCAACAATTACATATCGAGGACTTGCTCTATACAAGTTCTTGGGCTAATCTTCCATGGAGGTTACAGAGACAGTGCCTGCCCTCAGTGGGCTTCCTATCTAGTGTTAGATGAAGACTGAGGCAAAGGGCGTCCACTGCTTTCAGTAACTGGATCAAGTGGTTGAGAGAATGATGTACAGTAAATGAGTTCACAAATTCATACATTGATACATGGGACCTCAGGGAATAAAGAGGATAAAGTCATAGATAAGAGTCAAAAGGACCATAGAGGAAATGAGATCCAACCTCCTTGTTTTACAGATGAAGAAATCAAGACCTCCAAAGGCTAAGTGACTAGGTTACCCTAGTTAAGTGCTGGAGGCAGGATTCAAATGCAAGTCTTTAAGATGCTTACCCTAGCATTCTTCTCACTGTACTGTGCTGACTACATGATAAGGATGGGGGTGGGGTGAATCAGCTGAGGTGAATAGTGCCCAAGCAGGTTGCCCTTGCACCCAAAATGGGGAGCTAGTCTCATTATATTGTTATGGTTGTAAAAATAATGTGGCTATTATTTTTATTATTGTATTCCTTTTAGGAAATGGGAATGCTGGGGGTAGAAGAGCTAAATGTTTTGGAAATGGAGTAAACATCGATGTGGGCAGATAGGTGGCACATTGGATAGGAAGCAGGGCCTGGAAGACCTGGGTTCAAATTTGACCTCAGACACTAGCTATGTAAGCGGGCAAGTCACTTAATCTTGTCTGCCTCAGTTTCCCCATTTATAAAATGAGCTGGAGAAGGAAACAACAAACCATTCCAGTGTCTTTGCCAAGAAAATCCCAAATGGGATCAAGAAGAATCAGACAGGACTGCAACAATAGAAAAACAACAGCAGCAAACATTGGGATGGTCAACTGACACTTAGTATTTTGTTTTTGCTTTTGAAGAGGAAAGATCCTATCCCATCTGCCAGCCTAGGAATATAGCTGAGAAGCAGGGGGATGGATGGACTGACTTCAGCTAATCAATCAACTAGCAGCTCCCTGGGCATTCTACACCATCCATGCCTGCTCTCCTTGGAGCTGTTATATTCCTGGAGTTTTTAATCATATTAATAGATGATCGAAAATGCAGAGTGAAATAGAATAGACCTGGGTTCTGGTGACCCTACAATATTATTAAATCTCTGTGCTCTTGAATAAGGTATTTGACTGATTTATCAAATCTTTTTGTTTTTTCATCTTGAAAACATGGGAACCAGTGCACATGATCTTGAATGATCTGTACAGCTCTAATATTGTGGAATTCGATTTGGTTTCAGGATCGTTCTTAATCATTTCCACAGTAAGGAATGTAATGTTGGTATACTGGAGTTGGTCCTGGACCCAGTCCCGGAGCATCATGGGATTAAGTCGGCCTGGACTGAGGCCTCTGCCCCAGTCCCTCAGATCAGATAATAACCTTCCACACTGTCCTCACTACTTTCATCTGAGGATCTCCAGGTACTTGGCAAATAGGAGATAATTAGCTCTTGCAACACTGTGGAGGGGTGTGTGCCTTGGCCTCATTATCCCCATTTTACAGATGGGGAGACAGAGGCACAGCATAAGAACCTGGATGATGGATACTTAGTTGTAGAAATGGGACCCAGGAATCCTAGCCTCCATTTTAGGCTGTTTCCTGAAGTTCTAAAAATCAATGCCTCTTCCCTGAATCTGTGCAGCCTCAGAGAACTCAGCATTTTCTTGAAAAAAGCCCAGGTGTGCAGAAGGCAGGAGGAGTGGTATCCGCTCCTGAACAGGAGTTTGGCTCTAGCTGGGAGGAGTGATTGATGTGTTTGCCAAAATGGTGTCCCTTCTGCCAGCCAATGACTCATTCCCCACCCAACCCTTTGAGATAGGAGCTTTCTATGAGGAGCTCTTTAGGGGGAGCCAGGTCCTGAGGCTTTTGCCCAACAAGAAAAGGCAAGAAGATTTGCTTAGGGACAGAGAGTGAGCTACGAGAGGGGGTGAGAGAAGAATGAATGGGCCAGGGACATACTGTGAGCCTGAGACATCCCCTTCCCTTCCAGGGCTGCCTAAACTAGTAGGCCATGTTTCCTCATGTCAAAGGCCCCATTTGCCTACGGGACACTTCTCAGGTTTAAGGCATTGGATAAAAGAATGTGATGAACCACACCATTTTTAAAAAGCTCTTCTTCATTTTAGAGGGGTGGAGCGAAAGGGGAGGGACTTTATTTTCAATTGCTTTCTACTTTGTCTTCCCAAGGAGAAATGATGGTAGTTTTTCAAGTTGGGGCAGGATTTGAGGAGCTATATTCCTATGCCTTTCTTTCCTCCTTTCTCTTGAAAATGTAATTGTAGCCTCATAGAGTTACTTAGCTCTGGATCCTAATCGTGATGAAGGAGAGGCTCCTCAGAGATATCTCTTCCGAGATATACCACAGAACCTTAATCAAGCAATCAGTCAACAAATGTCTATTAAGTACTTACTACATGCCAGGGGAGCAGCCAGGTGACACAGTAGATAGAGTGCCAAACCTGGAATCAGGAAGACCTGAGTTCAAATCTGGCCTCAGATTAGCTGTGTGACCCCGGGCAAATCACTTAACCCTGTTTGCCTCACTTTCCTCATCTGTAAATTTAGCTGTAAAAGGAAATAGAGAACCACCCCAGTATCTTTGCCAAGAAGACCCCAAATGGGGTCACAAAGAGTTGGACCTGACTGAAACAATAGCAATGAAACAACTCAGATAAAGACTGAAACAATCACTGCTTAGAAGAAACTTATGTTTTAGTGTTGTGTGGTGTTCGAAGACAGCATCCCGGATATGGGGAGACAAAATGAGAGGAGGGGAAGAGATCTAAACCCTGTCCAGGGGGCTCCCATTGTGAAGATGGAGACACTGTCCTGGCTCTCAGGGGAATTCATTGTCAATTCCAACATTAACCATCATTCATTAAGGACTTCCTATGTACAGATCACACAACAGGGCACTCAGTCTTCCCATTCTAGTGAAGGACAAGGGACCGGAAGGAACTGAAGCCAGGTGGCATTGGTCAGGGGTGGTCTCCTGATGGAGATGAGCTTGGGGCTGGTTTTGGAAGGAGGAGAGGTGAAATGTTCAGTAAAGGAAAGGAAAGGAGAGGATGCATTCCCCCAAAAGGAATGGTCTCATATATCAGCAGTGGGAGCTGTCTAGGTATTTCGGTTATATTGGGAGAGCAGGCTGGGGGTGGGGGGTGCCAAGAGTAAGCATTCATTGCAGATGGTATACTTCCTGGGATGGCTTCTTGCTACACATATGTCTGCATTCATCCTCTCCTCTCCATGCCTGCTTCCCTTGCCCTAGGAAGGCCCCCATTACCACCTGCCTAGCTTCTTATAATAGCTTCCAAATAGTATTCCTGACTTGACTTTCTCCCCTAAATAGCACATCCTTTAAAGACTGCCAGATTAAACCTTTAACTCCTTTGCTCCAAATTGTAGAACTGAAGCATTTCCCTCTTGCTGGTTCTCCCACTTACTAATTGTGTGACCTTGGACAAATCATTTCACCTCTTTACCCTCAGTTTCCTCTTCTGTAAAATGAATATAACTTGGACGAGGGGGGGTCTCTAAATTTTCTTCCAGTTCTAAAATGATGATCCTGTGATCCTAGTGGGCAAGTTCAAGCTGTTTACCTATCATTCAAGGTCCTTCATGGTCTGATAACTATCTTGTGATCAAAGCTTTATCTTCTACTGTTTCCTCCTCATTTGCACATGTTCTGGTCTAATCTTCACCCCCCTACACTTGTTCCATATTTCCCTTCTCTGTACCTTTGTTCATGCTGTTTGTTCCCCATGTCTGTAAATCCCTTCTCCCATGCAGCTTTTAAAGCCCCACAAAAAAACCTTCTTCTCCATGGAGAGGACAGTTACTTTCTCTGTAAAAAGGAGATGCAGAAGTTTCACATCTGGAAAGGACCTTATAGACCATCTAACCCAAGTCCCCTCTGAAAAGGTGAAGTCCTGCTAACATCGACCATGACTTGATTGAAATCATACAGATAATAAGTATCAGAGCCAGGATGTGAAACCAGACCTGCTGACCCCAGACATTTGTGTTTGCCACTAAAGGGACCAGTGCTGCCCTCGAGTGTCATGGAATGTCACAGTTGCAAGGGACCTCAGAGGCCAGCTGGCCCAAGCCCCTCAGTTTATAGATGTGGAAACAAACCCAGAAATAGGAAGTGATTTCTCATAGGTCCATGAGGAGCACAGGAGATACTGAAAATGGGAAAACAGTTTGACAAAGTTAAAATAACTTTACCATTAAACCCCCCCCCCAACAACTTAGAATAATAACATTACTGATAAGAATAATAATAGCTAACATTTACATAGTGCTTTTAAGATTTTCAAAGGCTTTCCCATTTTCATCATCTCCCAATAAACCTGGGAAGTACGTGCGGCTATTTTTCCCATTGTACAGATGAGGAAATTGAGACTGAGAGAAATTAAGTTCACACATCTAAGAGGTTGTTTGAGACACTATTTGAACTTGAAATTAATTCCAAGGCCATTCTTACCAACTCACTGCAAAACTAGGGTCTGCCCGGGGCTCTGGTACTGCTTTATTCCAGTTGATTGAAAATGATGTCATGATCCTCAACTTTATGTAGTATCAAAAGCACAACTCTCTTGTGTATTAAATGTGTATTA
Organism: Petaurus breviceps papuanus; assembly: GCF_028583685.1. Taxonomy (NCBI): domain Eukaryota; kingdom Metazoa; phylum Chordata; class Mammalia; order Diprotodontia; family Petauridae; genus Petaurus; species Petaurus breviceps. Next base: position 26,307,417 of record NW_027187372.1, read on the forward strand.
TAGTCATTCATGTGTATGTGTTGTATGTGTGATGAGCGTCACTGCATCAGGAAGCAGCTCTTAGTTCAGTTTTATAATTTCCCTAATCTGCATTTACCCTCAACTACCTTCCCCAGTGCTCTGCACCCCATGAGTAATGACGTCTAGGTAATCTTTTTTTTTTTTTGCTTGTTTGGAGAGGGGAGGGCAGGGCAGTTGGGGTTGTGACTTGCCCAAGGTTACACGGCTAGTAAGTGTTAAGTGTCTGAGGTCAGATTTGAACTTAGGTCCTCCTGACTTCAGGGTCAGTGCACTATTCACTGTGCCACCTAGCCGCCCCAGCATCTAGATAATCTTTGGGGCATTTATTTATAGCTAGAAAGAACCCAAGAAGTCATTTAACTTTCGTTTTTACAGATGAGGAAATTGAGGTCCAGAGAGACTGTGACTTGCCCAGGGTATCACAGGTATTAAATAGTAAAGAAAGACCTTAATTCAAATCTAGCCCCAAACACTTATTAGATGTGTGACCTTTGCCAAGTCACTGAACTCTCTGCCTCAGTTCCTTTATCTGTAAAATAGGGATAATAATAGCATCCACCTCCCATGGTTGTTGTGAGGATCAAATGAGACAATATTTGTAAAGCACTTTGCAAACCTATAAGCAATATATAAATACTAACTCTTTCTTCTTCTCTTCTTCCTCTTCCTCCTCCTCCTCCTCTTCCTCCTCCTTTTTTTCTTCTTCTTCTCCTCCTCCTCCTTCTCCTTCTTCTTCTCCTTCTTCTCCTTCTTCTTCTTCTTCTTCTTCTTCTTCTTCTTCTTCTTCTTCTTCTTCT
>NW_027187372.1:26308244-26344178 GCF_028583685.1 Petaurus breviceps papuanus
CTTCTTCTTCTTCTTCTTCTTCTTCTTCTTCTTCTTCTTCTTCTTCTGTGGCTGCTGCTGCTTCTTCATCTCCTTCTTCCCAGAACTTGAACCCGGATCCTCTGAGTCCAAATCTAATGCTCCTTTCCACTGCACCCTTCTGCCTCAACAAATTGAGTTAAACTTTCAGCTAGATGATGCAGTGAATAGAGCACGGGGTTTAGAATCAAGAAGACCTGGGTTCAGATCAAACTTCAGACACTTACTAGCTGTTTGACTCAAATAACGAGCAAGTTATTTAACCTGTTTGCCTCAATTTCCTCACCTGTAAAATGAGCTGGGGAAGGAAATGGCAGTATCTTTGCCAAGAAAAGCCCAAATGGGGTCACAAAGAGTCAGTCATGACTGAAGTGACTGAACAACAGCATCTTTTGTGGATGAGATTGGACCAATCTCTAAAGTCCTTTCCAGCTGTGAAACTTAAGCATTCTCATTTTATAAATGAGGTAACTGAGTCCCATTGAGGAACAGTGACTTGTCCAAAGTCACATAGAAAATCAATGGCAGAACTGTGACTAGACCTCAAGTTTCCTGACATCTAGTCTTGTACTTTTTTTTGCTCAATAGATTTTTTTACCTCCTATTTTTGTTTGCCACCCCTCCAACTTTGCCTCCCAAAATGCCCCAGAACATTTTGTGTAAGGGAACTGGGGAGAAGGCAAGTATTTAGGAATGTTTGGGGCCATCACTGAGGTTTTTCCAGCCCACTTCAGTGGCAAAGTCAATGATATCTTAGGAAAATGTACCAGGAGTAAAAAGGGAGAGAAGGAAAAATGAAGAAGAGAGAAAGGAGGTGAAAGGGAAAAAAGTCCTTGGTTGGTTTTCCTGTATCTTTTCTGCTGGTTTGCAAGTTTTCCTTTTGTCACTGGGCTTGGTGGAGACAAAAGCGAGTCCATTTCGTAAGCCTGTTGTAGGGTGCTCCCCACCCTTCAGCCAGGGCGGGAACTGGGGCACCTTCCCTGGGGGCCTGGGAGAGGCCCTGCTCTGGCTTGTCTGTGCTAAAGTCTTCCTGCCCAGAGTTGACTTCAAATTTGAGACAAAGTGATGAGATCAGGTGGGAAGAGAAGCAAGTGTGCCAGGGGACCTTTGGCAAGCCTCCCCCCTTTCTCCATCCCCCCTACTATCCTTACATACCTAGAAGAGGAAGGGGGGCCTAGGGCTTCTAGCTTCCCTTCAGAAACTCTGTAGATGGACTGGGAACAAGGGTTCAAGGATCTTGGGGCCTTGAATTGAAAGGGAACTCAGAAATCTAGTCCAACCCTCTTTCACAGATGAAGAAATTAGGACTCAAGGATGTGACATATAGTTAATAAATAGGCAACCCAGAATTCAAACCCAGACCTGCCAATTCCAAAGCCAGTCCACTTTCACTTGACATCCACTTGACACATTCACTTGAAAATTTGAAACAGAACAGAAGCCCTAGGTCTATTTTCTATTTTCAGTGATATTCACATTTAATGTATTAGAGTGGAAAATAATTTAAGTGTTAGTTTTTTCAGGGAATCACTATTAACATGGCAAAGGACATAGAATTCTATAAAACAGGGAATCTCCAAGGCTTCTTCCCTCCCTTTCTGGTCCAATCTTAAAAGTCTTCTGCAATTAGGGAGGGCACTCTCAGATTCCATCAGTTTGCCTACTCTAAGCTGGGACCTAGAACCTAGGAACACTTCCTTTATTAGATAAACTCCATGGGGGCAGGGATCACATCTTTTAGAAAATTTTGGAATCTCTCCTCATGCCCAGCACAGAGCTCTGCCTCCAAGAAGGGCTTAATGGGTGAATGTAATTGAATTTATCCACAGAGAGCTCTGCCAGGGTGTTTCCCCTCTCCTCTCAGTGCTGGAAAGGCTTGGTGTGGGGTCGATGGGTGTGCGCCCAATGCGGAGCTCAGCAAGACTTGACTAATGCCAAGTGAGTCATACCTCTCAGCCTCAATTACCATTCTAAGGTGTGACTCCTCAGTTTTCTCTGTCTGGTCTGGCCTGTGCTCAGATGTGGCTGGGTGGGGTAGAGGTGAGGGGTTGGGAAAGACAGTCAGCCAACCCTCTTTGGATGTTCTCTCCTCTTTTCTATATTGGCCTGACCCCATCTAACTCAAGCAGATGGATGCAACTCCTTGGGCCAGATGAATTTCCTCAGAGGTTGCTGTCTCTTAGTCAGGAAGGAAAGGGTCAAGTAGCTTTTGGTTATTTCTCCCTCTTCTGCAGAGGCAGCTTGTCAAGAGAGTGCGGTAAAGTTAAAAAAAAAATAGATCTGGCTCTAGAATCAGAAGTCCTGGGTTCAAATCTATTTCTACCACTTGGTTCTCATCTGTATCTATCCTTATCTGTAAAATAAGGATAATAATAGCACCCTCCTCATTTGCTGTGAGCTTCAAATGGGATAATGTTTTTAAAGCATTTTGTAGACTATGTAAATGTGAGTTATTATTAAGTACAATCTCTCGGGGTTCTCCTAGGAGCCAGAAGGGAGTTTGGTGTTTTTAGACCTTGACATTTTCCCTGCAGAAACCTCTAGTTTTGTTGCAAAGATGCCAATGGAGAGCCCCCCAAGGCAGCCCAGACCCAAAATATCTCCACAAAGGCAGTTTGGTGATAGACTTCTAGGTACTGGGAAAACTTTGAAATATCTATACTCACTTGACCTACTTCAGGCTAAATACCTATAACAGTGTGTGTGTGTGTGTGTGTGTGTGTGTGTGTGTGTGTCTGTCCATAGGGGTGTATGTGTAGGGTGTATATGTATGCATGTACATGGATGTGCTCTATAGAGGAGGCTTATTACACAAGATGGTGGAAGGCCCAGCCAGAAACTCCTCCCTTCATTGTGAAATACTCAGTTGTCTAGCCATCAGGATCAGTTTCTTTCCCCAAGCATTTCCCCCCTGGACAGCCCTTTGGGTTGAATGAGACTCTGGCCTCCTGATCTTCAGAGTCACTGGGTGCCCCTCCACAGAGGCCCAGAGGCCCCTCTCCATGTGTTGATGAATGCTCTGAAAGGAGGGAGCTTTCTTACCTGGCCTTTCAGACCAAAGTTATTGTCCTGCGTGTGGGATTGAGCCAGACATGACACATGAGGAGTGGAGGCAGGGGATAGTCACTTTTTATATAGTGCTTTCAGGTTTGTAAAGTACTCTGTGCACATTATCTCATCTGATCCTCACACTAATCCTGCAAGTGTCTGAGGTGAGATTTGAACTTATGTCTTTCTTCTGGGACCTTGGTCCAATCCACCATATTGCTTCCCAGAATGAAGCAACCTCTGTCAGAGGAAAGGAATTGAACTAACTGGAACCCAGAGCCCAGGGAGCAGCATGAACAAGAGTCCTGAAGAGCTGGGTATATCTCTGAGGATTCACAGGATTACTGAGTGTTGGAAGCCTCTAAGACACCTCATCTTCCTTCTCTCTCTTCTCTAAGTAGGATAGCTCATAAACCAGCGAACTTGGGGATGGTCTCCAAGGAAGGCAATTCCATAGCTTCCCTCAATCAAACCTCTGCTCTGACATCACCAGACCCATGCATTTGGGAACTTTTTTGTCATCCAGAGTCCACATGTCCCCTTTTTGCCCCTGACCTGTCCTGGCCTTCTGCATGGTCCAGAAACTTACCCTGAGAAATTTCAAAGAAGTCAGGAAGGTGATTGTTGAGTTAGAGTGGTATTCACAAGTAACCAGTGAAAACCATGGTGGCATTGGAGGATGTGGATGAGAACTTCCTTTTCTCAGTTAGATTATGAAGTTTATTTGTCTGAAGTGGCCCATATTGGGTTGGGCTTTTCTTTCCAAATCAAACAAGAGAACTTTGGTGGTCATGTTGTCTACCCTTTACCCTTCAGCCTTCTGTGACCCTCAGAATTCTTTCTAGTGGACACAGATACTGCCCAACAAGGTGCCACAGGAGCCACAAACTCCACACTCCATATGGGAGCTAAGAGATGAAGAAAGATCCTCTTAAAAGAGACAATTTCTACAGTCTGTCGTAGTTTGAGATGCTGTCTGGAAGAAAGCCTGGAATCAGTTGCTTGGCCCAGCTCAGTCATTCAAGAATATACTCTTTGAGTGGTAGGCCCATTGGCCAGACTTTGAGCCCAGTATCCTAGAGAAGAAAAGTGCTTTCCTTTGTGAAGGTAACATGGCTGGAATCGTAATCTTTTAGGTGAAGACAATACTTTCTCACAAGATCCATTAAGTGAAAAGAAAATGTAATGGGTGAGCCTATATTTTATTTCTATTATGAGTACTTCAGGCAATATGAATTTTTAAAATTGAATTATGTAGATAAACTTGCTAGTGAAGAGCAGTTCCATTTCCATTTTCCATATAGTTCATAGAAGTGGCTGTAATAAATATCATTTGGGGCTTTTTTGGGGGAGGGAAGAGCTGAATACCATGTTTTTTCTACATGGGCTTGATTCAAAGTATTAAATTTTTTAAAAGGTTTTTTTTTTTTTTAACATTTCACATGATAACAGATTTATAGCTGGAAGAAACCTTAGAAGCCATGGAGTCCAACTCCCTCATGTTGCAGATTAGGAAACTGAAGCACAGAGAGTTTAGTGACTTGCTCAGGGACACACAGCTAGTAAATGTCTTTGGTAGGATTTGAGCCTGGCTTTTCCTGACCTCAAGCCTAGTACGCAATCTAGTATGCTTTGCCCAATCTCATTCGGTGTTACGACTTGTCTGATTTCCCTGTACCACCTCAAAGCAGAGTTCTTTCTAAGCAGTTCATAATCATTTATCAATGTCTTTTGGGGAAATGATATCACCACTGAGTATTCTAGTGATACTGGTAGGAGATACCAGGAGAATAGACAACATGGTCCTAAGACATGCTTAAAGAGATCAGCCTAATCTAGGCAGCACATACATACACATGTATGTACACACATGTACACCCACATGTACACATACATGCAGTCGTTCTTTGAAGTTTGGCTCTTTCCCCATCACATGTAAACAGAGCAAGGACACACCCCTATCTGATAAATGCTATCACTGAAGCGCCATCACAGGGCACTGATCTTGGAAGCACAGGACTTGAGTTCAAATCCCAGCTTTGCCACTTAACCCCTGTAGGACCTTGGGCAAGTCACTATCTTTCTGGGTCTCAGTTTCCTCATCTGTAAAATAAGGGGGTTGGACTAGATATCCTCTGATATTCTTTCCATCTCTAGACCTTTGATCCTATGAGCTCTGATCCTAGGAGGTGGCATTTAGAGTAGGAATGAGGGGTATAATTATCTCCTTGGGGGCTCTTGGCTGTGCCTTTGAGGAGATGGGCATCTCTCTCTGGAGGCTGACTGCCCCTCAGCTATGGTGTCACTTTGGTTGTGACTCAGGGCATTAAATTAACCCCCAACTGTATCAGGGTGCTGAGTCAGTCTTGGCGGGCTCAATGATGCTGACTTTCTTTCCTACCAGCTGCTGCCCTTTCCTGGGCTTCTCCTTTCTCTGCACTCTTTCAGCAAGGGCTCAGGCATCACTTGCAGAGTAGGCTTGCCACGTGATACACGTGGTAAACCTTAAAGCACCATCCACGATGGTTGTTATTATTAATGATAATAATGCTTAAGCTGTGGCAGCTGGTAATGGGCTTGAAGGTTTGCAAAGCAATTTTTATGTATTAATCCCCTTTAATCTTCAAAACCATCCTCTGAGGTAGGTTGCCCAGGGATCATTAGCCCCATTTTACATAAGATGCAGAGAAATTATGTGACTTGCTCATATCACACAGGTAGTCGATGTCAAGGTCAGGATTCAAACTCAGGTCTCTCCAGACTCCAAGTTTGGAGCTCTTTCCATTACACTGTGTTGCCTCTCCAAGACTCCCCAAGCACCCAAGTTTATTTGCATGTCATTTGCATAGCAAGCTAAGATTAATATCTCACATTCATATAGCCCTTTATATTTCACAAAGTACCTTTCTCACTATAGCACCAGAGGAAGATATTACAAGTATTATCCCCAATTTATTTATTTTTATTGATTTTTGCTTTTTAGAGGGTAATTGGGGCTAAGTGACTTGCCCAAGGTCACAAAGCTAGTTTTTGTGTTAAGTGTCTGAGGCCGGATTTGAACTCAGGTCCTTCTGACTCCAGTGCTAGTGTTCTATTCACTGCACCACCTAGCCATCCCAATTTATAAACAAGATAAGTTTCAGAAAGTTTAAGTGATTTATCCCAGGTCACTTTTGTAGTAAGTAGCTGAGCTAGATGTTCTTAATGTTAATCTAATACCCTGCCCAGTATGTGACCTTCCATAGTCTTCTATATATTTTTAATTTAGTGACAAAATATCTGGATATTCTTTTACTCCAATCTTGGTCATTCTCCTCCTAAGTCAGTTTGGGCTGAATCAGTGTAGAGGAAAAGCTGGTTAACGCTTATCTACAGGCCTCTCCTCCCCCTCCCACCTTTGCCTGAAGTCCTAATAAGGAGGGGTAGGAGGAAAGGTTGGGCTTAGGGAGCAATCAGCTAACCTTTATTGAGTATCTACTGTGTGCCAAGTCTTGTAAAGTCAAACCCCACGTTGTGCCATTAACTGTACTGAGAAAATGTTAGACAAAGCAATGCAAGAGGTAGTTATCCCCGTAGGAGCAATCTTATGGAAAGAGACATTTGGTGGACAGGTTATGGTAGGGTTTCACAGCTTCACAAAGGAATGTTAATATTATTGGGAAACACAGTCAGTCCCATTAACCCTTTTTTTTTTTAAATCTGAAAAAGATATGAGGGTTTTAGTAGACTTCAAGAGCTCAATGTGAGTCACCATTATTTGACAGCCAAAAAATAGTGGGATCTTAGGTTGGATAAAAATGGCGATAGCACCTCACCCTCTGCCTTGATGGGACCTCACCAAAAAAGATGTGGTCAATTTCTCAGTGTCCCATTTTAGAAATGATGCAGGTAAGCTGGAGGAGAGCAACCATGTTGATGAAAGGCCTTTTCATCATACTGTATAAAGATCTGTTGAAGTTAACTGGGGATATTTAGCCTAGAGAAGAGACCTTGCCCTAAGTGGTACAGTGCATGGAGCAGGGGACCTGGGGTCAAGAGTTCAAATTTGACCCCAGATATTTAGTAGGTGTGTTACCTTGGGTAAGTCACTTAACTTCTATCTGCCTCAGTTTCCTCATTGGCAAGATGGGGAGAAAAAAAATAGTACCTACCTCCCAGGGTTGTTATGTGAGGATTAAATGAGAGAATATATGTAACATGTTATAGGGCAGCAAGGCAGAAAACAGCGCTTAGAATCAGCAAGACTCATCTTCCTGAGTTTGAATGTGACCTCAGACACTGCCTAGCTGTGTGACCCTGGGCAAGTCACTTTACCCTGTTTACCTCAGTTTCCTCATCTGTCAAATGAGCTGGAGAAGGAAATGACAGAACATGCCAGTATCTCTACCAAGAAAACCCCAAATGTCATCACAAAGAGTCAGGCATGACTATAAAATGACTGAACTGAATAGAACCGAACCTTATACAGTATATACCTGTGCTAGAAATCTTGTAGGGGAGATCTGGTGGGGTGGAGTCATTGAGATAGAAAACATGTCTCAGTTGTCAAGGCATGACTAATTCTGTCTCTTTTTTTTCATCTTTGGGGGAAAGGAGAGTGATGAGAGTCTTGTGAGAAAAGCTTATGAATTGCACCCTTAACTTCTGTGAAACAGACAGTGTATGTGTATGCCTACACTTTGAAAGACTAATGTTACTGAAAATGTCCATGTTGAGTGCTTTGCTGGGGTGTGTGACTGTGTAGGGAAGAGCAGGGTGTGTCCTCCTGGTAGCCTGTTTAGCAGGCCACACCTTGCTAGCAAAAGCTTCTTTTCAAATGGGCTAATCACTGGGATACACACACACACACACACACACACACACACACACACACACATTCTTTTCATCTGGGTCTGCCAATGGGCATATAAGTTTTTGCTGGTTGGGAAACCAGAGACCTGGGATAGAATATGGCCAAGAGCCCCTGAAGTGTTGATCAACAGGGGCATGTTTTGCCCAACTTGTTCCAATTGGATGGGACAGAGGGCAAAGGAGAGGGGAGTATCTGGTTCATTGCAGAGGGGAGGAAAGGATCTGATCCATTTCAAGAGCCAGTTGATAATATCCTTGTAAACCTGCCAAATCAACAGGGTCATCCCAATTTCCATCAGCGTGCCAAATTTGTATGGTAGCTCCCTATGCTGCTGAGACTGGGAGACCCCAAGTCCTGCCTGTAATCCACACAAAGCCTCTGCCCATGACACAAAATGTTTAAGACAAATCAAGGCAACAAGTATTATGGAGTATCAGCACTATATTAGGCACTGTAAGAAATGTGGGATAAGGAGTTTAGATTCTAGTTGGGGAGATGAGGTCTCTCTGCATGAAACAGAGAACAATACAAGGCTATTTACCAGTGAGTTTTCATTTATGCGACACAGACTATTTGTAGGGATTCTGAGAAGGGAATGATCAGTAGGGTTCTTAGGGAAAGCCAAAGGAGCTTTCTGGAAGAAAGGATAGACTGTGGGATTGGGTGAGAGAAGGGAATGAGAAAGTATTCATCAGGATTGATGAACAGCATGAGTAGTGACAGAGTTAGGAATGTAAATGGCTGATGAGTGGTGAGGAGAAAGAAAAGGAAGTCTCTGGAATGGGAGTCAGGAGGGTTCAAATTCTGTCTCAGACACGAGCTATGTCACTCTGGGCAAGTCACTTAACCATTCTCAGTGCCATTTTCCGTATTGGTAAAAACTGGACTGAGACACTACTGTTTTGAGGAGAGTGCTTTGTAAAGTAAAAAGCATTATGAGCCATTCTGGTTCATCTTTCCATTCCTAGAAGAAACAGAGGAAGGGAAAAAGAGAGAGTAAAGAAGGCATAAATTTACAGGGATAGAATCAGTTGCACGTGAGGAACTAGGTAAACAGATAAGTTGAAGGCTAGAGCTAAGAGAAAGACAAAGGAGATAGTTGAGGGAGAGCTCTGTTAAGGAGTGGCCCAGAGAGGTGCCAAGCTTTACAATGCTGGGCTCCATGCCTCCTTGAAGACTGCTCTGATGCTCTGGGTTGAAGAAACACATGTATATGAATATAGCCTTGGGCTCCCTCATGGGTCCTTCAAACCATTCAGCCTCCAACTAGTGCTGGACCCTAGCTGAATGGTTCGGCTTTATCCCCTACAAAGTGGAATTCTCTGGCTAAACTCATCAGCCATCCAGCCATGCCACTACTAGGATGTCCTGATCCTTGGCTTTCCTGGAGGCTGCTGTCTCACGTGAGCATAGATGAGAACCAGACAGGTGTGTATGTTTCGTTTTCTTTTGTATTCTAAAGTGACGCTACAGAGAACGATCGATATCTGTGTGTGGGAGTGGACTGGAAAGCCAAGACCTAGCCAACAAGTCTTTCTCCTAGATGAATGTTAAACACTGACACACACTGGCTTTTGATTTCCAGGTTGAGCTACTCTTTGCTGAGCCTCAGTCTGTGCAGAATTCAGGAATGGCCAGAGGTCTTTACTCATAAGAGCCCCTCTATCTCTGGATGCTGAAGGCTGTTCATGGTTTCATGACTATGAAGAATGATCCACAATGGAAAAGAAGAATGGGGGTAGAATATTGGACATTGGACAAGGGAAGGCCTGTGTTCAAATCCTGAATCTGATACATGCTAGCTAAGTGACTTTGGGCAAAAGCTGAGCCTCAGCTTTCTCCTCAGTTAAATGGGAATAATAAAACCAGTAGGATTTGCCTCAGAGGTAGCATGCCTTGAGGGGGTAGAGGTCCATTTGGGTTTGGAGTCAAGGAGTCTGACGTATAGTATCTGTGTGACCTTGGGAAAATTATTTAGCCTTTTGATGCCCTCAGAAATTCTCTGAGGCTCTAAGTTACAGAGGATTTGCATGGAAGGAGTTTCTGCATCAGTAGTTTCCTATCATTGCTCAATCATTCAGTTCTGTCATTCTGTTGTGTCTATACTAAGACAAATAAGAGACAGAACCATAGAAATCTATCTATCATTGGATGTTCATTTATGCAGTACAGACTCTATTTGTAGAAATGATCCTGGGACAAGTCGATATGTTGCTATTGTTTTTGTATTTGTTGACCCATTGAACATCATTATGACTTATTTTTGGTGGTGCCATTTTGCTTGAAGCTCTACCTTCTGTTTCTTCATCCTTCCTCATAGTTTCCTCTTATTTCAACTCTGTGTGAGAATTCCATTCCTCTTTGTCATTCTCTGTAGATATGCTTGCCTAAGGAAGTTCATGACAATGGGCATCAGGGCCAAAAGAACTTCAAGGTTGGGGAATCCCATCCTGCTGATCTGGGGTGTTGGGGGCAATATTGGTGAAGCTGTCTGAGGAGCCATTTGGGGTCAAAAATAAACACCATTAAAAAACCCATAAAGAATGGATATATGTGGGTGAGGAATGAGGAGAGGGAGAGCTGAGCTCTGGAGAGGTAAGCCTGGTCATTCAGCCATAAAGGAGCCTGAAAATAATCTTCCTTTTCCCATGATCCCCATCTCCAGACACTTAGGCTATATCTGCCCTCAGAAGGACAGAGTTATTCTGAGGACCATTCAATCATAATCTTTCAGTCAAACCAGTCAGCTTAGTTCATCTACTGGGTGGGGGGGATGCAGTTATAAAAGCTGACATTGTCATGTCTTTACTCTCATACCCGATATAACTACCCCCATATTTATTCCTCTTAGGGAAGTGGAGATAGCTAGGATTGTTATCCATTCACGTGCTTGATTTAGCCCCAAGCATGGCATGGCAATGACATCATATCCTGTCTGCCAGCCTCACAGAGAAGGAGGGAAGAAGGGAAACAACATTTGTGACTTGCCTGCTATGTGCCAGGCTTTACAAATATTATCTAATTTGATCCTCACAACAACCCTGAGAAATGGGTGCCATTGTTAGCCTCATCTTACAGTTGGGAAAATAGAGGCCGACAGGACTTGAGTGACTTTCCCAGGATCACACAGCTAGTAAGTGAAATTCAAACTCAGGTCTTCTTGACTTTAGGTCTAGTACTCTCTATCCACTGTACCATCTGGCCGCCTCTCTCAAAAAAGAACATGTCACCATTATTTACCTTTTAGGATACTGCTAATCTGATCTCAGAGTCACAGTCACACTCATAGTCAATACACATTTATTAAGCACCTACTATGTGCCAGTCACAGTACTAAGCTCTGGGGATAAAAATAAGAAAAAGAACACTAATCCTTATCCTTAAGGAGCTTACAGTCTGATGGGGGAAGACATTACACAGGGAAGCTGAAAAGGCTTCCAGAGTGTCCCACTGGTTTGAGATGAAGGCAGCATAAGGAGATGCTGTCTTCACCCCTTCTTTCATGGGCTGTTTCTCCAAATATTGAGCTCCGAGGAAGTGGAAATCCTTAGATTTCCAAGACGCCACCATCATTACAGCCTTTGAGAAGAAAGCTGGGAAAGTTGAATGTGGCAATTATCACAGATTTCACATGGATTAGATAGCTGTCTGGGGGTAGGGAAGGCATGGTTAGAAACCTCTCAGTCTTGGTTGTGAACCTGAGATTCATCATGTTTCTGTATGAGCACCAGGCTTGTCTAAACAGATCTCCTGGGTCCCTCTGGGCTTGAGTGTTGAGAGATATGAGGTTAAAGAAAAGGAGAATTTTTCTTCTTAATTTATGATTTTTATCCCAATGTATGGCCTCAGTGAGTTCAGCAAAATTGGTGAGCTCCTGTGTTCAGAGATGGATGGTCAGCTTTCAGGGATTGATGGCCCATTCCCATGACTCAATATAACTCAAAGAGTGATTATTAGACAGTTACTATGTGTGAGGCACTATGCTACATGCTAGGGAAACAAAAGACCAGAATGGTCCCTACTCTCCAAGAGCTTTAGATGGTCAGTGCTCATGACATCCCAAGCTCACCTTCTTGGGTATTGGTGACATCTGCTGTGACATCAGCAGAGGTCATGGCTACGTTGGGTGGCAGTGAGGCATCCCAGCTGGCTGTCTACTTTTCCATCCCTAATCACCAACATCCTCTGTCTTACAGGCCACCAGAACAGTGCCCAGTGAATCAGCAAGTATCTATTAAGAAGACAATCCCTAATCCCAAGGAGTTTATGTTCTAGTAGTCCAGATTCCTCGCATGTAGTCCACACGTGTTGTGACCTAAAAGGGTATTTAGTTATTCCTTTTAACACTCAGGAGGGCAAAATTGGAAAGAGAGGCTTGCTCAGAGGGGATGAGCACGTGGAGTTCTTAGTGGCTTGTCAGAGATGTATTCCCCAGGTACCTCTGACTGAGAACAATGGGATTCCCTGTTGCATTTCCATGAAATGCTTTTAACACACAGTGCAGGAGCTGTTGGCTTTCCTTCCAGCCACCTGCTCCCAGGAGAAGAATGGTGAAGGCAGGGTGTGGCTGCTAGCTGGTATGACTCCCACAGACCTGGGAGAGGACTAATTGTATATTTGTGCTTAACATTTGTAGAGCAGTCATTTAGAATCCTAGAATGCTAGAGCTAGTCCAGGCCTCTCATTTCACAGATCAGGAAACTGAGGCCCAGGCAAAGGGTTACAGTTAGTGGCTAAGGTTGGAGTAGGAGCCCAGGCTTTGAGTGGCTGTGGCCCTGGGTCCTTTCCAGCTGACTATATTATTCTTCCACTCAATGTCCAAGCACTCAGGAAACCCCCAAGACCCGATCTTTGCTTTCCTGGCCCTTGTTTCTTCTCCTTCATTACCTCTAGTGACATAATGGTGACAGGTTGTGTAGACCCAGCCTGGGGAAGAAAACTGGACGATGCCTGGGTATATTCAACCTTGGTTTCAGTCCGATGCCTACAAGATTTAGAGCTGGAAAGGATATCCTAGGTCAACTAGTACAACTCTCTCGTTTTACAGATGGGCAGACTGAAGACGAGGGAAGATGAGTGAGTTGTCTAAGATCAGACAGGTAATATGTCTCAGAGGGAGGATTTGAACCCAGATCCTCTGATTCTAGAGTCAGCTTGCATTCTCTTACATGACAGACAGAGGAGGGAGACCATCAATGACAAAGCTAACAGTTCATGGCTTCTGAATTTTGTATTCAACTTCGGGTTTTGGAGCCCATCCTTCAATCCTCCAGGCTGCTGACACCTGGGAGTTGAAGCCACAGCCTTGGTCTCCTGTTTCTCTAAGCAGGTATAGCCAGAGATAAGACTCTCCCACAGTAGATCAAAGGGTAAGAGAATGAATGAAGGAGCCACAAGGGAGCTGGTCTGGAAGGGGGAATTACCTGGTGATTACCTAACGCCAGCACCTATGCTGGGTGGGAGGGCGAGTTCTGGGCTGCTGGACTTGGCTCGGGCTCATCTTCTGAAAGGTGAATCCCAAGTCACCACCTGCGTGGAGAAGTTTTCTCAGGCAGGATGTTGATCCTTCAGTCTGAGAGCAAGTCAGAGCAGATCTGAGCCAAAGAAGCCTTGAGAGCTCATGGGAAAAACAGCAGTGGACAGTTCGGTTCCCAAAGCCTGCAGCTTTGTAGAGCTCCTCCTCGGTGGAACTTGGCTCCTGGGTGTTAAAATGGAATCTGTTCTGTGCCTCATTGTCCTTTGTTCTCTGAGATGACTGGATTATTTCTCATACCAAGCTTCCCACAGCTGTCATCTGTGTCATTAAGAATGAGGAATGCTTGAATTGCCTCATTCACACCCTCTACAAGCCCACCTCATTGCAGCCAGGATGCCCAAACAAGGAGAGGCTATGGTTACCCTCCATCAGTGAGTGTCCTTCAAGGTGGATGGTCCAATCACTAAGCTATCTTCCTCTGGGAGGTGGCCCCAAGGATCTGCCTTGCAGCTCTCCACCTCCTTAAATAAAGAGATATATCCTTTAAATAGGAAGGGGCAGAATATCAGAGCCATAAACTACACTCCACCACTCCAACTCTTATATTCTCCATTTCCAAGGGCAGTGAGCCCACAAAGGCAACCAGCTCTTTCTGAAGGGAGACCCTGTCTTGCTATTAACTCTTTTTCTGAACTATCCACCTTAGCTTTCTGGTCAGAATCATTGTAAATCTTTCCAGGGCTCTGATTGCAAAGCCTGTCTGTTCCTGCCAGATGCTGGGGTGGGTAATAGTGAGTTAGTGGGGCTAACAGCAGTTTGGTGAGTCTGATTCCCAGAGGCTTCACCAAAATAAGGCACCTTGAGAAGACCTTTTCCCTCTACATCCTTGTTAGATGTTGGAAATCAGTATAAGTAGGACTCACTGAAATTATCTTGGATGGATTGATTCTGCCGTGAAGAATCAACGTAGGCTCACCTCTGCTCAATCCAATCAACAAATAGTTATTCAGCACCTACTATGGCAGGTGTTAGGGATAAAGTGACAAACACTGCCTGTCCTCAAGGAGCTAATATTTTACTAGGGAATGCAAGAGGTAGAAGACAAATAAATGCAAGAAAATTTGAAGGGAGGGAGAACACTGACTAGTAGAGGGATCAGGAAAGGTTTCCCACCAGAAGTGATAGCTGAGCTAAACTTGAAGGAAGCTGGTGATTCTAAGAGCCAAGACAAGGGAGTCTATTTCAAGTATGGGAGGCAGCAAAGACCCAGAGATGGTAGATGGAATGCTTAGCTTGAGGAATAGAATTAGGTCAGTTTGGTTGGAACACAGAGTGTGGAAAGGTAGGAAAATATGAAATTGATTTAGAAAGATAGCTTGGGACCAGATTGTAAAGGGCTTTAAATGCTAAATTGAGGAGGGTTGTTTATTTTTTTTTAATCTCAGGAGCAATAGGGAGAATTTTTGAGCTGAGATCAGACCTATATTTTAGGAAGATTATCCTGTTAGCCCTAGATTGGAGAGGAGGCAATACTGGAATCAGGTAGAGTAACTGAAAGACGCTTATAATTTTTGTTGCCCAGAGAAGATCTTGAAGACGTGAACTGAGCAGGGGAGGTACATAAATGGAGAAGAGGGGCGATATTGGGAGATAAGGTCAACCAGCCTTGGCAACTGAATGGATTTGAGGGTAGTGGATTTGGGGATAGTGCTTTACTGGCTGCTGGTTTTCTTGCTTCCCTGAGGACCCAACTTCCATATTGTTTATCCCATTTGGTTTATTCTAACTGATCCATGAATTTGAGATTTGGGTCACTAGCCTTCCTTTGTGTCTCTCTTCTCAATTCCAAATCAATCAAGACACATTTATTAAATACCTGCTGTGTACCAGGTATGCTTCTAGGCTCTGGGAATACACAAAAGGCAAGGAGCTTACATTTTAATGTCTGAGAAGGAAAATAATTTGGTAGAGAGGACTGGAGAAAAACCACATCTCTAGGTGGGAAGAGGAAAGCAAAGTCCATGGAAGAGTAAATCCTGGATTTTCCAATCAGGAATTAAATCTTTGAGTTTAGGAGACAGGGTCCAAGGTGAAGGGAGGAGCCTTAATTGCAAGACCAAAGACTTTTCATGTACAGCTCAAATAATGAATATTAATGACTATGTTTTGACTCAGCTTGACCAGTATCCAGCACAGCTTATCTTGGTAAATTTTCTCTCTTCAAAAGCCAGTGTGAGGATGGAAGGGTGCTGATGCATCCTGGGACCTAACCACAATGAAGAAAGATCCTTGAGAATGGCCATTGTTTCATACAGCTTTTGTAATCCCTAAACACATAATAGAGGATCAGTTAATATATGAGGAATTGAACAATAGGCTAGGGCTTATACTGGGGATCAGAGTACATGGTATAAGAGGAGACATCCTTGCCTTCAAGGACTTTGTCTTCTTAGTGGGGAAAGAGGAAATAAATGTGTTTTCCTCCATAGAAGTAGCACTGAGGAACAACTTTTGATAATAAGAACAGGGGAAAATTAAATTTTTTTATATTTTTAGATATCCAAAATCTGGAGCAGCTAGGAGGCACAATGGATAGAGCACTGATCCTAGAGTCAGGAGGACTTGGGTTCAAATCCAACCATAGGCACTTACTAGTTGTGTGACGCTGGACAAGTCACTGAACACTGATTGCTCTTCCCTTCCCCTCCTCCACCAAATCCGTTGTAAGCCTAAAGGCGTGTCTGTCCTGAGGCAGTTTGGCCATGGTAGTATTGGGGTTCTTACTTTCATTATAGCAGATACTAGAAGAGCTAGGGAAAGGAGAACACAGGTCCTCAAGGACCCCCTCCTCTGCCTCTCAAGAGGACTGGGCAGGGCTGTGCCTGGTTCCTATCTGTTCCTGGGGGAGTGCCATTTTCCATTATCTAATTGGTGTCTTTCTCCCCTGTTGAATGTAAAAATTCCTCTACCTACCTCCTACTTCATAGAGTTGTTGTGAGGGGAATGTTTTGTAAACCCTTTTGTAAACTTTGTGAAGTGTAACATCAGTGAGCTGCTGTTATTATTAGCTATATATATATTTTTTTTCCCATTAAAGTCTTACTCTGATGCTTCATCACTTTACTTTTCTGGCCTCAGTGGTCTCATCTGCAAAATAGGTATAAAGCTACTTGTAGAAGGGTTACCGTGGCAGTTGTATATGTAACGCACTCTCTAAACTTTAAAGCACTTCATGAATGTCAGTGGTTGCTGTTATTATTGCTATGTTATCATTCATCTTTTCCTCATCTTTTTCTTTTGAAGGAGAATGAGTTGACTTTTTAACTGTTTCAGGGTAAGTAGGATGTTTTCTGATCAACTTCACATCCCAACATTTCTGTTGTGAACAACTTATGTCAGGGAAAGGGAGGTACTACCTCACACGGAGGCACTAGAATGAATGGAGGGACTCTCACTAAGAAGAGGAGAGGCTAAGACTGCAGGGTGACAGATAAATCTTCTTGTAGAAGGACAACACGGACATATCGAAGAGAGTAAATGCCATGCTTTGGGCTCACCTGTAGCTTTGTCTTTTTTATGAGATTCATGGAAAAGTCTGGGCACAAGTCACTATCTTGCTATTATTCTGTTTAAAATTCTGCAGACACTTAGGCAGGTTATTAAGACTATTAGGTAACACTAGATAGGTGGCATAGTTGGTAGACTTCTGGACTTGGAATCAGGAAGATCTGAGTTCAAAACTTGACTCAAATACTTACTGTGTTAGTCTGGGCATCCTTAATTTTCTCATCTGCAAAATGGGTCTAATGATAACACCAGTACCCCAGGTGGCATGGAAAGAGCGCCAGGCCTGGAGTTAGGGAGACTCATCTTCCAGAGTTCAAATATGGCCTCAGATATTTACTATTTGTGTGACCTTGGGCAAGTCACTTAACATTGCTTGCCTCAGTTTCCTCAGCTGTAAAATGAGCTAGAGAAGGAAATGGCAAACCACTTCAGTGTCATTGCCAAGAAAACCCAAATGGGGTCACAAAGAGTGACTTTGGGCAAATCACTTAACCCCAATTGCCCTCCAAAAGGCAAAAAAAAAGAGAGAGTTGCCTAGACCAGGTGTTAAACAGGCAACCAGAGAGAAACATGTGGCCCACACCACCCCCAGGTGTGGCCTGAATCAGATTAAAATGTCATTCCTTGCTGATTTTGTGACTGATGTATTAATTAAAATAGATTCATGGATGATAGATAGATAAATGGATAGATATAGATAGATAGATAGATAGATAGATAGATAGATAGATAGATAGATAGATAGATTGACAGACAGATAAACATATATGATTTTCTAAGTCAATATGTAACACACAGGATGGCATTATGAATGGTTTAGTGGCCTGTTTCTATTTGAGTGTGACTCCACTGAGAGATCAAGGGAGTGGTTCAGGGTCACTCAGCCTGTGACAGTACTCAGGCTCTCCTGGCTTTAGGGACGCTCTGTCCACTATACCCCCCTCCTCTCTTCTTTTACAAGATCTCTGTATTTTGAAAGCTGTTCTTTTCATGAAGGTTGGAGAGTATGAGTACCTGGTTATGGCAGCATCTCTTAGGATGTTGTACTTAAATTTTTATGGGACAAGGCAAGTTTGGGTGATGCTGGATAACAGCTTTGTTTGTTGCTCTGGGTCTCATACAGTCTGCTAAATTCTCAAGAATGTTTTGAGATATCTATTTGTAGTGTGGGGGTTTGTTATTGGTTAGTTTATGGAAGGTGAAGAGCTGTCAATGTATAATTATAGTGAGAGGTTATGGATTACTAAGTTTGTTGTTGTTGTTAGTACTGCTACAGGGTACGACCTTGTATTTATGACCATTGAGCACAAACTCTGACAGGTCCTACAAAGCCAGAAGGGCTTCTGTTCTGGACCAGCCTAGCAAAGCTCAGAAAGGCCAGCACTAGAAAGTCAGCCATGAGGGGACGGATGTTTTTTGAGGGGGAGGAATTGGAGATAGGGAGCATCACGACTCATGAAGGCTATGACCTAAGACATGGGGAGTTTTCCATTGGCATCAATGGAAAGAAAACCCATATTGACAAGGAATACTCATTTGATGATGAGGTACCTGTGTTGTTGAGGGGATTTTCACGCTTTCCCTTGAGGTATTGAAGTAAGTATTATCATCATTATTTTGGGTGATCTGTTGCCTGAAGTCCCCTATGTTTAGGGTGCAGTTAGCTTTAGCCAGTAGACTGGGAAATCCCCCACGATACCTCATCTGGGGATCAGAGGTGTTCTATGTGATGTCATTGGGGAAGTGTGACTGGTAGTACCAACCAATCTTTCCATCTATTATCAGCCATCTGGGACAGCCTGAATTTCCCCATGAGACAAGGTAAAAGCCTCCTGGGTAACATGAGGTTACATAGACCACTTTTTGACCCAGAAAATTGATCAATTCTTTCTTTTCCCATTGCTATCTGCTTTGGGAAAGTGGAGGTGGTAGAAACGCTCGATGGATATTAAGGGAAGCTAGATTGGGATTAACTATAAGATCTGTAAGATCTGGAGGGTCCTTAGAGGTCACCTAGTTCAACTCTCTTATTGGGCATGTAAAGAAATTGAGGCCCAAATGGGTACAGTGGAAAGGGCCCTGGATTGGAATCAGAGGTCCTGCTTTTGCCATTTATCAGTTTCCTCACCTGTGAAATTCGACGACCTCTGAGCTCTCAATCTATCTTCCTCCGTGACTCATTCTATTGTCCCAGTGACCTATTCCTGTTAGCACAGCACTTAGCCTAGCACCTGGCACAATAATAGGCACTTAATAAATGTTTATTGACTGATTTGTTCTGGTAGACAATTTCTGCAGACTGTGGGTTAGCATGCCTGTGGGATATGAAAGCTGACGATTTATAGTTTGATTCTGGGTGTCTTTGGGCAATGGAAATTGAACCTGCTGCTTTTCTCCCTTTCCCTGATCAGATCTACAATGGGACCCTCAAGAGAGATACGGATAATAGACGCTTCAGCTCCTACAGCCAGATGGAGAATTGGAACCGTCAGTACAACCGAGGCAACTGTAACACCATTGGCCCCGGCAGCGACATCTTCCAGCAGAACATCAAGGCCAGTCGGAGTGAGCCGGACCTGTACTGCGACCCCCGGGGGACCTTGCGCAAGGGCTACACGGGCAACAAAAGCCAAAGGACCACCCAGAATCGCTACAGCTTTTACAGTACCTGCAGTGGTCAGAAGCCTGTGAAGAAGTGCCCAGTGCGCCCTCCTTCCTGCACGTCCAAGCAGGATCCTGTCTACATCCCACCTATCTCCTGCAATAAGGACCTCTCCTTTGGTCACTCAAGGGCCAGCTCCAAGTAAGTGCTAGGGAGTCAGCTGTTGGCTGATTGACACACACTAAGATGCCCTGAACTCTTTCATCATGCAATATTTTATGCTGGGCACTGGGTGGGAAGAGTCAGAGAAGCAGAAGCACCCTGTCCTTGGGAGCTCCCAGCCTGATGGAAGGACACGGTTCTTGCCCTTAGGGAACTCTTAGTCTGATGGGGGAGGCATCGCCCTCAGGGAGATCCCAGTCTTTTGGAGGTGCATATTCCATGTACCTCACGAATTCTCAATTCGATGTGGTCAATATAGCTACAGATCTTAGGAACTCTCAGTGTGATGACCTCAGTTCCTGACCTCAGAGAATTGCCAGTCTGATGAGAGAGGGAGAGACAGAGAGAAAGAGAGAGAGAGAGAGAGAGACAGAGACAAAGACAGAGAAACAGAGAGACAGAGAGAGACAAAGACAGAAACAGATAGAGACAGAAACAGAGACAGAGAGAGAACCTCACCCAGGACTCAGACATGGGACATAGACACAGAAAAACAAGAATGACCAACAAGTGAAAAGTAAAATTGTCAAATGCTGTTAACTAGAGAAGGTGTTAAGGACAGATGGATTTCACAGGGTTTTAAATGTTTTACACTGTCAAGTTAGGGGGAACACAGATTAATGAGATTGTGGATCCACTGAAGTTTTGAAAAGAACAGCTTTTTGTGGAGACTGTTGGGGAAAAAGATTCAGATTGGAGGAATGTGTCTTCTTGGGATACATGTAAAGGGATGGAGACAATACAAAGGGCAGTGAGGCAGGTAAAGGGGCACAAGTCCTGAGGAGGTGGAGAGGGATAGACAGGCTGGGGCCAGGAAGGATCCAGCAGTGGAGGGAGTGATGCCCCTCTCTGGTCTGGGGATGGTCTCTCACTGTCTTTTTGAATAGGAATTGTTTCATTCATTGTATACATATCCTCAGCACCTAGCACGAAGCCTTGAACATAGCAGGGGGTGAATAAATACCTGTTAATTGTTTATTTGGCCCATATTCCTCTGAGCTCGTCCACTGTTCTCACAATTAGAATATCACTGTATAGTGAAGCTGGTACTCCCAACATCCAGAAAGTCAATTGGTCAATCAGCACACATTTATTAAGTACTTATTGTGTCCCAGGCACAGTGATGATAATAATAATAGCTAACATATGTGTATATATGTACATATACACACATACTTATATATACATATCTAATATAAGTATATATGTATTCATATGTCTATATGTATACTTATAAGTATCTATATATCTATATATACTTACATATAAATCTATATATACATATATAGATATAGACTTATGTAGAGGTAGGTAGGTGACTTGGTGGATAGAGCATTGAACCTGGAAGATCTGAGTTGAAATCCGGCTCCAGATACTTACTAGCTATGTGACCCTGGGAAAGTCACCTTACCTCTGTTTGCCTCAACCCACTGGAGAAGGAAATGGCAAACCACTCCAGTATCTTTGCCAAGAAAATCCCATGGACAGTATTGGCATGCTATGGCCCATAGGTTCATGAAGAGTTGGAAACAACTGAACAACAAAGCATTTATATAGCACTTTAAAGCATAAAAATCACTTTACACGAATTATTTCATTTTATCCTCACAACAACCCTGTGATGTGTAGGGTGGGGGGAGATAGGTGTTATTATCATTATTATTTCCATTTTAAAATGAGGAAATTGTGGTAGACAGAGGTTATGTGACTTTCTCAGAGGTCGCATAGTTAGAAGTTCCCAAGGTAAGATTTCTACTCAGGTCTTCCTCACTCTACCAGCCATTCTTTAACTTTAATCCACTGTCCATACCTCTCTGCCTCAATGCTATAGTATAACAGCAAGACTTCAGAATGATTTAGGGTAGAAAATAGTGGGGAGACACCTCTTCATTGTTGCATTCTCCTTTGGTGACTACAAAATGGCAGCCCCAGGCCTTGATTCATTATCTCAATGCAAAGGCCAAAAAAAAAAAAAAAGTGAAGATTCCAGAGTTTCTTAGTAGACCTTCAGTAGGATAAGACTTAAAGGATGGTGGGATTCAGATGGGGAAAAGGGAAAAGATATCTAATCCAATACAAAAAGAATTCACTAAGGGGAAGTGAGAGTGTTTGGGAAACATGAGGACACCAATTTAGCTGGAGTGGGAGGTTGGTATAGTGGAGTAATTAGGGATAAGGAAAGAAAGCTAAGTTGGAGTCAGATTGTGGAGGGCCTTGGAAGCCAGGCCAGGAATCTGGACTTTTTGCTGTAGCCATTGGGGAACTACTGAGGATGGTTTAGTCAGGCAGGGGTTTGATGCCAGATGGACAGGACTGAGGAAAAACAATGGGCAGAGATTAGTTAGGAGGCATTAGTTCACACACAAGATGATAAAGGTGGAACGATTAGGCAGACTGGGGAATGAGAAAGGAGAAGGGACATTTCCAATGAAGACTTGATGGGCTTGGTGACTTATACATCCTCCTCCACCCTCTTTCGCCTGGTGGCTTCATGACTAGTGGTGTCAATGTTCCAAATGTCTAACTCGGGGCCGGGGTGGGATCTATGGTAGGTCATGTTTATCTTGGTATCACCAGCCTAGCACAGGGACTTTAATGTAGGAGGTACTTAATAAGTGTTTATTCAATTGAATGGCATTTAGTTTATGCATATGGAGAGCAAAGCCAGGACTTGAATCTCATTACAACCATTATCTTACCAACTCTAAATTAATGTCATGCTTTCCTGGAAGAGGGTGAATCAGCTACATGTCCTTGGGTGGGAACCTTCCAGTCAATGGGTCCATTTCCATCATGAACAGGTTCATATTAGAGGAACTGTTTCCATGAGGGAGGGGCAGCTAGGTGGTAAAGCAGATAAAGCACCGGGCCTGGAATCCAGAAGGTTCATCTTCCTGAGTTCAAATCTAGCTTTAGGCACTTACTAGCTATGTGACCCTGGACAAGTCACTTAACCCTGTTTATCTTAGTTCCCTCATCTATAAAATGAACTGGAGGAGGAAATGACAAACCACTCTAGTATCTTTGGCAAGAAAACCCCAAATGGAGTTGTGAAGAGTTGGACATGATTGACTGAACAACAAAAGGTGTAAATGCTGTTTTAGCAGCTCTGGCTGCCTCCATCTTGATTCTCTGGAGTACTGATGAGGTTTTGGAAGCTATGTCAGAGCTGGCCTCCAGGGCCTGGAGCTCCTGAGGCAGGATGTCCTGTGTCAGCCCAGGGTAACTCATGTTCTTCTGCTTCTCTTACTCAGGATCTGCAGTGAAGACATAGAGTGCAGTGGCTTGACTATCCCCAAGGCTGTTCAGTTCCTGAGCTCTCAGGATGAGAAGTATCAGGCTATTGGGGCCTATTACATCCAGCACACCTGTTTCCAGGATGAATCTGCCAAGCAACAGGTAACCAACTGCATATTTTCCCCTTGAACCTGCTAGAGCAAGACCTAGATGTTGGACTGGTTCTATGTTTAAAGTTGAGTGGAGGCTTTCTCTCTTCTGGTTCTTCCTCATCCTGCCCAGCCCCTGGAGTAGGTTGGAGTGCTCAAGATGGCCCATAAATAGATCTAGGCTGCATGATCACCAACACTGAATCTTCTCTGTCCATTCCTTTTTTCTGTCTCCTTCCCCCCTCCCTATCACTCACCAATTCCCCATCATTCCAACTAGCCTGACTTAACTTACCTGCTTTTGGTTAAATGGTTGTCCATAACCATAATCAAATGAAATACCATGCATATAGCACTTTGTAAACCTTCAAGCACTATATAAATAATATTATTATTAGCTATTATGATAACTTAATACTACCAACTTTAGTAACATCTAGTGATAGGAAGGAAGTATGGTATAGTGGAAAAGAGGGCCAGGTATAGAGCCAGATGACTTTGAAGTCGAGGGATTCAAACCTCGGCTCTGCTGCTTACTAATTGTGTCTTTTAGACAAGCCATTTAATCCGTCTCTAGGCTTTATTTTCTTCATAGCTTTAAATAAGGGAGTTGGATTAGATGACCTCTTCTGTTCCTTTGAGACATAATGTTCTGTCCTTGCATTGGTGACTTGTCCAAAGCCACATGAGCAGTTACAAAGCTGTCCACCACACTCCCCATTCAACACTCTTCCCAGTCTATCATGCTACTTCAGTCAAGTGCATGGATAATTCAGATGATTCATCTCATTCATTCAGAAATCAGTGAAATTCTCTTCCAAGAAATTTGAACCCAAATTTTATATTTGATTGCATTTATTTTTTTTTGATTGCTTTAAAGAACAAAACCAAACCCTCTCTGCAGGAGGACAGGGCTCTTTAGCAGCCTGTAGACTTGGGATCTGTGCATAGTACTGACCCATATTCTCTGATTTTAGAGCCACTTTTCTTCCTATTGTACCTCATTGCTTCTTTTGGATTGATTTCCATCTGAAATCATATGCTAACATATGTGTCTGGTTAGTAAAAAAAATTAGAGAACATGGGTTCAAATAACATCTCTGACTCTGTGTATCTTTGGACAAGTCATTTAATGGCCCCATGCCTTTGTTTCCCCATCCATAAAAATGAGGGGGCTGGGTTTGAAGGCATCTTTGGACTCTTCTAGCTTTAGATTCACCATCAGTCCCAGTCGTTGTGTTAATTTCAAGCAAGCCAGGCAAGTTTCTATTAATTAACTACCCGTGGCTGAAGCAAAAATTCTCATTGTTCTAGGGAAGTTGCCCTTTTGATGTGGATCTAAGTTGTTTCTCTAGTAACCAGTGTAGACACAGTCGTGGAAGAGACTTTTTGGTACCAGCTATGAATCTAGGGAATCTCTTAGGCAAGTCTAATTAAATAGCCCCATTTCTCCTGCCTTCCCATATGTCCCCTCTCATATGCCTGGTGCCTATACTCTGCTGTCACATGAAAAAGCAGGATAAATGTAATTTCTTTTGGAAGTGGTGAGAAGTAAGAGTTCCTTATCTCTATCCTTGAGATAATCAAATAAGGGTGTTCCTAGAGAAGCTAAGCCAGGGGTTATGTGGATACTTTGCTTAAGTACCCAAGTGGATTGTTTGGCCTGAAAAAAAAATCTACTTTGAATCCTGATTATTAAGTTAGATGAGAGGAATCTAGGCTGGGTTTGGGGGAGGGAGGGGAGAGCTAGGTGTGGTGACCTTGATTTAGAACAAAAAGAAGGGAGGGAATGATATGTGCTTTGTAGGGGGATTCATAGATTCTGTTCACTTGTAACTCAGTTTCCCCAACTGTAAAAAGGACAGGATGTTCTCAAAGTTAGCATGCATGAAGCCTGGTTTAGCACTCCATCCCCTGTGCCACCTGGCTCCCTAGTCTGCCAAATCTAGCCTCAAAATGAGTCATTGACTCTTCATGTTGGTGGCTTCCTTGCTACTCTAGGTGTACCAGTTGGGAGGAATTTGCAAACTGGTGTCTCTCCTCCGGAGCCCCAACCAAAATGTCCAGCAAGCTGCAGCTGGAGCCCTCCGCAACCTGGTCTTCAGAAGCTCCACTAACAAGCTTGAGACCAGGAGACAGAATGGGATCCCGGAGGCTGTGAACCTTCTGAGGAGGACTGGGAGCACTGAGATCCAGAAGCAGCTCACCGGTGAGATCCTTTCCCTTCCCCAACCTCTCTCTCTTCCCTTTCTCCTCTTCCAGCCTCTAACTTCCCTCCTCCCTTCTGCCTGCCATGGAAAGCTAAGGGAACAGAGATAGGCAGTCAAGAAACCTCTTGGGCACCTAGGAATTAGTTTGTAGGGTCATGCAGAGCAAGTGACAAGTATGGATGGAGACCACAGTCCCCATCTCCTGGGGAACCACGTGTCATTAGTTTGGGGAGTACCATGAGGCAGCAAGAGCATAAAGACAAAGGAATTTGGGGCTCGGCAATATGAGAGCCATAGAATTCTAAAGATAAAGGGGCCTTCTAGATCACTTAGTCCAATGTTCTTAGAGGAAAACTCTGAAGCCAAGGGAGAGCAAGTAATTTGTAAATTTTTCCAGGAGCTGGTTCATATTTCTTTCACTTTACCCATGATCTAAGCCTGGGCATCAAATGTGATCAAAGATGTCAGAGGCCAGTGGGTATTTCAGAAGAAGGGGAAATAGATTGACTAGTTGCCATATCTGATAGTTATCTTAGCAAAGTGGACTTACTTTTTATGGAGAGGGTATAAACATTTGGGGACTATTCTTTGAATTCCCCAAAAAGCAAATATGAGCTTACGCTTGGGCATGACAAAGAGGAATGGAACCCCCAACAAATGGAACTATTGGGGTTACCCTAGAGATATACAATAGTGGTGTTCAGTTCATCATCATTAGAACTTTTTTTTTCTTTTTGGAGGGCAATTGGGATTAAGTGATTTGCCCAAGGTCACATGGCTAGTTTGTGTGTGTGTGTGTGTGTGTGTGTGTGTGTGTGTGTGTGTGTATGTGTGAAGTGTCTGAGGCCAAATTTGAACTCAGGTCCTCCTGACTCCAGGGCCAGTGCTCTATTCACTGTGCCACCTAGCCGCCCCCATTAGAACTTTTCTTAAGGGCCTAATTGCATATGGTACCATATTGGGTGTGGTATAGAGCAAGTTTTTAGTCATTTTTCAGTCATGTCTGACTCTGTGTGACCCCACTTGAGGTTTTCTTGGCAAAGAAACTGGACTGGTTTGCCATTTTATTCTCCAGCTTATTTTCCAGATGAGAAAATGGAGGCAAACAGAGTCAAGTGATTTGCCCAGGGTTGAACAGCTAGTGTCTGTGGTCACATTTGAATTCAGGTCTTCCTGATTCTAGGTTCACTGTTCTATCCACTGTGCCACCTAGCTTCCCATAGAGCAAGTTACACAGATATATTGCCTGCCCTCTAGATGCTGACAGCCCAAGATAGATACCTTAGGGGAGGTGAGCACGTAGAGGAAACATGGAGACAAATCAACTTCAACACTGAAATTGTATGCACTTCAAGGGCAAATGCATTTTAGAATAAAGAGAGTGAGAGGGTGAGGAATGCTGAGTCTTAGAATGTGATACTCAAGTCTTACACACATATTAAAAAAATCCTCTTAAGTATAATATGGGAGAGGGGAGACTAGACATCAGTTAATCTAAAAAGGGATTTTTAGTAGACTACAATCTTGATATGAAACAACAGTGTGTTAGAGTAACCCAAAAAGCTAGGGAAATCTTAGGATGCACTGAGCAAGGTCTAGCTTCCAGAATGGTTAGCTGCATTGTACCTGGTCAGATGACAGTTTTGTGTTCGGTTTAGGGTACCACATTTTAAAAAGGAGTTAACAAGGTAGAGAGCATTCATCTGAAAAAGCTATGCTTGATGATGAAAGACCTCAAAATTGCACAGTATAAAGATGTGTTGAAGGCACTGAGGATGCTTAACTTAGGGAAAAAAAGACTTAGGGGAGACACGAATTGAGAGACTGTCACATGGAAAAGAGATTAGAGTTGGACTCAGAGGCAAAATGAGGGGAAATGGGTAGAAATGAAAAAGAAACAGATTTAGTCTCAACATGAGCTTTGGTTGTGTTTGGATTAGTGGTTGATGGGACACTCTAGGCTTAGGTACTAAGGAAAAGTTTGATTTGTATTGCCAAGATATAAGGCTGTAGATTGGGTTGTGGGAGCAGGGGGCTTATTTTTGGTGTAGGGGGGCCACCTGAGCAAAAGACGGTTAGGGTTAACAGGCAGATGGTGAAAAAGTATGTCTGACAGGAGCAATTTAATTCAATAAATATTAACAGAATTCTATTACATTCACAGAATTTGCTGTGGATGCCATGTGCCTCAGTTTCCTTATTTGTAAAATAAGAATAGTAATACTTGTATTGTTTTGGTGGGGGAGGGCACGTAAAAATTAGCCTCTCAGGCTTGCTGTGGAAATAGCACTTTGCAAACCTTAAAAGTGTAAACAAACAAGAGCCACTATTATGTTATTAATCACATTATTTTATTTCACTATTAATATTATTTAACGACAACAGTAATAAAAAAAAGTGACTGTACCTCTGAGGCACTTAAAATCCAGCTGCACACCAGCCTTACAGACAGGAAATAATTAAAGAACAATCTCAAATTGGATATGATTAGGTGCCAAAATATGTGGTCGAAACAGTCACTCAGTCAACATATCTTTTGAGCTCCTACTATGAGCTCAGGTCTGAGCTAACACTAGCTTACGTTTACATTAAAGTTTGCAGAGGGCTTTCCTCAGGACAGTTCTGAAAGAAAATTGTTGTGCCCATTTTACAGATGAGGAAAAGGAATCTCTGAGAGGTTGTGATTGTTCATGGTCACACAGCTAATACATGAATTTGAATCCAGGCCTCCTGACTCAAAGCCCCAAACTCTATCCACTTTGCAACACTGCTTCCCGTACTGTACAAGATAAAGAAGCCTAAAGAAAAAAACTATATTCTCTAGGAACTTGTAGTTTAGTTAGGGAGGGAAGCTGTACACCCAAGGACCAATGAGGCAATAAGTTTCTTGGGAAGTGATCTGATAGTTTGACTGGGAACAGCTGAGAGTTAATATGTTTAGAAGAGAACTTTCCTTACAATTAGAATGATCTGAAAGTGGAATGGGTTACTTTGTAAGGTAGTGAGCTCCCCATCACTGGAAGTCTTAAAGCAAAGGTTAGATGACCACTTGTTGGGTATGCTGTAGAGAGTATATTAGAAAAGGCTAGTGATAGGCAAGAAGACAGTCTGGTGAACTCTCCCTGAAGCGTGGCATCAAGGGGCTGTGGTTAAAATGAGACCCTTCTTTCTTCAGGGCTGCTCTGGAACCTGTCTTCCACCGATGAGCTGAAGCAAGAGCTCATTAATGAAGCCCTCCCTGTTCTGACTGATCGGGTTATCATCCCCTTCTCTGGCTGGTGTGACGGCAATAGCAACATGACCAGGGAAGTGGTGGACCCAGAAGTTTTCTTCAATGCCACCGGCTGTTTGAGGTGAGAGAAGTTGGCCCTTCCCTCCTACCTGCCCTTGGCACAGCATAGACCAGCCCAGCT
Organism: Petaurus breviceps papuanus; assembly: GCF_028583685.1. Lineage (NCBI taxonomy): Eukaryota > Metazoa > Chordata > Mammalia > Diprotodontia > Petauridae > Petaurus > Petaurus breviceps. The sequence continues at coordinate 26,337,039 of NW_027187372.1, forward strand.
TGGACACTTCATTCAGTGGGGTCCTGCTGGTTCCAGATCCTGTCTGGGACAGAGAAATCAAAGAACCATTTTATTTTTATAAGCTTACTTTTATTGATATCATCTGCTTTCACATCACTTGAATGTAAAAAAGTTAAAAAAAAGAAAAGGAAAAAAAGTTAAACAAAAGTAACCAACATATAATCTTTATCTGGTGTATATAGACTACACATGTCTGCAGAGACCCTAGTTCTGCAGAAAAGGGAAGGGTTGTAACGTCTCATCTCTTCTTTGGGACCAACTTCGGTCACTACAAGTAGTGTCTGATTTTATTTTGTTTTTATCATTATTCATACACAACACCCCATGTGAAAAAATATATGTGTGTTTGTATTCTGATAATTTCCCTCAGCATCAGTTCATGGAATCTGCTGACACTTCTGTATTCTTCATATTCATAATTTCTTACATGTATAATATGTTCATTTATATCCATTATTTCCTACATGCATTACATGCTCATTTATATTCATCATTTAGTACATATGTTACATGTTCATTACATTCCATATTCATCCTTTCTTACTTGTTCATTTATATTCGTTTCTTACATGTATTACATGTTCATTTATATTCATCATTTAGTATACATGTTACATGTTCATTAATTCCATATTCATCCTTTCTTACACTGCAGCATGTGTATGCACATGGATGTTCCCATGCCCAATAGCCAACACTTGTACCTATGTCTTAATGTTCTAACTAATTCAATTCTTGTTTTCCTTTTTTTTTCTCCTTTATTACCCACATGTGCTGCCTGTGATAGTTGAAGAGAATTTCCCCACACAAAGGCTTCTGCTAATGAGTCACTTTCAGCCGTAGGCCACTGTGTCATATATATCGGCACAAAGATCGTGTCTATACCCAAAGTGTTCCAAGTTCCAAACCAGGGTGTGGTTAGGATAGAAGGTGGTTTCAGCAAGAGCTGTTGGGTGCTGGAATCTGGGTGTGATCATTATGTAACAGCCACTCAATGGGGTACTCAGAGAAGGTTAAGGCCCCCTTTAACATCTATACCTGGCTTCAGTGGTTTTAATTTTTTCTACTAGGAGACTTTTTTCTTAAAGAAAAGAAAGGACTGATGGCTACCCTTTCTTTTTCCCATAGTCACTTTGCAGAAAGCCTCTTCCTCCATAGAATCTTTCCTTTCAAATAAATCAAAACAGTTAAAGCGAAATCAACCAAGGCAGAGACTTGATCTAACACTATGCAACATTCTGTACCAGCAGACCCCCTTCTCTCTACTGAGAGCTCTCTGTTGAGAGGAGGGAGGTGTGTCTCATCATCTGTTCTCTGGAACCAAGATTGGTCATATGCATTCTGCCTTTTAGAGATATTGTTATTTGCATCATCATAGTCATTATGTATATGGTCTATTGATTTTGCTGCCTTCATCAGTATCAGTTTATACAAGCCTTTCCATGTCATTCTGAATTCTTCATATTCATTATTTCTTATGGTGCAATAAGATTCCTTCATATTCATATACTACAATTTATTCAGCCATTTTCCAAGCCACGGGAAGCCACTCTGTTTCCAGCATATTGTTTGGTTTTGGTTTTTTGAGTTTTTTTGCTACTACAAAAAGAACTGCCATGAATATTTTTTATATATTTGGGGTCTTTCAGTCTTTGACCTTTTTGAGTATATATGCTGAGAGTAGCAAGCATCAATGAGGTCAAAGGAGATGAACACTTTTAGCTGTTGTTGTTCAGTCATTTCAATCATATCTGACTTTTCATGACCCCATTTGGTGTTTTATTGGCAAAGATACTGAAGTGGTTTACCATTTCCTTCTCCAGCTCATTTTATAGATGAAGGAACTAAGGTAAATAATGTTAAGTGACTTGCCCAGGGTCACACAGCTAGTAAGTGCTTGAGGCTGGATTTGAACTCAGGCCTCCCTGGCTACAGGTCTAGCATTCTATCCACTGAGCTACCTAGTTTTAGTAACATCACATAATTCTAAACAATTTTGGCTGAGGTAACTTGCAGGTTTCTTGGGGAGACCAGAGAGAGTTTCTTGGCATATGATTCTTTGTCTCAACTTGTTACTTCTCCTTATAGCCTCTCCAATAGACCACCTGCCCCATAGCCTGCTGAGGCATAGTGAGGCTTGGAGATGAAAAAGCCATGTAATTAAGGCCTTTATGGAGTTGCTGGAGGGGAAGAAGAGCAGCCCCACCCACCTCAGGCAGATGGGCCCAGATTGCTTGGGAACCTGCCTAATGTGGCAGCTGGGAAAACACATTTGCCTGCTTGAAAGTATTGGGTGGGGAGGTAGATCAGGTCTCTGGCCAACAGCCACTTAATCTGTGTCCTCCTGCACCAGAGGAAGGTGCCCCCAATAAAAGAAACAATGAGAAACAGGGGGCTTTTAGACCTCTCTGAAGGGAATACCTGCTGGGGGGGGGGAGCAAATGTGTTTCCAGGGGTTTGTGTGGGGTGCCAACTACAGCAGTTGTAGTGGGAAGGTTGTAAAATCATGGACATGAGGAGTAAGTGGGCAGAAAGTAGGTCAGAGAAGATGGCATCGAGACAAAGTTCAAATGAGGCCGTATCTCAGCCTCTTTTAGCATATAGAATGACAGTTAGCCATCCTGTTGTTCATTCTTTCCTTTCTATTTCTTTATCTTTCCTTTTTCTTCTCCATCTATCTTCCCTTATTCTCTCTCCTCCATTACATTCCTTTCTCTCATTCCTCACCCTACCTTCATTCCTTTATTCCCTTGTTTCTTTTCTTCGTTCCTTCTCATTCTCCATTGGTCTTCTTTGGCTTCCTACCCATTCATCTTCTTTCCCCTCCCATTCTCTATTCATGCAACCACTACCCTATGGCAATGGTACCCTGCTTGGTCCTGCATCCAGTCTCAACCTTCTCCAATGCATCCTTCTTACAGCTGCCAAACTGGTATTCCTAAAGCACAGATCTGAATGTGTCACTTTCCTTCTCCAAAAAAAAAGTATGTATGACACTTTTTTTTTTTAAAGCAATCGGGGTTAAGTAACTTGCTCAAGGTTACACAGCCAGTTATTTCTGGGTGTGGTGCTAAGTGTTGGAGCCCGGGATTCAATCTCCAGGTCATCCTGACACTGGAGCCGGTGCTCTTACTCGCTGAGCCACCTGGCCGCCCCTAAGCAATTGGGGTTAACTAACTTGCTCAAGGTTACACAGCCAGGTGTTTCTGGGTGGGTGCTAAGTGTCTGAGCCCAGGATTCAATCTCCAGGTCATCCTGACACTGGAGCTGGGACTCTTACTCGCTGTGCTACCTGGCCGCCCCCTGTATGACACTTTTAAATTTAATCTGCATCATTAACATTTTATCCTTCACTTCCTTAAGCCTAGATGGTCAACAAAACAATCAATCAAGCCCTGATTTGTAGCATTTATTGGCATTTGGATTGTAAATGCTAATGCTGAAACTTTAGCAATTGGTTCTTGAAAGTCGCAGCAAGCTGGCTCCAGCACACCTTTGCCTGTAGATGACATTCCATCTGTATCTAGGATAAAACATAAGGCTGTCCCTGCCTGGTTTTTCTCTTCACGTCTCTTTCTTTTGGAATTCCCCATTCTCTTCAAGGTTTAGCTAAGGTGTCATTTCCTACAGGGCCTTTTCTGATGCCTCCAGTTGTGGGGTTCTCTTAATTGAAATTACTTTGTATTTATTATGAATGTGTCGTATGTATACTTGAAAATGTGTACACTGTATCCCCTCCATAGAATGTAAGCTCCTTCAGGTGAGGTACCTTTTTTTTTTGTCTTTGTATCCTGAGCCTATCTTGCATATAGTAAGGACTTAATAAATAAAAACTTTTGAATAAAGAAATTCTTTCTTTCCTCCATTTCTCTCTCAATTCTCTCCTCTCTACTACATTGTCTTTCCTTCTATTCCTCTCCTTAATGCTCATCTTTTCTTTCAGGAACCTGAGCTCAGCCGATGCTGGTCGCCAGACTATGCGTAACTACCCAGGACTGATTGATTCCCTTATATCCTATGTTCAGAACTGTGTGGCAGCCAGTCGCTGTGATGACAAGGTAAGAGCCCAGTTCTTTTAGATTCTAGTCTTTGACCTCTTCCTTCCCAGAGCTCCCTACAGACCCAGAGAACCCAAGAATGGGAGTGTCAGCTTTGGTAATTACATTTGAACAATTTCCATCTCAAAAACCAAGTAACCATGAGGTTGCTCAGGGCCTTCTAGGAGAGTGAACTAGGCTAATGGAGGCCCTTGAATAAGATAGTGTTTAGTTCTGAAGACCAGTGGAGAGTAATGGCTAAGTCTGGACTGATGGATTCCACTGGTTCTTTCCATCTCAATGGCATTTTGGCACATGGAAACAAAATGTAGAGGAGTTGGGCTTTGGGAGTCACTTGGATGATGGGAGAATCCCTGTGGCACTGGCAAGGTGGAGAGCTGATGTTTGGGGATTTCTGGATAGCGGTGATGATCCAGAGAGTGATTTCCTTTTGGAGGAGTTCTGCCACCAAAGTAGACACTAAAGATCCAGCTTTAGGAGGAAAGGCATCCCATGATTATTTATGGCCATCTCTCAGTTTTCCACATAATATTTCTCCTCTTTGAGACATATTCCCTTATCAATATGTAATGTGTAATCCCAGGTTCAACAGTATAGCCTAATTCTAACATCAGCCTGGACCAGGCATGATTGGGTACATTTGCTCTCGTTCTCCTGCCCCTTGCCACTTTTCCCCCACCCCCAATCAAATAAACACCATTTGCTGTGGAAAGAGCTGGGTTCTTGAGGATCTGGGTTCAAATCCTACTCTCTTCATGGTTTTGAGCAAGTGACTTAGCCTCCTTGGGCCTCAGTTTCCTTGTCTGCAAAACAAGAAGGTTGGATTATATAGCCTCTATGATCCCTTACAGCTCTGGAGCTATGAACTTGTGACATTATAAGCATATAGTTTAGGATTTTCTAACTATGTGACTAAGGGCAAATTTCTTCATTCTTCTGAATTTTGGTTTCCTCATCTGTAGAATGGAGATAATGGTGTTCACATGTACCATTTGCCTTACAGGTTTTTTTAGGAAACTATTTTACAAGTTGTAAAGTATTATACAAATGAGAGCTATTGTAATGCATTCCAAAGCCAGAAGACATGGTCCTTGGATCCTTGGATATTGAGGTCATCGGTGTTACCCAGAGCTGGTTCAGGGTTAGAGAATGGTTGTGATGACCCACTAGCCCTCCTCCTAGGCACTGCCTGGGGCAGCCATTCTCTCACTCTGAGCCTGTTCTGGTCTGGATGATCAGTCCTTTGGGTGGAAGCATGGGTCAGACTTCTGTGCTCTTTCTTATCTTTCAGTCTGTGGAAAACTGCATGTGTATCCTGCATAATCTGTCTTACCGACTGGATGCTGAGGTGCCCACCCGCTATAGCCAACTGGAATATAACACCCGCAATACCTTTACTGACAAGTCTTCCACAGGCTGCTTCAGCAACAGGAATGAGAAGATGATGGTGAGGATCCCCTCCCCCTGCCTAGGTAGCCCAGGAGAGCCGAGTAGATCGAACCCTCAGGGATGGACTTAGATGAGGCGAAAGTGACAGGTCAAGTGCCAGGACTCTGGGACACACTATCACACTGCTGAGATGGCACTGAATGCTGAACTCATAGAATAGGACCTCAGACTTTGTTGAAATCAACCCCATCTCCTTACTTCCTTTCCAAAGCTCTTACTTGGTTCCAGGGGACGGTACCTCTATGAAAGCCCACATACTTTGGGTGGTTTTTTGCTTTTGTTTTTTTTTTATCTGCATTGCTTTGAGAATAAGATATTACAATGCATACTTTGGGGGTCATCACTTTACTCTTTCCTAGCCTACTACTGATCCCCGGTTTTCCCCTTAGGATTTTTTTGGTGCCATAAACAATTTGGTGAAGCTTATGGACCCCTTCTGAGAATATTTTTAATGAATAAAATAAAATATATAGGATTATAAAGGAAACCAATTATATTGAAATATAGTTACCAAATACTTTTTTAAACGTTAGAAAAGAAAAGTTCATTGACTCCAGGTTGAGAATCCCTCCAGTCAGAAGGAGGGAGGGATATAGGACTATTTGAAATATGAATGGGGAAAGACTTCTTAAATGAGGATTAAGTATAGTAGTCACCTATTTATGACATCTGGGCCTTGAGCCAGCTCATATGCCTTGTCACCAAGGGAAACCTGAGTTTAATGTGCCTGACTTGGGAAGTAGAATAATCATCAGGAGCTGGGATCAGAGAGTAGCCTATGACTTCTATTCCCTGGATTGAAGATGACACCATACTTTTCAAAATGTACACATTGATCTTGGTGTCAGTTCTCAGAGTCTGCATTTTATGAGGGTTTGAAAGAATCCCATCTTCCCTACTGTTGTCAGGATCATTGAGTCAAAATCTGGTCCTTTTCAGCTGAATTTGCTCCACTTGAGCAGAAATTGGAAAAACCAAGGGCCATATCAGAGTCCCCTAACTTTGAGGAGGTAGCCCAGTCAGAATGTCTCTACCTGCTAAGTTGCCTTCCATTCTCTCTCTGTCTTGGTCTCTCTGTCTCTCTCTCCCCTACCATGGTAGTCCAACCAAGTATAGGGGCAGGGAAAAGTGGGTGGGAGATATACTCAGATCTGTTGGAAAGATCCGCAGGTTGCAGGGCTCCTTAGTTGAGTCTTCCTAATGATCTGCCATTTGTCCTTTAGAATAACAACTATGACCTACCTTTGCCTGAGGAGGAGACCAAACCCAAGGGAAGTAACTGGCTCTACCACTCTGATGCCATTCGCACTTACCTGAACCTCATGGGCAAGAGCAAGAAAGATGCCACCCTGGAGGCTTGTGCTGGTGCCCTGCAGAACCTCACTGCTAGCAAAGGACTGGTGAGAGGAATGGCCACTTCCAACTTCCATATCTCCACCACCTTCTCCTATACTCATCTCCCTCTCCTCTCTCTTCTCTCTCTCTCTCTCTCTCTCTCTCTCTCTCTCTCTCTCTCTCTCTCTCTCTCTCTCTCTCTCTCTGTCTCTGTCTCTCTCCTCTCTCTTCTCTCTCTTCTTTCTCTCTCTGTCTGTCTCTCTTCTCTCTCTCTCTT
>NW_027187372.1:26344188-26351879 GCF_028583685.1 Petaurus breviceps papuanus
CTTCTGTTTCCTCCAGTCACAGTGTATATACTTCTGAGACTGGGATAGGGAGCAATTTTGTTACCCAAGGGGGTCCAGTTTAGTGGAGTTTCTCTACTGGAAGATTAAGGTTCTTTTTCTGAAATTTGAGTATTTTAATTTTATGAAGGTTTGGAAGAATCCATTCTTCCCTACTGTATTTTATCTGCTGCCCCCCTACTTACCAATGGTGTTATGAGTACCAAGGATTGCTTTGATAATTCTTCAGGATAAACTTTATAGGTCCTGGAACTTTTTCCAATATGGCCTAATCTGGTTCAACCCAACAAGCACTCAACTGAGTATTTGCTATGCTTAATCCCCCTTTAGATGTTTTGATATTATAATAATCTTTTATGTTGGGATCCATACTTATTCTTTTGAAAGTTCTTTCTTATCTAACTGCTTTAATGTTCAACCATATATCTCTGGTAAAAATCCAAATTGATCATAACAAATAATTTTTCAGATATATTGTGATTGCTATAATCTTATTGCTAGGATTTTGTTCCAAATATTGAAATGATATTCGTTACTCGTGTTGTTTTCTAGTTCTCTTTCCTTTATTTTTCCCTGGTTTGTGTATTAGGACTATGTTGGTCTCTTAAAAGATGTTTAACAGAGTGTATTCTTTCTAATTTTCTGGAGAATAATTTGTATAGTATAGACATTAGTTGTTCTTTACAAGTTCATTAGAATTCTCCTGGGATCCTTCTTGGACTTCTATACAATATCTTGTTTAGTTCTTGCAGTAAACCTGAGAGGTGAAGCATTTTGTGTTTTACATATAAAGATTCTAAGACAGAGAGAAGGAGAGTTGGAAAAGGTCCAAAGGAGGGCAATTGGGATAGGAAGGGCCTCAAGTTCATGCTCTATGAGCTGCAGACATTGACAGTACAGATACTTAGCCTAGAGAAGAGAAGATGTAGGTGGGAGGTAAGGATGCTTTCAAGTATTTGAATGATTGTCATACGAATGAAAGACTAGACTTGGTGTACTTAGCCCCAGGAGTTCCTTCTCCTATGGGGACTATGGGTAGAAGTTGTCCTTACACGTTATTAAACTTAATGAAAGGGAAAACTCTGAACTAGAATAGCTATCCAAAAGCGGAATGAGTTGTCTCGGAGGTAGACTGCCCTACTGAGAGGTCTTCCAGCAACAGGTTGGGGCTTTAGGCAAAGACTTGGAAGACTACTTCTCTGGCATATCGTAGATGGAATTCTTGTCCTAGTACGGTTTGACTAAATGGCTTTACAGGTCACTTGCTACCCTGAAAGTCTTTAGCTCTAGGCAAGCATCTTATTCAAAGTCACATATAACACATCAGTGGCAGAGCTGAGATTAGAACCTGGGTCTCTTGACATTCAGACTGGTATTCATTCTCCTACTATGAGAATTCCCATTACATAAAATGTTTGGAATATGCAAGTAGAGCTGACTGTGATTTGAAACCCTGTGGCTTCAGAATGTCTGCATGATTACATCTCCTTTGTGGTTGGTCCAACATGCAAGGTCACCCTGTGGATTTCAATCATCACTCAACATTTATTAAGGGTCTACTATGTGCCAAGCATTGTGCTAAGTGCTAGGGCTACAAAAAGAGGCAAAAACAACCCCTGCCCTCAAAGACCTTACAATCTAATGGATTTCATCTGGAATGCTTCATTATGGTGTGGAGGTGATCCTAGGTTCTTGAAGGCTATACCATTATAGCAAAAGATCAAGCTGGGGGGGGAGGGGGTGGCTAGGTGGTGCAGTGAATAGAACACCAGCCCTGGAGTCAGAAGGACCTGAGTTCCAATCTGGCTTCAGACACTTTACACACTTACTAGCCATGTGACCTTGGGTAAGTCACTTAACCCCAATTGCCCTGCCTTCCCCCCTCCAAAAAAAAGCAAAAAAAAAAAAAGATCAAGCTGGAAATGTTGTGAATTTGGGTCTAGTGATAGATGATTTTTCTGTTGTTGGAAGACCAAGCTAGCTAAGGTCAAAGACTCCCAAATGTTGACCACCAGGTGCTGAAAGTTTTCAACCATAGGAAATTATGAAGGTAATTTTGTAAGGCACTAATGGATTATAATCTGTTTGCAGATGGAGAAAACATCCTCTGTCATGAAATAATGATTCTTTAAAGTGTTTTAGTGCTTAGTAACATAGGTAATCAGGAATGGTGTTATCTTTCCTGGAATCCATAAGACAAGTGATTGGTCTACATTTCTTTCCTAGATGTCCAGTGGCATGAGCCAAATGATTGGGCTGAAGGAAAAAGGCTTGCCTCAAATTGCCCGCCTTCTCCAATCAAGCAACTCTGATGTGGTCAGATCTGGAGCCTCCCTCCTGAGCAACATGTCTCGACATCCTGTGCTGCACAAAGTGATGGGTAAGAGGTGCTCTCCACGGGGCTTCCCCCCTGAATTATCTCCTTAATTTCTTTTCAGCATTGGACTCTCCAATAATGCTACTAATAAGCATAGATATCCTGGTGCAAGAATCTTGGGAGTCTGTATTGGCTTAGGCAAATGTTTGGGGATAGAAATTCATTGCAGAAATCATTTATTAAGAACTTTCTATGTATGTGTATCATGGAATGAAATAACAAAAGGAATGTTGAAGACTAAGGGAAAAGTCCTCAGAATGAGAAGATAAAGAGAAAATTGGTCAGATCAGAGCCTAAGCTAGAAAGTCAGTATAGAGCAGCAGAGGATTCTGACTGGGATGGTATAGGGCTTTAGTGATAGATAGGGGTTTTGATAGGTTCCAATGGAGTTCAGTGAGAGCTGGAAGGATTTTTAAAGGCTTCCCAATCCAACCTTCTCTTTCTATAGATGAGAATATGAAGGCCCACAGAGGTTGAATGACCTTCTCAGGTTCACAAGAGTCCTAAGGGGCACAGCTAGGATTGAGGTACAGGTCTTTCAGCTCCAAGTTAGGGTCTTTCACTGGAAACTGCATGCTTCTGGATACCCAAATGATGGAAAGCCAGGGCCATAATATTGAAGCTAAAGATCTCATTCTATCACATTGATTTTCCTGGGTCCTGAACTTGTCCTCTCACCCCTTTCTCTTAAAGGAAACCAAATATTCCCAGAGATGACTCGTCTCCTATCTAGCCAAACGGGCAACACCAGCAACTCAGGGGACATCATGTCATCTGCTTGCTACACCATGAGGAACTTGATGACCTCATTGCCCCAGATGGCAAAACAGCACTTCACCAGCAGCATGCTGAACAATGTGGTCAACATGTGCCGGAGTGGGTAAGGAGGGTGTGGGCAGGAAGAGGCAAGGTCAGTCTCTAGGAGTGGGGGACGCTCTAAACGCAGATCTTATGTCTTTCTCCAAAGAAGAGCAGACAGACTCACCACTCAGTGATAGAAGAGAAGACACTGGAGTTCAACCCCTCTGCCCTAGATTCCACTCCTCTCTCCCTGTGGGATCTTGCCACTGAAGTGGAATAATTCTGCATCAGGTTTTATCAAAGAATTTAAGAATGAGCATAGACTAGCATAAGGCAGTCATATGGCAGAGTGGATAGAACGCTGGGACTGGAGTTAGGAAGACCTGAGTTGAAATCTGACCTCAGACACTCACTTGCTTTGTGACCCTGGGCAAGTCACTTAACTGCTGACTGCCTCAGTTTTCTTCCTCTGTAAAATGAGTATAATATTAGCATCTACCTCTCTGGGTTGTTGTGATGATCAAATAAGATATTATTTGTAAAGCATTTTGCAAACCTCAGAGTGCTTATATAAATATTAGCTAGTTTTAGAAGGCATTTTTTTTTGGTAAGGAGATTTGGATGGGAGAAAAGTAAAGACTGATCTTTCTCTTCATGGATTAAGAATGGTCTGTGTCTGGATGTTCTACTTTTACATTATAGAGGCTACATAGGGTCTGTGTGAACCCCTTAAGGAGTGGAGGGCATGTAGCACTGTACTCTAAAACAAGGGAAGTCAATAATTAAGTTCCTACTGTGTGTCAGACCTTGTGCTACGCTCTGGGGACAACAAAAAAGTAAGACAGTCCCTGCCTTTAAGGCGCTTACAGTCTAATGGGGGGAGACAACAAGCAAATAACCCTGTACAAGCAAGATCTATTCAGGAGAAATAAGAGGTAAGCCCGGAGGAAAGGCATTGGGTTCTCCAAAAATCCGCTTACTAAGTACAGATACCCATCAGTTTCCAGGGGGCAGGAATCTCAGGAGTCTGCAATGGCTTAGGCAAACATTTAAGGACAGAAATTCATTTCAGCGTTTATATAGTTTTATCTATTTCTGGGGTGCTGTACTAAGTACTTTGACAAAGATCTCATTCTCTCACTAGCATTAAACCTTCTTGCAGAAGGTAGGATTTGAGTTGAGACCTCAGGGAAGCCAGAAGGCAGAGATGAGGAGGAGAGCATCTCAGGCATGAGGGACAGCCTGTAAAAATGCCCCAAATAAGGAGATGGTGCATCTTGTTTGAGGAAGAGCCAGGAGGCCATTATCACTGGATCACAGCATCCTTGGAGGGAAGGGAAGGAGAAGATTGAAAAGGTAGAGAGGGGTTAGGTTATGAAAGATCTTAAAAGGCAAGCAGAGGATTCTCTATTTGATCCTGAAGGTCATAGAGAGCACTAGAGTTTATTGAGAAGAAAAGTGGTGAGGTCAGAACTTCATTTTAGGAAGATGACTTTGGTGGCTGAGTAGAGGATGGCTTGGATTGGGGGAAGACTTGAGACACACCAGAAAGCTATGGCAGTAGTTCAGGAGTGAGGTGATGATGGCTTCTATTTAGGTGGCATCTGTGTCTGCGGAAGGATGGGGACATATATGAGAGATATTGTGAAGGCAGAAAAAACAGTACTTGACGTTACATTGGCCATATGGCATGAGAGGGAGAGGGAGAAGTCTAGGATGACAGCTAGGTTGTCAGCCTGAATGACTGTGTGGATAACGTTATTCTCTATAGTAAAAGGGAAGTTAGAAAGAGGTGAGAGGTTAGGGTGGGATGGGAGATACTGAGTTCAGTTTGGGATATGTTGAGCTAAGCTATCGATAGGCCATCCAATTCCAAGACGTCCAGTAGGCAATTAGAAATGTGACACTGATGGTCAGCAGAGAGATTAAGGTTGGATAAATGGAAATGAAAATTATCCACATAGAGGAGATTATTGAATCGAAGGGAGACAATGAGATCTCCAAGAAAATTAGTGTAGAGAAGAAAAAAGAAGAGGGACAAGCATAGACTCTTGGGAGATAACCTCAGTTAGTGGGGGTAGCTTAGATGAAGATAAAGATTCAGCAAAGGAGACTGAGAAGGATCAATCATATATGTAGGAGAACCAGAAAAAAACATGGGTGTCATGGACTGCCTCCCAGAGGCTAGATCCAGTTTGGAGTTGGGCACTTCAGAGAGATGTAAGAACACTGACCACTGTAAGAGCACTTGGTAAGGGAAAAAACAATACTATCTGACATTTATACAATACTGTAAGTTTTACAAAGCCTTCATATACACTTTCATCTGATTCTCCCAGTAGCCCTGGAGGTAAAAACTAAAGGCATTATGTTATATGACTATTTTTACAGATGAGAACATTGAGGTTCAGTGCAGTTAAATGTCTTGCCTAAGGGCACACAGCTAATAAGTATTAGATGTGTTATGCAAACCTGATGCTAAAAACAACAGACTTTATACTATAACCTACTGCCTTTCACAGAGAAAGAGTTTGGGGAAATGTTTGGTTCTTTGGGGCTCTCAAGCCTAGGAAGTGGGAGCCTGCTGAGGTAACATGGAACGCTAATGTCAGGAGTGGGGAAAATGCTTCCACTACCTGAGGGTGAGCACATATGGAGCCAAAAGGCTGAATTAGGGCATATAGGGATTCAGATAAAAAGTGGAGCAAATAAATGTCCTGGTGACTCTCTTTGCCAAGGCTTAGTCTTCCTGCATACTTAAGAAACTCTCCAGTTTCCCAAACCCAGCAGCTAGACTGTTTATGTGTATTGGGATTATTTGGGGAAAAGGAAGGAAGGAAGAATGAATGCTCTATCCCATGATTCAGTGGCTCTGTCCCCTCATGAATCACTTCTCTTTTCTCTGCCCAATAGTTCACCAAAAGCTGCAGAAGCTGCCCGACTCCTTCTCTCTGACATGTGGTCAAACAAGGAGCTCCAGGGTGTCCTCAGACAGGTAAAAAACAGGGTCATCAATCCCCTCTGTGCTAATCACCTCAGATGAATGCCCCACCACTTGATCTCAGTAAGGTATTTTACAAAGTCTCTCATGATACTTCTGTGAACAAGATGGAGGAAAGACAGGGTAAGGGTATGCACAAAAGTATTCATACTTTGGATAGTCAGAGTGTGTATTAATGAATGGATCCATGTATTAATAGGTCTTTGTATGCTACATGGGTCTGTCCCTGAGACTTCAAGTTTACCATGTGCAACAATAACTCCAATAAAGACATAGATGTCATGGGATGGATAGATGATATATGGATGAAGGAATTCACAGAAGGATTAAACAATGGGTGGAAATCAACCAAAATAAATGCAAAGTGTTCTGTACTTGGGATCAAGAAATGATCTGTACATTTCCAATCTTGTCTTTTCTCCTTTCACCCAGAATGCTTTGGGGGAAGTCCCTCCTACAGCTGTCATCATCAATCTATCTCTACAAGGCAGGAAGGTCTATTTAAATAATAGGCTAAGTGTTTTTGGAAGGAAGTCAGTAAATCTATTGAAAAAAGAAAGAATGAAATACATTCTTAAATGAAATTGGATTTTTAAAAAGGCAGTTAATTGGTTATCTATGCAATCACATGCCTCACCTTATGTGGATTATTGAAAGTGACATGATGCATAATTCATGTTAGGTCAGATGTGGTAACTGAAGGCATGAAAAGAAAATAATTACAACTGAAATTCATACAGAGCATTGAAATGTACAAGACATCTTACCTTTGTTTTCACAATCACTCCTTATAATAGCTCTGTAATGTGTGTATGTGTATATATATATATATATTATATATAATATATATAGCTTTATAATAGCTTTTATTATAAAGATAAGGAAGTTGAGGTTGAGGGGTTAAAAGTGACTTGAGCAATTTGGTAAAGTTGGAAGAGCACTAGATCCAAGGTCACAGGACCTGTTTTCCAATCCTGCCTCTGTCACTTACTATGTGTGACCCTGAGCAAGTTATTTAACCAATCTGGGCTTCCCTTGCTTCATCTATAAAATGGCTGGGGGGAGGTTGGAGAAAGTGCTTTCTAAGGTCCCTCGTAGCTCTACATCTATCATCCTGTGACCTGCCCATGGTCTCCTAAGTAGTGAATGTTAGAGGAGGGATTAGAATACAGTTCTATCTGACTCCAAGATAGCCCAAATTCAGGGGAAGCAAGGGCTGGCTGCACCTCTACATCTCTGTCCCCGGCGCTTTGGAAACTTAGAGCAGCCAAGCTGTTTGCTTCTGTTGTAAAAGGTTATGGAATTATTTGCTAGCCTAAGACCCTAGGCTTGTGTTGGTGCTATGTTTTAGCACGCATATGTGCAATCCAAACTTATCTGTGGAAATTAAATGTATTTTATTAATATGTATGTATAATGTATACGCTCATGTATAAATGTTCATTAATGTGTGTATCATCCCTTGCAGATATACGCATACTAAAACCCTGATTA
>NW_027187372.1:26352279-26375032 GCF_028583685.1 Petaurus breviceps papuanus
CATATATATACATGTACCTAGACATAGACATACACACATGCATATATAGTCATTCCTGACTCATTTTTGCATGCTAAAATCTCAGTGCTCTCTCTCTTTCTCTCTCCCCTCCCTCCACATATCTATGTATCTATATCCATATCTATATGTACATATATGCATACATGTATATACATGCATATACACATATGAATGTACACACATATAGCATTGATCAGGATCAATCATTTTAAAGACAGTGGACTACTGGTCCTCATACACACCATCATGATAACCCCCATTTACATAGTGCATTTTCAGATACATCCAGTAGCCCAGGGACCAGCTAGGGTGGGCTGTGAGGTACAGAATCAAGCCTGGGCTCCCTGAGAAAAGTGAGACCTCTGGCATGACAGCTTGTCATGCCAGTAGAAAGTCATTGATCATTAATCTCTGTGTTCCTTTGTGGTTGACATTATTGATGTTTCTCTCCCTGCAGCAAGGTTTCGATAGGAATATTCTGGGATCCTTAACTGGGACCAATGTCCTAAGGAACTTCAGCTCCCGGTTCTAAGAAGAGGATATTATCATGTGTTCAACTTGCAGGTGAGAATCTTCTGATCCCAAGGTTAGAGGGAACCTCTGCTCAGGTTATTACAGCTATGCCTCTTGCTTCTTTAAGACACTGCAAAGTTGAAAGGGTGCTTTCTCACAGTATCTCCTTTGACTGTTACACATCATGGCACTGAGCTCCAGAAGGGGAACCCAGCTGGATGATCCAGGAGGGGCTTTGAACTGTCTAACCTCAGGTGAAAGAATAAAGAAAGATAGTCATCCTTGGCAATGCCAAATGCCATAAATTTTGGCACTGCCAACTTGCTCTCTTACACACAATTATTAACTTTTACAGTATATGGCATGTTTTTAATGTCACCAAAGTTGTGGTATTGCTGGCACAGACTTCTTTTATGGCCCAGAATATGTGCTAGGAAACTCAGGTCAGCTTCGGATTAGATGTGGGGCTCCAAGGATCTCCAGCACTGAGATGAACCGATAGTCAACCTGCAGATTGAACTGAGCACCTTCTGCCCAGTGTGGGGGTTAGGGACTTGAGAATAAAAAGTGGAGAAAGGGATGAAGACACAAGAAATAAGACACAGCCTACATTTTTTAAAATGTATAATTTAGTAAGGAACATAGGACACATGGGGGAAAAAGACATAAGAACACCTACAAAATGAGACTTTATTTGAGAAAGGGCATTGAGTATTTGGAAACTGAGAGTGGAAGGGCTGAGGATGTTCAGTTTGCCATACACAGACCAAAGGAGCCCCCAGTCAAGTTGGGGCTGCTCAGGGAAGGTTGCCCAGAGGATGTGACTGTCAAACCAAGACTGGAAGATGGGGAAGGAGGTGAACTGTCAGACAAAGGGAGAGTGGCTGTGTTCAAGGACTATTTAGTTCCCAATTGAGCTTGTTCTAGATTCAGTAAGACTGAAAACATTCCTTGCTCATAGTTTACCTTTAACAGAGAAGAGAAGGAAAGAGATTGAGAATACAATTAAGTTAAGCTTAGCATGTAGACCTTTTGAGTGTCCACAGCATGCCCAGAATTGCCCTACACAATAGAGACGATGTCAAGGAGCTCCATGATTGATACACTGCCCTGTCCTCAGGGAGCTTACTTACTTCCTTGCTGGGGAAGCAAAGAAACACACATGAAACAGTGAAAGTGTGTGTATGTGTGTGTGCATATACGGAGACAGAAAGATGCAGAGAAAAAGACAGAGAGAGGCAGAGAGATAGAGGCAGAGAGAAAGGAAGGGAAGGATGAGGGGAGGGAGAAAGAGAGGGAAAGAAAAAGAAAAAGAGAAGAGAGAGAAAAGAAAGAGACAGGAACAAAGACAGAGGGGGGAGGGAAGGAGAGAGAGAAAAAGGGGGAGGGAGAGAGAGGGAAAGGGAAAGAGAGAGAGAGAGTCCACAAGTCAAAAGCATGAATAGGCTCAAGAACAACTTCTTTTAGTAGGTAAGACTTTACCTAGGTCTTGAAGAAAGCTAGGGAAGCTAGCTAGGAGACAGAAAATTCCAGGCATGGAAGACAACCAGTGAAAATGACTAGAATTGAGAAGTAGAATGTTTTGTGTGAAGAACAGAGAGTGTCACTGGACCACAGAGTGTATGAGGACAGTAAAGTATCAGAAGAGAAGGGGAATATGTGTGCATGATCAAGTAAACATGTATACTAAAATTAAAAAAAAACTAAGGAACCAAATGTATGATACTCATAGGATGTGCTATGATAGGAAAAAGATCAGGTTTGGGGGGAGGGGAAGGGAATTATAACTTTATAAATGTTTATTTGTGAACCTCTTTTTATCTTCCAGAAATGCATTGACCCAACCCAAGGAGACTGTAGGTCTTGCCAGATGGATTGGTCTATCCACCCTTTGCAGTATTTGGAAAAGTTAAAACTCATTGAGAACAAAACTGAAAACTGTGGACGATGGAGACATTTTTAAACAACCTTTTTTTCCCACCTTGGGGTTATAGGCATGGGATTTGGGGGGTGGGATGGGGTAGAAGTGGGAGGGAGCTTTCCTGAGTTAAAGGGACTTTTATCTTATGTCAATAATTCCTTCTCCAAAAAAGAATATATATATATAAATATAAATATATATGTAATGTATGATTGTATATGTGTGCATGCATGTTCGTGTGTATGTATGTATGCCTGAATGTGTGAGCAGAAAGAGAAGCTAGGTACCCATTTTCACTGCTGTGTGTAAAAAATGGTGAAAAGAATGCTTCTCTGTCTCACTTATAGACAGATTATAAAATGTAATACTTTTGTGTTAGCTGTCTATTAGCTTCTAAAATGCATTAATATTGGGCAGAAAATTCATTCCACTTTTCCCTGCCTCCATCATAATCATATCTGCAGGCCTCTAAAGTGAGCCATGGAAGGAGGTAGCCCAGATCAGAACTCCATGTCTGGCCAGGCAGTCCATTGCTTGACTTTGTCCCTGATGGCTGAGGGAAGCCACCCACCATGTCAAGACGAAGCTCTGAATGTAGGGAGTGTAGCTTCAACCTTTATTATGGAAAGACCAGACAATGAACTATTTCCTGAAATTTTCTATGTCTGACACCTCCATGCCCTCTGAATTATTCTGTTCTGTTTTGTTCTTTTCTGTTCTACAAGGACCAGGTTTCCGCAGGCTGTGGGACTCTCAACAAGCATGAAGGGGGATTGTTTTGGTTTGTGTTGTCTGATGTCAGTGCAGGGGGTAATGGGAGCTGAAGAGATAGTTATTACCATCATCATATGTATTGGGCTGGGCTAGGTTGAGTGTCATACAGAGAGTGAGGCCAATGGACATGGTCCTTGCCTTTGGAAAGTTTTCAGTCTATGTGTTGCAAGATGCAGATGGGGGAAATGCTGCTCAAAGGTCACACAAGATACTAATCAGACCACAGTGGTTTCAGCCTGGATCTGAGGGTCATGCTGGGATGCAGCCTTCCAAACAGAATGGGTGGGAGAAGTTGTGGGTGGCTCTCAACGAAAGCTGCAGCCATCCTGACAAGTCGAGCTGTGGGAATGTTTGGGGTGATGGCTCCAAGTGAAGGGCACTACTGACTCCCAAGATCCAGGGACCCCTGAGATGGGATTCCAGAAAGGAGAAAAGGAGTCTGGCCACACTAGAAGAAGGGAGCAATGAAACCAGGGCAGCAGAGAACCACAACCCCATTCAGAGGCCATTTCATCCACCCCTTTACTTCTCATTAGCATTGAGTAGACTGACATCTCAGAAATTCTGAGAAACAGCTTACCCTCTCCACCTGCCAAGGATGGATAACTGCCTCTGGTACCTTTTCCAACAACCCTCACATCCTCTCCAAAAAATGGAATGGGCTGCCTTGGCAAGTAGTGACATCATCAGTGGTGGTCTTCAAACCAGGTTGGTGGGGGGGAGAGGGGTGAGCCAGAACTCTGATGTCCATACTGGATTCTATATTTCTATGTCACAGCCTTGCAGGTGGACAAATGCCTTTGGGTGGACTGTAGCCTGCTTAAAAAGCAGTAGAGTAAGAAGAGCACTGGATTGGGAGTCAGGAGCTAAGCTCAGATCCTAGCTGTTCCACTCACTAGTCACATGACCTAGGTCAAATTACCTAACCTCTCTGGGCCTCAGTTTCCTCATCTGTAAAATGAAGGGGTTGATTTTAGATGACCTTGCAGGCTTCTTTAAACTTTAAATCTATGAAACTACAGTTCATATTTAGTTGAATGAGTTATGGCTCATTCTGCCATATGAGACACATGGAAAAGGGATGCTTAGTGCTCATCCATTACTCCCTAAGGATCAGCACCAGGTAGGATTTCACCAGCTCCCCTCAGCTCTCTCACAGTCTGGCCTAGAGGACTATGGTTCTAATAAGGCAGGCCCATCAGATACAGGAAGAGAAGGGAAGGGAAAAGTACTAAGCATTTATATGGCACCTATGTGCCAAGCACCGTGCCAAGCGCTTTACAAATGTTATCTCATTTGATCGACAGCCAAGTCACTGAACTCACATGCATTTCAGATATTAGGCAGCTGAGTGACCCATCAAGAGTCTCTAGCAAAAAACCAACCTATGTGTGTATATACTGTAAGATAGAGCCAATGATAGGATTCAGAAAACCTTCCTTAGCTCCTGTTTCCACTTCCCTGATATTTGCCTAGTGCTACAGTATTCTTGGTATAAAATATTCAAACCTCCCTCCTGGCTCCAATCTTTTGTTAAGAAAGGATAAGGTGTCCCTCCACTTTCCCCTTCTCTGAGACTTTCTATATAGTCTTAGCTATCCATATTCTTCCCCAAGCAGTCAGGGCCAGACACTGGTCCTTGTGTATTGAATATTTGGGAAGATCATAACAATAATTCATTTTTAACTAATGAGATATTGCAGAAGGGAGGGAGGATAAAATCAGAGACTTCTCTAATATACTTTGACACTGAATTTTCACATTGGGTTGGTAGCCTCTAACACTTAGCTACTAACCTGCAGGTTAGTTCATCCTGCTAGCAAGAAAGATCTTCTTTGAGCACCACCCTCCTGTCCACCTTGCCCTCACTCCTAATTCCTTCCTGGCGTTGTTCTTGAGAATCTGATCTTACTAGACTGGATTTGACATAGCCCTCAGGAAGCTCCCAGTCTGATGAGATAAAACACACACACACACACATACACATAACACAGATGCAGAGATTGAGAAATATAGGAACAATTTTAAATAGACTTAAGGCAGACATATCCATCTCCTGGATGTAGTCTCTGAATTCCCCTTTTCTCATCACTGCCCTGGGAAAGATAGTAACCACAAAGGCCCATTTAGTTTCTCCCTGAGTAGAGGAAATAGTCTGGTTTCTTGCTCCCTCTCCCTTTGTCCTGTTTAATAGTGCTTAGTGTAATACAGAGAAGAGACAGCTTCTCCTCAGGGGTCCCCTGGCATCCTTCCCTGTGGCACATTGTTGGCCATCCTGAGTAGACAATAGGTCAAGGTCAAGATACTTCTCCTGAGTTATTTTTCTTGTCCTCTAAGGACAAAAGAAAAAAAAATATGCTAGCCAGAGGAGACCTGTCTGTGTGATGGCTGCTGCTTTGATTGAGAACATGCCTGGGGAAGGGGTTCATGGTGGGCAGGTCACTTTCCTCCTATGGGATTTTCTTTTCTCTTCTCTAAAAGAGAAGGTTTAGAGTAATGGAGTGGGGAAGCAAAAGGCAGGAATGGTCCAATTCTAAATTATATGAGTCCAGGAGTTCCCAGAATTGCTTTCTGGGAAGGAAGGTACCTAACTCTTCCATTCTGGGTCTTTGTTTGACATTTTGTGGTAAAATTATCACCATATCTACAGCATTCTCACTAAGCAAGACCCTCTTGGCATTGTTCTTTCTTTGAGACAAGCTCTTGGATAGAGACCTTTGCTAATCTGTCCTTCCCCACTTCTATAACTTCTGCCTGACTTTCACCTTGACAACCCTTGGGAGTTTAAATTGTACCTGCATGGAGGACTGATTCCATGCTTGGGGTTTCCACTAGGGAAACAGAGAGATTGCTTATACTTCCATTTTCCCCTTAAAGACTTGATAGGCCAGAAACACACTTCTTCCTCTAGTTGTGTGTTGTAAGATAAAGAAGGGATATAGGTGACCTGAGGTGTCTCTGGATATTCTGTGGAAAACTGAGGCAACTTTTGCTCTCCTGCTCCTGGACACAGCTGGCTGTAGCAGTACCCTGTTCCCAAACTAAACCATGTGAATTTCTTGTGTGAGGACCTTGTGGTTTCCCTGTATGGCGCTCTGTGTATTTGCTTTTTTTAAAAAAATAGGAAATCAATAAACTGCTGGAGTTTCTTTGAACTTTTTTTTGAGAGGTGGCTTATTTGGAGGGGGATGGATTTGAGTAGCATTAACAAAGGGAATATGATCACAATCTGCCCAAGGTTACCATTTACCAGCCACTAGTAGGTGGGTAGGCACTGGTAAAAAGGGCAAGCCCTGCCCAAAGAACAGAAAACTCTTGATTTCAGTGGAAGGATATCAGTAAAGGGGTGCTGGAAATAAAGTTCACCTTTCCTGATTTTACCTGTGTTGACCCTGCAGTCAATCTGCCATTGGAAATGTCTTGGAGCATACAGATGTTTGAAAGAATCTATGAAATCTGCAGTGGCTTTATGACCTTAACTCTATAACATCTGCTTTAGATTCATAGGGCTACTTCCAAGAGTTGTAGAGGCACTTAGGTTCTCCAGTCCATTCCTTTGGGTCACTTTTCTCCTGCTCTTCAACTTATGTAAGGAACCATGAGCTTGCAGCAAATACTAAATCCTCACTCCCTGTACCAAGACAGAGATTCCCACAGGGATCCAATTCCAAGGTGAATGGAAAGGAATGGTAGAATTTAATAGACATTGTTTCAACCCCTGCTCACTTTATTTCATTAATTCAACCAACAATTCTTGAGGGAAGACACTGATGGATACAAAGATGCACAAGGGCATTGTCTATGACTTCAGGAAGCTTACAGTCTAATTGAGGAGGCAGGGCACACAGTGAATGATTACAGGCTGGGTATGCTACAGTAAAGTCAAGCACTTGTGTCTTCAGGAGAAGCCATATTACCATTAACAGAAATATGGTTTCTTGCTGGTCATTTGGATGGCAGGGATTGATGGGAACTCAGGTTCCTTTAAGGCAGAGTGTGGGAAGAGTTTGGACTCCATGGATCTGCTGCATGGATCCAAGAGGGAAGAAGGAGGAAATATTGGATTTCTAACTGCTGTGAAGGAAAAAGTGAGGTGTGAGGGAGTCAGGTCCCTGCACAGGTACATGAAGTCTCCCAGGCTTCAGGCCTCTGGACCAGTCTTTGATTCTTTCCTCTCCCTTGATCTCACACTTCAATTAGTCACTAAACCCTGACCACAATTCCTTTCTATAAAAGGAACAAAGAGGCATTGTGGAGTAGAAAGAGCAGGGAATTGGGAAGTCTAGGTTCTAGACTCAGTCTGCCTCTAACTGGGTGACCTTGGGCAAGTCTGTAATCTCTCTGGGCTTTGGTTTCCTCATTTGTAAAATGAGTGGTGGGCTGGGTTGAATGATTCTATGGTCCCATCAGTCGGTCAGTCAGTAAGCAATCCAATTCACTTGCATATCAAGGCATCACCTCCCTGATGTCTTGGTCCTCTTCGAGACTGAAGAATGGACAACAAACAACATTTATTCTGTGCCTTTTATGTGTGTCAGGCACTGTGCTGATGCAAAGAAAAGCAAAAGACAAGTCCTGTCCTCATAGAGCTCAAAGTCTCTTGGGGGAATACAACACATTAAAAAGAAACAGAAGAGGAAGTAGGGAGAGTGTGATACCCAGTGGGAGAGGGGTGCACGATGAAGTCCAGAAGAGTGCGTGCAGTGGGGTGGGATATGACGAAATGACTGCCCCGGATACCCTCCTTAAATTGAGGATCTGGAGAGAACTCTCCACTGTCCATCCCTCACTGTCTGTCTCCAACCAGAGCCGAGAAAGGGACCCCAAGGCCCTATTATTCAGTGAATCTTGGCTCTTATGACTGTCCTACTTATAAGGCCAGGGATATAGCTTATTCCTTTTTCTATACCTCACAGGGCCTAGAAAGGTACCCACAATGTACATTGTTTATTGAATGCTTGAATAAATGGATCAATTCCTTTTCATTCCCACAAAGATGACCTTAGGTTAAGCCTTTATTATCCCTCAAAGAAACTGTTTAAATAGTTGCCTAATTGTTCTGTGTCTGGACTCCTCCTCTTCCCCATTTTTCATACCACTATCACTAATATTTCAAAAGCATAGCTCCGATCATACTATTTCCTGGCTCAAACCTTTCAGTAGCTCTCACTGCTTAGAGAGCAGAGCTTTAACTAGGGTGGGACTACTGAGATTATGTCCTAGGGGTGGAGATGGAGGGATAGGATGCTTCTTCCCTATGGTATGGTAGAGATCTCCTTTCCACACTTTAAGACCATGTTCCTGGTAATTTGTAACCTTTGCCAGCATCATTCACTACTACTTTGATCCCTCACTTAGGCCTCTCTTCTGGATCCCTACCTATGATGTGTCCTAACTCCCATCTCCTAAGATCCCATCCCCAAAGTCTTGTCACCATGGTACCCCTCCCCCTGGGCCTTATCTCTCCCCACCTCAAATCTGATGGGGACATAGGCATACCTTTCTGAGGGATGGGCTGCCTCCTTTCTGGAAACAATTCACCTCTCTATGGAACTGTCCTTTGTACCACCATTCCCAGCTTCCCTCTCTCCTATCCTTCACCCTTGCAAAAGGGTGTGTGTGTATACATATATATACACACATACATAGATAACTTTATTTCAATATAATCAGTTTCCTTTGTAATCCTATGTATTTTATTTTATATATTTAAAAGCATTATTTTAAGAAGCAGTCCATAAACTTCATTACAGTGCCAAAGGAATAAGGGATCCATGGCATAAGAAAGGTTAGCCCTTACTCTATGGTATCCTCCTTTTTATTTTAAAACCATTCCTACTATCATCTGTATCACTCCTTCACTATCACCGCCACCACCATTATCGTCATATTCAGTATCACCACCAACCCTATCACTCGTCATAATTATCAATTCTATAGCATCTGTTTGGGGTCAAGAGGTGCTTCCGTGAATTGTAGAGGTGACTGGGCTTCCTGCCCATTGCCCAGTATTTAGCAGTAAACAATCACTAAATCAATAGGTGGTAAATGTTACCGGGGATACCAGGAATAAGGGAAAGCAAAACCCAACACACAGCTCACACAAAGTCCGTAGGGTTTATGGGTGGATGTGAATTCAAGAAAGCTCCGGTGAATAGTGAGGAAAAAGAGCTTGGAAGCTTCTGAAGTCACCTCAGCAGGCACTTCCAAATCAAGGGACGCGTTCCTCCAGGAAGGTAGTTTTTGTAACTCCACCAAATCCCAGAAAGGATCCCTTATAGTTTGTGAAGGTTTTTTATTCCCCTCTTGGGTTCATACACTAATAATTGCCATCATTCAATCTAATATATATGGAGTATCTCTAAAATCTGAGTCCAGTTTTAAGCTATTGTTAACATATTGTTCAGTTTTTTCCAACTCTTTGTGACAACCCCGTTTGTTTTTGGTTTTTTTGACAAAGATAATTGAGTATCAAATGTACTTGGATCAGAAAGACCCAAAGATGACTCTTCAGTGAATTTAATTTGCTGGATTGATCTTGTTTATATAGAGAAAAAGCTCTGTTTATAATTAAGGTCCTCATGCTTTGCTTGTTCTTGAAGTTTAAAAGTGCTAATTGCCCAGGCAATACTTAGCTCGTGGGAAGTCTTTTCCACACTCATGATTTGTCTTTGACTCTTAGCAGAATTAGATTGTCTCAGGGTGGGGGAGTGGGGAGCAGGGGAAGCAAGCCCTCATAAATAACTCCAGGATAATAAACAGTCAGCGACATTGGGGGATGACAATTATTTCAGAATGGCAATCTGCTCAGTTCAGATATTAGTAAATAACTTGAGAATGATCTTGATAGAACCTATCATATTATTATCTTTGGCAAGGAGGACAGGGGAGAACATTTTGTAAAAGTTAGAAGAAAATACTTGTTGATTTTTTTTTTTCCTTTTGGAGGGGGGAAGGTAGAGCAATTGGGGTTTAATGGCTTGCCCAAGGTCACATGGCTGATAAGTGTTAAGTGTCTAAGGTCAGATTTGAACCCAGATCCTCCTGACTCCAGGGCTGGTGCTCTATTCACTGAGCCCCCTAGCCACCCCACTTGTTGAATTTTTGACAAGCAAATTTACAAGGCTGCAAGAAGCTATACTTCAAACAAAACTATTAACTCAACATACAAGTGAAAAGGATCACAACAAACTAAATTTAATACAAATGTTTGTTCTTATGAGAGCAGTGACTCCCCCACTGGCTACTGTACTTGCAGTCTCATATAATAAGCAACAATTAAATAACAATGACAACAATAATATTATTGACTTGATCGATCATTTAGCCTTCCTTTCATGGGGAGAAATGAATGCATCATCAGCACCTGGGATGGTGAGCCTCAAAACAAGGCCCTGGTTGATGAAATTAGACTTCTAAGACAGCAACATTGGCACCATTTTAAATACCTCTATCACCACCATCATCAGCAGCATCACCCATTATCACAGTTACCATTACCATCATCACCATAATCGTCAGTATCATGTCATTATCATCACCAACACCATTAACAATATTATTATCCCTGTCATCACTATCACCATAAGTATAATTTATCATTATCTTCGCCATCAGCTCAGTAGACTCATCCTCATCATCATGGTTATCAGTACCATCCATCACCATCACTGTCTTCAGCATCATTATGACTGTTATCAAACCATCATCACAAGAGCATCATCAAGAAGACTTGATCAAGCTTGAAATGACACAAAATTCCACATGGCTTAAAAAATATTGGCCAGGTGAATGAACATGTGAATAATTCAGTCTTTGGTCCTATTCATAGATAGCTTATAGAGTTATATCTATTCTATTTATTCCATGCCCTCTGGGTAGAGTCTGAGATAGTTTTCCACCCTACTCTCCTAATGTTTCACCACTCCTGTTACCCTCCAATCTCAGGCATCTGACTCTGGATCTTAGCCCTCACTTACTGAAGCCTTGGGGTGAGGTCAGTCACCTGGATCTTTGACTATTTCAGCTTAGATGGGGCAAAGGAAGGAGCTTCTTGTCAGTAATGGGAGAGGAAATTTAGACCATTGACTGAGAAAGAGAGGAATGGGAAAGCAAAGGCTCTCAGGACTTTAGTAGTGCCCCAAGTGGAAACTGAGGCAGGAAAACTGATACTGTGATTCTAAGATTCTAAG
Source organism: Petaurus breviceps papuanus (assembly GCF_028583685.1). Lineage (NCBI taxonomy): Eukaryota > Metazoa > Chordata > Mammalia > Diprotodontia > Petauridae > Petaurus > Petaurus breviceps. The sequence goes on from NW_027187372.1 coordinate 26,363,701, forward strand.
AGGACATCTCACCTTATTCTTCCTTACTTAGAAAACCCTATATCCAGGCACAAAGGCAACAGACTATCTTTACATGGAACACCATGGCATAAGACCTTTCCCCAACCTGACTGGATTAAAGCCTCTTATGTCTAATTCGGGTCTGCACATTAAATGAACATTTCCCTGGGAAGGATTTCAGAGATTTCTTAGTCTTAAGAGGGACCATTGTCTAAGACTCTAGGGTGTAGAGAAGGTAACAATCTGCACTAATAGAGAGAATTTTCTCATCCAGGGGTTTCCTTATTTCAGTGAAATCACAGATACAATTCCTATCTCTAAGGGGAGCCAAGGTGTCAGTAATGTAAGGAAACTCTTTCCATTGCTCCTCCTTCCCCATGACCTTTATTCGTTCCTTCCTAGAAGGAACTCTTCCCTCTTCCATCATTCCAGGGGCTGTCTGTCATGATATAATTGGCAAGAATAAGATTCATAGCATCATAAATCTAGAGATAGAGGGAACTGCAAAGGCCATATGTTGCATCCCTGTCATTTTGCAGAAGAGGAAACTGATGAAGTGATATAGTCCATAGAGGGAGAAGAGATGAGGATTCCTTCAGAATCCCACTGTCACTGATATAGTTAAGCAACAAATAGAGTGGCTGAATGCTATTTTGTTCTGTTTGGTTGGTTTAAAATAAAGAAGGAAAAGGGAGGGGGAAAGAATACACTAGGGGAAAAAAAGAACAGTAGAGAAGACATTGTTTTGTAAAATTGGAATTCACGTGAGGGAGTATAAAATATAGAACAGGCATCTTGTGAATGTGACTACTCAGAACCAGATAAAGGAGAGGTTTGATATATGCACACACTCATGCACACAACATTCAAACACATGTACTCACAAAATTTGGTGTAGAAATACATTAAAACTCAACAAAGAAATAGAGAGGAACAGGATTTGGGGAGAGTGGGATTTAAGAAGTGCAGAGTTGGAGAGGGAATAGTCACAAGCAAAACAATTTTGGATAATTGATCACCAAGGGAGAAATTTTAAAAAGAGAAAGAAAGAATAAGATCCATGAAACAGGGTCTAGACTTAGGGAAGAGGAGAAGTGTGGAAAACTGGATCAAGAACACTCAAATACCATATTGCTAGTTTTTATCAGATTCCTTCTATTTTCCCTCTGCCCCTTTCCTCTTTTGCAAAGAGAGTAACGAGGAAAAAGAGGGGAAAGTATGAAAATATTATGGATATTATATATAATATTATATAATTAACCACCATAGTTGAGAACATGAATAGGAAGAATTCACCTACAAAATGGTAGCAATGTTTTTTTTTTACATGCAATTGGGAAATAAGATATACAGGCACTGGGGTATAGAAATGCATTTTGCCCTACTAGTAAGTTGCGGGCGGGCGATGGGAGAGTATATAAGAGAGAACAGATTGGGGGAAGGGGTATCCAGTAGGTTCACTATCTTGGGGTGGGGTAGGGGAAAGACGGGGAGAAAATTTATAATTCAAAATCTCATGGAAATGAGTAGTGAAAACTAAAAAATTAATAATTAATTAAACTTTTAAAATAAATAAAGTGGTAGCAGGTAGTATAATAGATTAGAAAGCAGAACCAATAATATATTGATTATAAGAAATACTCATGAAACAAAGACTTGCACAGAATTAAACTGATGGGTTTAAATATAATTTGTTATACTTCAGTTAAATTGTAGCAATCATGATCTCAACCAAGGCAGCAGTAAAATGGACATGGTTAAAAAAGATAATCAGGGAAATATGTTATATTTAAATGCACCAAAAATCATGAAATAATTTCAATAATTTACATGTACTGCATGGCATGGTATCTAAGCATTTAAAGTAAAAGTTAATTGAATTTAAGGGAGAAATAGCAAAACCATAATAGTTGAAAATCTCATTTACAATAATAAAGATAGACTTAAAGAATGTAAAGATATTAATTTGTCATGGTTGGTCCATGGCAATATAATAAAAATTATAATAGAATCTAAATGATTTTACTGGTAAAGTAGAATATCAATCAAACCACCAAAGGAATACTTTTCTACAATTAGAAAAAGTAGTAACAAAATTTATCTTGAAGAGATATTCCAAGGAAAAGAATGGGGGAAATGTGGAAAGGAAGAGGGTCTAAAATTTTAACATCTCAATATAGCAAAGTTGATCAGTAGAAAAGATTAGGTAAGCAGGAGTAATCAAAGCAGTAACCATTCTGGAAAACAATTTGGAACTATATTCCCCAAATCATGAGTCCAGGCATAACTTTCATCCCAATATTTGAATATCATGAGGATAGACTAAAGAAACAGGTAAAGGATATATGTGAACAATAATAATTACAGCAACACTTTTTAAATTTAGCATAGAACTGGAAATAAAATAAGTTACTATTAATGAGTGGCTGAACAAATTATGGTATATGAATGCTATGGAATAGGATTGTGCCATGAATAATAACAAAAAGGATGGATTCTGCTAAATCTTCAATAACTTAGATGAACTGATTGTAGCACAAAGCGAACAGAGCCAGTAGAACAACTTATACGACTTCAACATTGTGAAGTAAAACAGCTATAAAAGACTTAAGAACTCTTATTATTCCAATGACCAGTCATGACCTTAGAAGGTCATAAAGCTTGCCTCCCACCTGTAGACAGAAATGTGAAGGAAGAGAAGTGCACAATGAGACACACATTAGACATGGGCAATGTATACATTTATTTTGCCTGAGTGTGTTTACTTTTTAAGAGGGAAAGAGTATGGCTTTTCTTTGGGTTGAGGGGAGAAATTTTGAATGGAGTGGTGGGTGAGTGATGATAATGGTACCCCCCCCAAAGAAGAACGAAATAAAAGGTTGTCAATGAAACACTAAAATTTCACGGAAGAGAACAATTAGAAGTTCAGGAGAGGACACAGACAAGCAGGGAAGTGTGAAGACTACCATGTTAAATTTAATACATACTTTAAAAAAGTAAGCTGAATGTAATAGAAGTTCAAAGTGTCACATATATTTTTCTGTTCTTTGTATAAGGAAAAGGTCATGGGTGTTTATGTATGACAAGTTAATAATGATTTTAAAAAACATTTATATTTAAAAAAGAATGAAGGCTTCAAGCTTGAATCTGGAGGTCACATTGAATAATGGATAAAGGCAATACCCACCTACCTACCTACCTACCTACCTACATACATACATACATACATACATACATACATACATACATATGTCTTATTCTTTTCCAGGCAAGACATATTGAGCATAAACATATGAAATAGAGAGCTTTGGCCAAATACATTAAGAGACTTATTAAATACATTAAGAGCATTCTTAATTCAAAGGGGAAGGGGAAGAATGCATTTAAAGAAATTAACACCTTTATAAAAATTCATCCTTAATGTATTCTTTTTGAACTGGACCATAATAGATCTAGAAAGTAAAATGAACCATAAAATTAACCATTGTAGATCTGGAAAGCATAATTTAAAAAATCCATATAATATTAGGGAAAGATAGAACCGATTCTCCAAAGGCAGCTATAGAAAGATAAACATGGGGCAGCTCTGAATAGAACACTGGACCTGAAGTCGGGAGGACCTGAGTTCAAATCCAGCCTCAGACACTTGACACACTGTGTGACCTTAGGCAAGTCACTTAACCCCAATTGTTTTGCCTTCCTCCCTCCAAAAAAAACCAAACAAACAAATGAAAAAAGAAAGATAAATACTTCCTTGACAAAAGTGGAGGTGAGATGGGGAAGATAATTGATAGATATTTTTAGGGCATATAATAAACAGGTAAAAAACTTAAAGGAATTATTTTGGAATAACAAAATATCACTTCAGCAGGCAATAGTAAAGGGTGATTACACGTATACATCACTATATTTGTTGAATATAGTAAAAAGTGATTTACTTCTGCATGGAGACTACATAACAGCTAAGATCCAAAGCAGAATCAATGCTCTCAATGAGCATCTGTTAAATTCAGCCAAAAATGTTTCAAGAAAGAAGCATTGAAAAAATGGCCAAGTTGTATGGACGTATTTGTGGAAACAGAATAATTCATGACAACAATTCAAGACCAGGTTATTGCCTTCTGAAATTAAGAAGAAGTATCCTTAGGAATCAATGTAAATTATACAAAGGATAAGAGAAACTATGCAATATATAACTGTAGGCCATAAAAATTTAGCACCTACCTATCAAATACTTAGTAATAAGTTGCCTGGTGGCCTGAATTATATATCAGAAACCTGATGACAAAATCCCATACTATATATAGACCTCAAAACATCCTGAATAACTCAACCAATAAATTACAATAGAATAAAACCATGATTAGTGACTCAACTGTTGCCCACAATCACCCAGACTTAATAGCGATCCATAAAAACTCAAGAACAACATTGTAAATAGATGTCCCAACATCAGATACTCATAGTTTTCAAGCTACATGGAATAAAAAGCTTTCAAATATAGTCTCATCAGAGGAGATCTCTTGTCCTAGATGCTCAGGGAGTTACACTAAAGATGCTACCATCAAAGTCTATAGAGGATGAACTTACATCATAATACTTTTATTCAACCAGAACAAGCAATAATTTTATTCACTTGCATAATATTCCATGGAATATTAAATATAAAAGATTAGTAACAGGATAATGACTTGTCCCAGGATGATTACTATCTGAGTCCCTTAAAAAGATGAGAACAAAAGAATAATGAGGCATTCCATTTTTAACTTTTTAAAGCACTCTCACATATACTAACTTAATTGCTTCTTAAAACAATTCTCTTAAAACAACTTTCAAAAAGTTCAAAAAGAAGGTAAGATACAGTTATTCCCATTTTATGGTGTAGGAGATGAAGACAGAGAAATTAAATGACATGCTGAAAGTCACAAGGAAAGTCAGTAGCAGAGTTGGGACTAGAATACAGGTCTCTTCCTCATCCATAGATCACCAATTTCAAAGAATTGTAACAAAATACACTTTACACTACAAGTACACTGATTTTATCATTTGATGACTTTGAATTCTGAAGGATCTTGGGACATCATAATAAGCATTAGTTACAATTTTACTGTAGGTGTGGAAAAGATTTACTTGGAATTCTGGTTGATGATGTGACAGATATCACCAATTTTACTGTAAATTTTTCATGTCTGTATCTGGCTTCCTTAGGTCATGTTGCTAGTGAGGCCAAAATCACCCCCATATAGATCTTTTAGCTTTATACCCAAAGAAAAACTCTTCTACAACTATGGGCTAAACCCCAGTCATAGCCAGACACTTTTCAAATGCATACTGTTGGTCCAGATGAGAGCGTGAATGACTCAACACAGCCCATCACTCCTTCTTGAGAAACAATTCAAGGCACATTCCATAATAATTGATGGTGGGTCAGTAGCATCATCTCAGTATATGAAGGATAACATTCTTATTTACAATGCTCATATGCTTACAAAATCCACTCATCTTTAGTCAATCATAAAAAGAATCCCATGGTCAGTAAGTTAATTGAACATAACTGCTTTGTTATTTATTGCATATGTCCAAATATCTGACTCGACTCTCTAGGCAATAAAATGCTAACTCTTAAGTTAGTTTGACCTAACATTGAAGTGCTGTTCTCTAGGCTGGTTAGTAATGGCATCTTCCAGCCTTTGTGTAAAACTAGCCATATGTCCTAGGAAACCCAGATCCTCACATGTATTCTGTGAAACAAAAACTCAGTGAAGAAAATGGTCTGGTGGAGGATAAATGCATAACTAAAAGCCTTCTCCAGAGGTTTACTACGTTTCCAGTTCTCCGTGTCATTAGGTATAGGGTAAACATGATTGTTGTCTACCTCTCTCTTGATCTTGGCTTCTAAGTCCAAAGACTCAGCGCCCATCATCACATCCTACTTTTTCCTTTAAACTGTCTTCTGGGCAGAGTTTTAAAGTTGGAATGACTTCTCTCTGAGTTTCTTCTATTCTACTTTTCAGTTCAATTCAACTCACAATTACTAAGCCCCTCCTGATATGAGCCATTGTGCTAATTACTGGGGTTACAAAGACTAAATGCCAAGTATCCCTGCCCATGTAATTTATTTCATTTAATTTCTCTGTGTCTTAGTTTCCTAATCCATAAAATGGGAATAACCATATCTTCCCTTCTTACCTCAGAAAGTTGTTTGAAAAGCAATCAAGTTTATGTATGTGAAAGTATTTTAAAAAGTTAAAAAATGTAATATACCATTATTCTTTTGTTCTCAAAGAGTTTACATTCTATGGAGGAGATACAAGATACATAGATAAGAAATAAAAGGAGGGAGAGGTTACTAACAATGGGGAGATTCAGGAAAGTTTTCTTACGGGAAGTTATGAGCTGACAATTGAAGGAAGCTGAGGATTCTAAAAGGTAGAGTAAGAAGAAAAAAGTGTGCCTGGCATTGGGGACGGCCTATGGAAAGGCACCAAGATGAGAGATCAAATGCCAAATTAGGAAAGCAGCTAGGAGTATCTTAAGGTAGAAAGCAGAGGTCATGAAAGAGAATACTGTAAAAAGTAGATAGGATGCAGACTGTAGAAGATTTGAAATACCAGGCTGAAGAGTTTGTGTTTTATCACAGAGATAATGGGGAACTACTTTAGACTTTTTTGAGCTGGGGAATGAATGACATGATCAGGCCCATGCTTAGGAAGATTCCTTTGACAGTAGTTTGGAGTCTAGATGGGAGAGGAGAATGACTGGAATCAGGGAGACCAAGCACGACATTATAACAGTCATTTGAGTGAGATGATATGAGGACCTGAACTAGAGGTGTGGTATTCTGGGTATAGAGGAGAATGATGGGAAAGGAAATGATGGGAAAGAATGTTGTGGGGGTAGGATGAGTTTAATCAATCAATAAGCATTTATCAAATGCCTGTTCTGTGCCAGGTACTATTCTAGGCACACAAATGCAAAAAGTTAGACACAGATACAAAAAAATAAGAGAGAAGAGTCAAGGATGATTCCAAAGGTGCCAATATGGATGACTAGAAAAATGGTGGAGTGTTCCCAACAAAAACCAGGACATTTGGATGAGAGATAGGTTAAGAGGGGGATAAAACTAATTCCTTTTTAGAAATATTGAGTGTAAGAGTCTGATCTGTATCCATATGGATATATGCAGGTGGAAGTTATATGTGTAACCAGAGGTTAGGGATGTTTTGTTTTCTTTTGTTTTGTTTTACCAGACATGTGATTTTTTCAATGTGGAGTACTCCTGATGAGGAAAAAAAAACTTTCCCAAAGCAAATAAACTCCTTTGCAACTTAGAGAGACAGACTAGAACATAATGTCATGTGCCTAATACATGTCAGAGGAAGGACTTGAAACCAAGTTTTCTTGACTTTGACAATGACTTTCTCTCCCTTATGTCATGTTACCTTTAAAAGTTGAATCTATAGATTCTATTTAAATAAGCTACTCCTAAAAATTTTCCCACATCTTCCTTCTCTAACTGCAATATACCCTCCTCTAAGAAACTTTCTCAGACCAACAGAGACATAAATAGGCTCTCTGACTGTCCCAGAAGCAGTTAATAAGTTCCTCCTCCATTACACGTCAAAGATTTCTTGAGCACATGCACAAGAGGAGAGTATCTTCTGTACATGAGGGGCCACTTGTTCTATGGGCAGCAGACATGGATGATGAGTGACACTGTGTGAATGTAGGTGGGGCTAGTGGCTAATTGAGATGAAGAAGGGAACCAGAACCAGATAGGAATGGGGTTGTCAAGATTCCCAAAGCCTCCAAAAGAAACCTGTCATCAAGGTTGTGGCATCAACATGGACCCTTGAAGAAAGAGAACTTTGACAAGAGAAAGGGGTAAGAGAAGCAGAGCCTCAGGGAAAGCAATGGAGGAGGAGGAGGAGGAGGAGGAGGAGAAGGAGGAGGAGAAGAAGAAAAAGAAGAAGAAGAGGAAGAAGACGAAGAAGAAGGAAGAGGAGGAGGAAGAGGGAGAGGAGGGAGGGGGGAGAGATAGAGAAAGAGAGAGCACGTGCAAGGAAGAGCAATGAGATACTGAGTCACCAGATAGAGGAGCAAACTCATGAATTTTGTTTTTTGCTGGTACTGTGAGTCAGGCGGACTCTGAAGGTCTAAAGATTCTAATGATCTAAAGGTGGGAAGGTGGACTTTCTAGTGACCCTGAATTACATAAGGCCCTGCTCTAAATTGGAAGGATGTTGGGAAGAGGTGGAGTTTCTTGACCATGTATGTGCTTAGGTAGAAGTATGTTTTATCTTCTTTTTTTTGTTCTCTTTTTTGGAGGGCAATTGGGGTTAAGTAACTTGCCCAAGGTTACACGGCTAGTTTTTTTTGTGTGGGTGTTAAGTGTCTGAGGCCAGAAACGAACTCTGGTCCTTGGTGGTAAGTGTCTGAGGCCAGAACTGAACTCTGGTCCTCCTGACTCCGGGCTGGTGCTTTACTCACTGCACCACCTAGCCGCCCCTTATCTTCTTGTATAGATAAAACCCTCTTTATGTTAACGTCTCATTAGTCTAAGTACTTTTGAGGATTAAGGGCTCTTTTTGGAGAAGAGAAAATGAGTCCTATACTGGAATTCAAAATTCCCTGAAAAGAAATGTGAATGACTTGAAATTTTGCCCAGATCCATCGCACCAAGGCCCAGGGTCCAAATGATAAATAGGCTACATTTATGTACTTTTCTCATGCCACTCCTGACCCCTCTTCAGAGTATAAACTTTTTGAGAACAGGGTTTTTGTCTTAGCTGTCTTGTTATATAAATGAGTGAATTGCCTTAAGGACAATTCAACAAACATCTGTTGTGTGCCTACTGTGAATCAGGTGGACTCTGAAGGAGGGCAGTGTGCCAGGTGCTGGGAGTCATCTAGTGGTGTAATGGATAGAATGTGGGATAGAAGATTTGAGTCAGAATCCTGCCTCAGACCCTAACTAGCTATGTGATCCTAGGTAAATCACTTAGTTTCTTTCAGCCTCAGTTTCCTCATTTGAAAAAAAGAGGATAATCCCACATGTACAAAAATATTTATAGCAGCTCTTTTTGTGGTGGTGAAGAACTGGAAATTGAGGGGATGCCCATTAATTGGGGAATGGTTAAACAAGCTGTGGTATATGAATGGAATGGAATACTATTGTGCTACAAGAAATGATAAACAGCTTCAGAAAAACCTGGGAAGACTTATGTGAACTGATGCTGAGTGAAGTGAGCAGAACCAGGAGAACAGTCATAGCCACAGTGTGCGATGACTGATTTTGATAGACTCAGCCCTTCTCAGCAATGTAAGGACCTAAAACAATTCCAAAGGACTCATGATGGAAAATGCCATCCACATCCAGAGAAAGAACCATGGAGTCTGGATGCAGAGTGAAACAGACTATTTTCTTTTTTGTTTTGTTTTGTTTTCTTTCTCATGGTTTCTCCCATTCATTATAATTATTCCATACAACATGACTAATGTGAAAATATGTTTAATAGGAATGTATATGTAGAGCCTGTATCAGATTGCATTCCATCTTGGGGAGGGAGTGGGGGAGAGAAGGGGAGAAAATTTAAAACTTATGGAAGTAAATGTTGAAAACTAAAAATAAATAAATTAACTTTAAAAAGGAAAAAAATAAAAAGGGAGATAATAACACTTATTTCCCAGTGTTGTTGTAAGGCTCAAATGAGATCATGTTGCAGACTTTAAAATACTATACAAATGTTAGTTATTATTATTACTGCTAGATAATTAAGATGGGCCCTTAGCCCTCAAAAAGCTTACAATCCCTGGACTGAAATGCATCAAGTCTTCATTGGGAGGGAGAACTTTTTGACTCTGGCAGGAGTGCCTAGAAAGGCTACCATGATCTGCCTTCCCTAGAGCCCTGGAAGAGAGTGATTGACTATCCAGTATTCAGGATGATAAAAAATGGAACTTGTCAGCAGGTAGAAGATAGATAAACTGGCCAGAAGTTATTTTATTTTCTTTTTTGGTCTTTTTGGAGGGGGAAGTCTAGGCAATTAGGGTTAAGTGACTTGCCCAAGGTCACACAGCTAGTAAGTGTGTGAAATGTCTGTGGCCAGATGTGAACTCAGGTTCTCCTGACTCCAGGGATGGTGCTCTATTCACTACACCACCTAGCTGCCCCCAGAAGTTCTTAGGACTGGAATTTTTTTTCTTAGGAGCCTAGAAGGGTCACTCCCTTCCCACCATCCCCCACTTGAGTGAGGGTGATGAGAGAATGTCTGGGTCCCAGCTCCCAAGCTGCCTAGAATAAAGGAACTCAAAAGCCCTGCACAAAGTACCATTCTTAGCCTTCATGCCCAGTGGGCAGGGAGCATTGGGCAGATCTGCCAAGTGGCACTGACTCAGTGGGGAGCTGTGGGTGCTGTTTGTTTCTAGTTATTATGAAGCAGAGTTTATCTTGATGGAGAGTTGCAAGAGCTCCCTGAAGAAGGGAGACTGTGAGCAGAGGCAGAGGAAGACAGCCCTGGTCTTGGAGGTGTCTGCAGAAACCATGATTTGGTCTTTCCACGGAGCTGTGCTCACATGTCAGCTTGTTTTATCAAACCCATGGCTGTATGTGGTCAGGTTACACTATTTCGCACCAGTCCTAGGAGACTTGCTGTCTCTCTCTTAGGAATGTAGAGCCTAGAAAGAAGAAGGGACTTGTGCAACATCGCACGGCCAGCGAGGGACGAGGCTGAATGACCAGTGTGAAGAGATCTCTGAAAGAAATCTCTCAGCCCAAGATGGCTCTCTCCTGTTCCCTAACTTGCTTACTTTCAGGCCTTCTCTATTTCACCTTCACTGCTCCAGGAAAACAGACTTAATTTTAAAACCAGCCTGAGCCAAACCAAGTTTGTTTGTATGTTTGTTTTGGCTTTGAGAGAAATGTTTCTGGGTACTTGAGTTCAACCCTTCTATTGGCATCATCAACATGCTAGGCAAGACCTCATCCTTCTGGGATAACATATGTAAAACTCTTCTGAGTTGTGAGCCACCATGTAAATGCAGGCTATCACTATGATTATTTTTCCTGTTATCATCAGTCATTGTATGGAGGCCAACTGAATTCTCAAAGGCTATGTGAATGGTTCCCAGCAGTACCTCCCAAGCTGGAAAGGCTTTGAGTACAGGCCCAGGAGGGACTGTATGGCTGTTGTCTGAGGGTCAGCCCAGCTAAAATCAGAGAGGCTTATCACCTGAAGGTTAACAAGTAAGGGATGATTTTCCTCCCTTGGTAATTGATATATGATAGATAGATAGATAGATAGATAGATAGATAGATAGATAGATAGATAGA
>NW_027187372.1:26375432-26433267 GCF_028583685.1 Petaurus breviceps papuanus
CTCTCCTCTCCTCTCCTCTCCTCTCCTCTCCTCTAATCTCCTTTTCATTGGATATCCAAAGCACTGTAAGAGCCTGCCTTTATTCTCAGTTACCACTATCTTCAGTGGAGCCCTGATGCCATGCAGGGAGATGAGTGGAGCATCTTGGTAACTGGTGACAGAACTGTGTGTATATAGGTATATGTGTATATATATGTGTGTGTGTGTGTGTGTGTGTGTATGTATGCATGTAGGGGTTGGGGAGGTAAGGTGGCAATTTTTGAGAGTACTCAGTCCCCAGACATTTCTTTGACAGCCAGGGAAGAGATCCAGGAGCCACGAAAAGAATGCAATGACATGGGGATTTGAGTACCTCAGTTCTGCTCCTGCTTCTTCAATTGATTGACTGTGCAACAAGGAGCAAGTCGATTCCTGTCTCTGGGCGTTAGTTTGCTCATCAGTAGAATCCCTGGACTTTCCTCTCGGTGGGGGCCTTAGGCGAGAGGTCTGCCTGTGATACTGCTAGGTGACCCTGGGAAAGTCACCTAATATCTCAGCCTCAGTTTCCTCAAGTGTGAAATGGGGATAACAATGCTTGCACCATCTTATCCTAGCCCACCACCCTTTGCTGTGCTGTCTTCCACTCTTAGGATATAAACTTCTTGAGGATCTTTTTTCCTCCACTCCTATTTCTGTGTCCTCTTCTCCCATTCAAATATAAACTCCTTGAGGGCAGGGCCTATCTTTCTTTTGCTAATATTTTCACCCACAGCACTTAGCATAGTGCTTAGCCTGTAATAAGCTCTTGACAAATGTTTATAGCCTTCCCTTGTCTTGCTTTGTATGTGTAGATCTCATGCATGTGCCCATATCCATGTGCACCCTGAACCCTTCGAACCCCAGTTCCTACAGGCAGAGGGCTGGCAGGAAGCCCACATTCCATCATTCCTGCACCAGATTCTCACACCCATCCTTACTAAGCCTCACCAAACCACACTTAGCTGGTGGGGGTAGGGAGAGAGGTGGGGAGCTAGCTATAGGGGAGGAGAGTGAGTCAGGCCATCAGAACTGGCCCTGCCGGTTCTATCCTGCCTCTAACCATAGAGTCAGCAAAAGGCTTGGTTGGGGTTTGTCTTGGAAAACATCACTAGTCACCTCCCCTCACACTCCAGGATGAGCTAGGCAAAACCATTTCCCCCTATAAACCGAGACAGATTGTCAGATAGGTAGAAGTCTTCCCTTTCCCTCCGGTGGGGATCACACCTTCTTTTATAATAGTTTTACTACCTGTCCACATCTGCCCTGCCCTCCCTCTGAGGAGCTTGGAACCTACCAGTCCCATGGGAAAGGTCCAGCCCTTCTTTCAGGAGACTCTGGCACCAGAGCCAAGTTGGCAAGTTTTGGGGGAACAAATGACCACTCTGCAGAAGAGAACAAGGCTAAAGTGGCCTTTTCCATACATGTAGGATGGATCTGGTTCTTACCCTCCAAACTCACTATTATAGTATTCACATCAGTTTGGACATCGAGGTCCTGGGTTTTTCCTGCACCTGCCTTACTTTTTTGTTGTTGTTCAATCATTTCAGTCATTTCTGACTCCTCATGACTCCGTTTGGGGTTTTCTTGGCAAAGATACTGGAGTGGTTTGCCATTTCCTTCTCTAGCTTGTTTTACAGATGAGGAAACTGAGGTAAACAAGGTTAAATGACTTGCCTAGGGTCACACAGCTAGTAAGTGTCTGAGGTCAAATTTGAACTCAGGTCTTCCTGACTCCAGGTCAAGTACTCTATGCACTGAACCACCTAGCTGCCTGCTATAACCATAAATAAAACTTTCTTCTATTAATTTTGGGTTCACCTTACCCATCTTGGCAAGTAATCACAGGAGTGGTGAATGAAGCAGTGTTGTGCCACAATGGATAGGACACTGGGTTGAACTAGGAAGTTTTGGTTTCAAATACCACCTCAGACACTTACTAGTTTCTGTGAACATGGGCAAGCCATGTAACTGCTCGGTGCCTCAGTTTCCTCAGCTGTAAAATGAGGGAATTCAACCTCCTGGCCTCTAAGTTCCCTTCGAACTCTAAATATATAATCATTTGAGTCAGAAAAGGTATTGTGGTACAAAGGAAAGGGCTCTGGAGCAAAAATCAGAAGATCTGGATTCAAATCTAAGCTCTGTTTCTTACTTGGTGTCAACTTAACCTTTCTGTGTCTCTGTTTCCTTATTTGTAAAATGAAAGGGTCAGACACACTTATCTCTAAGTTTCAATCCTGTGATTGAAAAGAGCTCAGTGGACAATGAGAGAACCTTAGATAAAAAGAGTTCTCTAGTAATCTGCAATGATTGCAGAAAGAAATTAGGTTGCCATAATTACTTATAATTCTTATGAAAAGAACTAACTTGGCCCCATGGGGTCAGAAGAGTCCTGAATTCAAGGGAAAGGTCCTACTGTTGTATGGTGACAAGCCAGATGACCCATGACTTGAGGGGAATGGCCATCCCAGTATGTGTGCCCATTCCCATCATTTGACTGAGATGGACATCCCTTAAGACATAACTCATGAGACTCTTAGTTGGGCATTTCTGAAGTTTCTTCCAACCTTTAGGCAGACAGAGAAACCATTCTGTTGGCTAGTGATTCCCAAATTCCAATTCACAGACCAGAGGTTTTGCCTTGGAGTATGTGCTGCAAGGGATCTCCAATCAATATATGCACCCAATATTGATGTTTTAATCTTTATTTAACTCCAACAAAAGATGCACCAGGGATAATGGGGTTTGTTTCCAGTGCATAGAGAGTTGGACTTGGAATCAAGAAGACCTGAATTTACTAGCTTTGTGACCCTTGGCAAGTCATTTAACGTCTGCTTCAGTTTTCCCATCTGTAAAATGAGTGCAATAGCAGCACCTACCTCCCAGGGTTATTGCAAAGGTCGAATAAAATAACTCACAAAATGCTTAAAACCTTGAAGCATTATAAAACGCTAGCTATTACTGTTGTTACCAATGCTTCATTTCTTCCTAATAAGACAAAAATTATTTCTGGATATTCTGAATAAAATGATGTTTCACACATCTTACTACTTTTCACATGAATGTAGATGCTCTTGTGATTGATAAAATACAAATGAATAGTAAAAGTGTTACTGAATTTATAGTAGATTTTTGTGATTTTTTTTAATCAATAGAGGTTAATAGCACAGCTATAATCAATAAAGTTGAGAAAGATCCCTGGAATTAAGTTGATATTAAAAAGAGGTCTTCAAAAGGCTCCACATGTACCAAAATATTTATAGAGACTCTTTGTAATGGCAAAGAATTGGAAATTGAGGGACTGCCCATCAATTGGGGAACAGCTGAACAAGTTGTGATATAAGAATGTGGAAATGATGAGCAGGTAGATTTCAGAAAAACCTGGAAAGACTTACATGAACTGAGGCTGAGGGAAGTGAGCAGAACCAGGAGAACATTGTGCATAGTAACAGCAACACTGTGCGATGACTAACTTGGCTAGACTTAACTCTTCTCAGCAATATAGTGATCTAAGACAATTCCAAAAGACTCATGATGGAAAATACTTTCCACAGCCAGAGAAAGAACTGATGGGGTCTGAGTAGATGAAGACATACTATTTTCTCTCTCTTTTTTTCTTTCTTGTGATTCTTCCCTTTTGTTCTGATTCTTCTTTCATAACACAACTAACGTGGAAATATGTCTAATATGATTGTACATGTCTAGCCTATATCAGATTGCATACCATCTTGGGGAAGTTGGAGGGGAGGGAGGGAAAAAAAACTGGAACTCAAAATCTTATAGAAATGAATGTTGCAGGGCGGCTAGGTGGCGCAGTGAGTAAAGCACCATCCCCAAAGTCAGGAGGACCTGAGTTCAATTCTGGCCTGAGACACTTAAAACCCACACAAAAAAACTAGCCATGTAACCTTGGGCAAGTTACTTAACCCCAATTGCCCTCCAAAAGGCAAAAGAAAAAAAAAGAAATGAATGTTGAAAGCTAAAACTATTTTAAAAAAAAGAGGTCTTCAGGCTTGAAAGAGGCAGCATGCATGGTCATTAGACAGCTGCCCTTAGACCCAGGAGTAGCCTGGTTCAAGTCCCACCTGTCATGCAAGCTGACTATGTGACCCTGAACAAGTGATTCACCCTCTCATTTCTCTAGGCAACTCTCTAAGATTTAAGTTGCAGAAAGGGTAGAACAAAAAAGGTGTAGATCTAACCTACAGGTGAAGAAGGAATTTCCTCACTTGGGAGTTCCCTATAAGAATGAAATCACAGGTCTAGTCCCTACTCAATCATACTTGAAAAGTTCGGGAACCCACAGACTGTTTGAAAGCTGGGTTTCTGATTTCTGGATGGGTGGAATTCCATTTCCATTTAAGGATGATCAGATGATGGTAGCTCTACTGGTCCTGGTCCTCAGCCCCACCCTTGTGAATCTGATACATCACAAATGGCCTGATAGATCATGATGTTCTACATTTTTTTTAAGAGCTTATGGGTGAGTGGGTGGGTAAAGGTGCTCCAGACTGGAATGTCCTAGCTGATCTGGGTCATCTTTCTGGAAAGGATTGTCTGAAAAGATATAGAATAGAAGGGAGTATATGAGAAAATAGAGAATTAAGAATAGGAGAAGATTAAAGGGGTAGAGGGATCATCAGGTCCTAGCTTCTGTGCAGGAAGGGTCCCTAGAGATCATCAAATCCAATCCCCTCATTTTACAGATAAGGAAACTGAGGCTCAGAGATATTCAATTGACCTCCCCAGGATCACACACCAAGTAAGTCTTTTAAGCAGAATTTGAATCCAGGGAGTCTGAGTCCAGCACTTGACTATACAAATGAGGGGAGTAGAAAGAAGAGGTAAGAATTAAGGAAAGTAGGACAGTTTGAAAGATGTTAGGGGCCTAGAAGCTCAAAGTTTATATGTGGAGTTGGCAGGAAAATGAGGAAAAATTTCAAAGTGCGTCAAAAGCCAGGGGACAAGATGACAAAAGTCACAGCTAACAGTGCTGAAATTAAATGGGTTAAAAGTGATGCTGGTAAAGGCCCTAGACCACACCCTAAGTGAACTCTAATCCATGAAAGGAAGGGGTGTGGAGATTTGGGGCTGAGCGTCTGTCTCACTCAAAAGAGATTTCAGCCATTCTTCCAAAGCCATTAGGGACTTCCCTGCACCGCTGGTCTCTGGGAGAAGAGTCCTAGAGAGAGGGAGGAGAAAAGAAGGGCTGGTGAAAGGCTGAGTCAGAGTCCTAGGACCATCTTCCCATGACTGGTCAGGCAAAGGCTCCTTTATGGAGAGAGAAGAGGAAGGAAAGGAGGAGTTGTAAGAGGGCACAGCCCCAATGCCAGGGGCACAGGAGGGAAAGGACAACTGAAACTTCCAGGGGAAAAAAAATAGAAGACGTACCTAGGTAGGGAGGGGCATCCTGGGAGAAGGAAGAAACAGAGAAAGAGAAAGACAGGAAAAGGAGGAAACAATTGAAGCACATAGAAAGGCAAAGGAATGTATTTCTCTCTTTCTCCCTCCCCACCCCCACCCCCACCTCAGCCACTAGTCACTGATCCCCAACTCTCCTTGAAAAAGAGGATTCTGAGATCTAAGACTCAGAATTGAATTCTTATACAATCATATCTATCACTACTAGGACTCTCTCCCCAGTTTGAACATAGATTAAGGATCAAGTAGTTTAGGCTACAGTCGGGGAGAGGAACCTGCAGTCTCAAGGCCACCTGAGGCTCTCCAGATCCTTAAGTGCGACCCTTTGACTGAATCCAAATGTGAAGTTTGATTCAAAGGGTCACACTTGAGGACCTAGAGTGCCACATACAGCCTGGAGGCCGCAGGTTCCCCACCCCTGGATACGTTGTCTCATCTCCAACCTCAATTTCAGACACCAGGACAGGAAGCCTCTACCTTCAGCCTGATCCCCTCCTCATAGAGTCAGAAGGGACCTTTAGAGCAAAAAGAGATCTTCAAAATCACTTAGTCCAAAGGGTTTTTTAACCTGGAATCCAAGGACTCCCAAGGGATCTCTGGGATCGATTTAAGCCGTTGTCGAACTTAGTTAGGAAAAACAATCACACCTTTATTTTCACTAACCCCTGAGTGAAAATTAGCATTTCCTTCCATTTATTTTATTGTTTGTTGTTGTTGAGTCAGTTGTATCTGACTCTTCATGACCCATTTGAGGTTTTCTTGGAAGAGATACTGGACCAGTTTGCCATTTCCTTCTCCAGCTCACTTTACAGACAGGGAAATTAAGGCAAACAGGGTTAAGTGACTTGCCCAGGGTCACATAGCTTGTAAGTATCTGAGGCCAAATTTGAACTCAGATCTTTCTGACTCCAGGCCCCATGTTCTATCCACCTAGTGTCCTCAATTTACTTTTCATATATAAAGAAATTATTCTGAGAATGGATACATAACCTTTACTAAACTGCCAAAGGGTTAAGAGCCTCTGTTCTAGCCCAGGCCCTGTCTTTCACATGTGAGGGTGCAGAGATCAGATTTGTGGTCACTAAAGAAGGGGCTTCTACCGAGGTAGCTGAGGTCCAAATGTTTCTTCTACTATGTCTCTTTTTCCTTTCACATCAACCAAAATGTCAGGCCCAGACCTGCTGCCTTGAAATAGCTCCTCTTCTTTTTCCCAAGAAATAAAGGATTTCTGATGATTCCCCTGAACACACCTGATTTCTTTCATTCTTTAGGGACCTGTAAAATGAAAGGATTGGGCTTGTTGGCTCAAAGTTCCTTCCAGCTTTAAATGTGTCATTCTATGATACTATCATCCATGCTGATTTTTCATTCTCTGCCTCCCCAGAGTCAGGCATTGCACATACAGCTGAAAATAATTGACTATAGGAGCGGCTAGGTGGTGCAGTGAATAGAGCACCAGCCCTGGAGTCAGGAAGTCCTGAGTTCAAATTTGACCTTAGACACTTAACACAAAAACTAGCCATGTGACCTTGGGCAAGTCACTTAACCCCAATTGCCTTCCAAAAAGCAAAAAATTTAAAATTTTTTTAAAAAAAAGAAAATAATTGACTGTTAGCTTGTGTTTCTCTATCTGGTTGAAATTTTGAAAACTCTTTGAGTTACCAAGTTTCCATTGTCTATAGAACAAGGAAAATTCTCCAAGGAGAGTATTGTGTATAGACCTAAGGCATAGGTCAGACTATGTCACCTATTTACTAAACACCAGAATTATTGTTGGTATTACCTCTAAGATCAAATCCAAAATCCACTGTTTGGCTTTAAACCCCCATGGTAACCTAAAATCCTTATAGCTTTCCTGTCTTCTTACTCCTTACTCTACATACTCTGTGATCCATTGACATTGGAATCTTCGCTGTTCCTCTAATAAGACAGTCTATCTCCTGATCCTGGGCATTGTCACTGGTTGTTCCCCATGCCTGGGATTCTCTCCCTCCTCACCTCCATCTCCTGACTTGCATGGATTTTTTCAAGTCTCACCTAAAATCCCATCTTCTGCAAGAACCCTTCCTGACCCTCCTTAGTACAATCTCCAGTTTATCCTGTGTATGTATTGTTTGTGCCTATACTTTCAATACAACATTGAAAAGATGTCCTCTCTCCTCCATGGAAGCAGGAACCAGTATTATCTTTTGCCTTTGTGTCCTCAGTGCTTAACATAGTGTCCAGCACACAGTAGGCTCTAGACAACTTTATGCAGCATTTCTGAGCTGGCAGTGCTCTCTGGAGGTCTGCATTTCCTCACTGAACTGAGTTTGATATGGTTTTTCCATGCCCTTACCCAGGCTAGAGCCACAATTAGAACTAATTTTACCTGAAACAAAATCAGTGGGGGGGGGGGCACGGCCAAGTGGTACAGTGAATAGAGAACCTGTCTTGGAGTCAGGACCTGAGTTCAAATCCAACCTCAGACACTTAACACTTACTAGCCAAGTGACCTTGGCCAAGTTACTTAACCCCAATTGCCTGGCCTTCCCCCTCCAAAAAAAGGCAAAAACAGTAGGGTGGGGGACAATGAGAGGTGGTGGTACAGAGGGCAGTCTGACCACTGGTACAATCTTGAAGGTCTAGGCTTTTACTGGAATGCAAGTAACGCCCCTGCCCCTTGCCTCCTCCAGAAGTCTGTACCCTGGAGCAGAGCCCTCCCTTCCCATGCTACTTAAAGCTCTGGCACAGGCCCTCGGGTTTGCCCAAGGAACTCTTATAGGGAGGCAGAGTTCCTAATTGGGTTAGAATGGCTTGCTGAAGTCAGTGGTTAGGCATCCCAATAGCATCTCAAGGATATGGGAAAGAAGATGTTTTTTCTTTATGTTTATCATTCTGGATCCCAGAACAAATGTTGTCCTTGGATCAATCAGTGAGCATTTATTAAGCACCTACTATGTTCCAGACATGTGCCAAGCATTTCCAAAATAAAACAGTCCAGAAACTTGTATGAGATGGTGCTGCATCATTATCAGAGGATGGTGTTGGAACGGTGTCTTCAGCAAAGGGAAGGCATCCACAGGCGTCCCTCCTATGTTCTACTTCTCCCTGTCCCATATTCACCTGTTCTCTCAGGCTCTGGAGCTGGGGCCACTGGAATTCCCCTTTTCTCACCCCTACTAAAAATGATTTCCCCTATTATCCCCATGTGGATATCCTTTCTACTGTAACAGGGTAGAAAAATTCCTCTCCACAGTCAAAGCAAGTTAGAAATTTTTCCAAAATGAGTATTAACTATGAAACTAAGGACAGGAGAGATCCCTCCCCCCCCCAAAAAAAAACAACCCTAGGAATAAATGCTCTCAGAGTACAGATTTCTGATCCTAATTTTTTTTTTAAAGCAATTGGGGTTAAGTAACTTGCTCAAGGTTACACGGCCAGTTATTTCTGGGTGTGGTGCTGAGTATCTGAGCCCGGATTTGATCCAGGTCATCCCTTAACTTGCTCAAGGTTACATGGCCAGGTGTTTCTGGGTGGATGCTAAGTGTCTGAGCCCGGGATTCGATCTCCAGGTCTCCTCAACACGGGAGCCGGTGCTCTTACTCGCTGTGCTACCTGGCCACCCCTCTGATCCTAATTTTTAACCAACCAAGTAAACAACTAACTAACATCTAGTCAAAGATTGGCCTGACCAAAATGAAGAAAAAAGAGATTTTTCCCTTTCTATTTCAGAATACAGAGGGTACTCAGTATGCCCCTAATGGTTGTGTTTAGTGAGGGGTTGACACTCAGAACAAAGAAGATTCAGAGTTTTGAGAGTCCAGACAACTAGAGCAGAAAGAATGAGGGAGCTCAGGAGATATAGAGTGAGGGACGCTTGTGGGTAATGTTTCCTTCATACTGGAGTCCATCCCCTCACAAGTAGTAGCAGAAGTGAGATTATTGGTCCCTTTTTGCCTGGGTCTATTCCGACCAGCTCCAGATTATGGAGAGTGGGTGAAAATATTTCAGATAAAGGATGCGTACTGAAGGAGCTAAAGAGAAAGGGGTCAGCTATAGGCCTGGTTCCTTCCTCACTTGGACCATGTCCTGTTAACAGCAGCTTTGGGTTGTGAGTAAATGAGATGAAGTTAGAAACTCTGGCTTCTGTTATAAGGATGTATGAGGCTGGCCCCTTTGCTTCCATTAGCATTGTTCTGGATCTAACTAGATTAACCACAGATAAGCCGGGAAGGAAAACTATCTCCTCTTGGAGTAATGAAAGGTGGCATGTCATAAGCTGGCCTCCAAACTGTTTTTTTTTCCTGTAGACAAAAAAAGGCAGTAAACTTAAGATTCTTGAATACCTTGGTCATATATAAACCACTATCTAATCAAAATTCAAATGTGATATTGATTGAATTGGAAATAACTAACTTGTTTACAAGGGCAACTAAGTGGCACGGTTACCGTGCCAAGACTGGAGTCAGGAAAACTCATCTTCCTGAGTTCAAATCCAGCCTCAGACATTTACTAGCTGTATGACCCTGGACAAATCATTTCACCCTGTTAGCCTCCATTTCCCCATCTGGAGAAGGAAATGGAGAACTGTAGCAGCAAGCACCCTAGCATACCCAGAATGGCTGCTAGCATAGATTCTTAGATCTACTTTTTTAAAGGAAGGCAACTCAAAATGGGTTAACAATCTTACTTTAATCAATTAAACATGTATCATTTACCTAGTTCAGGGGGAAAAAGTTAGCACCCTGAACTTCAGAGAATACAAACAGAAGTTACAACAGAAAATAACACAATTCGGCAGGCAGGGCTTCCAGCTGCCTGACCTTTACATCCATACCTAGTTAGTTACCAGAGAGGGAAATACCGACATCTGGGTTTTCAAAGCCAGGGGGCTCAATAGCTGCCCAGAGACTCATCTGGCCAAAACACACAACTCTTCCCAAAGTGAGCCTCAAAACAAAACCTCACATCAGAATATATGTAGCCTTCTCCTGGGTCAGAGAATGTCACAACCCTCTTGACCAACTGCCCAATCACAAAGTATCAAGGTGTCGGTGTTCCTGAAAAACAAGCTTCCTGCCACAGGCTCCAGGTAACCACATTGAGCCTATTAGGGAGCAGAGTATACTTTCAAATCAAGGAAGGTTCTCAGAGTCTCTTAAGCCTATCAAGGGGCCAGAAGGCAGGGAAGATCTTCAGATTTCCATTATCATTACAAGAACCACTCCAGGATCTTTACCAAGAGTACCCCAAATGGAATTATGAAAAGTTGGAAACAAGTCAACAACATGTTCAAGTGACCAAATTCCACATGTTCAGCTAATTAGACAGTCATGTCTAAGCCATCTTCCTAATGTTGGAACTGCTTCTAAGAGTGATCTCACTCTAATTTACTCAAATGTTTGCTCTAGCGGGCAAACTTTTCCAAAAATGAAAATGATGTAAAACTTGTGACCAAAAATATAACACATAAGTCATCTGATGAATCTCATTATGGTGAAGGCAAAAGAGCACACTAGTCATAGAAAATTATTGGTAGAATGTCCAGTTAAAAGGTCATCTAGGGGCCAGTGGTTCTAAAAGTGTGGTTCAGTGACCTCTAGGAGTCCCTGGGAGTCTTTCAAGGTATCTGAAAGGTCAAAACCATTTTCATAATAATATCATGGTATTTTAATTTCTAATATGGTAAATCATCCAATTGACACAACCTACATTAACCAGTTGACCCATTGACACAACTCATATAAACCAATTGACCAACTGACATAACCCACATAGACCAATTGACCAACTGACATAACCCATATAAACCAATTGACCAACTGACATAACCCACATAGACCAATTGACCAACTGACATAACCCACATAGACCAATTGACCAACTGACATAACCCACATAGACAAAAGCTCTTTGAAAGGGTCTTGGATAATTCTGTGAGTATAAAGGAAACCTAAGAATAAAGAGTTTAAGAACTGCTGATCTAAATGAACCCTTTCCTCTTCCAGATGAAGACAGTGAGACTCAGCCTTCAGAGGATTCTTACCACATCACCCAACTAAGTCAGAGGTAGAGTAGAGACCCAAACCTGAATGTCCTGATTCACTCTGTGCTGCTGTTTCTCCCACATTTTGCTCTCTTGGCTACATAGACATTATTTGAATATAGGCAAAGATTCAAAAGGCATTGATTTAAAATAAACATCACTACAATATAATTTTTTGTATTGCTAACAAAGGCCACTGTGGTGTAAGAGAAAAGATCATTAATTAAGAAGTCAAGTCACTTAAACTTTCTAACCCTGTTTCTTCATCTCTAAAATGGAGATTATACCCACTGCCTAGCTCACTTTACAGGGTGAGGCCTTAGACAAGGAGGAAGGGCTAAGTGAATACAGATATAAAATATGTGCATGTGTGTATGTATGTAAACACACATATACATACATATATGAGATTATTATGTCTAACTTGGTAAGTCAATGTAGAAAGTATGGAAAATACTACAGTTTT
The DNA here is from genome assembly GCF_028583685.1 of Petaurus breviceps papuanus. Taxonomy (NCBI): domain Eukaryota; kingdom Metazoa; phylum Chordata; class Mammalia; order Diprotodontia; family Petauridae; genus Petaurus; species Petaurus breviceps. Next base: position 26,387,363 of record NW_027187372.1, read on the forward strand.
CCCACACCCATGATCCTGAATGCTCTATTTCTCTGAATAATTCCTGATGCCCACAGCCATACCAGGGCACAGGAAAATGGCACTTTTTAATATGAGAGGTCTTCCTAAGGTTTTCTTATTATGAGTGATTTGGAAGAGAGAGATGTGAGCAGGATCTCTTTTACAAATTAATCCAGCATTTATTGAAGACTTACTGTGTTCAAAGCACTCGACACTGGGAGAAAGTTTAGATAGAATTCAGTCCCTGCCCTCATGGAGCTTACAGTCTCAACAACTAGGTGGCCTGTTGGGTCCAGCATTGGACAGGGAGTCAGGAAGACCTGACCATTCTGACCATTGGTACAATCTTGAAGTCTAGGCTTTTACTGAAATGCAAGTGAGCCCTCTGCCTCCTGCCTCCTCTGGAAATGTGTACCCTGGAGCAGAGCCTCCCCTTCCCATGGCAGTTATAGCTCTCCCACAGGCCCTAGGGTTTGCCCAAGGAGCTCTTGTAGGGAGAGACAGTTCTTAATTGGGTTAGAATGGCTTGCTGAAGTCAGTGGTTAGGCATCCTAATAGCATCTCAAGAATATGGGAAAGAAGATGTTTTTTTTTCCTTCACCATTAACTAGCTACGTGACCCTGGACAAGTCACCTAGCTGCCATCTGCCTCAGTTTCCATATCTGTAAAGTGAAGATTACTATAGTATCTGTCTCCCAAAGTTGTTTGTGAGGATCAAATGAGGTAATATTTGTAAAGTAGTTTGGAAACCTTAAAGCTCTCTATAAATACTAGTGGGAGGGAAGGGGAGGGATTCAATAGGTGTTCAACTAATATTAAATAACACATGATGAATAAATGAAGGAGCAAAGCACTCTGCATGGGCCCAGGGGGAGAAATTTCCTTGGTGGTGTCAGGAAAATCTTCCTGGAGGAGATTGTATTTCAGTTCAGCTTTCAAGCATGGGTGGAAAGCTGGGTAGAGAGTCTACATATAGGGAGGAAAGGAACAGAAGAAGGAAACTTGGATCTTAAAAGAAGGATACAAAGGGAGACAAAGAATCCCGATCAGCTAGAGCATGGACAGTGTACAGTGGAGAAGTATGAGATCTCTGTGAAATTATTGGGTGGTGCCAGATAGGAGAGGAGCTAGCTAAGATCTGAGTGTTAGGGATGAAGGACCCCCCATGTGTGCCTGAGTGTGAATGTGCAGACCTCCTTTTTGGTCCTCCCCTCACCCACTTCAATGGGCCGGTCCCTTTTACCCATCTGCTACACACTCTGCTCCTTCTGGGAAACGACAGGGTGTGGGCAGGGTGGGGCTGCTGATCCTGCCTTGCCATTCTGCTCACCCAGCACAAATGCTGCCCAGGGACAGCCAGGAAGAATCTCAGGATCTCCCCAGAGCCCTGCCCTGCTGCTCTCCTAAAACACAGGCCCCAGCCCAGGTCCCGCCTTTGCCTTACTTAGCTGGTGCTGTTCTGCTTCCTCCCTGCTTTCTGGGGAAAATGCTTTGGGACCAGAGATGTGCTGGGGGTGCAACTTTGTGCTAAGGTTGAGTGCAGGTGTTTAGGGTGGAGATTACCTCTGGGCCCAGGTACTTTGCAGATGTGTTTGAGGTTTGGGGTTTTTTTTTTAAGTCCTCAAATTATGGGTAATTTAAATACCCACAATCCTTCATAACTCATAAACTAAAAGATTTAGAGCTGTATGGAACCTTAAAGGTAATTTAATCCAACTCTCTCATTTTCAGATGATGGAACTGAATTAAAATGACAAGCCAATGTTACCCAGATGACAAATAGATGTGGGATTTCAGCCCAGGTGGTGGGGCTCCAGATTCCACACACTTTCCAATGTGCCATCCTCACCCTCCTTGTTCCTTAAAGTGTCCAAAGAGTTTTCTCCCAGCATAACCCTGTAAAATCTATTCAATAAACATTTATTAAGTGCCTACTATGTCCTAGAGATATAAAAAGAGTCATGAGATAGTCTCTGCCCTCTGGGAGCTTTCAGGCTAATGGGGGAGACAATATGCAAACAAGTATATAGGAAAGGGAGATAATTAACAGAGGGAAAACACTGGAATTAAGAGGGGGTGGGGAAGGCTTCCTGTAGGAGGTGGGATTTTAGCTGGGACTTAAAGGAAGCTAAGAGGTGGATACAAGTGTCATGGAATAATTAATAATAATAGTTACCATTATATGATGCTTTAAGGTTTACAGCAGGTTTCACATATTATCTTATTTGAGCCTCACAACAACCCTATGAGGTGGTGTTATTATCATCCCCATTTTGCAATTGAGGAAACTTCATTTAACAAAGGTTAAATCAGACAGCTAGGTGATGCAGTGAATAGAGCACCAGCCCTGGAGTCGGGAGGACCTGAGTTCAAATCTGGCCTCAGACACTTAACACAAAAACTAGCCGTGTGACCTTGGGCAAGTCACTTAACCCCAATTGCCCTCCAAAAAGCAAAATAAATATATTAAAAAAAAGTTAAATGACTTGTGTAGGATCACACAACTAATAAATGTCTGGAGCACGTCAGGCACTTTTGTCTTCCTAACTCCAAATCCAGTGTCTTATCCACTGTGTCACCTTCATTGTATATTGTTACACAATGTGTCCCCAAAGACTAAAGTATAAGACTTTGGGGACACCTTGTATAAGATAATATTATTTAAGATAATATTATTTTGTTGTTTAGTCATTTTTCGGTTGTCCAACTCTTCATGACCTTATTTGGAGTTTTCTTGGCAGCAGTACTGGAATGGCTTGCCATTTCGTTCTCCAGCTCATTTTACAGATGAGGAAACTGAGGCAAACAGGGTTGAATAACTTGCCCAGCATCGTATATCAGTATCTGAGGCTGTATTTGAACTCAGGAAGATGAGTCTTCCTGATTTCAGGTCCTGCACTCTATCCGCTCCGCCATCTAGCGGCCTCTATATGTCAATACATGCTTTTCTGTTACTCGTCGTATTCATTGTTTCTTACAGAACAGTAACAAGCTATCATACTCATATACCACAACTTTTAGCTATTCCCCGATCTATGGGTATTTGCTTTGTTTCCAATTCTTTGCTACTACAAGAAGTGCTACTATAAATGTTATGGGATATGGGAGCCTTCTTTTTTTTATCACTGACCTTCTTGGGATATATAACTAGCAGTGAGATATCTGGGTCAAAGAATACAGTCATTTTGATCACTTTCTTAGCATAATTTAAAATTGTTTCCCAGAATGGTTTCACCAAATCAATAGTTCCTTCAACAAAGCATTAGTGCGTCTATCTTTCCTTGACCTCTCCAACTGCTACTATTACCGCTTTTGGTCACTTTTTCGAATGTGATGTGTATGAGGTGAAACCTCAAAGCTGTTTTGATTTGCATTTTTCTTATTATCAGTGATTTGGGTCATTCTTTCATTGGTAATTTGCGATTTTTTTTTGAAAACTTTTTAATCAAATTCTTTTGACTGTTGATTGAGGAATGTCTTTTCATCTTATATATTTCTTAGTTCTACATGTCTTGAACATCATATTCTTATTAGAGATACTTGCCTTAAATATTTTTACTCAATTGATTGTTTCCCCTCATCCTAATGGTCAATTTTGTTTGTGCAAATGCTTTTCAATTTCATGTATCCCAAATTGTCTATTTTGTGATTTATGACCACCTCTGTCCCAGGTTTGATTAAGAACTTACCTCCTTAGCAGAATTGGGAGAACTTTGTACACAATTACAGACACATCATATGTGTGACAACTAACTTTGATAGACTAGGCTCCTCTCAGTAATTCAAGGTTAGAAGACAATTCCAAAAGATTTGAAAGGGATATCCACATCCAGATAAAGAACTATAGAGTCTGAATGTAGATTGAAGCAAACTATTTGCTCTCTCTCTCTTTTTTGTTTTGTTCTATTTCTTCTTTCTCATTGTTCGCTCCATTGGTTATAATCCTTCTTTACAACTTGACTAATGTTTAATATGAAGATATTTGTAGATTCTATATTTGATTACATGCCACCATGGAGGGGGAAAGGAGAAGGAGAGGAAGGGGAAGAAAATTTGGAACTCAAGGGATTGTGGAATTGAATGTTGTAAATTAAAAGTAAATAAATAAAATTGTAAAAAAAAAAAAAGATTAAAAATATAAATTTAAAAAAAGAACTTACCTCCTCACCTTAACTGTAAAAGGTTCTTGTTCCAGTTCTCTTGCAATTAAAAAATATGACCCTTAATATTCAAGGCACATATCCATTTTGAGCTCATTATGGTACTGAGTAGAAAATGTTAGTCTAAACCTAAAAATTCTGTCCCACAGTTTTCCAGTTCTCAACAGGGGACATTTTTACAGCCCTTTCCACCTACCTTATCTTATCTGATACTCACTTACCTGGTGATTTAGGGAGCATATCTTATTCTCATCTTGCTGAAAAACCTGGCCCCTCCAGTAATTTTGTCATCTTGTTTCTAGGAAGTATGTATCTTTTGGACCCTTAGGTGTGTTCGAATGATGTGTGTGTGTGTGTGTGTGTGTGAATATGTGTTAAAGAATAGTGGGAATTCATTTATTTAATCTACAAACATCTTTTAAATCCCTAGGATTGTAAATTATATAACTATTACTAATCCTTATTGGAAGAGGAAACTGTCTTGCTGAAGAGGCTTTATGCTAAGGAAATCATAGGTTCTGGCCTAATGCAAGGTGAAGGGGATGGGAAAACAAAAATAAAACTCTTGGCCTCAAGGGGCTTTAACTTGACTGGGAGTGATACCACAGATATACAGTGGAAAAAAAATTCAAAATACAGAGAAGTGGCCATGTGGTAGGGGGTAGCGTAGGGGAGGAAAGAAGGGAAAAGCATATAAGTAACATATATTAAGGAATACGAAAAGGGAAAAGGAGCTTTCTTTTGCCTCCAATGCAACAATAATTGTAATGATGATTACTCTGCATTTAGTTATGGCCTTTTCTTACCATCCATAATCATTCTTTCTTATGACAGGGTTGGCAGGGATCCATAGGGAAGAGTTGCTTTTCAAGGGGGAGATTTGTAGACTCAGTGGGGTTGAGTGATTTGCCTAAGGTCTTACCTGGCAGCTAGATACTACCTGGAACAGTGTCTGGCACATAGTAGGCATTTAATAAATGTTGATTGATTAACTCAGTAGTCAACCTTAGAACCAGTCTGAACAGTCCCCCAGGCCCCCCAAATGGCAAACACACCCAATATGCATACCATACACATACACATGGCCCACACGTATACAGATATGCCTAGTTCTCCCAGGGAGGGCCTCCTCTGAGTGCCTGAAGGCCTTTTTATATCTTTTTCCCAAAACAAAGCTGCATGAAGAGGGAAAGAGTGAGGCCTGTAATCTCTGGGTACTTTTGCCCTAGGCAGATCCAATGTAAGAATGGGGAAGAGAAGCTCTTAGAAAAATTGCTGTAATAAACAACCCCAAACACTAACCCTTTGTAGGTTTTTGGACTCAGCCTGCTAAAGGGCAGAGATTATGCACAAAGATTCTCATATCTGATTTAGGGCTTTTTTCCACCCATTCCAGACTTTGGGTTAGGTCTTTCTCTTCTATACATTCTCTAACCACATTATGTCAATGGCCAGATTAGGGAGGGAGTCACTATCTCCCATATAGTAGCCAGAAGAGCCTGGCAGCCAAAGTCCCCCACTACCTGGAATACCCCAACATACAGAGTAGGCAGATGTGGGAGCAGGCTAGAGACCATCCAAGACACTGCCTACTTGGGCCATGGGACAGACAAAAAGGCAGAGCTGGGAAAGAATAGGGAAAGTTGGGGGAATAAGGACATAGATGTAGTAGAATCATAGATTTTGGATTGAAAGAGATTTTAGAGGTCATCTAACCCAATCCCATCATTTTACAAATAAGAAAATTAGCTTAGAGAGGTTGAGTCATTTGCCTAGGGTCTAATAAGTGTCTATGACAGAATTTGAACTCAGGTCTTCTTGACTCTAAGACCAGAGTTTTATCTACTACAACCCTCTTCTTCTGCATATATACATATAGGGGAGGGGGAATACATGTATATACAAGATAATTTGTATCCTCATATGTTTTCTAGATACACCTCATTGAGCATGTGCTGAACCTTTGTAACAGCAGATGTACCTAGCTGAGTCTACTGAATTTGGAACAGAAAGAAAGACCTGAGATCCACTTACTAGCTATGTGACTGTGGGTAAGTTACTTCTTTCTAATCCTCAATTTCCTCACCAATAAACTGGGAATGATGAGACAGCTTGTGATAGTAAAGAGAACACTTGACTTGAAATCAGGAAAGACCTGGGTTAGAGCCTTTCTTCTAATACTTATTGGTTTTGTGACCATGAATCAAGCCACTTAGCTTCTCTGAAGGTCAGTCTTCACATCTGCAAAACATGGCTAGAATAAGATAGTCTCATATAGTGGGAAAAGTGTTGGGCTTTAAGTCAGGAAAGAAGTAGTTTTTTTGCACCTCAAATACTTCTTAGCTATGTGATCTTGAGGTGTCACTTAACTTATATGAGCTTCAGTCTTCTCATCTATAAAATGGGGATGACAATGCCTGGGGTATCTACATTGCAGGGCTGTTGTAAGGATCAGATGAGATAATGTATGTAAAGCTGTTTGTTAACTTTAAACTCATTCTATAGACATCTAATGAGAGACAACTCAATCTTAGGGACAGATGACTAGTCCTAGAGATAGGAAGATTTGGGAACAAGTCCTGCCCTGCCATATCCTAGGTGCATGACCCTGGACATGTCACCTAACCTCTCTCAGTGCCACTGAGAAATTCTTTTTTTTTTTAAGCAATCGGGATTAAGTAACTTGCTCAAGGTTACACAGCCAGTTATTTCTGGCTGTGGTGCTAAATATCTGAGCCCAGATTTGAACCCCAGGTCATCCCAACACTGGAGCCGCTGCTCTTACTTGCTGAGCCACCTGGCCGCCCCTGGGAAATTCTTTAAAACTCGGAATTGCTAAGGATTCTGTAACTGTGTCAGGAGTCTCCACAACAGCAGGTCACTATGGTAATAAGATCACAGGTCTGCCAAGAAAATAACTTTAACTACAATCTTGTTTGAACGGAAGAAAGTGCCTGCCACATAGGAAGAGATGTATAAATGTGGTGGTGGTGATGATGATGGTGATGATGATGATGATCTTGTTATGGTGGAGAAGACGTGGGTTCAAATTCTACCTCTGCTACCTTTGTGACCTAGGGGAAGTCACCCAAACTTTCTGAGCCTCAGTTTTTCCATTTCTAAAAATTAGGGGTTTGGTCTAGATGGCCTCCAATATTACTCTAAGTCTCAGCTCTCCACTTAATAGCTGTGTGACTATGGACAAGTCATGGAACTTCTGTGAACCTGTTTCCCTCTCCAGAAAATGGAAATAATAACAATAGCTTTCACTACCTTGTCAGGCTATGAGGAAGATGCTCTGAAAACCTCAGAACATCATGAAAATTCCAGTCATTAATATTATCATGTATTTCACTTGGTTGTGCTGAGAAATGCACCAGGTGCTGCATTAATGTGAACATTATGAGATATACCTCTGGGTGTCTCAATTTGGGGATATGTGTGCATGTGTCTGGGAATTTCTTTGTGTGCTTATCTTTACAGAGAAGTATGAGCACACCTGCTTATCTTCCTTTCTTTCCCCAGAGATATCGTGCAGGGGGCCATGAGATTACAGCTTGCTAACCTAGGCATCTAGTCAGCCCACCTGGATGTTCCCTTCAGACCTGAACTGGTTTTGTTTGCAGTTTCACTGGATCTTGGGGGAAGAAGAGGCAGTGAGGGCTCCCAGCCTATCTATGGAAGACCCAGCTGCTTCCTCTGTCCCAGGTCCACTCCCTTCCTCCCAATTTCCCTGTCCCCCACAGGCTCTCCCTCCCCCCACAAACAAAATTTCACACTGGCTCTCTCTCTCTGCTGCTGCTGGAAGTTGTGTTAGTAAGTGGGATGGGATGGGACCTGCCTCCCCAGTCTCAGTTATCTACAGATGTTCCTGCACAGGCAGGTGCCTGAGTAAGCTAATGGGAAACACCCAACTTAACCCTTTATGTTCCTATCAGCTCCATGGTCCACGGAGCCAGGGCCAGGAATTCCACCCATGAACGCTCAAGACAAAGCAAAATGGGGTTTTCTTGGGCATCATGACTAGAGAGCTCAAAATATTCTTATGTTACCTTGACCAGTGAACTGGAGGCTAAGCACCAGAGAGGTGATGAAATCAGAAGACAATACAATAAATAGGACCCTATTTACAGAGGCGAAGGGCACGTGGAGGGCTTTGGAACTCCAGAAAAAGAAAGTGAAGGATGTTGCAAAATCTCCCTGGATACCTGAAAGAAGAGGGCAAATGTCCATTGGCTGGGGAAGGAGGTGAGAGAAGTAAGAGGAGATAGGATCAGAGGTTTTGCTACCTGGGAAGGGGACTTCATTTAACTTGACTATTTCAGTTTATCAGAGAAGTGTCTTACTCTTGGCTTTTCTACCCTGTCTACTAGGCTTCCTAACTCTTTCCCTGGTTTACATAGCATGAAGGGAAGAGACAGCTACTCAGGGTCTCCAACCAGAGCTGAGGATGGGATAAAGAGAGAAAGGAAGGAAACTGCCCACCCTGGGAAGAAGGCACTTTGAGCTGACTCAGCTGTCCCACCCAGGCTAGGGCAGGGCTGGGGAAGGGCCAGGGTGGTGCACGGGAGAGCTGACAGGTGAATGCAGAGACAATGCCCGGAGCTGCTTGGGGCTGGGCTCTGGAAAATCTGCCCAAGGTGGGGGCTGGGAAGAGCATGAAGCTCATGCCCTACACTGGGTCAGGTAGCACCACCTGATGGGAAGAGAGAGTGCCAACACAGGCTTGGAGAACCATCAGCTACCCTCCCCTCTTCAATCACTCTCAGGATCTTGTTGAATATATATCTTTTGAGAAGAAAATAGGAAAGCACCAGTCCCCTCACCCTCACCCTGACTACCACCACCACATTGTTGTTCACAGCAAAATGCAGTGGAATCAGGAGGTCTAGAGTTTAACCTTGATTTTATTAACTAGCTGCTTGCCTTTGGAAAAGTCATCCCCGTACTTTGGGCCTCAGTTCCCTTATCTGTGAAGTGAGAGGGTTGGATAAGATAATTTCTCATACCCCCTTTTGCTCTAACACCAAGGTTTGATAGCAAAGGAAAATGGTGGATAGCTTTTCTCCCCTAACCAAATCTGCTGTCTCCTCCTAAGCTCCCTGCACAATCACCCTTCTGCCTCCTCCTCTTTCCCTCCTTACCTGACTTCTCCCTCCATCAACCTCATTTACCCTAAGAACCTTATCTATAGGCACCTACCCAGCAATACTTTTTATTCTCCTCAGCCCAAAGATTCCAGGGCTCCTGGCTGAGCTATAGGAGTAGGGGATGGAGGGCAAATGAGAAAGGCCAGAGAACTTTCTGCAGATAGGAGTTGGAAGGTTGTTTGGTAAACTTAACTCTCCTTCCCCTCCCCTCCCAGTTTACCCAGAGATTCCTGACTTAGTGAGTAGCCCTTGGACAGGAATGAAAACAAAGACTGATACTAGGGAGGCCCTCCATTGTTCCCCTCTCATGACTCACAGCTGAGAAAATCCACAGTCCCCAATTGACAACCCCCTGCCATAGTGTTTGCTTCCCCTAGTGACTCACAGGAGACTAAACTCATCATCCCCTGCAGCTGGATTTGTTACTCCTTAGTTTTTCTGCCCTGGGTGGGAAGAATATCAGATTAGATCACCTTTCAGGCTGGAGGAAACAGACTTCATTTGTGCCTGAAGCCCTGTGTTGGCTGTGTATATGCCATGTATGGGATAAAGGGTGGTAGAGAAGGAAGGAGGGAGGGAGGAGCAAAGGGAGGGAGGAAAAAGGGGAGGGAGGGAAGGAAAAGAGGAAGGGATAGAGGGAGGGAGAAAGGGTGGAAGGAAAGGAGGAAGGGAGGGAGAAAAGGAAGAAAAGGAAGAAGGGAGGGAAGGACAGAAGAAAGAAGGGAGAGAGGAAGGGAAGGAGAGAAGGAAGTAGGGAGGGAAAGAGGGAAGAAGAGGAAGGGAAGAAGGGAAGAAAGGAAGGAAAGAAGCAAAGGAGGAGGAAATGAAGGAAGGAAAGATAGAGAAAGGAAGGAAGGAAGGGAGGGAGGGAGAGAAGGGAGAGAGAGAGAAGGAGGGGAGGAAAGAAAGAAGGGAGAGAGGAAAGGAGCAATGAAGGGGAGATAAAGGGTCTCTAGAGGCTGAAAATGTGTTTTTCTAGACAATACCTTTTTCCCATGTGCCACCCCTGTATGCTACCTGCTAACATTTCCCCTTGAATGTCCCTTTAGGACCTCAAGCTGGGTAGGTCAGGTCCAAAACAAAATTCATGTCCCAATATTACCTTGTATTCATTTCATGTATATTTAGTGTCTACTTACATGTGTTCATATTGTCTCCCTTATGGAATACAAACTCCTTGAGAGCAGAGAATGTTTTGTTTTTGTCTTTGTGTCACCAGACACCAGAGCACTGCCAGGTATACAATGCTTTAAAAAGTGCTTAATAAATGCTTTTTGATTGATTCTTCCCTAAGCCTCTCCCTTCTCCCCAGTATCCTCCCTATTTCTGTCAATGGCATCACCATCCTCCCAGTTATGCAGGTTTGAGATCTTGGTGAAACCTTTCTCTCTTCCCTACCCCTTGGACCTGATATCCAATCAACTGCTAGTCCCATGGACGCTATCTCCACAACATCTGGTGATTCCAGTCTTTCCACTACAGTTGCCACCAGGCCCTATTTCATTACCTCTTGCCTGGACTATCATAATGGCCTCTGCAAATCATCCCCATGCACGACCTCCACATCTCTGCCTGTTGAAATCCTCCTCTGCCTTCCAGACTCAACTCACATGCCTTGTCCTTCTTGATCCTCCCAACTGAAGGTGATCTTTGCCTCCAAAATTTGTTCAGAGCTCTCTGTCTAAATTCTTCTTACTTAGGTCTTTTCACATTCTACCCTGCATTGTATACATATCTTATTTATGACCCTCTATAAGATTGCAAGTTCCTTGAGGGTACAGACTGTCATTCTTCATCTTTGTCACCCCTGGACCTGGCATAGTGCTGAGTCTTGCATTTTTTTTTTCAATCCACACCTGTGATTTCATCAGAACAGGGAAATTCCTGGTAAGGAAATCCTGTCCACCAATGCAGATCAGTAATCACTCTTCGATCTATAGTCTTAGAAGCTGCTTGGGGGCAGTAAGATATTATGACCTGTCCAGGGTCCCAGAGTTCATATGAGTCAGAAACAGGACTTGAACTCAGCTTTTCCTCACTCTAAAGTCAGCTTCCTATCCACGATGTCATGCTACCTTGCAACAGTAGCTTTCAAACATTTACTAAATTGAATTGAATTTGAGATTCTTCATGGACTTGACATTTGTGTCATAATTGTAGGGAATGGGTTTTTTACTCTATTTCTCTTCTTGTGAAACAGTAGATGTGACAAAGGATGCTGTTTAGTCTGTGTTGACTTTTATTAGAGGCACTAAGTGTGTGTGTATCTAGGGAAGGGGGGGAATAGCCAGCCACTTAGGCTATATCTTTGTGTATCCAAGTTCAAAGCTCTCTCCGGTCTCCAGAGTGGCCCAAAGGAACCAAGGACAAAGCAGGGCTGTGACACCACAGAGGAGTAGAGAAACATCTAGCAGATTCATCAGTGAAGAAGCCTGGGGCTCTGAGGGCCCTCATAATCTCCATGCCAAGGAGGTACCCTGCCCTCTTCTATTTCCATCGACCAGTGACTTTGGCCTTTCCTCGGGTCTTGGAACTGCAAGGAAGAAAGCAATACTGAGACTTAGAATGAGCTGGAGTAAGTTTCATCAGATGTGGTACTGGGGAGCAGACAGAGGAAGATGACTGGTGCTAAGGAAGGGGAATTAAGGGTTAAAGAGGCTGCTTTGAGGGTGAAAGAGGGAAAGGGGGAAGAACCAGAAAGAGCTTTGTAGAGGGGAAGCAAAAAGAGAAGAACATGGAGCAAGAGGAAGAGACAAAGGAATCATAGAGAGCAGATTATGGAGGGTTGGGAGGGAGAGCAGTGGACACTTACACCTTCTGGTTATCATTGATCCTGTTTCGGAGAACATTAATCTGCAAGAAAAATAGGATTGGGTGAGCAGAGCCTGGGTCCAAAGGGCAGAGCCACAGGACCAGGAAAGGCCAGGAATAGGACAGAGCTTGGTCCAATGGAAGAGAGAATAGGGAAGAAGGTGAGCCCAAGTGCCCCATGTCTTCCTTGTCTTCTATTGCCTTAGAATTAAGTTGTTTCCTCTGCCTGGCATTCAAGGCCATCTGCAATCTGGTGCTTCCTTGCTTTTTGAACCTAATCTCACATTACTTCCCCAAACACATTGTACTTCACCAGCCTAAGTAATTCTCTGGATCCCAGGTATGGTCTTTGCTATCCTGCCTCAAAATTTCTCTTTAGTCTGTTCTGAAGCCCAGGAAGCATCTATGATTTCTTTGAAGTGGGAACTCCCTTCTTCTATGGAGGAATTCACAGTCAGTCTTAGAGAGTTTCCTGAGGATGTGAAGAGTGAAGTGACTTGTCCAGGGTCATATAGCCCAAGGCAACAATTTACTTTGCATACAGGGTAATTACCCACCCTCTACCCCCATTGAACTAGAAGTTCCTTGAAGTTAGGGACTATTTTAGTCTTTCTTCTACCACCCCCTGCCATTACTGGTACAGCAAATTACTAAATACTGGCTGAACTGAATCCAATGACAGCAATAGCTCACAGGTATATGAGTGCTTTAAAGTTTCTGATGAACTTTAAGCTGGTTCATTTTGGCAAACTTAAGGGAGGGCTTGAATGAGATCCATAGAGTTTCAGCCACAGTCTACCTTGTTGGAGGGGATGCCCATGTCCCCATAGTGAAGATATCCTTGATTCAAGGGGGAAAGGGGAGGTATTTACACACATTCCCTGATTTCATATTCACAAAAACTCCAGGGAGGGAGGGAAGTACAACATACATTATTACCCCCACTTGTACAACTGAGGTTAGAGAGGTTACTTAGATATCTTGCCCAGAGTAACACAACTACAGAGGCCAGAGTCAAACCTCCTTCCTCACTTTTACCCATTGAACTTTTACCCCTCTTTCAAATCTCCATTTAAATGCCACCCCCTCCCTTTCCCTCAGACCTACATAGCCCTTGGTTTTGTAACCGTGTAATACACTCATCATGTGATATTGTGAACTATGGCTATCTGAGTTGGCATCTAAGTTTCCTACTAGACTTTAAGCTTCTTGAGGGCAGGGGCCATAGCTTAAATGAACTTTGTTTCTCCTTCTCCCTCAATAAACATTACACAGTACTCTGCATACAGTGGGCCTTCACTACGTACTGAGTTATACTCTAAAGACTTCAACCAGGTATGGAAAAGTGAGATTCTGGGGCCACCCTGACGTCCACAGAAGTGTGTCTGGTTTTTTCATTTTCACATTCCAAGATTACAGGATAACATCAGGCACCAAAAAAAGGGTTCTAATGATACTGGTAAATATTTGACAACCGGCTATCCATTTAAAAAATTTATATGTAGAACACACTTTTATGTATAACTTGCATTATTAACATTTTCTCCATCACCTTCTTATCTGGACCATCAACAAACCAATAAATCAGCCTAGATTTGTAGCATTTGTCAATTTCCAAAGTGTAAATGCTCATGCCGAAAATTTAATAATCAGGTCATCAGTTGGAGCTGACTTCAGCACACCATTGTATCCACATAAGTTTCCTTGATGGGCAAGCTTCTAAGTATGTGAACAGAAAGTTCTGAAAGGGTAGGAGTTGGGGTGGTGGTGGTAAGAGAAATGGGTTTTAGGTTTGTCTGACCCTGAGAATTCAGACTGATTCAGGTGTCTGGGAAATTTCTTGAGATCAGAAGCACTAAGCACTTGGGCTTCTGGGAATCCCTAGTTTCCTTCATAGTTTAGCTCAAACTACTTGAGGCTTTCCCTGAAAAAAAAAATATTGAATTTATTTTGTATGTGTTTATACTTATATCTCCTCTGGTGAAAATGTAAACTCCTTATGAGAAGAGATTGTCCTGTTTCTGTTTTTGTGCTCTAGCTATCTAGTACCTGTCTGGTATGTAGCAGATCCTTGTTAATTTGTTGATTGATAGGAGCAGTGCAAACAGCTTGGTTCATTCAAATCACTGACCACCCACCATTCAAGGGAAAAGACATTGACATGGAGTTAGAGCTAGAAAGTGACCCGAGAAGTCACCTAGTCCAATTTCCCCATTTTAGAAAGGAGGAAACCAAAGCCAAGAAGTAGAGAAACTGAGTCTATGTTGCTCCCACTGCTTATGGGGATCAGAGATATATTCCCAAGGCCATAGCCAGAAAAAAACTCCAAGTCCTTGGGTGGTTATTGATTGGCAATGATTCCCAATATCTTATCTTTAGCCCCCTATTTGGGGCATCCCACTTTCTGGCCATTCTGCAACTCTCTTAATGTATCTCTTCTGCTGGGTGGAAGTTCTGAAATCACATGTCTGTGTACGTGTGCCTGTCAGTGCAAGTGAGCGCCAGTTGAAGAGGGCAGTGCCCCCATTTACTGAATTCTCCCTGGGCATCACCCAACTTCAGCCAAGGGAATAATTAAGTATTTAATCAAGGATTTGGCAAGAAAAGAATGACACTAATACCTTATATTTGTATTGTACTTCAGAGTTTGCAAATCCTTTACATTCCCTGACCTCACCCGATCCTTAGAAAAACCCTGGGAGTTAGAAAGGACTAGGAAAATTCCCTCCATTTTACAAATAATAAAACTGAGATTCAAAGAGGTCAATACAGCTACTAATAGAATTAGAACTCAAACATAAATTTCCCTGACTTCCAGGTCAGAATTCTTTTTAATATATCATTCTTATTAGTGATAGTAAAGGGTTAGCAGGAGACTGAAGGACCTTGGAAAGACTTCAAAAAAGGATTTTGAAGAAGATATAGGAGGGCTAGATTGGGGGTAATTAGGAGTCACCAGGCAGAGAGGTGTTGCAGAGCAACTAGAGGAAGTGAGGTACATTGGGAACTCCAGGGATCGTCAGGACAGCAGAAGAGATGATAACAAGAACAGGGAGGAATGAGATTTTCTTACTTCATATTTCTGTTGCTTGAATCTCTCCTGTAGGTCAAACTTCTCTGCCTCCAGATTGTAGATTGTTTGCCATAGATCCTTAGCCTTCTCCCTGTGATGGGGGAAAGTAGAAGGCAGGAGAGGTAGGAGGGAGGCAGATCAGAGCAATGGAGTCACTGAGCCCACTCCTGCGGACTCATTATCAAAGTTCCAGGTCATCCAGAAGATTCTCACCACAACCCTAAGCCCAACAGCAATCTTGATCTCAGGTACCTCAACCACTCCTGATGTCCCTAGAGACACTGGGAATTTCTCCAGTCCATATTAAGGGCCCATAGCCCACCAAGGGGATCAATGAGCCAAGGCTTCCTAGAAGATCATAAAAGGCTGAGCCAACCCTTTGGATGTAAGGTCCAACCAATCTCATGGCTTCCACTGATCCCGGGTTTAGGCTAACTCTAAAATGTCCCTTACAGATCTCTAGGAATGAGGCAGAGAAATAGGGGAAGGCTCCCAGGAAGAGGCACCTGACATAAGTTGGTGGTGATGAACAATGGTTCCTTGGAGAGGTAGGAGCCAATGGAATTTTTCAGCTCATGGGGTTACTCCATCTCCTTCACCAAACTCATCTTCATTGTCAGCAGGGATCAGCATCTTCACTTCAAGGGCTCAAGGGACCCTCAAATGAACCTTCTAATTGGGCACTCCACATAAAACACTGTCCATTTTTCAGGCTCAACAAGAGCCATGCATGGGATGCTGCTGCCCCCTAGTGGTGCTTATTGGGAATGGTAACTCCCCGGATAAATCTGCTCAGCCTTGGACTCCTCCCCTTCAAGTCAGCCCGACATCTCACCTCAGCTGATCTTCATTCAGGTGGTCAATAGCCAACACCTTCCTCCTCTCTGCCAAGATCTTCTTTTTCTTCTCCCTTTCTGTCTGCCTTTTCCCAGTCTTTCGCTCTGTCTAGAGTGAGGGAGAAGGGAGACCAAGGAGGATCTTAGGGAAGGGAGAAACTGTCTCCCCCTGCCCCTCCATTAATATGTATCCCAGGTCTAAGGATTGCAAAGGTTCCCTCAAATTCCCTTCTTGGGCCCCAGGCCCTAGCTGACACCTGGAGTCCTTGAAGAAGCTCTCCTAAGGAAAAGAGAGGGTATATGGTATAGTGGAAAAAGTGATGGATCTGGAGTCAGAGGACCTGAGTTCAAATTCCATCTCTGCTATCGGTATAGATATAGGCAAATAACTTAACTCCTCTGGTCCTCTACTTCCATCTCTGTAAAATGAGGCCTCTGAGCACCCTTCCAGCTCTTAATCTGTGATGATTTTACAATCGTTTTCCTCTTTTTCTTAGATTTCTCTCTACTCCTGTCCCCCCAACTCTAGAACTTATTCTTTTAATAACCCATTGGCATTGGGACCCTTAAATCACATTATATCAGAATTTAAATTGGCTTCGGAGGCTTCTAGTCTAACCTGTACCTAAATGAGGGTCTTCTCTACGGTACCCTGGCAAGTGGTCAGCCAGGCCCTGTTTAAATAACTCTAGTGATGGGAAAGCCATTACCTCCAGAGGAAGGGTCCTCAGGGGTCATTTAATGCTATAACAACCTAAAGCACCTTGATTGTATCCCTAACCCTGTCTGCCATTATCCTTTTGTGGTCCTTCAGCAGAGTCATTTTCTCTTCCAGGGAACCTTCCCAGATTTATGAAGGGACTTCAAATGTTGATACCTACCTGAGCTTGCTAGACCAGGAAACCATGAGAGAAATACCAAGAGAGAGAAAGACAGACAGACATGAAGACAGAGACCCAAGGGAGATGTAGGGAGTGGGGTGGGGGAGAGAAACAGAAAAAGAGAAACACAAGAAAGGGAGAAAAGGAAAGGAAAAAGCAGCAAATGTTAACTGTTGTCTGTCTATTGTGACATAAGTCTCTGTGGGACAGGAATGGGGATTCTCTTTTCCAGAGAGAACAAGTATAATTTTATCTGGGGCAATGGAGAGCAGGATAGGGTTAACCCTGAAGTTTTCAGATTTTGGAAATTTGAGACAATTTCTTCTGCATTGTGGAAAATAGATAGCCACCTTTCCCACCCCCTAAAGACATGGTTGGAATATTGGGACAGTTTCCAATCCATAAGGGCCTTGGGATGAAAACCTGCCCCAATCCCTAGGGCACCTAAACATAGCCTTATAGCATATGTTACTGGATCCTATTAAAAAGTGAGGGTATGTTGGGTGACAATTTAAGGGAGGTAGAGCTGTTGCTGTGGTCCTATTCAGTGCTTTTAGGTACCTCTTAGTATCCAATCTACCAATGTCAGGGGTGGAGGATCCTTAGGGCAATGGGGAAGGTTTGGCTTGCTACTACTGGACAGGAAGAAGTATCCCAGGAGATGCCAGAGACAGCTTCTTAGAGAATTCAGAAGACTGGACACACTATGGGGCTGAGAGAGGGATATCTATGCTTAGGAGATGTCTTAAACCTAGAAATCTTGAAAGGGTGAGGTCTATGGGAGATTCTTCCTGAGGATCCAACCTAAATCCTGTCTAGTCTAATGGAAACTTCTTTCCTCATGGATGCCGCTGTATCCTCACTTATTGCTAGTGCCCTACTCAGGGACTGGACGGATCCCTTTCTCCATGACATGCTCTTTTTACCTTCTGAATGTAACCACCAAAGTGCATCATGTTGGAGAGAGCTTTCTTTTTCCGAGCATCATCTTCAGCCTTCCTCCTATTTTCTTCCTCCTCTCGTCGGGCTTTTTCTTCCTGTATTATTGTAGGGTAAAAAGGAATGGAGTGGGATATAAGGAATTAGTAGAAAATCCAGGGAGCAGAAACCAGCTGTTGTCCTTGGGGAAAACATTTGTCAAGGGGTGGGAGGTACATGGCTGGTCTGTGGGAGTTCCTGAACATTTATTTTTGAACACCATTACAAATGTTCACATTTATTCGAGTTAAACCACTTGCCCAATGTCATTTGTCAAGTAATGACTCAAACCTCTTTCTTCTGACTCCAATCCCAGTAATCTTTCTAATACAGCACAGCAGAAAGGGCCATGTTACCCTACTATGTTTGTCCCTTATCTGTCAAACATAATCTCCACCTAAATCATTTCACCTAAACATCCATACACGCACATGCGTGCATGTGTGTGTGTGTGTGTGTATTACATGTACCTAGTTAGTACATGCTGACTCCCTCATTAGAATGTGAGCTTTGCAAGGACAGTGGCTATCTTTTGCATTTCTTTATATTCCTAGCACAGTGCTTGACACATAATAAATATTTAATAAATACTGGTTGACTGACATGTCTAGTGGGATGTAGTAGAAATATTGCTTGAAGTAGAGTGAGGAGGCCCGGGTTCTAGGTGCAGCTCTGCTACTAAGCAATTGTGTGACCTGGAGTAAGTCATGATTACTAAGGCCTTTTTTCAGATCTATGATCTATGAGGCTTTATTCCTTTCCCTAAACCTTAATGAATCAGGAGATTTTCCTTCTATCTAGAGTCTGGAGAGAGCTTGGACATTGGGGTTTGTATATTAGGGAGTGCATCCTGGTCAGAAACAATGTATTATTAGGGATATGCCTCTTGTTGTTGCTGTGGGTCGGGCAACAATAGAATGGGGGGTGGTGAGGGGTGGTAGGAATACCACGAATGAGGGGACTATTGGTCACTCACTGCCAGCCGGTTCTGACGCTCCTTCTCTCGTTCACTCCGGATGCGCTGCTGTTCTGCTCGCTCAGCCCTCCGATTCTCCTGCAAGGAAAAGAGTTATGACCGGTGTGGAAGAGGGGGAGAGAGAAGTAAGAGCCCCTTTCCTCAAGGGTCATCAGACAGCAAACAAGTATTGGGAAAATGCAAGAGGAACAAGTCCAACACAGAGCTCTTGTCTGATCTCACTTTCACTTTCACCTTTCAAATCGATCCTTGACCTAATTGCCTGATAATCTTTATGATGTTATTGTGTCACTCCTTGGCTCAAAAGCTTTTCGTGTGCACTATTGCCTATAAAATCCTTAGCCTAGAATTGAAGTCTTTCCGCAGCTGGTACCATTTTCCCAGCTTTACTCATACTACTCTCTTCCACATACACTCCACTCCACCCAAGCTAGACAACCTGCGACCTCTTATTCATGTTAAAAGCACACTGGATTTGGAACTAGAAGTCATGGGCTCAACTCCCATATTTCTAAGAGTAAAAAGTACAGAGCAGTTGGTGGTCTGTACTAGTAGAGGGAATTTCCTCACCAGGAATTCCCTGCATCAGTGAAATCACAGGTATGTAAAAACAAAAACAAGGAAACCATCCTTTATATATCAGTTCTAGGTAACGGCTGCTCTTTCTATCAGTCTGGGGAGGCATCGCAGAGGTTCCAGAATTGACTCGTTGGGAGAATGGGACTGAGATGGGCAGAGCAGTTGCGGGGGACAGTAAGGGTGGGATGCCTAGAAAGCAAGGAAAAATAATAGTAATAGCTAATAATTAGATAGCACTTTAAGGTTTGCAAAGTGCTTGGTTTGACATGTAGTGTATCATCGGATTTGAGTGCAAAGTACACCAGGCTTAGAAAGATGGCCATTCAGATCCATCATTAAGCAGAAACTGGGTGGCATAGTGGATAGAGTGGTAGACTTGGAGCCAGGAAAACCTGGGTTCAAATCCCCTCTCCGATGTTTGTTAGCCATATGCCTCTATGTAAGTCATGTGCTTTTTCTGTCTGCAGGTCACTTAAATTTCCTCCTCAGGAAAATGGAGATCTTACCAGCATCTAAACCTTTATCTGCCTCAGTATCCTCATATGTACAATGGACATAATAATAGTGCCTACCCTCACAGGATTGTTATGAAGATCAAAGGAAATAATATATTATATATTCCATATGTATGGTACTTTGCAAATTCTTGAAGCACTATATAAATGTTCTCTCATTATTAGTTGTGAACACTACATATAAGTCCCCTAGTCACTCTGAATCAGCTTCTTCAGCCATCAAATGGCAATAGCGACACTTAGACCACCTACTTCACAGGGTTATTCTGGGGAAAGTGTTTTATAAACTGTCAATTGCTCTGCAAACATGACCTGTTATTACTAATGCTGGATTATAGGCTGTTAGATAAGATGAGACTCAGAAGCGCCCCAAATTGACCACATTACCCAGCAGAACAAGCCTCCAGCCCCCAAGTGCAGCCTTGCAGCACTCCCAGGAGATTTTCTACTTACAATCCTATCCTTCAGTGAGATGAGCTCCTCCTCTTCCTTCTTCCGATTCTCAAAGTGAGCCTCGATCAGCGTCTGCAGTTCATTCAGGTCCTTCTCCATGCGCTTCCGGTGGATGTCCTGCCAGAGAGGAGGATATGCTCATAGCATCAGAGGTTTACAGTTGGAAAGGAACTTCGACGTCATCAAATCCAACCCCTCATTTTGTAGCTCGGGAAGATGGGATCAATAAGGGTAAAAATTAATTGTTCAGGGTCATACAACTTGTATCTGATAGGATTTGAACTCAGGTTTTCCTGATTCCAATTTCAGCAATCTGTGAACTTCACCAAACACCTAACAAGGCCTATAGTCCTAAATTAGGATTTCCAAGTCTGGAGTAAGGACAGAACAGTGGTGAGGAGGGAGACATCTCCCAAGTGGACAGTCAGGTATGATGGTGGCCAATGGGGGAACCTGACTTATTCCAGAACAGTCCTGAGCAGATGTTGGCCAGGACCCCTGTCACTATTCAGTGGTCTGGGTATGGGCCTAACTGTTCTGGAGGGTAGAAAATCATCTCACTACGATTGACTCCAACCCATATGGAGCTCCTTCCTTCCCCATGGAGAAGAGTTCTCTTGACTTTCCGGTCTGCTCTCTGCAGATTTCATACTTACATCAAAATCCACTCTCTCCCCATCAGGGATCTTTGGTGGTATCAAGTTGGGCATGAATGGCCTATAAGGGAGAGGGAGGTAAAGTTAGTGAAGATCCCCCTTATCTGGATCATAAGATTTGTAACTGGAGGGGACCATCTAGTCCAATCCTCCCATTTTATAGATGAGGAAACTGAGGCCAGATCAGTCAATTTGTCTAAAGTCCCAGGAAGTAAGGCACAGAGCTGTTTTATAGGAGACTAGAGTGAACCCGGCAGCATAGATGACCTATTTCCTTTCTCCAAACTCCAAGCCTTCCCTATAGTCAACTCTCAACTAACCTCAGGACAGTTGTCTGGGATGTAGCTTCTCCAACCGAAGCCTTCAAGACATTTTCCTGCTTGTTTAGAGGACGGGAAATGAGATCGGGGAACACAACCCTGTCCAAGGTTCTTATAAACTCATAGAGCACTTGTTAGAGCCTAAAAGGACCCCTTTACATTGTGAACTCATTGAAGGCAGGAACTATCTTTTACTTTTTTGTGTGTATCCCCAGCATTTAGCACAGTGCCTGGCACATAGTAAGTGCTTAATAAAAGCCTGTTGACTGACTGACCTCACATCCCCCTAGTCCAATCTCCTCATTTTTTTAGATAAGTTCTTTGTGATAAGCTCTGTTGAAAGGAATGGAAGGGAAGATGTGAGCCCCGGCCCCAGAGTCAGGAGGTCCTGAGTGCAGTTTCAGCCTCAGACACTTAACACCCACACAAAAAAACTAGCCATGTAACCTTGGGCAAGTTACTTAACCTCAATTGCCCTCCAAAAGGCAAACAAAAAAGGGGGGGGAGGTGTGGGAAGCAAAGTATGGGGAAGAGATTAGGGTTCTCTTCAGGTTTCAATCAATCAATAAACATTTATTAAGTGCCTACTATATTTCAGGCACTGTGGCAGAGACTGAGGATACAAAAAGAGGCAAAGACAGCTCCAACCCTCAAGGAAATTACAATCTGGAGGGGCAGGGGGGAGACAACAAAAGAATACATATATACCAAGCAAGCACATATATACCAAGATAAATAGGCAATGATTAACAGAGGGGAGAACAGAATAAAGAGGAGATGAGGAAAAAAATTAAAATATATTAAAAAAAAGAGGGGATGAGGAAGGCTTCTTGGAGGAGGTGGGATTTTAGTTTGGACTTTAAGGTTTCCCTATGTTCTTGTAGCACAGAAGATAGAGTATCAAGCTTGGAGTCAGGAAGACCTGAGTTCAAATCCAGCTTCAGACAGTTACAAGTTTTGTTACCTTAGACAAGTCACTTAAGCCTCTTTACCTCAGTTTCCTCATGTGTAAAATAAGCTGGAGAAGAAAATGGCAAACCATTCCAGTATCTCTGCCAAGAAAACTTCAAATAGGGTCATGAAGAGTCAGATACAACAAACAACTGAAAAATAAATGTTCTTCCCATACTCCATTACTACCACAAATGGAGGCCATCTAGTCTGACCCATTTATTTTACAGGTAGAGAAAGCAAACTGGACTCAAAGATGCTGCATTGCAGGTTTGCGGAAGAAAAAAGGTGTTACAAGGCTGTAAGGAAGGCAGGACAGTATGGTAGAAAGAGCGTTGGACTTCAAGCCAGAGATTAGAGTTCATTCTTTTGCCTATCTGAGTCTCTGTTTCTTTATCTGTGAAATGCAAGGGTTAGACTAGAATGTAATCTCCAAGAATCCTTCCAGCTTGAAATGCTGCAATCCTATGTCCCTATAAGGAATGAGGATTGTGATTAGGGCTAATCTCTATTCATTTTCAGAAGGTCTCCTTGAAATGGAAAGAAACTTGAGGAGGCATTGAGACTCTGGCTTTGCTGCATGATTTTCCCCTTTCATTCCACTTCTCTCCATTCCATCTCTGGGACCGTCTGACAATGGGTAAGAGCCAAGTCCTAAAGAATCTCTGATCGGGCACCTTCTTAAGGTCTCACTGAATGAAGGCTAGCACTGTGTATCATCCACTATGGAGTGGCCAAATTTCTCCTCCTCCTGCTGCCTCTCCAGGTGTGCCTCTCAGATGTCTCTGTGACCCAGGTGGACATAGCCTGGAAAAATGCTGATTGGAATGTTCAAACCTTTGGGCCAGGGATTCTATTGCTAGGCACACATACATCTGAAGGTGCTCATTGACAAAAAAAAAAAAAAGAAGGGCTTCATCTACTCCAAAACATTCATACTTTTGTGGTAACAAAGAACTGGGAACAGAGTAAATGCTCATTGATTGAGGAATGGCTTGAAAATTTTTGGTACATGAATGTAATAGAGTATTATGGTACTGTAAGAAATGATAAATACAGAGAAACATGAAAAGACTTACATGTACTGATGTAGAGTGAAGTAAACAGTCAAAATCAAAACAATATACCCAATGACTACAATGATGTAAATGGAAAGAACAACCACCACAAAACAGAAATGAATGTTGCAAAATTATAAAACAAGGGGTTGGCCTCAAAGAAGAGATATGAGGAGACATATCCTCCCACTCCTTTGCAGAGAGGTCTTTGTGGGGAAGGCTGAGTGGCAGGTGGATATAGGTATGGAATATTATATATATTGACAAATTTCTTCAATGTATTGATCTGGTTTGCTAAAAAAAAAATTTTCAGGGGGGAAAGCAGGGCAATTGGGGTTAAGTGACTCTCCCAAGGTCACATAGCTAGTAAATGTGTCAAGTGTCTGAGGCCCAATTTGAATTCAGGTCCTCCTGACTCCAGGGCCAGTGCTCTATTCACTGCGCCACCTAGCTGCCCCATAATTTTTTTCTTTTAAAAATTTCTCTGATATATGAAATGATTCTCTAGGAGCGGGGAGAGGGAAGAACTCAGGAGACTAGTTAGGCTTATATAAAAACAAAATAAAAATCTATTTTAAAAAAGAAAATCTTCTTCAAGTTCTAATTAGGTACCCCCTCTTCCTTGTTCCAGTCTCAGTAACAGGGGAGGCCCCTGATCTAACTCTTCCTTAGGACAGGAAAGGACTGTCTATCCTTTCCCCCCTCCTACTTTCTTGTCCACCTTGCACCAGTCTACATTTTCTCCACTCTGATCTTTGGGGCAAGACCTTAAATCTCCCATCTTGTATCACCCATTCAAAAATGTTTCATACTCACTTGGGCTTGGGTTTAGATTCTTCCACTGGGCCATCTAGAGAAGAGAGAGGAAAAACACGTATGAGTGAGGAGGCCTGGGTTCTAGTCCTGGCCTGCACCTGACCCTACAACCTGTATGATCTTTTGAAGATTGCTTAAACTCCTTGAGTCAAGTTCAAAGTTATCAGCTGTGATAATCTGGGCAAGCGACATTATCTCTCTGGCCTCAGCTGACTTCTGCAGAAAATGAAGGGGTAGGACCAGTTTATCTGTTTCCTTTCATCTCTAGAATTCTGTGGTTTTTAGCAAACAAGGGGCACCGCCAGCCAGTCACATTAGCCTTTTTTCAGTGATAGTTGCCAGGCTCCTATTCACCTCAACAGTTATACACTCTCACCAGCAGATGGCATTTAAGGAAGATGCCAAATTCTCCAGGGGCTCCCAGACAGTATGAAAGCTCAATCTCCTCTCCTAGGTCCCCTCCTTTTATGGGTGGCAGTGCTCACCCTCTTAGTCTCTGGATGTGGTCCCTGTGGACTTATCCAATTACTCTCTTGACTTGGTTCAGCTACCACCCACTGGGAGAACTCTGCCCTCCTACCTTTGAGCTGTATAGGCACTAGATTCTAATCACGTGAACCCTGGATCACGGAGTCAGTCACACCAATATTGTTTATTTTTTATGGTCTTTACTTACAATTGTAGAATCAAAGGAATAAAGGTCAAAATAGAATAGGAAAATATACTAGGAGTAAAATCAAAATGCATTAGAACACAGATACAGCTTCTCCTATACCCAGATCACACAGGCTATAAGGCAACAAGGTATAGAGTCTGAGTCAGGAAATGTGTGTATGTGTGTGTGTGTGTGTGTTCAGTCACTTTTCAGTCATGTCTGACTCTATATGACCTCATTTGGGGTTTTCTTTGCAAAGATACCAGAGTGATTTACTATTTCCTTCTCCAGCTTATTTTACAGATGAGGGAACTGAGGCAAACAGAGTTAAGTTACTTACCCAGGGTCACACAGCTAGTGAGTGTATGAAGCTGGATTTGATTACACTATGATCAGTCTTCCTGACTCCAGGACCAATGCCATATCCACTGTGCCATCTACCTGCACTAGAGTCACTAAGACCTGAATTCAAATTTTACCCTGGGGAAGTTACTTAATAGTTCTCAGCCTCAGTTTCCTCAGCTATAAAATGAGGATAAAAGCACCTACCTCACATGGTAATTGTGAGGATAAAATTATATCATATTTGCAAAGGGTTTTGCAAACCTGAAAAGCACTGTATAAATGCTAGCTATTTTAAGCACCTCAAACCCTTGATACAGTTCAGGCGCTTACACCCAGAGTATAAGTATAACCCTTGCTGTAGTTTTAAGAAAGGAGAGTTCCACAGCTATTCCCTAATCACTAAGGATTTCAGTTCCTTTTATCTTTTTATCCTCTAGTCAATTAGAACATTCCGAGAGGAGGAAAAGCATTGGAAAAGTAGTCTCCTGTCTCCATCCCCTCTGTTACCTTCCCATCCTTAACAGGGGAAAGTGGGCCTGAGTTCCCTTACGAAACACTGTAGGTGGGTTGGGATTGGGGTTCAGAGGATCATGCGAGCTAAAAAAAAACCCCGGATGTTGTCTAGTCCATGAGCTTCTTATTTTTTGAATCATCAACTGATCCCTTGGGCAGTCAAGGGAAGCCTAGATGCCCTTCTCAGAATAAAGCTTTTAAATAAAGAAGGAAATGCTCAATTTTAGTTAGAGTTGGTAAAAATAAAGTTTTTTTTCCTATTCAAGTTCATAGAACCCCTGAAATCTATTCATGGATTTGTTGAGGGAGGGAGGTGGTCTGTAGACCCTTCATTAAGACCCTACCAAGAAAATTCCAAAAGACTCATGATGGAAAATGCCATCCATATACAGAGACAGAACTTATGGAGTCTGAATGCAGGTCAAAGCAGACTATTTTCACTTTTGTTCATGGCTTTTTCCTTTTGTTCTATCTCTTCTTTCACAATATGACTAATGTAGAAATACATTTTACATGATTGCGCATGTATAACCTATATCAGATTGCTTGCTCTCTTGAGGAAGGGGAGGGGAGGGAGGAAAAAATCTGGAACTCAAAATCTTTTAAGAAAAGAATGTTGGGGGCAGCCAGGTAGCACAGCAAGTAAGAGCACCGGCTCCAGTGTCAGGATGACCTGGAGATCGAATCCCGGGCTCAGACACTTAGCACCCACCCAGAAACACCTGGCCGTGTAACCTTGAGCAAGTGACTTAACCCCAATTGCTAAAAAAAAAAAAAAAAATGTCGAACATTGTCTTTATGTGTAGTTGGAAAAATAAAATACTATTAAATTTTTTTAAAGAACTCCTGATTCAGGTCAACTCCCTCATATTCCAAATGGGGAAACTGAGGCCCAGAGAAGTAAAATAGCTTGCTCAAGGTCCCAAAACTAGTTAGTAACAAAACCAAGATTTGAACCAGGAGTCTTCTAATCCCCAGTCTAGTGTCTTTTCTCCTGTATCATGTTATATGCATTTAATACTAAGATTCCCAAACTCCCAGGCAGTTATAGCATTGCCCCCACCACATGACTCCCTACCCCCACCTCTGATTGAGAGAGATCTTTGATAAACAGTCTTCCAAAGCTACTACCCCAGAATTCTTCCCCTCCCACATCCCTCAACCCTCTCAGATTACTCCCCCTGCACTCTGTGCAGGCCCACAAGGGTGAGTCACCCAAAGCTAGGGCAGCTGCTGGTGGTGTTTCAAGCCCACAGTAAGCCTCTGGCCTCTCTTTCTTCCAAACTATCCTCAACACCTGCTTTTTCTGCTAACCCATTCATTGTATATACCCGAGGGACCACTAAAATGGGCGTTGAAGCCAAGTTGCATTCATCTGCCTGTAGATTACATACAGTGGAAGTCAGCTATTTCTTCCCTTCTAAAGATTACAAAGTAATTTGAGTGATTTAGCTTAAAGGAATGTGAATCCAGAAAAAGATTTGGTCTCCCCACACCTCCTCAGCCCCACCCCCACCATCCAAATCATCTTGTATATCAAAGCTGCATAGAAGTGTCTTTTTAATTATCTGCTATTTTAGGTTGTCAGCTATTTGGGACTATCTGTACTCAACAGTATCTTAGAAAAGCAAGAAATAAGTATATACTGGGGAGACATCTCTTCCTCTGCATGCATCTCCATTCTCCCATCCTTCTCCTATCCTCAGCCTAATAGCAAAACACTGGCTACCGTTCAGGATTTCATTGGCTTAATTGCTGTTATGTGAGATCTGGGCCAGCTAGACAATTCAGTGGCTAGAGTTCAGTTCTGGAATCAGGAAGACCTGAGTTCAAATCTGTCCTCCGACATTTAGTAGCTGTGTGACCTTGGGCAAACCACTTAACCCAGTTTGCCTCAGTTTCCTCATCTGTAAAATGAACTAGAGAAGGAAATGGCAAACCAGTCTAGTATCTTTGCCAAGAAAGCCCCCAGTGAGGTCACAAAGAGTCAGACATGACTGAAAATGACTGAACAACAACAAATGTGAGATGTATAATAAGGTATTTGGAGTACTAGTGGGGTCTTTTTATCTGTCCCAGATTCAATTTATCTATGTGTAACCTGGGTAAATTGTCAGGGATTTGGAAGGTGCAAACATTGAGATTTCAACATCCAAACCATATGCCTGACAGGGAAAGTTTGGTTCTATCCACCTGCCCTAGCACATCTGTCCTCCTCACTTCACTCATCCCATTTGAGTCTAGAGCATCTCCCCCAGAAGGAGAAATATGAGCAAAGCTCTCCCTCACCTTCCTTCCCCAGCTGTTAGAAACCTCCTCCTCCCTGTGCCTAATGCCCCCCATCCCAGCTCCCCTCTGCCCAGATCTAGATCACCCCCAGTTTACCTTCCACTTCTTTAGCTCCTTCTTCTTCTGTTTCTAAAGAACAAAAGAAAATTCAGGAAAAGAATACAGTCCTGAGCTCTGAGGGTTCCACATGAATCTAGCCCTTCCCTTGCTACTTCTCTTTTTGTCAGCCACAGAGAGAATACCAGCCTGTTCACTGGACTATCTCAAGCTGTGGTAGGTTCTGAATGAGAGACAGAAGGAGCAGCTCCATTCACTTTGATCCTAAAGGTCATTATTCCATGGTGGAATTCTCTTTGAAACAAAATTAAGGAGGGAACCTTCAAAACTAGCCAGGCTATTAAAAAGCCACAACACCTTTTAGGTTCATCTAGGTATCTAGATGATATCTAGGTATCTAGATCTATCTTCACTTCCCTCATCTTGAACATCAATTCTATCCACCCCTATCCCATTGTCCTACCTTCTACCTTGCTCTCCTCAACCTCTGGCTCAGCCTCCTCCTCAGCAGCAGCAGCCGGCTCTTGCTCTGGATGATGGGAAAAGGGCAGTGAACAACTGAGATTTCTACTTTCTTTGATAACACAGATTCGAGAGCAGACAATTAGGACTAAAGACAGAGAGAGAACCTTGGAAATAGACTGAGAGGCACAGATTGTAGTTACAATCAGGACACAGACTGAAACTGGAGAACCTGGCCTAAATAAAAGAAACGATTCATATCTTCACCTAAGACTCAAGCCCAGGAAATAGCCAGGTATTTGAGAAGGAATACTGGGAAGTGAATTTTCATTTCGTGCCTTATGTTCAGTTACAATCAGCATAAATTTGGGGGGTAAGGTACTAATGAGCTGTAGCATGGAAGATAATCCAAAGAAGGTAGCCAAGATGGTGAGGAGAATGCTATATAAAGATTTACCAAAGGAATAGCAGGTGTGTAACTTGAGAAAGGGAGAGAAAAGAAAAGGAAGGCAAGGGAAGGGAAGAGAAGGGAGAGGAAAAGAGAGGAGAAGAGAGGAGGGAAGGGGAGGGGGGGGGAGTAGGGGGGAGGGACAGGGAGGATTGGAGCGGGGGCGGTGAGGGGAGGGGGAGAATAAAGGGAATGGGAGGGAAGTGAAAAGAAAGTGAATGAAAAGAAGGGAAGAAAAGGGAAAGGAAAGGAAAGAACAAGGTAAGAGAAGGGGAGGGAAAAGAAAGGAAGGAGAGGAAAAGAATAGGCTTATTTTAAAAAATAAATTATTGCTGTCTTCAAACATTTGAAGAACTATCAGGTAGAAAAGGAATTTGACTTGATCTTTGTGGTCCTAGAGAAGAGGCAATGAGTAGAAGTTGTAGAGAGGCAAATGTTGGTTCCAAGTAAGGAAAAATTTCCTGACAATTGGGCCTATAGCAAAGTGTAATGGATTGTCTCAATAGAGAGTGAATTTTCTATTACTGTAGGTCTTTAAGTAGAGACCAGAGGACTATTTGTTAGAGATTTTGAGACAAGATTTCTGTTCAAGTATGATTTAGGCTAGGCTCAATTCAATTCAACAAACACTTATTAAGCTTCAACTCTCTGCAAGGCAATGTATTAGACACTGAGGGTACAATGACAAAATGAAACATTTCCTGTCCTCAAGGAGCTTGCATTTTATGAATGCTCCTTCTGACTCTAAGATTCCATGATTCTAGTATATGGAAGATAGAAGATGAAATCTTATCTTTTCGAGTTAGGGGATGGGGGGTACGGCTTGATATCCACCAAGATTTTTCTAAAAGTATACAAAAACTGGAACAGAAAGGTGATCTGGTCAACACCACAAAAGAATGATGCATCCAGACTTACATTGCTCTGAGTAGGAGAGAGAAGAGAGAGATGACCCCGACATCTCCAATGAGCTGGATTCAACTGGGTCAGTCTGCCATATTTCCAAAAGGTAAGGGAGCAGCAGCTAATTTGACCTTTCCTGCCCCACTCCCTTCCTCAATGGCAGCATAAAGGATGTTACCAGTAGAATGCAAGTTCCTTAAGGGCAAGATTATTTCTTTTTTGCCTTACTATCCCTAAGGACTAGTGCAGGCCTTGAACATAGTAGATAATTAACAAATGTTTGTGATATTGAATGAAAAAGTCCTCTGAATTTTTGTTATGGAAGTTCTATCTATTGACCTGATACCTTCTGAAATGGTCCATTCTTGGGGTAGAGGAATGCAAGGAGGAAAGAGGGGTTGTTCCACCCAGGAATTCCATTCCTGTATGAAATTGATTCCATCTTTGGAAGTAAATCTCCTAAGTCTAGAGAGACTTGTTCATATGGAGCAGAGACGGTTAGTTACTGACTGGTAAAGTGGTGGTGTCTTCATTGGGTAGAAAGGAAAGTCTTTTTTTTTTTAAAGCAATCAGGGTTAAGTAACTTGCTCAAGGTTACACAGCCAGTTATTTCTGGGTGTGGTGCTGAGTATCTGAGCCCGGATTTGATCCAGGTCATCCCGACACTGGAGCTGGTGCTCTTACTCGCTGAGCCACTTGGCCGCCCCTAAGCAATTGGGGTTAAGTAACTTGCTCAAGGTTACATGGCCAGGTGTTTCTGGGTGGGTGCTAAGTGTCTGAGCCCGGGATTCGATCTCCAGGTCTTCTCAACACTGGAGCCGGTGCTCTTACTTGCTGTGCTACCTGGCCGCCCCGAAAGGAAAGTCTTGGTGACCGAAAAAGACTGGTCAGGAGACTTAGACACAATATTAGAACTATAAAGGACCTTAAGTGCATTTAGTCCAAAGACTTATTTTACAGGTGAGGTAACTAAGACCAAGGGAAGTAAAGTGAGATGTCTATGGTCAGGCAGTTAGTTAGTGGTAGAGCTGGGACTAGAAGCCAAGTCTCTTGACTTCCAATCCAGTATTCTTTGCAATGTATCATTCTGAGGCCATGACCTAGTATTTTTAGGAGCTCCTAGCCCCTGACTATGGAAACAGGCCTCTCTGACTTTCTCCCATAGCAGCAAGAGGGCAAGCTTCTTCTCTAGTAGCATGTCTGCCTCCAGCAGGTGGTGACCTCTTAGACCTTGTAGACTGATGGAGAAGGTAGGGAGGCAAAGAAGCCAGGGAGTGAAGAGGTTGGGAGGACCCCAACTATCCAGCTTCCCAAGAGAAAGAATGTGGGACAAATGAAAAAAAGAGTAGACAGTCTTGAAGAAGGCAGAATTCTAGGGCCATTATCAGAGGCCATGGCAGAGCTGACAGAAAAAGGACAGAGACAGAAAGACATGAACATTCTGATCAACCCCTGTCCTCCTCCCCATTGCAGATAACATGGTTATCTCCCCACCAAAAAGACTGGGAAATATCACTGTGGAAAGCTGTAGGAAGTGTAGCAAAATGAAATATTGTACTACCGTCCTCTTCCTCTATCCAGTCTTCCTCTTCTGAGGCACAGGGAGTGGCAGCAGCAAAGGGGAAAAGTGAGAAAGGTTAGTTTGGCAGCAGAAAGCCGAGGATAATAGTGGACATTGTAGCCTTGTCCTCCATTATCTCCTCTACCAGCCAGAAACTAAAACTCACAATTTTCCCACCCCATTTCAGCCATAAATATTAGTAGAGCTATAGAAAGTATGTTAGGCTACATAAGGGACAGTTTATGTCGTAGGGTGGAAAAGGCCTTGAACCCTGGAATCAGGAGACCTGGTATTCAACCAGCCGTGTGGCCAGGGGCAAGTAATTTTGTTTCTCTGAGCCTCCGTAGGTTGGTTCGGAAATCCTTTCATGGTCAACATAGCCACATAGCTGCTAAAGAAGAAGCCATTAAATCACACAGCTCTTTGATGGTCCTTTGAGCTCAGGACGCCACCAAACAGGAAAGCATTAAAACTAAATCCCAGTACACACAGCAGACACATTAATCCCAAAGCCAAGAAACCTAAGCCCCACCCAAGACCCTGCTGTAAAAAGTTGGCACACCTCCCAGAAACCAAACCCCAAGGGCGACCCACCTTACACAGATACTTCCTGGAATGCCAGTGCAGGTCTGAGTCCAGCTATTATGATGCAAGAAATTCCCTAATTTCCAAAGCATTTGGTGGTCTTCAAAATAACCCTCTCATTCTTGCCCTCCTATTTTCCCTTCTCCTCATCTTCTTTCCCCTGCTCTCCCCAATTTGGTTTCTCCCATAAGCAGAAATATATATTATCCCAACGGCCATTTGGCCAGGGAGGAAGCCTGAACAAGGGAATAGATTATGCATTTAGCAAGGAAGGACACGTGATAATTTTCACCTCTGACCCACTCCTAATGTCATCACACAGGAGATGACCAAACCCTGAAAAATCCTCTCTCCATAGAAAACTCATTTCCTGACTTTAAAAGCTACATGTAATGACTTGACCAGAGAATTAGCTTGGCCTGTAAAAAGGAAAATTGTTCAACTTGGTTTACGAGTGCCATAGAAATGCTTTTTTTCAGACATTCAGATGCCTTGAGGTCCTGTCTATCATTTGGGGGATGTGGTGGGGATTTTATCTCTTAAGGATTTCTATCATTTTAGCATTTTAAGGAAACTGAAATGCTAAGTCCTATGGTCATCCAATGAGATATGGGCACATCTAGTAACACCATCTCAGTTATAACTTTTCCCTATGTTTTTCTCCCATTAAGATGAGAATACTTGAGGGCTGGGACCATGTTTTTCCCCTTCTTTATATCCCCTGCACTTGGCACACTGCCTTGGAATACAGTAAGCGCTTAATAAATATTTGCTGACTACTGACTCACTGAGGAAGCTGGAAAGAGAATAGTTAATATGTTAGGGAGTGATTCTAGGAAAATGGCACAGAGAAATGGGCAGTTTCTTTAAACAAGAGGAGAGAGGTTGAAACATTTCAGCTAGGGCCCTCAATGAAGCCAACTCTACAAGATTTGGTAGAGAGAATTTCCTCACATGGGAATTCCAGTATCATTGAAATCACAGGTCCAATCCTTAGACTTAGTCCGTATGCATGGGGGAGGAAGGCTTTTGATTGTTCTGTTAAGAATGTTCATTAGTTTTGGCTTTCTGATCAGAATCTAGCTGGTGGGGAAAGTTAGAATGGAGGATTATGTACCCTGAAAGGATTCTAGACACTTACCTTCCTCAGCCTCTTCTATGTGGAGGAGGAAGGAAGAAGAGAAAAGGAGAGATGAATGAGTTTTGAGACAAAATTTCTTCTGATCCAAATGATGATAAGTCTCCTGCTCTTACCTTCCTGCTCCCTGAAAAGAAAAATGAAATCTTATTCCATGGTGAGCCAACAGATGGTCCTTTACAACCTTTTATTCCTATCTACCTCCCTACACACACACACACACACACACACACACACCACTTGAACACACAAACACACCCTACCTGAGTTTTCCATGTGATTGACTTTATTAGAGTCTGTAGTTTTCTGACATCAAGTTCAAACTCCTTAATCTGCCATTCAAGCCCTTCAACAATCTCGTTCCAACCTGTCTTTAAAGTTATCTCTCACTACCTTCCCTAAATGCATTCTCTCCCCTAGCTACACCACTCCCAGGAATGCTTACCTCAGTCCCAACTTGGTGCCGTTTCATTCATGTTACTTCCCACTCATACTCCACACCCCTAACATCCAACTATGAAAATGCCTTTCTTTCCTCTCTCCCCCTATACAAATCCTGAGTGTTCTCCAGGGCCCAGTTTAAGTCCCATCACCCCCATAAAGCCTTTCCTGGTTATTCCTGCCCACGGTGATCTCTATCTACCTCTTCTGCCTATAATATTTATCCTATAGCATTTATGTCCTATAGTAGTTATCCTGTAGTATTTATGACTCAATTTCCTCATCTGTAAAATTAGGATAATTACAGCACCTCCCTGCCAGGGTTGTTGTGAAGTTAAAAATGAGACAATATTGGTAAAGTGCTTTGCAAACCTTCGAGTGATTTACACATGCTAACAATCATTATTGTTGGTTACTGTTGTTATTTTTATTAGTGGTATTATAGTCAGGGCCGCTGGAGTTCCCTGAAGGCAGGGACTGTGTCTCCTACTTCTTTTTCTCCCAACATACCTAGTATATTGTAGATGTTTAGTAAGTTATTAATTAATTTCTGCTACTGATGTGCCATGAGTATTGAAGATGAGTTAGGAAGTTAATACTAATATTCTGGTATCTTTGGAGGAGCTTACATCCCAATACTCTAATCTAATTATAAGTCATTTATCCACCCGCATAACAGTTCACAGAACATCAGAGCAGGAACTGTCCTTTGCCTTTATTTGTATCCCCAGTACTTGGCACACAGTAGGTACCTAATACTTATTGATTGACTGACTGACTGTCCTTAAATATGAAAAAATAATAACAGGCTGAGACTATTTCTATCTGAACTCAATCAAAAAACGTAAGATTGGTAATAATGGTGATACATTTATACAACACTTTCCGGTTTACAAAGCGCTTTCCTGTTGAACAGGGGCTCTTCCCTCTGATTTCTGATTTTATCTGAGTGAGGAAAGTCTCTTCCCCTGAGAGAGGCAGCTAGGTGGTATAGTACACAGAGCCCTGGGCCTGGAGCCGGGAAGATCTGAGTTCAAATCTAGCCTGAGATACTTACTAACCATGTGACACTGATAAAGTCACAACCTCAGTTTCCTCATCTGTAAAATGAGGATAATAATAGCACCTATCTCCCAGGGTTACTGTGAGGAACAAATAAATAGATTCTTTTATACAGTCCCTGTCACATAGTAAGAACTATGAAAATGTTAGTTATTGTTATTAATAGCATCTGTTTCTCTGGGTTATTGTAAGGATCAAATGAGATCACATTTGTAAAATACTTAATAAAGTGCCTGGCATATAGTAGGCGCTTAATAAATGCTTATTACCTTCCCTCTCCTCATACAGATCAGGGATTCCCTTATAATTTATTGTCCTTGAGAAATGCCTGGGGCACTGTGGTAAAGTAGTCTCTGTTCCCAAAGTCAGATTGCTATTAAACTAAGCCATTTCTTGATGAGGAGTTTCTAGAGCCCAAATTGGAAGTCTACGCTCTTTTGGGATGACACTGCCTATGTACCCTAGGGTGACACATTTAACCTTTCCAAGACTCAGCTTCTCAACAGAATCACCTTCCCAGCTGACTTGGTACCTTGGATCATTTTCCAGCCCCTTGCACAAATAGAATGTTGGTACCCTTTCCTCCCCACCCCAGCCAGCCCTGCCGGAGTTCTGAAATCTGGTCCTGCCAAACTTCCAAATCCATCTCCAGTCATTACTTTAGGGTAATGGCTGTGATCTGAATTCCCCATAGACAGTGTTGAAAACGAAAAGTCATTTCTAGGTAAGCCTCTCCAGGGACCCCAGAGACCGGACACCCCCAAGTGGCGGACGACAGGGACTGGGAATGAAAAAGCCAGAGAACACAGAAGACCAAGGAGGGAGGGGGCCCACCACTTACTCCTCATACTCCCCGACAACTTCTTCTGTGTCCGACATGGCGTCTGCTCCCCCTCCAAAGAGAAAGAAAGTCAATAGATGGAAGGGACTCAACCACAACCCCTCCTCCCTCCTCCCTCCTCAGCTCTGTGAGGACTGCAGTGGTGGATGGGGACGTGGGAAAAGGCAAAGGCAGGGCCTTTTTGAGGGTTCTCTTTCGAGCCTCACATGGTGGGGTGGAGCTTCTCATGATTCTTCAGGTTCTGTTCATTGCACTCTTCAAGTCAAATACCCTGGGAGCACAGCTCTTTGACAAGCTTTACTTGCGGCAGTAGGAGTCAGATGATCTGGGTTCTAATCCTGCTTCCTCCAAGAATTTGCTCTGTGTGTGTGTGTGTGATTTTGTGTAAAGCACTGGATTCAGAGTCAGAGAAACTGGGTTCAGATTCACTTTCTAACTGTATAGTAAATACAAGCCACTTAACCTCTCTGAGCCTTGGTTTTCCCATCTGTAAAATAAGGAGGGTGAATTGGATGAATGAATTCATAAATGAATGAAGATATATATGTTGTGGAAATGCTTGTTTTTATTTCTTAAGTTCAGCATAAAATAAATGATTTTTTTAAATAAAAAATCACAGTTCTAATTTGTCTCCACACCAAAAAAAAAAAAAGATAAACAGAAATGTAACATCCTAAGAAAATAAAATAATGAAGAAGTGCCAGTACCAGGCACTGTGCTAAGCCCTGATGAAATAAATATAAAAATGGAACCAGTCCTGCCCTCAAAGAGCTTACTTTAATATGGAAGAAGATAACATGTAGAGGGAAATGCAGTTATCAAGCAAGGGGTAACTGTAAGAGAAATCATAGGGATGGTCTGTGGAGTCACGAGAAAATTGGTTGACATGTTCCTTCCAAGAAGACTAGGCAAACACTAATAATCTGAGTCTGATCAAAGCAGCATTTCAAGAGTTTCCCAAAGTCATGTCCCTCAGAGCAAACAGTAGACATCCTTTCTGTCTCTCTAGTTAGGTGGTATAATGAATGAGTGCTGGACCTGAAGTCAGGAAGATTGAGTTGAAATCTAGCCTTAGACACTTATTAGCTATGTGTAACCCTGGACACTTAACCTCCATCTGCCTCAGTTTCCTCAACTATAAAACAGGATTCATAATAAATAGCACCTGCCTGCCAGAGTTGTTGTGAGGATCAAGTGAGATAATATTTGTAACTTAGTGCAATGCCCAGCACATAGTAGGTGCTTAATAAGTTCTTGTTCCCTTCTCCTTTTATTCCTCCTTCCTCCCTCGGTTTCTTCCTTCTTTTCTATTCTTCCTTCCTTCCTTCCTTCCTTCCTTCCTTCCTTCCTTCCTTCCTTCCTTCCTTCCTTCCTTTCTTTCTTCCTTTCTTTCCTTCTTCCTTCTTTTCTTTTTCTCTTCTCTTCTCTCTCTCTCTCTCTCTCTCTCTCTCTCTCTCTCTCTCTCTTTCTCTCTCTTTCTCTTTCTCTCTCTTTCTCTCTCTCTCTCTTTCTCTCTGTCTCTCTCTCTTCTCCTCTTCCTCAACCTTCTCTCATCTCTGCTTCTATATCTCAGTCTCTGTCTCTGAGTAAATGTCTGTATGTGTGTGTGTGTGTGTGTGTGTGTGTGTGTGTGTGTGTGTGTAAATCTTACCTGTATAGCGACACACCTTTCTCTTGAAATTTGGACCAAATTTGTGAGCTACCCTGGTGATCCTGAATAACCATCCATAGGTCACACATCCAGAACCACTGATTTGGGGTGTCCCTTTTCATGGCAGTCTCATTTGGTCCAAAGTGGTTCCAATAGAGACTGATTCCAAATGTTCCACACTTCTGGGTGGCACTTGACTGCCTAAGGTTCCCCTGCTGTGTGTATGGCATGTGTATGTATATGCAAAGACTAGAGTCCATTGGACTCTGAGGAAGTTCTGGTCTCTAATCTAGACTGATCTTATCCCCACCCAAAAAACCTCAGAGGAAATGAACCTAGCCTTGGGAAATTAGTGAGCTAGTCATCTGTACACTTCTGGGCATCTGGTCCTACAAAGGGTCCATCCCCATAGTGTGTTCCTTCCCCCCACCAGGGTGAGTTAGAGAAAAGAAGTTTTTTCAGGAAAATTGAGCTTTGTTTGGGCCCCCTGAAATGTTCTCTTGAATCAACAGCCTGCTGGCCCCACCCCCACATGCCATCATGTTCCCTCTGCTCCGTCTGACTGTATCCCCTGTAAAGGCTTTAAATATGAGGGCTGTGGGACAGATAAGGGTAAGTCAGGCAGGCCCTTCTTCATGTACCCTGGCACCACCATCCATCTCCGGAAATAGCAGGCAGGATATGAAGTGGGTGATGGGGTTCTGACAGTCCCAAGATCACAGCCAGGCTAATCTCTCACTGAGGGACAAGACTAAAGGGAGGGGAATGGGGCTAGCAGTCCCCAGGAGCTGGGAGTCTGACCTCTCCAGTGGATTAGATAAGGACCTGATAGAGGAAAGGCATGTGTATCCTAAATCTCCTCTGTTCCTAAACTCGGGTCGTCATCTTCTATAGATTCCTCCTGTGATTATTAAAGGCCACCTCAAACTTAAGTCTTCCAATCAGTCAGTCAGTCAATAAAAATTTATTAAGCACCTACTATGTGCCAAAGAAGCCATGGTTATAATTGCCATCATTATCCATTCGACTGGGAGATCAAGAATCATAGATAATTACACATTTGAGGTTTATGGAGCCCTTTCCACACAACTTTGAAAAGTTAATAGCTAAAGTATTATGATGCCCATTTTACAGAAAGAAACTGAGACTTGTCCATAGTTACCCAGTTAGTAAGTGTCAGAGCTGGGACTGGAATCCAATTATCCTAATTCACTTTCCTTTACCACATACTGGCAGCAGAACTCCTCTCTGGGAGGGGTGGGGACAGTGAGTTAGTGCTAATCCCAAGATTAGAACTCATTTCTCAGGACTCTTAATCCAATGTTGTTTTCCACTGCCCAAAGCAGCTTCCAAGGTTCTTTCCAATTCTAAGACACCATGTAATGTTCATTTTTTAAAAATCATTCTTAAAAGAATATTTGGTAAGGACAGTTCAATGGGGCACTGTTGAAGGGAGTGTGTTTGAAAGAGGTTGGGAGAGGGAGCCAAATGTGACCAAGAAACATTATTTATGTTACCTTGGGCCAGTCACTTTCCATCCCTAGGCCTCAGTTTCTGAGGATGTTCCAACTAGATATCTTTAAATCCCTGCTAGCTCTAACATTGTGTGGTTCCAAGGGGAAGGCACACCAGAAAAAAGGACCTAAGCCTTAAGGACTTAAACTCTTTGCCCTCGGGTTCCTGCTTTGTCAAGTCAACAAACATTTAAGTGCTAAGCCCCAGAGATATAAAGAAAATGAAAAACAGCCCCCCTCCCCAAGAGCCCACAACCTAATGGGGGGAGAACCTAATATTCATATAGGATTTTAAGGCTGGCAAAGAGTTTTGCATATGCAATCTCATCTGATTCTCACAACCTTTGAGGTAAGGGCCATTATTGTCCTCATTTTATTGATGAGGAAACTAAGGCTGAGAGAGGTCAAGTAACTTGCCCAGGGGCACACATCTCAGCATCTTGGGTAGGATTTGAACTCAACTCTTCCTATCTCCAAGGCCCACATTATCTATTGCACCACTTTGTCTCTCATAAGCCCTTAGCTGTCCTTCTATCCTACCCACTGTGAATTTAGGGTGTGAAGTGGCTCAGGAGTGGGGAGAAGGGGCAGGGATCAAGGCTGGGGTTTAGCTCCTGACCCTTTCAGTACCTTGATGCTCCCTAATTCCTTCTCTGCTCTTTCTCTGAACATAGAAATGGTCCTGTGAGAGGGGCAGGAGAAGGATAGTCAGCAAGACTTGTGCTAACTTCCCAGAAAGCATAGAAGGTGAAGAAATCTTGAGGTGTTAGGATCCCCAGCTAAGTAGGCAGTTAGGTGGTACAGTGTATGCAGTGCCAGGCCTTAGACACTTACTAACTGTGTGATCCTGGGCCTCAGTTGCCTCATTTGTAAAAAGAGCTGGAAAAGGAAATGGCAAACCATTCCAGTATCTTTGAGAAGAAAACCCCAAATGGGCTCATGAAGAGGTGATTGATACATCTGAACAACAATAATAGACAATAGGCTCCCCAGAGAAGCAGAAATTGCCCGGCCTCACTTGTAGTGCCTGGCACATAGTAGGTGCTTAATAGATTATCTGTTGACTGAATGATAGAAGTGGATAGAATGACAGAGGTTGACTGGTCATTTTCCTGAGATACTGTGGAGAGAATCCCAACACTGGATAATTCAAAGAGCTCAGCCCTCTGAGGGCCCTATGGACACTAACATTCTGAACTGAATCCTTTACACTCCCTATCAGCCCTCTAGGAGGATTCTGAGCTGCTTATCTAAACTAAATAAAGGAGCTGCCCTGGGGAACAAGGGAAAGGAGGGGAGGGTCTCACCAACTGCTATGACAGCACAAATATCAGGAAATACTTGTAGGGACAGCTGGACTTGGTGTTAACCCCTTCCAATTAATGAGAGAGGACCAAACCTCAAACACACATCATTGAAAGGTCTCCCTAGCCTGTCTCCTCACCCACCACAACTCATTCCCTAAATCTACAGAAGGGAAGGAACCCAAGGACTAATCTGAAGTTGAGACTGTCTCCTCAAAGTGTCAGCATGGATGAAAATTTCAGAGGTCATAGCATCAATCTTTTTTTGCCTGTGGATTTTTTTCTTTCTTGGGTTACCATAACATTTCCCAGGTCGCCAGAAAGAGGTTTGGCACACAGGGATGGAAATGAGAATCTCAAGCTGTGCCCTCAGTGCTGAGATTTAGGGTTTTAGAATTAAAATTTTCCCCCACCCATGACTCCCTCCATCCCCCTCTCCCCCACAGAACCTGAAAATATCTAGGATGGTATATCCTTGCTTAGAGGCAGGGGAATGGATGCAGTGAGTCCTGGTGGTCCCTGCCACGTCCTCAAATTAGATCTCAGACTTCCTTTTAGAGCTTGGATTTACAGTTCCTCACCCAATTGTGGTGACCTTGTCTCTGGTAAGGCACCTAGACCTTCAACTCAAATTTCCCCATACCAGGACCCAGACAGACCTTTCTCTGAGCAAAGGTGTTGAGCACTTCCCTCCTCTCCCCCCATCCCTGCTTCTGCCTTCCCCTTTCTAGAGACTCAGGCTGGAGGCTTACCTTGGGCTGGGCTCAACAGAGATCCTGGTTAGTGTCTGCTTGTTGGGAACCAGCTACAGGCAAGGGGAAGGACAAGGTTTTAAGTGGGTGAGCGTGAGAGACCCTGGTCCCAGGAGCCAAGTCCCGCAGTAAAAGGAATGTGTCGACACAGGCAGTGGGGCGGGGAATGGGTTGCTGCTATTTTGGCAGGTGCTGAGGACCGGGCTGGAGGAATTTGTCCCCCACGCCTTATATGCCCAAGCTATTGTCCAGCTGCTGAGACAGGCTATTTTAAACTAGGGCAGATATGGGGGGACATGGTAGGGAGGTGGGTGGAAGGGAGAGGACTGCGACATAAGCCAGCTGTCTCTCTTGAGAAGTCTGATAAGCAGATGCTGAAGGCTGGGGCCTCAGAAATTGGGAGAGCCAGGATGGGAACAGAGTAGTGGGGACAGATAGATTTCAACCTTAAAACTCTGTCACTGCCCCTGAAATTTGGGACATGACTGGCCCAAGTGCCTGTCCTTTGTTGGGGGGAAGGGTGTGGGCAAGGTGACATTCCCGAGTTCTGTATCATACTTGAAATATTATGTCATCTGGTCCTCTTAACTCCCCCATAACTATGTGACCTTGAGCATTCTGCTTACTCTCTGGACCTCAACTTATAGGAATTAGGGTGGTTGATTGATGGATTGGAAGGGCCCACAAAGATCATCTCTTTTGATATCTCATCCAGAGAGGAGGCAACTGAGTTTTTTCCATTTGTAAAGCTATATTATAGGGTCTGACTCTTCTCCTTAGATCTGTGATGTGGTGGGAAGGAGTGGGGTCCCCAGGGAAGAGAAGAGTGGGTGGGGAGTGGCCTCTGATGAAAGGGATTGCAGTTTGGACACAGGGGAGACCTTTTGACTACTGGAAGCAGTTGGGCCACAGGCAGAACAGACAGCTGGGGTGGGAAGGGGTGGGGTTTGAGCACCTGTTTCCCTGCAGGTCTCTACAAAGAAAGA
Source organism: Petaurus breviceps papuanus (assembly GCF_028583685.1). NCBI lineage: Eukaryota > Metazoa > Chordata > Mammalia > Diprotodontia > Petauridae > Petaurus > Petaurus breviceps. Next base: position 26,429,084 of record NW_027187372.1, read on the forward strand.
TACACAGGATTGTGGTTGTCAAAAACCATGATGGAGCTGAACAAGAACTCTTGTGGAGAGAGGCAAGGACAGGTGGGTGAGATGGGGCCTTTAGAATGAGGGGCTGCTGAAGCACAGCTTTCCTCTCCATCCTGGCCCATCTCTCTCACTGATCTCTGCCAGAGCCCAGAGTGCCAGATAAAACAGTTGCAGCTTGCTTCCTAGACTCTACATTCCTCTATTGTTGGCATTAAAGGTACCTAGCTCAAAGGTAATCAGGGATATATATTGTGGAATCAGAAACAATTTTATTTCAGCACTGGAAAGACACTCTTAGAGGAATTCTGGGATGATTGGAACAAGAAACCGGGCAGTTTCCATCAAGGTCTGCCAAGTGAGGGGAGAGAAGGATCAGGGAGAACAGACTAGAAAGGGCTCATGAGACCAGCTCAAGCTTGGGTCTGCTTCAAATGCTGCCTCCTCCATGCAGGCTTCCCTGATCTCCCAGCTGGAAGAGACCTCTCTCCTCTCAGCTCACGGCACTTCGTATTCTTTTATGCATTTATCATATTCCAATTTTCATTACATTTATATGTGTCCATGACTCATCTTCTTCCCTTACAGGAAAAGCTTGAGCAGAGGTGCAGATCTTAGCTGCTTTTGTAAGTGTTCCCATGCCTGATCCAGTGCTCCCTGCATCTGTATCAGTAGGTCAAGTACCTGTGAACACCTAAGGGGGCCTTGGAAGTCAGCTGAAGGGACCTTCATTACACTGCAATGTGCTACATTGGAATAAGAATGTTGGGTTTGGGCAAGTCACAATCTCTTTGGTTCAGTTTCCTCATCTATAGAATGAGGAAATTAGACTAGGAAACTTCTAAGGTCTTTACTAGTTTGAAATACAAGCTCCTCTGATCTCTCCTAAAGTCCCTAGCTGCATCCTGACTTGGGCGTGGGGAGGGTTCAGATGCCCCTACTGATCCAGGTCAATTCTGAGAGTGAAACAACGAAAACTCCTCCAGCCATGTAGGAATCCCCCTAAGTCTAAAGAGACTCCCTTTCTCCCACACTCCAGACAGTCCTGGAGTAAAATGGGCACTGAAGAAATATCTGGGGAAAAACTAAGTGACTGAAGGTGGGTCAGTTCTGCCCCTGCTTGGCATAGTCACACGGGGTGCTTAATAAATGTTTATGGACTGACTGCTTCCACCAGAGCTCTGAACCAAGCGGAGTCACCAAGGATCCTGGTCAGTTACCAAACCCGGCCGGAGCACTGATCTTACCCTTGCCAATCTTGTCTTCTTAAAGGTATCCAATGATTATTATTAACTCTTGATTTTCCACAGAGAGAAAGGCACACAAGCCTAAACACTCTAAAATCACAGATGACCCCCCAAATTGATGCCAAAGCATCTGGAGGATGCCACGGGATTTGTAAAAGGCTGTAAATTGGCAGTTGAAATGAGACTTTTAAATGATTTTGCCTTCCCTGAGGATACAGAAGTTAACGTATCAGGTTAACAGGAGTTTGATGGTTGGAAGTGAACACCAGCTCTGGAGAAACCACAAAATGAACAAGCATCACAAAGGTCATAGAGACCTGGCATTAAATAACATCAGCTTTGTATCCCGAGCTGGCAGGGGGGGACCCTACAGGGTGACTCTGGCCTCCTTACAGCAGACAATGGAAGCAAAAGGACTCAGCCTACATTTGACTTGAGCAAGAACCAGAAATGGGCAATAAATTTAAAGGGCATTGATAAGACTTTCACATCTGACTTCATCTTCATAGTTTAAAGCTTTGGTCCCTGTTTAAAATTAATCCCCCCCTGGGAGGGAGAAGAGTTGAAGTTATCAGTCACTTATACCTTCACACTAATGCATATATTGAGTCCTTTCCTGAAAGCAGATTTTGGCAGGGGAGATTAGGGAAAGAGCAGGAGGAGAGAGGGCTTCTGGGGGGATATCAAGAGGCTGTCCTGGAAGTGGGGAAGAAACCAAAGAACAGACATATGGGCACATCAAAGCCAGAATTCCATCCCTCACCATTTGGCCCTGGGAAGATAAGAGCAGACAGGTCGTCTGGTCTTGGGAGCCAGCGAGGGAAAGGGGGAGGGTTTTCGGTGGGGGATGTAGGAAGAGAGGTAAATCAAAGGCAGATGGAGTTACTTGCAGAGGTGAGAGGCAATTCCAGGGGTACAGACCTTCCAGAGGGATGGCCCTGCTGGGTACATTAATGATGAGCCAGGACTGAGAAAATCTTTTTAGACAGGACTCTGAAACAACCCCTCTAGCCCCTGTTGGGGCTGTTCCAGGTATCTCTAGTCCCACCCCCCTTCCCTCCTAGAGTCTCCCCCAGGGATACACAGGATTGTTTCTCTGCTTCTTGCAAGGTTGGAGATGGCTTGAGTGGTGTGACAAAGCCTTTGGTCCCTGTCCAGTGTTCCCAAAGCTGTCAGAGTGCTTAGGGAAGAATGTAGAGATGTCAATGTGTTCCTGGGCCTGGTGGCTTCAGCAAAGAAGGAGCAGGGTGAGATTCACCTGGAGTGCCCAGCTCTCTCCCCTTTCACCCCTTTTGGCAGTGATATTTCTCTCAGGTAATCTTGGGTGATCCAGGGACTGAGGTCCAGTCAGTTCTGAGGTTCAGGGGCTCAAAAGGAAGCTTTGCAGGGATCACTGAGAAGTGAGGACAGCGTTGACCAAATACACAAGCCTTGCACGTGAGCTGCCGATCCAGGCTCTCCCACATCCTGTGGGCACTTCCTATCATAGCTGTGAGGACAAAAGTGGTAGCAAATTAGAAATGAGGAAGGGGAAGCTCAGCAGAAACATCAGAGTTGGGGTGGGAACTTCGAGGCTGGGAGGGGGTTCCCACTGCACTTCCAGTTCAATACGCAAAAACACAGTGGCCAAGAATGAAAGTGTCTGCTGGGAAGATGTGAAGGGGAATTGTAGGGTTCCAAATGAGGCTAGGGACTCAAGAACTCAACTAACCTTTTCTCCACGCTGGCCCAAATTACCCAGACATAGCAAGAGTGCAAGATTTCTGGATTTTACGTATTATATGCAAACAAACATAATGGGAGGAAGCAGTGGTAATAATAGCTAACATTTATATCGTGTTTTAACATTTGCAAAGCATATATTTTCTCATTTGATCCTTACAACAACCTTGTGAAGCAGGTGCTACTTTTTTCCCTATTTTACAGATGAGGAAACTGAGTCAGAGAAAGATTAAGTGACTTGCCCAGGGTCACACAAATGAGAAGAGTCTAAGCAAGGATCGTACCTGGAATGTTCTGACTCTAGTCCAGCCCTCCATCTATTATATCAAGGTCCCTCTTGGCAGCTCTACTATACATAGACATACATACATGTGGGTGTGCGTATACATATGTATATTATATATATAATATACACACATATGCATATGTATGTGTATATATACATGCACATAGATATGTGTTTATATGTATATGTACACACACTTACAGACAGATGTACCCCAACCCTACTATTTCACTACTGAGAAAAAGAAAGTTTGACTAGGCAGGCACCTGCTTTCCTAAGAAGACACCCAGGCAAAGGAGAAATCTCCAGCTGAAGCCAGTGAGATCCCAAATTCAAATGGTCCTGGGAGTATTTCCTGCTCCGCCTCACCTGGGTATTTGTGGGAGAGGTGGCTTGCTTTCCCCATGATGTCCTCTTGGTAGATTCTGCCTCCCTCCTGATGTTCTGATGAGAGAAGAATAACTGAGTGAAGGGGAAGGATTCTGGACCTGATGCAGGCTGTGCCTTCCCAGGATGGCAAGTCCAGGCTTCAAGGATCCCAGACCCAACTTCTTGCTTCTTGTCCTGGTCTTTTCAGGAACAACCCTACCCCCTTTAAATCAAATTCCATCCCACTCACCCCACTGCATTCTGAATCTTTGCTTCAGCTATTGGCTTCTAACAGAGAACTCCAAGGCAGCGGCTTAACCGTTGCTTGGGTCACTCCATGTTGTGGGCGAACAGAGAAGAGTTCATTAATTACCTGGGAGTCTTGGTCTCCTCCAGTGTCCTGGGTTCTTTTGACCCAAAGGTTGAGTCGTGAAGTCACCACACCTGAGAGTCTCAGGTCCTCCTAGAAGGAGACAGAGAGAGAGACAGAGAGAAGAGGGAAGGAAGGAAGGAAGGAAGGAAGGAAGGAAGGAAGGAAGGAAGGA
>NW_027187372.1:26433277-26531109 GCF_028583685.1 Petaurus breviceps papuanus
GGAAGGAAGGAAGGAAGGAAGGAAGGAAGGAAGGAAGGAAGGAAGGAAGTTCTGGGTTACAGGGCAACAAAAAGTCTGTGGTTTAGGGATACTGGAGACAACATATCCAGGCACTTTCTAAAGGAAGCCAGACTGCTACAGGCTCTGCCTCTCTCCTGAGCACCTGAGTCAGGGCTCTCTCCCCTTGGCTCTGGCCCAGGCCACACCTGCATGTCTAAGGAAAGAAGGACTACTTGTCAAGGACCTTGTAGAGTGAATACATGGGTAAACAAGGACTTTCCCCTGTCTCAGCTCTCACCTAGTACTCAATTTTGCCCTCCAATAAACAAGTCTGATACTGTATATCACAGCTACTTGTATTGCTACTAAACTATAAGATTCACGAGGGCAGAGACAATGTCTCATCTAAACTTTGCATCTTGTCCCAGTGCCCAAGATAAGTGCTTAATTTTTCCTAAATAACATGGATTATGTCCCTTTGTTAATTTATCCTCACCTAGACTATTGTGGTAGCCTTCTAACTAGTGTCCCTACTTCAAGTTTCTTCCCTGACCAATTAATGCACCCTCCACACGGCTGCCAAAGTGTATCTCCGAAGACATGGGTCTGACCCTGTCACTTTCTGATAAACCCCACTGGCTCCCTTTTGCCTCTAGGGCCATATACAAATGCCCATTTGTCATCTAAAGCTCTTCTCCACATGGCCCCAGTCTACCTTCACAGGCTTATCATCTTCTTTCCTTTCCTTTGCTCTATGATCCAATCAGACTGGCCTCCTCGGTGCTCCTCATGCCTGCCTTCCTCTGCGTGCCTCTCACCCCTGCCTTAGACTCTAGTTTTCTTCAAAACTCAGCCCAAAGGCCACCTGCTACCTAAGGCCCTTCCTGACCCCTGGTCTCAGTAAAGTGCTACCACTTCTCTTCTTCAATTTACTCCATACTTGTTTTATATATGTACGGTTTATTTCCCGTGATAGACTGTGAGCTCCTTGAAGGCAGGAGTTTCATTTTTGCCTTCCCCAGGGCCTAGCACAGTGCCTAATTGGAATGTAGTAGGAAGTTAAATAAATGTGTGCTGATTGCTTTAATGGTATCTGAGTGATCCTTCAAGTCTTATTTATGGAGGTTCTATGAAACTGTCCCTTGGACTCAGGAGGACCCAGGGCAAGGACAGTAATTAAGTGTAAACCTAGTGATTTAAATGGGGAGGAATTCCAGGTGATACTATTCTCATTGGGCCAAACCCTGGAACACTGCAAAACCTCCCAAATGAGATTCATGATGACTTGAAATAGTTTGGTCTCCTTATCCATGCAGGAAAAAAACAAATGGATGGAGAATGCTTATTGTGCAGACCACAAGCAGTCAAGTTGGTCAAGCATTTATTAAGTACTTACTTGGGTCACTAGGTGGCACCATTGTGCACAGAGCACCAGGTCAAGAGTCAGGAAGACTCATTTTTGTGAGTTCAAATCCAGCCTTGGACACTTGCTAGCCCTTTGATCCTGGTCAAGTTGCTTAACCCTGTTTGCCTTAGTTTCCTTACCTGTAAAATGAGCTGGAGAAGGCAATGGCAAACCACTCCATTGTCTTTGCCAGGAAGACCCCAAATGGGGTCAGAAAGAGTCAGATGTGACTAAAATGACCCTACTATGCACCAGGCATTATAGTAAGAGCTGGGGATATGGAGAAAGGCAAACAAGAGCTCCTATTCTCAGAGAAATCACAGTCTAAGATGCAAACAATTATGTTATATACAAACAAGATATAAAGATGTTATATATAAACAAGATATAAATAACATAAATTTAAAACAATCTCAGAGGCAAGGTGTTAAGATGGAGGAGGACTGGGAAAGCTTTCTTCTAGAACTTTAGCTGAGCCTTGGAGAAATCTAGGAGGTGGAGAAGAGGAGGGTGAGCATTCCAGGCATGGGGGACAGACAGTGAAAACAGAACTGGATGAACAGTCCACAGAGCCAGCCCATCAATAGCTACAGCCCAGACAGATAATGCAGATGGATAAGCTGGATCCAGACCTAAGCAGAAGGAGATCCGGCTGGAATGCCTTTGGGAATTTATGCAGAACTTTCAATAACTCCCAAGCTCCTCTCTGAGATAAAGGCCTATCTTTTTTAATGTTGATATTCTTCCTGAGTATTTGAGCAGTCTTCCTGTGCCTCTCTGTGACTGAGAGTCTTGGTTAGAGTGACACAGTCTCAGAAAAATTAAATTCCCCCCAATGTCAATGAAGAAGCACATGGTGGGGATGAGTTGGCTCTAATAGGAGATATAGCATAAAGAAGGAAGAGGAAAAGTCAGGATCATAGGAGCCTAGATTTAAAGTTGGAAGGCACCTCAGAGATAATGGAATCCAATGCCTTTGTATTGTGGGTGAGGAAATTGACTTGCCTGGGGTTTATTTTACAGGTAGTAAATGTCTAGAAGTCAGAATTTGAACCCACATCTTATTGACTCCCAATCCAATCCTCTATCTACTTATAGCTTAGTACAATGCCTGGCATATATAGTAAGCACTTATTAAATGACTAACCATAGAATGCTGCCTGTATAATGTAGCAAAAGCAAGGTAGAACCTGTCCCAACACCCCATGGTGTTGACAGGGCTCTAGGTGTTGGGCCAGTGATGGTGTATCTGGGTTGTGTCAGGAGGATGCCTTAGAACATATACCTAAGATGATTTATACTTTGTGTACCAATAATTAGAATTCAGTCTGATAAAGGATATTTCTTTTGCAAAGCCTTGTTTAAAATGTATTCCCTATCCCCCTTCACTCCTGCCTCAGAATCAGGATTGTTCCAGAATATGCAGGAGGCTTGGTTGTCACAGGCATACCACCCCACTTCTGGAGTTGTGGAAGGATGGTGTTTCCTTCCCTGCCTCCCCACTCCAGGAAAGAGCCCAGATGGAGGAGAAATCCAGGCAGGGAGAATTCCAGCATGGACCTTCCTTACCTTCCTGCTCAGAGCTGGGTCGGCCCTGCTATTCTTGATCTGCTCCTTCTCAAAGAGGCTTCTCTTACTGGCCACTCCAACAGGAGCCACAAAGAATTCAGTCCGGGAAGAACCTGGAGACCTGACAGATTCTGATCTCTGGGAACAGGGAAAACAGAAACCTTTCAGTCACCCTGAAGCAAGGGTAGTGTGTGAGATGGATCAAAGGATGGGGAGGGATGGGAGGGATAAGGGAAAGGAAGATGAGCTCCGTAAGTACCAGGGACTTTGGCATAAGTGATACCCCCCCTTACTCCTCCAGAGGTTTTTTTTTTTCCCACCTGTATACCTGGATTGCTCCTGGGCCCCTCCACCAGCAGCTCTAGAAGAGGGCCCTGCCCTTCCCCCACATATCTGGGTCTGTTTCTGCCCACTCACCTGTATAGCTGTGTGGTATCTCTCCAACTTCTCCCCTAACTTGACTGTGTTGCTTGGAAGCCTCACACTGGCACTGGGAGGAAGAGGAGGAGGAGAGTATAGCAACAGAGAAGAGCTGGTTAGAAGCCCCACCAAGACCAAGTCTCTGTTCTGTGTCCCTGGGAATGGGAGACAGAAGGTGGGGGTTCCACATCAACCAATCTCTCCCCTTCTACCTCCCCAAAGGGCTGAAACCATTAAGAGTGCCGTTGTGCACCCATCCTGCCACCTGGTGCCAGAGATGGGCACTTGAGGGACTCTGTTGATTTATAACTCCCCACCTGAACCTGGAGATGGTATCTGACTCAGCTTTTCCTCATTGGTTCTCCCTCTGCAAATCTAGTCTGAGAACAATGACTACATGGGAAAAAACATTGAGAACAAGAGACATTCTTGGGGTGGGAGGACCCCCCCCCCCCAGAGCAAAGCTAGCTGTGCTCAGTAGACTGTAGAGGAATCTGTTCTGTTTGTACTTTAGGAGTGAAGGAGAGGGAGGGATAAAGGGAACAATGTGTCTTTAGCTTTTTCCTTAATGTATGTGCCCATCAGACTGGGGACTCCTTGAGTGAGGACTGCATTTCCAGCCTCAGACAGGGAGCTTCCTAAGTACAACAATAGGAAAGCCTCCACCAAAGTGGAAATCGTCTAAGAACAAAGGGTCACGCTCCCCTCTTATGCTGCATCCGCCACTCTCCAACCCTTAACTCAAGACATAGACAGTTCTCAGTATGGCAGAGTGACTTCCACTGATCTATCCTTATCCAAAATCCAAAATCCCAGAATACCTCTCCTTGGGGTAGAAAGATGGAAGCTAGAAATGAATAAGTCTTGGGCAGAACTCAGCTATCCTATTTAAGGGCTTTTCCTTAACTGTCTCTGAGGCATTACAAAACCTTCAACTTCCTACCTGCCTCCTGCCCAGTTCTCCTCAAAGTCCTCTTTTAGACAAGCCCTCTCCTCTTCCCATTTCTGTCTAGTTCTTCTCAAAATTTCCCTTGGGTTGATCTCCCTACTGACCCTCCTAGTACAGTACTACAGCCCTCCTAGTCTCCTCCCATCCATCAGTCCTAGGGACTGCCGGGCAGCCAACATATGTCCCTCAAGACAGAACCACAGTCCCACATTCAATCCATAACTTGTCAAACCCTTCACTAAAGAAAGGAGCAAGGATTCTGTCTCAGGACAAAAAGAGCCCTGGTTGAAGAACATCAAAGCTAAGCAACAAAAGGAAAATAAATGGCAATAAACTCTGAGAATTCATTGGTTCAAGATGTACATCAAGTGCCACAGGCATATACATAGACAAATTTCCCTTATTCACAGATCATTTGTGATCTGTGACTGCATCACTTCTCTGCTCAAAAACCTGTAATGGCTCCCACCTTCCATAGGAAATGAGAAGTCATCTAGTATAGAAAGTATAAAGTCTTGGAGTCTAAAGATTGGGCTTGAGCTCTGGCTCTAACAATTCAGCTTAACAGCTCTCATCCTCAGTTTTCATATCTGCAAAATGAAGATGACATTAATATTACACTACGTGACTCACAGAATTGTGAGGAAATTGTATGAGCCGCGATCTGCTATCTAAATATAGCCTATTATTACAAATGAGCCACTCGGTGGCCATAGTGAATAGAGTGTAGGGAGGGCCAAAAGTCAGGAAGATCATCTTCCTGAGTTCAAATCCAGCTTAATACACTAGCTATGTGACCTTGGGCAAGTCACTTAACTTTGTCTCAGTTTCCTCTTCTGTAAAGTGAACTGGAGAAGGAAATGGCACACCACCCTAGCATCTTTGCCAAGAAAATCCCAAATGGGGGCATGAGAAATCAGACATGACTGAACAATAAAACTATTATAAATAAAATATCCAGATTTTCTTTCTTTCAAGGACTTCTATAAGCTGGCAGCACCTTACCTTTCCAATCATCTTTTATACTATTCCCCTACATGCTCTGGCTACAAACCAGGGGTCCTTAAGTATTGTGCAATCCCAGATTCCTATGTTTGCTGTCTATTTCTGGAGTACCTGTTCACCCATATTCCTACCCATCCTCTGAAGCCCAGCTCAGATGGTACCTTTAAATCCCCTTCTCCTCCAAGGTCAGTAACAATGATAGGATAAAAGATTCCACCAAGTGAGGCTAAGTGATTTCTAGACTGTAAGTAAGCCTGTGAGGGCAGGCACAGTGTCTTGGTTAGTCTTAGTATTCTCTTTAAAGTCTAGCACAGTACTCTTGTATACTGCAGGTGCTTAATAAATGCTTGTTGACATTACTGAAGTTGATTCAAAAAGAATTTCAATGATTTCATTAGGGAGAAAATCAGAGAGGGTACCTAAGAAATATTCTTTTCCCTCCAAGTGACATCGGAGACAGCAAGCAGGCCCTTCCCTACACTTCCTAGTCTGAATGGACCACTGCTCAAATCCAGGGTGGTCATTCTTGTCATCCCTTCTCAAATCCTATACAACTTTCAAGGCTCAGCTTGCCCACCCCTTTGCCAGAAGTCCTCCCAGAACATTCTAGCCTACACTGACCTCTTCCCTTCTGTGACTTCCCTTCAGGTTTATTCCCAGAATCCCTTCTTTATCACTGTGAGTTTTGTCTTCCTATTATGTCCCTGAACACTGGGGTCACATAAGACTTCTCTTATAATCACATATAAAGCTGGACACAGAAGTATTTTAGTAGATATAAAAGAGAGGGGCAGACCTTCCCCAAACCCTTACCTACGGGTAAACGTTGTCTCTGGGTTTTCTTTCCTGGTGTTCATCTGAAAAGAGAAAGAAAAAATGTTAGTGGGCAAGGAGCACACAGAAGACTCACCTTAAGGGGTGTGAGTCTCAAACCTTTCCATCCCTATTAGCCTACCTTTTATCCCCATTACCTATGCGTACTACCTCTTCACTGGAAAGGAAGAAAAATCTGGCCAACTGTTCACAAAGCTTCGTGGGAGAAGCAGCTTTCATTGCCTACTCCTGAATCCTGGTCTAATTAGAGAGTGAGGCTATAAGCAGTAAGGTAGTGCTGGGGAAAGAATACTGCTGCCCTTACTCCTTACCTTCTCCTGGGTCAGGGAGAGTTCTGTGGTACCAGGTGGGAGCTCTGTGTGTGTGGGGGGCGGGGAAGAGTTCTGCGGTAGGGGGTTATAAGGTGGAAAGGATCAATAATTTATTTAGAGGCCATTGAGAAGTATAGGATATTGAGTGGGATGTGTTATTAGTTATAATTAATTAAAGAATTAATAATCTAATTACAGATTGAGTTTTTAAGCCTGATTATAAATGATAAAATAATACTTTACCAAACAAAAATTACTAATGATAATACTTGACATTCATATGCTACTCTAAAGTTTGCAAAGCACATTGCAAAATCTCAGATAGCCCCTCAATAAACAGGTAAGGCAGGTACTATAGGTACAATTTTACAGATGTGAAAACTGAGTCTTAGAGAGGGTAAGTGACATTCTCATAATCACACAGTCAGTAGGTAGAATTTGAACCAGGGTCTCCACTCATTCTAGGTCTAACAGTCTTTGTACTACCACAAACTTTCTCACACGGTACAAGTCAGGAAATCTATGGAAATAGGCATGGGTTATATAATTAGGTTTATATAGCATGGGGGAGAGGGAGTCATGGCTTAGGAATTAATTATATGATTGTATGATCCAGGTTGGGAGTTCTGTTGCGTAGTGAGGGTGGGAATTGTGTGGTAAGGCATGGCCTCAGGGAATTGTTTCCTAGAATCATAGGATCTCAGACTTGGAGTTGAAAGGGACTTTAAAAGGACATCCAATCCAACCCCCCATTTCATAGAAGAGGAAACTGAGGCTCTGAGAAGTCCAGTGACTCACCCAGGCTCCTATAGGCAAGTGAGTGTCACGAGATGGGACTGAAGCCGGCATTCTATTATACCAAGATGCCTGGTGTGAGTGACAGTTACATTGCATACAATGGGGATTTTGGGTAGGGATATGAGATTTGTTGTTTGTCCTTCGTTTTCAGAGGATCGATGACATCACAGGCTGATGTCTTGACTTGTGCATGAATTGGATTCTAGTGAGGCAGAGCTGCACAAAGTTGCCAGTCTCACTATCTCCTCCAGAGTTATCCAAGTCTAGTGTGGCAGGACAAAAGTCAAAATGGCCCAGGGTGCAGCGGATAGCCTTGGTGTCTTCCGTGCCAACAAGCCTGCTTCAGCCGCTGTAACAAATTGTTCTCACCTGCCCATTCCACCAGGCAAGTCTTTACATGACTTGGTTTAGAGGCCATTTGGCTCAACCTCTTCATTTTATAGGTGAGCAAACTGAAACCTAGAGAAACCAAGTGATTTCTAGACTGAAAAATCTATGAGGTGGGGGAGCTGTGAGAGGGAGGGAGGGTAGTTGTGTGATAAAGGATAAAGTCAGCCTAGCCCCACATCAGCCACCCCCAAACACATGATCTGCCCAGTAACTGGCCTTCCTCATCAGGTGTGGCTCCCTGTGTTAGAAAACCCTGTACTTATCACCTAAGCACCAATTTGACCAGTTAGGACCTCCAGGAGCAACTGATTGCTCATTTTGATTTTATCTTATTTTTCTTTTTTCCTTTTTTTGGAGGGGGAAAGGCAAGGCAATTGGGGTTAAGTGACTTGCCCAAGTTCACACAGCTAGTAAGTGTATCAAATGTTTGAGGCTGAATTTGAACTCAGGTCCTCCTGACTCCAGGGCCAGTGCTCTATTCACTGTGCCACCAAGCTCCCCTATTTATCTTATTTTTAAAGGGATTCTAGTCTTTCCTATAGTCACCCATCTATGTCCCAACTCTCTTCCCATCAGGAAGATCTTCTTTGACTTTTGTGCTATTAAAAGTACCCATTTTACCCAACTTTGCCATGCAAATGGAGACAAGTGGCCTGTAATGCTCTGGTATAGAGACTTTCCTCTCTCCCCTGACTCTTACCCGAAAGGAGATGGTCCTGGGGCTGGAACGGGTGAGGGAGCTGCTGTAGGTGACCTGGCTGGGAGAGGTCAATTCTGTTCCTGCCTCTTTGCTTGGGATCCTCACCTGGAAGAGAGAACAGAAGGTGTGCCTGGTCCTGGAGCACTACTGGACTCCTGTCCCAGCTCTTTGAAGCCTTATACAGATGCTAGAGTGGGTCCCTATAGGAACCCTAGACTTAGCCGAATCCCTTTCTGGTGAGGAAAATAAGAAATCATGGAGTTTGAAGCTGAAAGGGAACTTAAGAGATTATTCCCCACTGATTTCCTAGTAATGTGGTAAAAGAGAGGAGTTCTTTAGGGAGGACAACGTAGTGGAGGTGGGAGGGCTGTGGTACAGGGTCTTCCCACTCTCGCCCAGCCCAATTCTCCTCCAGGGGACAGTGAGCCACTGTGGGATGACCAGCCTCCAGGGAAGGGGTAAATTCCAATCATATCAGGCCATTAGGAAGACCTCCAGGTGAAGGTGCTCCTAGGTTACAAGTGCTTCTGGTATCAGGGTAATTATTGATGTCCCAGACGGGGTCAATGTAGAAATGTGGGAGGGGAGGGGAGTAACAGACTCTGAGAAAGGCCCACTCTGCTGTCAGGCCCCCTCTGAACTATCCTGTGTCCCTTCCCCATTTGGATGCTCTCAGTCCATACCTGTAATCCCTATAGTGACTTAGTTTGAAATGTAATGTAACCTATGTTTTATTGCATTTTTACTTATTTTGTTTAATATTTCCTAACTTATATTTTAATCTAGTCCAAGGGTTGAACTCAGTGCATTTGATACCTCTGCTCTAAGAAACATGGAAGAGAGAGAATTTTCTAAGGCCAGACCCAGTCAGAGATGTCTGAAAGGCCTTTAAGGATTCCAAAGGCCTCTGAGGGAGGTTGGATGAATGAATGAAAGAGCACTTATTTAGCAATTACTGTGTGTAAAGTATAGTAATGCTGGTTAAAGTGGGGGTACGACAGGAAGTTATGGGGTGAAGGTGGAGGGTAGAGAACGGGGCAAGGACAAAGGTGTCACCTACCTGCAGGGTGAAGGGCTGAAAGCGAGAAGCCACTGCCGGAAATTCTGACTTCCTCTCCTCTCCAGGTCCCTCTGAAGAGGGGGACCTCTCTGAGGCCTCCCTTCTTTTCTGCTCTCTCTTTTCTGGTACATCTCTCTCAGAGTCCTTTTGCTCTTCAGCCTGAACTGGGGGCTGCTCCAGGTCCTGCTTCCCTGAGGCCGTTACTTTTTCCCGAACTGTCCCCTTCTCTGGGGTCAATGTTTTCTCCTGAGCTGATGTCCTCTCAAAAGCCAATGCCCTCTCCCGAGTCGATAACTTCCTTGGGGCTAAGGATTCCTCAGAGACTGACCCTTTTTCTGAAACTGATACCTTCTCCAGGCCTGATATCTTCACTGAAGTCAGTATCTTCTCCCCAGCTGATACCTTCTTTGGGGCCAATGCTTCCTCGGGGACCAATGTCTTTTCTGGGAATGATGATTTCTCAGAAATAGATATCTTCTCTGAAGTTAATTTTTTCTCTGGGGCTGTCTGGTCCTGGCCTGGTGTCTTCTCTGAAGCTCTTCTTCTCCTCTCTGGAGCTGTCTGGTCCTGGCCTGGTGTCCTTTCTGGGGCTGATACTGTCGTTTGGTCCAGTGTCTTCACATGCTTTGTCTCTCCTTCCTCTGAACTCTTCTCATCTCTGGCCCAAGGGCCCCTCTGCTTCTGGCTCAATCTCCGTCTGGGTGGAGGAACCACGTCCTTCTGGGGCACTGGGGACTCCTGGGTGGCTGACCCTGCACTCTCGCTATCTTTTTTCTTCTCTACCTCTGGCTGCTCCTTGATGGTGGACTGGGAAGCCTCCAGGGCTTGCCGTCGTAGCCGCCGTTCCTGCCTCGTTCTTAGAACTGCCTGGAAATTCTCGTCCTCTTCATCTTTGTTGGAGGAATGACGCTTGGGCGTCTCGGCTTCCTCCAGACTTGGGAGCCTGTAAGAAAGGGGTGTTGGGATATTACAGACAATTGGGTCTGCTTCTTGTTCCCTGGACATGAGCTTCTCTCTCTTGTTTATGTGCCCTTGTTCCCTGTGCTTGAAAAGGAAAGCCCACCCTGTACTTCTCCACTGCTGGACCCTTCGCTGCCTTCAAAGCACAGTGTGGGTGTTCACTCTTACAGGGTGCCTTCCCCGATCACCCTGATTGTTGGTTTTCTTTCTGACACCACCACCCTGAATGACTTTGTATTTACTGAGCAGATAGTTTTTATATATTCCTGTCTGTGCACATGTTTCTCCCTAGAAGAATGCAAGCTCCTTGAGGGTAGAACTGTTTTTCTCCCTTTTGGATCCCAAGGGCCTTCTACAGTGCTTGGTGCAGAGTGGGCACCCAATAAATTCTTGAATTTAATAAAGTGGTTTGGAATGAGACTTATGGGGGTGGAAGTTACATGTAGACTTAGCACTGGGAGCGGCCTCAAAGAGCACCCAATTCCTGTTTTTATAGATGAAATTGTAAAACTAAGGATAGACTGGTAAAGTGACTCATCTAAGGTCAATCAGTGACATAGCCAGGCCCAGAATGCAGGGCTCCTAATTCTTATTCCCGTACTCTTCCTACTACACGGAGATTTTTTTTTTGTTGAGTCATTTTCAGTCATCTCCTACTCTTTGACCCCATTTAGGGTTTTCTTGGCAAAGATACTGGAGTGGTTCTCCATTTCCTTCTCCAGGAAACTGAGGCAAACAGGGTTGAGTGACTTGCCCAGGGTCACACAGCTAGTAAGTATCTAAGGCTGGATTTGAAACTCAGGAAGGAGAGTCTTCCTGACTCCAGGCTTGGAACTCCACCCACCACACCACCTAGCTGTCCCAACACTGAGATACCTTTTGGCTTTACTCTTAATCTTCAATTATGGAAAAGAAAGTAGTTTGGGTTAGGATGAGGAGGGAGTCTGGAAGAGTCTTGGGGCACATTTTTCATCACAGTCTCACCTTCTTGCTTCCCTCTCTCCTTCAGCTGGGTCGTAGATTCTTAACCTCATAGAGCTTGGACTGAAAGGGACCTTAGAAGGCATCTAGTCCAACGTTCTCTTTTTAAGATGAAGAAAGTGAGGAGCAGGAAGGTCGGTTGTCTTAGGTCACACAAGGCAGTAAATGCCAGAGAGGGATTTGGACCTGTTTACAGGCTCCAGAACCAGTCACCTTTCCCCTGTGATTCAGAGGGAAGCGAACTCCCTGCTCTCCTTCCCCATCTCCATCTATTTGAGCACAAACAAACACATACCTTTCTACTGCCGGTTGACCTCCGTTGTGGGTGACCTTGGGGGCTTCATCATCTGTGGCTGAGCTCAGATTTCGGTGTCGCCTGCGTCGTTCTCGTTCTTGCTCCTCCTCATCCTCCAACGTCCTTTGCCTTGCCAAGCTGCAATTGGGAAGAAGGAAACAAGGGAGATGAAGGAGGCCTCAGACCACATGAGATGCTGGGGTTGTAGGTTTTCAGGGTAACCCAGTGAGAGACCCAGTAATAACTAGTTCACATATAGCAATTTAGGGTTTGCAAAACACTTTAAGCACATTATCTCTTTTCATATGGAGTCAGAGGGGACCTTCTAATCCAACCCCTAATTTGACAGAGCAGGAAACTGAGGTCCAGAAAGGTTAAAGACATAGTGGCCAAAGCAAAATTGATCCCAGATTCCTTGACTTCAAAGCCAAGGATTTTTCTACCTGAGCATCCCAGTGAACCTAAAAGGCAAATGTTATTATTCCATTTTACATATAAGGAAATTGAAGATAGAGAGGCTGATGATGTGCTCAGGGTCATATAGCAAGCAAGTGTCTAAGGGAGAAGTCAGACCAACATCTTCCTGGCCCCAAGTCCAGTATGAGGTTCACTCTCTCACCACCTTTCAAATAATCTGTGACTATATTATTTTTACTCTAGGGTGATAAATAAAGATAACATGCTCTCTAGGCTTCCATAGGCATTTCTTCCCATGAGTGATCAGGATTGCAGCTACAGTAAGGGAACGGAAGTTGTACTTTACACACAGAGCATCATTGATGAGCATGTTTAAAGTAATTGACTTCTCTGCAAACCACGGAATCCCAGATCCCTGGAATGAGAAGAAGCCTCAGAGGTCATCTAGGACAAACTCTATGCAGACTGGAGGAAGCCAGTCATGAACAATCTAGAGAAATAATCCTCAAATCTCTGCTTGAAGCCTCCAACAATGTGGCAGTCCATTCTAATTGCAGACAGCTCTCACCACCAGGAGAGATGCCTTCTATTCTCTCAAAGTCTTATCTTCCCATAAATCTCACCCATTCCTCAGAAAATTGTATCCTCCTTGGACAAATATGACAAGCCTAAGCCTTCTTCTTTATGATAATCTCAAATATTTGAAAGCAACTATCATGTCCTACCCTGCCCCTCTCACCATAAGTCTTCTCTAGCCTGACATCCTCAGATCCTTGTAAATGATTAAGAATAATTCAGTAGGGGGCAGCTAGGTGGTTCAGTGAATAGAGCACCAGCCCTGGAGTCAGGAGGACCTGAGTTCAAATTCAGATACTTAACACAAAAAACTAGCCATGTGACCCTGGGCAAGTCACTTAACCCCAATTGCTGTGCCTTCCCCCTGCAAAAAAAAAAAAAAAAAAAAAAAGATGAGTCTTACTGATTCCAAGTCCAGTGTGCTACCTAGCTGCCCCAGGGGAGACAATATGTAAGACATATACATAGTAGATGGAAGGTAATCTGATAGAGAAGGCACTAGAAGCTTGTTCTTTTTCCTCTGATCCCAAGCTCTTTTTTTTTTACTCCTTGATACCTCTCTAATCAACTTTCTTTTTACTCTGTGATTTTACAAAAATCCTCTCTAATGTGGGAGATGATAGTGGAGGCAAGTGGTCCTTGATGGTGCATCTGGGAGGAATTTCCTCAGGAGGAAAGTTTCCTCTAGGAGGGGGCTATCCAATCCCCCTGGGAGAATTTTCACTAGAATATTGTCCAGCATCCTGTTTTTGTGAGGTTACTTTTTTTTTTTTAAAAAAAACCAAAGTCCGGAACTTTATATTCATTCAGATTAAATTTAATCTTATAAGAATCACCCTATTGTTAGAGCTTGTCGAGATCCTTTGGTATCCTGACTTGATCATTCAACATGTTATCTTTTTGTCATCTAAAAATTGGGCAAGCGTGCCATCTATACCTTTATTCAAGTTAGGAGAAAAATGTCAAATGGCACTAGGCCAAAGAAAGATTCCTTGCAACACTCCCCTGGAAACTCCAAGCAGACATTGACCCGCCAATGATTCCTTTTTGAGTCCTGTCACCAAACATTTACTACAATTTACCCAGAACACTACATCATGTCTATTGGGACACCCTAAGAGTTTCTATCAAATGCTCTGCTGAAATCTAAGTACATCAATTTAGAAAATTCCCTTCATTTACCAGTCCAATAATCCAGTCTCCAAAAAGGAGAAATTGCCATAATCTGACATGGCCTGTTCTTGATTAAATATTTGTGTTGGGTTTTAGCAACCACTGTTTCCTCTTTCACTTTTAAATTTTATTTTTATTCTGAACATAAATGCCAAAAAAAATGGGCATTTCCAAGTACAAAATAGAACAGAAAAAAAAACCAGGATTTATATGTGAAAACTACAGATCTCTCTTACATACAGTTTGTTTTTCTTTTTAAATATCTGAGTTTGACCTCTAATTTTCAAAGCTATCCTTCTTATCTATGCTTCTCTATGGCATTGCTTTTGTTCTCTTCTCTGTATTTTTTGTAAGATGCCTCATCAATCCTTTTTATTCTTATTTTTTCTGCCTCTTCAACCCTTTTTTGCTATCCTTATCATTATCCCACCCCATCCCACCTCCACTAGAAGAAGAAAAACAAAGCCCCATAACAATATGGATAATGAAGTGAAACAAACCCCCCAACTTATCCCATCTGAAAATGTATATCATATTCTGTATCTTTCTTTAATTTTATTTTTTTCTAAATTACATGTAAAAAGAAATTTTAACATTTATCTTTTAAAATTGTAAGTTCCAAATTCTCTCCTTCCCTCTTTTTCCCCTCCTTGAGAAGGCCAACAATTTAATATAGAAAATGCATGTACAGTCATGCAAAACATATTTCCATACTAGCTAGTATCTACGTTGCAAAAGAAAATGAAGAAAGTTTTTTAGAAGTATTCTTTGATCTGCATTCAAACTCCATCAGTTTTTTTTTTCCATCTAGAGGTGGACAGTATCCTTCACCGTAAGTCCTTCAGGATTTTCTTAGATCCTCATATTGCTGAAAATAGCTAAATTATTCACAGTTGATCATCATACAATGTTGCTATTACTGCATCCAATGTTCTCTTGGTTCTGCTAACTTCACTTTACACCATCTCATATAAGTCTGCCCAGCTTTTTTCTGAAAACATCTTGCTTATCATTTCTTACAGCACAATAGTATTTCATCACAATCATACACCACAACTCGTTCTCATTCTGTGTCTTGAGTCTACCATCTTCCAGTCAAGAGATAGCTATCATCATCTTTGGAATAATAGCTGTTTATTGCAACAATCAGAGTTCTCAAGTCTTTGAGGTTGTTTTTATAATACTGTTATTATACAAATTCTTCTGATTCAGCTCACTTCACTCTGCATCCATTAACACAAGTTTTCCCCAGTTTCTCTAAAACTGTCCATTTTATCATTTCCTAAAGCAAACTATTGCATTCACATGACAATCTTTTTTTTTCCCATTCCCCAAATGATGATCACTCCCTTAGTTCCCCGCTCTTTGATATACTACTAAACAAGATGCCAAAAATAATTTTGTACAGAGAGGTCCTTTTTCTCTTTTACTTCCCAGTTCCAACTGCTCACAAAGGTCCTTAAGTATGTTGTTCTCAAATTTTTCCAGAAATAAAAGACAAACTCATTGCCTATAGCTTGAGACTTTGTGGAGTTGGGGATTGGACTTGGAATCAGGAAAACATGAATTCAAGTCTACCATGGATATTTTCTAACTATATGACCCTGGAAAATTTTTTAAATTCTCTCTGCTTCGGGTTTCTTATTTGGAAAATGAGAGAGTTGGATTTCATGACTCTGTGGTCTCAGTCTCATCCAGCTCCAGGTCTATGATCCAATAACCCCACAAATGACTTAGCCATGGTTACATGAAAAGTTAAGAATCAGAACTTGAACCCAGGTATTCTGATTCCAAGTCAAATCAACAAATATTTTTCAAATATCTCTCATGTGTAAAACACTAGGCAAGGTCCCAGGAAAGATATAAAGTTTAGCTAAGAAATGGTGCCTGCTTTCTTGGAGTTTACAGAGTAAGAGAAGAAACAGGGGAAGGGGAAGAGGAAGAGGGGGGAGGAGAAAGAAGAAGAAGGGAGGGGTGAGGACGAAAAGGAGAAAGGAGGGGAAGGGAAGCATATGTGAGATTTATATAGTACTTGAAGATTTACAAAGCATCTTACCTGTATTATTTCATTTCATATGACAATCCTGAAAGGTAGGTACTAACAATACAATATAGAACCTAAACTCCTTGAGGACAGGGACTGTTTTCTTTTATCTTTGTATTCACAGCACTCAAAACAGAGCCTGAGGAATGGTACGTGATTAATAAACACTTGTTGAATGAATGAATTGCCATTTTTACAAATAAGACACTGAAATTTAGAGAGGGTTGGTGACTTTTCCAAGGTCCTATAGCTGCACACAATAGTACTCATTAGTTGCATTAGAGAGTTACTTTTTAAAAAGAGAGAGCTATGGGGGTGGGGAAGTCATTAATAAACAGGGATACCAGGAGGTTTCCTGAACAAGATGGTCTTTGATTTGGGCTTTAAAGAAGATATAGGAGGGGAAGTCAGGTGGCGCAGTGAGTAAGAGCACTGGCCCCAGCATCGGGAGACCCGGGATCAGTTCTGGCCTCAGATACTTGGTACCCACACAAAATAACTGGCCGTAGAAACTTGAGCAAGTTACTTAACCCCAATTGCTTTAAAAAAAAGAAGAAGAAGAAGATATAGGAGTTCAACCGGCATAGAGAGAAGGGAGGGAATCCTACCCATTAAAAACAGCCTGAGTAAAGACATGGAGGTGTAAGAATGCAATCTATAAGTTCATGGGGACAGAGAGTTGTCCAGTTTGGCTGGAATAGGATGGGAATTTAATTACATGAGATAACATTAGAAAGGAAGGGTAGAGGTAGGTCATGAAGGGCTTTGAAAGTCAGAAAAAAAATAGTCTGAACTCTATTTGGGAATCATTTGGAAGCCACTTATAATGTTTTTAAACAGAAAGGTAACATAACCAGATTATTTTCATAAGAAAGATTATTCTCGCATCAGTATGAAAAATGAATTGGGGAGGAGGATCAAGATATATGGGGGGAACCTATAAGAAGACTTTTGTGTCTATCCAGGTGGGTAATTATTAATAGTTGAACTGGAGAAGAGAGGCTAGAGAGGAGGGGACAGATATAAGAAATGTTTTTAAGATACATTTGACAAGACCTGGTTGCGGGGTGTGAAAGGAGAGGAAGCAGGGAAGACACTGAAAACCTGGAGTATATACAGAAGGCAAATACAAGGACAGTGACAGAAGATTGTGCCACATGATGGAATAGGGAGTGGTAGCCTAGAAAATTCAAGATTTTGGGTTCGGGTGGCGAATGGGACTTGATAACAACTGTTACCATTTATTGGTAGTTAAGTAGAGAAGTGGATAGAGCACTTGACCTAGATTCTGGAAGACTTGAGTTGAAATCCTTCCTCAGATACTTAGCAGATGTGTGACCCTGGGCAAGTCTCTTAACATCCATCTGCCTCAGTTTCTTTACCTATAATATGGGGATAATAATAGTACCCACTTCCCAGGGTTGTTGTGAGAACAAAATGAGATAATAAGTGCTTTACAAACCTTAAATTGCTATATAAATGCACTATCCCAGGCTATAATAAGTGTCTAATGCAAGATTCGAACCTTAGTTCTTCCTAACTCCAAGTTCCACATTCTAACCACTATACTCCACTATAACTACCATGATGATTGTCATCAATTAGTAGGTCTGTCAAATAGTAGAAGTAGGATTGACTTTTTCTACTTGCCTCCAGAGGGCAGAACTAAAAACAATGGGCAGAATTCCAAAGTCAGATTTTTGTTTCTATGTAAGAAAAACCTTTCTAAGAATCAGAGTTGTCCAAAAGCAGAATGGGCTGGTGCTTTGACATAGTGGATCCCACATCTTTTCATGCTGTCCACAATGATAGCATAGGAGACTAAGTGAAAAGCTTTGCTGAAATCTAAATATTCCATGTCTATAAGCATTTCCCTAATTATCAACCTAATTCCTGTCAAAAAAAGGGGGGGGAGGGAATAAAGTTATTCTAACATGACCTGTCCTTGGTAAATCATTTAGGGTTTTAATATGAATAACACCCCCTTTCAATGCTCACAAACCATCCCTTTAATAAGGGAATTTTTCCAGGCTAAAATAAGAGACCTCACTGCAGGTTTTGAAGCCACTTATTGGGAATGGGATAAGAAGGATTCCTCTTCGTATTGACCCAGGTCATGTGTGAAGGTCCTTCCAAGTCCAAGATCCTGATTTAAAACAATCCGAAGTTTATAAATATGGGATAGTGGATGAAGCATGCTCATGTGGATAAAAGCCATAGACAAGAATTGGGATTTCAAAGGAGGAGCAGCTTTGAGGGAGAAATAATAAGCTCATTTGGGGATATGTTGAGTTTGGGGAGCTGATAAGGAATCCCTGTAGAGATGTCTTGTAGCTATTCAGGGCATGGGTCTGGAGTTCAGAAAAGAGGTCAGAACTGGTGATTTAGATTTGGGAGTCATCTGTATTGGGGTTGGTAGCTAAAATCCTGGGAGTCAATGAAAGTCTCCAAGAAAGAGAATAGGGATAGAGAAGAGAATAGGGGCAAAGACATAATTAGGAGACACAGGAAAATATGATGTTTTTGAAGCTGGGGGGAGTGATTACCCAACAGGGGTGGTTAACAGTGTTAAAAGTTGGAGAGAAATTAAGGAGGATGTAGGCTGGGGAGGGGAAAGACCATTGGAACTGGAAATTAGGAGGTCACTGGTGATTTAGAAGAGTGCAGTTTTGGTAGAGAGCAGGAGTCAGTGTGCAAGGGGTTGTAGGTAGTGAGATAAAAACAAAAAATAAAACTTTTTCAAGAAGTTAAGGGATTGGGGCGACTAGGTGATGCAGTGAATAGAGCACTGGCTCTGGAATCAGGAGGACCTGAGTTCAAATACAACCTCAGACACTTAACACTTACTAGCCGTGTGACCTTGGGCAAGTCACTTAACCCCAATTGTCCTGCCTTCCCCCCCTCCAAAAGCAGAAACAAAATACACAGAGAGAAAGGGCAAGATAATGGGAACAGGGTCCTAGAGGAACCAGGAGGAAATAGAATCAAAGGAACGGGTGCAGGAATTAACTTGAATAAAAAGTAGTGATAGTTGTTGCTTTGTGATTTGGCTGAAGAAGAAGAGAATATAGTAATGCAAAGAAAATTTAAGGAATGAAGAATCAGAGACTGAGCAAACTCAAAGGTAAATGATTTTTTCTCTTTTTCAATTTTCTTTTTTATTACAAACTTAACAATCATCAACACATATGAATATTTCAGTATGCAAAGGACTAAAAAAGTCACAATAACCTCTTTTTGCCTCAATTTTCTTATCTATAATAACATCTACTTCCTTGAGTTATTGTGAGGTTAAAATAAGATAATGTACGTAAAGAGCTTTACAAACCTTAAAGCACTATACAAATGCTAATTATTATATGAAACCATAAACTATGGTTACATAGTTTTTTAAATGTATGTTAAATTTAACACAATAGTAACACAATTCCACTGCTTGTGCCACCTTCTGAATTTTTTTCTCCTATGTATTTTAAGAATGCTTTATTGTTTCCCTTCTTTCCCTCCTTCTTCCTCCCTCCCTTCCTTCCTTTTCTTTCTTCTCCTCTCATTTTTATTTTCTCTCTTCCCTTCTTTTCTTTCTTCTTTGTTTCTCCTCTCTTCTTTCTTTCCTTTCTTCTCTTTCTCTCTTCCCTTTCTCAATTCCCTCCCTCCTTGCTTCATTCTTTCTTCTTCCTTCCTTTCTTTTTCTTTTTTGCTTTCCAGCCTCAATCTCAGTGAAATAAAAAGTTAGGTCATTTGTTGCAGGTGATTGCGCATTAGGGAGGGGGAGCACTAGTTGGAAGTAAGAAGTGAGAAGAAAGTGTTTGGAAGCGCCCCTGTGGGCCATGAGCTAAGAAACTGATAAGGGAATAGTAGAAGGCCTGGTTAGTACCTTCGAGGTCCCAGCTAAGATCATATGCCACGAATTTCTAGTGGGTGAAGGCCAGTGCTTTTCCATTGCCACATGCTGCCTCTGATGCAGAGGAAGAGGAGAAAACCAAACACAAATTACACTATCCTGTGCTGCACTCACTGCCAAGAAAGGCTGCTGGAGTCCAGAGGAGCAAGAGGTCACTGAAGGCTGAGCAGGCTCCAGAGAGGTTTGGGGGCCAGAGCATGGAAGAAGGACCTGGACGGGTCTTTGGGACTTTGAGAAGCAGAGATCTGAGCATGGGGGTGATGAGAATATTCTGGGGCAATCAAGGTTGTGTGGGCAAAAGTGGGACATGAATTTTCCATGGCATGTTCAGATCAGAGAGATAAGGCAGAGGTCAGGGTGGAAAATCTTTCTTCAAATTCAGGCTGCAGATTGGGGTGGAAGTGGGGCGGGGGGGGGGGAGAGAGAGAGAAAGAGACAGAGAAAAAAAGACAGGGAGATACAGAGACAGACAGACAGAGAGAGCCATGAACTGTCCTGGGAGTGGAGTTCTAATCCAAGTACTATTCCTAACTCACTTTTAGCAGGCAGTCACATTCCCTTTCTATATCTGGTTGGAGGGAACTATTAAGGACCCTTCCTTAGAAGCAGTTACATGACTCTGTGGGTCAGAAAGACAAGTTCAAATCCCATCTCCGTCACTTAACCTCTTAGAGCCTCAGTTTCCTCATCTATAAAAATCAAGATAATAATAGTACCTAGATAAAATGAGATCATGTTTAAGTCACTTTGCAAACTTTAAATTAGATGCTCACTATTAAAAATAATAATAATAGCTTAAACAACTATATAAGGGCTAGCTATTAATAATACAGATGAGGAAACTGAGGCTGAGAAAGGTTAAGTGACTTTGCCAGGGTCCCAAGCTAAATACTTAAGGCAGGATTTGAAACTCATGTCTTCCTGCCTCTAAGTCCAGCTCTCTGACCAACTGTACCTAGCTGTCGCCATCATCATCATCATCAACATTGTCATCATTGTCAAGCTCTTATGTACTATGATAGGAATGCTATGCTCTTCTGCAATAAACACCTATTAAGTTTGCCAGGCAATGGAAGTACAAAGACAAAAATTAAATAGTCCTTGCTTTCAAGAAGCTTACATTCTATCTGTACATTCTTTATAGATCTAGACACCCCCGCCCCATTGCTTGCTTAGGGCAGGGCACACCTAGACAGTAACTCCCCCTCAGCCTCCTAGGAATTCAGACCACATATGCAGACCTTTTTCAGCTCCCTGTCTTACCTGCATCAGAATTCCATAATAGTATGGGGAAATCAGAGCATCCCAGGTGATCTAGAGGTCATTGTGTCCCTCCTTCTACCCTGAAACAAAAAGCTTCTACCCATGCCATGGAATCTGCCTTCAAAGTTCTCCCATTGTCCCAGGAAGGAGATGCTACAACTCTTCCCTTGGGACATAGCTCTGTTCCTCTCCCTCTTTCCTTCCTCTGCCAAGGAAAGGTTTCCTAAGTTTAGACTCAACCCACTCCCCTATAGCTTGGATTCATCTCTTCTTGTCCATTTCAGCAGCTGGACATGGTCGCTATCATCTCATCCCAGTAAAACACTTTACATTTGAAGGGTCCTTCAGAGTTTGCCAAGAGCTTTCATCCCCATTTTCTCTCCCTGTTTCCTTACACCCACCCTATGAGGTAAGCAATTATTGACTTCGGGTTCTGACCCATTAAGGCAGGGAGTTCCTGGTGAGGACATTCCCTCTACCAAACCAGTTTGACAACTTCTCTGAAAAGGTAGGTGCTTCAGTGTACAGAATGCTGGACTTGGAGCCAGGAAGACCTGAGTTCATATCCTGCCTCAAACATTTATTCATCGTGTGACCTTGGGCAAGCCATTTCTCCTCCTTTGCCTCACCTGTAAAATCAGGATGATAATAATATCATCTGTCTCAAAGGGTTGTTGTGGGGATCAAATTTTATATACTCACATGTATTAAATGACTTGCCCAGGGTCACACAGTTAGTAGGGCTAGGCCCTGGTGGTGAGGATTTATGAACTGTTGCCTCCCTTGGAAACCTTGATTCCCACTGAGGCAAGGACCAGATCTACCTATCTCTTTCTGCACGGGCCTAGCTGAGGGTCAAATGCTCAATAGAAACATTCCTCTAATGATGTTTTGAGCTATCCTTCAAAAAACCTGAAAGATTATTAATGCATCTTTCAAAACCAAGCTAGGACCTGTAAATTAGTATAAACCTGGGGAGAATCTTCTCCATTGCCTGCCTTCTTTTCTCTGCACTAAGTAACTCTTAGTTCCCTGGACTTGTCCCAGAGACTTCTTTCTCAGCCGCCAAGCCCCTTTCTCTGACCTACTCTTGTTTCCCAGACCAGAGGTCAGTGGTCATTCTAGGAAGAACATTAACATGCTGGAGAGGAGGAAGAGAGCAGAACAGTGAGATGACCAGAGAACATACCATTTGAGGACGGGTTTTAGGAACTGGTGATATTTTAAGATAGAGAAGAGAAGATTTGGGAGGACAAGATAGCTATCTTCCAAGGACTTGAAGGGATGGCAAAGGGGGAAAAGGATTAGACTGAGTCTGCTTGGTCCCAGAGTGGGGCAACGAATGGAAGAAGAAAGGAGGCAGATTTTGGCTCTATCTAAGGAAAATCTTCCAAAAATTGAAAGTATCCAAGTGTGGTAGTAGGAGGAAATAGGTTCCTCATCACTGGAGGGGAATTCTATTTGAGTTTCAGTAGATCTAGATGGCCTCTGAGGTTCCTTTCAACTCAGATTCAGAGACTTCCCCTCTAAAATAGAATGAGCTACGTCAAGGGAAAACCGTACCACTGTTCAGGAAGTCACCTTTCCCAAGACTGTGCTAGAGTAGAACCTTCAAGGCTCCTAGGCCCTGAAAAGACACACTTCCCACAAGCTCTCCTCCCTAACAAGCAGCTTATTTATCCAGCCTCCCCTGGAACCTTATATGGTATTAGCTTCTTGTTGATCAGAGCCTAAAAATGAATCACTCTGCCAGGCTAGTTCTAGTCATTCAGGCCCAGGACATCTGCAGCTCCTATAACCACATCCCTAGACATTGTTTTCATTGCTCAGCCAGGGGCATTTGCAGAATGAGAAATACCATTCCCCTCTATAAGAATATGAGTACCTTGATTAAAAAAAAAAAGAGAGAAAGAACCCACAAATACAAAAAATATTTCTAGCAGTTCTTTTTGTGGTGGCAAAAAATTGGAAACTGAGGGGAGGGAGGGAGCAAAATTTGGAACTCAAAATTTTATAAAAATGAATGCTAGGGGCAGCCAGGTGGCTCAGCGAGTAAGAGCACCGGCTCCAGTGTCGGGATGACCTGGGGATCAAATCTGGGCTCAGATACTTAGCACCACATCCAGAAATAACTGGCTGTGTAACCTTGAGCAAGTTACTTAACCCCAATTGCTTAAAAAAAAATGAATGCTAAAAATTGTCTTTACAAATAATTGGAGAAAATAAAATACTATTAAAATTAGTTAATTTAAAAATATGAGCACCTTGAAGGTAGGCATGGCCTTTGATCTTGTATTTGTTTTTCCAGCACTTGGTACAAAGCTTGGCACATGGTAAGTACTTAATATGTTGTTATTGTGGTGGTTTTTAATTTGTCCATTCCTCCCTTCTATGTACAGCTCTGAAATCGTTGGCTCCCTTCTTCTTCTCTCTCCTTCCTAGCAAGATACCAACCCCAAGGAAAAGTGTGATGCTGAGGATGTGAATAGCTATAGACCTCTGAATAAAAGAAAATGGCTAAAACTCTAAAGGCTTTCTGTGCCCAAGTTACATCAAGTGGGGATGTTGGATGAGATGATCTCCAAGTTGTATGCATCTGGCTCAGTGGATAGACCTGGGCCTGAAGTCGAAAAGACCTTAGTCAAGTCCCATATCAGACATTTACTAGATCTGGGACTTTGGGCAAATCACTTAACCTCCAACCACCTCAAATGCCTTAACTGTAAAATGGAAATAACGATAGTACTTACTGCCCAAGTTTGTTTTAAGGTTCAAATGAGATATTTGTCAGGTGCCTTGCAAACCTTAAAGCACTAGATATGAATGTTATTGTTGTTTTTGTTGTGTGAGGTTACTTAAGGCTAATAACATGCTAAGTCTACCTCTAATGGGGGTGAAGAAGCAGGAGACCAGACACATCTGGCTGGCAAATTAAGACGGCCAGGCAGGGCCCAGTTTGGGGAAATAAATCAGGGCAAGATTTGTGCTCCCATCACAATATTCAGGCCAATGATTAACCAAGAGCCTGGACTGCTCTGTGCCAACCTCTCTCCTTTATTACCCCCCACAGCCCAGCCTTGACTTCTCCTGCCAAGGTGAGAAGGGAAAGAGGGGCAGAAATAGAGTGATAGGGCAACAAGCAGGAACAGGGAGAAGATGTCCCCTCCATCCACAGCCAGGCCTAGATGGAAGGTGAGGCTGGGCTGTCCTCCCAGAAGCCACTTTCCCAAGAACACTGAATGTTCTCCAGCCTCTCCCATCCCCTTCCTGCTCCATCTAGTCCCAGGGACTCATTCTATCTTCTGAGACTATCCCCACAGGGTCCTGCTTAGGCTCCCCAGTAACTGGCATAAGATAGTGCAAAAAAAATTGGTCTAGGGGTGGCCAGGTAGCACAGCGAGTAAGAGCACGGGCCCCAGTGTCGGGATGACCTGGGGGATCGAATCCAGTCTCAGATACTCAGCACCACACCCAGAAATAACTGGCCATGTAACCTTGAGCAAGCTACTTAACCCCAATTGCTTAAAAAAAAAATATTGGTCTAGGAGTCAGAGGAGCTGAGTTTGAATCCTGGCTTTGCTACTTACTACCCATGTAAGCTTGGGTAAGTCATTTAATATTTATGGGTCTCAGTTTTCTCATCTGTGAAAAGGAGTCAATCTCTCTAATTCAATTTAAAAAGCATTTATTAAGGTCTCCCCTATCTCTTAATCCATGATCCTGTTGGCAGTTAATATCTGAAGATGCAGCTAAGACCTTTGTCCAGCTCCAGGATGGTTTTCCCCTTGTCCTCTCCCCAAATAGGCTTGGACTGTGGCTACACTTACCCCACCCTCAGCCCTGCCCCACCCAGCAAAGAGCTGGGGGCCCTGGAGAACAAGAGGCTCAGGTTACAGTGATAGGTGACTCACCAATGCTTCCCACAGCTTGTTTTTTTTTTTTAATACAAGAAGGTTCTCTCTGCTCTAGGTGTCTCATAGGGGTGACCATGGTCCACCAGCAGGTGCCACTGCCCAGAGTGGGCTGGCTCCAGTAGGGGACCTAATTCCTTAGGGCAGGACAAGGCAGGGTCAAGCATAGGGACAGCTAAGCCTGTTATAAGGAAGGGATTCCTGAGCATTAGCCACATTCTGGGGCATGGAACTTTCAACAAAACAAATGGTAGCCTGAGAACAAAGCTGAGCCTCACCCCAACCTTTAAAAGTCCCTATAAGCACATACACAAGGGCTACATGGTAGTTGGAAAATATTGGACTCAAAGTCCATGGTTCTGCTACTAACTATGACCTTGGGGCAAGTGACAGCTTCTCAGGGCCTCAGTTTCCTCATCTGTAAAATAAGAGTTATATTAAATAACTTTTAAGTTTCCTTCCAGCTTCAAATACTAAAAATTAAAGCTCTTTTACATCTGTAGAGCAGCAATCTCTTCAACTACAAAATGAGAGTAACTATATAGACTGACTACCTCTGAGTTTTGTTGAGTAGAAAACATTTTTCAAAAACTTTAAAGTATTATATAAATCAAAGTTATTGGTATTTTTAGAAATATATTCATACATGTAACACAGAATAATGGAAGGGTCATTGAACTGGAAGTCAGAAGACCTGGGTGCTTGTCCTGAAAGTGCCATTAATTAGCTGTGTAAACTTGGATAAATCCTTTAACTTCTCTGGTCTTTGGGCTCCTCATTTGGAGAAAGAAGAGTTTACAATATCTCCAAGGACCCTTTCTGACTTCAACCTTCTAGCATTTCTTTTCTATATGTATGTACATTGGGTCACTACTTTCACACACATAAACGTATATAGAGGCAAAGGGAGAGAGAGAGACAGACAAAGACAGAGAGCCAAACGTATGCTGACATACACACAGAGTCCAAGGCCATGTCCCACTGGCCACACCCTGAGCACAGCCCTTTCCTGGGGCATCTCCACCAGCCCTGGCAGGCAAGGCCCCTTCTCCAGAGAGCTGGCTTCCCTCCTTTTGGGCTCACTGCCAGGATTAGGCTGGGAACTCCTGCTCTCCCACTTTCTAGAGCCCACCAGGCAGCACCTGAATTAGACTTTAGGAGTTTCTGCTTGGTAAGGTTAATGAAGGATGGGGGTTAGAATTGGCCTCTAGTCCCTGAGGTATTTTGATCACATATGAATTAGGGCCCTAAATCTAGTCTTAACTATGTTATTGGAGAGAAGGTCCTGATCCTCTCTGGGCATTGTCCACCCCTGCCCTGAGACCTTGTGGTATGAGGATGGAGAGAAAAAGAAAGATACAACACAATGATAAATTTTTAAAAGAAATGAAAAAGTCAGACTTGACTGGGGAAGGGAGCTGGAAACTAGACAGAACTACCCCCTGTCATCTTCAGTGACTAACCTGAACCTATACTGCCCCCCACACACACCCTCAACATACACATCAACTTCCATCAGTCTATTTCTGGCTATAGTCCCAGGATCTGGAAGACCCCAGTTCCACCTCTGATCCTATATCACTGTGTGACCTTGGGTAAGTCATTTACAATATATAGGTCTTAGGTTTCCCAGCCTTGAAGTGGGAAGGAACATGCAGATTAGTGATATGATTGAAGTTAAAGTACTGTATACACAGCAATGGGAGGTGGGTGGAGGTATAGACCTAAAGAAGGTTAGGGAATCCATTGTCCATGCTCTTTCTGGTTGGAAATTCATCTGAGCTCACGCTGACCCTGGCATGACTTTCATAATCAAATGGTTAAGGTCCTGAGTCCTCTTGCCCTTTCCCCAGTTAGACTGAAACCTAACCTGGAGCATGGATAAGCTGCCAATCATGTTCTATGTTCTCTTCAGGAGAGGTTGAGGGACAAAGCATCTATCTCCTAACACACACACACACACACACACACACAGTGGGTCTCTTCTTTTGGTCATCATCTGTCCTATACAGTGGCACTTATCTAGCTCCTGGATTTTTAATTTTCATAGCATCACTGTGTTCTGCCCAGGAAATGTGAAAATGGATGGGGTTCCCCTCTCTATAATGAAGTACCACCCTAAAGCAAATCAAGGCCAGGAAGTCTAAATATCAGGGACATGGCCCTCCAGCCTCCCTTCACAGACATACCTCTTGCTTGCATCCTAATTAGAAAGCATTCAGACCACTATGCAGGAGGATGGGGAGGTTGGCTCAGTCTCCTGAAGACTTCAGCCCCTGGGACCATAGCCATAATGGGAGAGAAGACAGACTACTCGAAGAAAACCCACTGTGGGTCCCACACTCACCAGGAGAGGACCTCAAGTTTGGGGGAATCCCAGTTCTGCTTTCCAGATGTGAGTCTGCAAAGCCTGGGAGGAAGAAGCTACAGGGTTGTGTGGGACTGCCATGTGTCACAGGGCAAATTGCTTTACATTTCACCTTTATAAAATGAAGGATTTGGATTCAATCTTTCAAGATCTATCCAGCACTGACTTGCTAGGATTTTTCTACTGACTACCCAGGGAGAACAACACAGGGCCCCAGGGAGAGGAGACACCTGACCCAGTCTGCTGGATCCACCAAAGTGTGAAAGGGAATCTTTTGTCCAACTCCTAATTCCCCATCCTGAACTCTGGTCAGGAGAAAGGAATAAATAAGAAGAGACAAAGTGCCGGGGGGCCCTTCTACACCCTGGAAACTTTGGCCTTTCAAGGAGGCAGGATTCCCTTCCCCACTGCCCTTTAGATCTATCCCTCTCCCCAGTGCCACTCACCTTGACAGGGCTGACCAATTCTTCCTCTTGATAGACATTGTCCCTGGGGAACTGGGGAGCTTCGTCCCGCCACAGCACCCTCCTCTTCCTCCTTCTATTTGGCTCCAACCACCTCCTACAGGTATCCAGTCTGTGCCTCGCCTCACCTTCCCCTGGGTCCCTCCTCCTTGCACCAACCCAGTGCCCAGGTGAATCACATGGTCCCTTATCTCACCCCCCGCGCGCTCGGACACCCCCTCTCGCTGGCATTAAGGACTCCAGCCTCCAGGTCACACCTCCTGGGGAGTGGACTCCCTACGCAGAGCAGCGCTGGGCTCCTTCGGACAGGGGGAGCTGTCCTGGGCGCTTGACTCCAGTGTCGGGAGATTCCCAGCCTGGGACGGTGCAGATAGACACTGGGGACCGAGCTGGGGCTGGTTGGCTGCCCCGGGCGAGGGAGGGCGACTTCCTGCTCAGAACCAGTCAGACCAGCTGGGGCTGAGAGCTGCCTTCCCCTGCAGGTGGCGCGGGTTAATGGGGGGTGCCAGGGGAGCGGGGCTGGGGGACGAGTAACCCGAGGATCGGGGTCAGACTGATCTCACCCGCTCAGCTCGGCTGCCGGTAAACCGACTTATCCCAGAGAAACCCAAGAGCAGGAAGCGAAGCGGAAAAGGTAGAGTGGGTACCGTAATGTAATGTCTAAAGAACGCAGTAGTACCGCCCCCCCCCCGACACACCCTTCTCCTTGGCTTTCGAACCCTTTCATTGAGCGGAGCGTGCAAACAGCTCCCACTGCCTCCGTCTATCTGCAACGTTGGCTTACCGAAGTATAATGCATATAAGGCATACCCCAGATAGAGAGTATAGGGTCCCCTAAAATCGTGGAAAATGGAAGTCGGGGGAAGGTGTAAGATGGGGCAAACGCCTTTCTCCCAGAAGGGAAGAGGTAATGGGGACAAGTATTTAAAACAGGCATTTGAGTCTGGAGTCCCAGAGTAAGACTAGAAGCATAGAATGAATGATAGAGCTAAAAGAAGCCTTAAGATTGTCTTATTCCAACCTCTTCATTTTACAAATGAGGAGATTGAGGCCCAGAGAGCAGGAACTGACTTCCGAAGGCCAAAAATAAGTAGCAGAATAAGCACTTGAACCCAGGGCTGTTGGCTCCAAATTCAGCTTTCTCTCTGAGCAATCTGTCCATCTCCATCACCATCCAGCTTCTATTTAGCTTCAACGGGTCTGCGACAGTATCTCGGGTCGGGTGAGGTGCCAGCAACCTCAGTGTGGGGTGAGGGAGGGTCTGGAGGCTGAGAGGCAGGGAAGTTTTATCTTCCCCTAATGACTCAGGTCCATCAAGAACTGAGGAACTTCCTGTCCTCAGTGGAAGAGGGAAGTAACTAAAAGAGGCAGCCCTGGATCAGTGAGGCATCACTTTGCCTTGCTGGACCTCAGTTTCCTCATCTGTAAAATGAGAGAGTTGGAGTTGGAACAGATAGTCCACTCCAGTTTTAGTGTTCTGTGATTCTGTGAAAAAATGGAATTGAGTTCGAAAATAGGGTGAATAGGGAGTGTAGAGGTGTCATGCTATAGATCATGGCCCAATTGTCACCAACCAATCAATCAACAAGAATGATACTATGTGCCGAGCACTGTGCTAGGAGCTAACGCAGCTAAGAGCTAGAAACACAAAGATCAAAGTAAAATAATCTCTGTCCACAAAAAGCTCACATTCCATTGGGGAGTATACACCATTACCCACTGGTTAGGTCCTTAGCACATCAGGTTACATAGTCTAGAAACTCTTGTTATAAGACACTGACATGGATACAGATTGATTTCTACATAAACACTGCACAAATGCAGAGTCTGCTCCACCACCTTCTTCTCCAAGGAATGTCCAAAATCCTAGCTTCTTTAAGAAATCTTCCCTAAGGCATATGAACTGATGCAAAGTGAAGTGAGCAGAACCAGGAGAACATTGTACACAGTAATAGCAATATTGTCCTACAATCAGCTGTGAGTAACTCAACTATTCTCAGCAATACAATGATCCAAGACAATTCTGAAGGACTTCTGATGAAAAATACTCTCCCCCTCCAGAGAAAGAGCTGCTGGAGTCTGAATGCAGATCGAAGCGTACCTTTTTCTAAACTTTATTTTTCTTGGGGGTGGGGGAGTCTGTGTTTTCTTTTGGAACATGGCTAATATGGAAATATGTTTTGCAAGACTTCACATATAATTTATATCAAATTGCTTGCCTTCTCAAGGAGGGGAGGGAGAGGGAGGCAGAGAGAGAATTTGAAACTCAATTTTTAAAAAATGGCAAAAAATTTAGATGTAATTGAGAAAAAAATTTTAAAAAGAAATCTTCCTTCACTGTTGGGAGTGACTCATTTCCTTTCTCTGGGTTTCTGCTGACTTTTCTGTCAAAGGGGAGGATTGGATTAGGTCAGTGATTCCCAGCTTTTTTTTTTTTAAGAATGAAGTTTTTTTTTTTTCCAATGGCAAAAAATTTCATAGCAACCCCCCCCCCCCATCATGATAATAACTACTCTGTCTGCAGCTTGAGATGGTACATAATGAGAAAAAGTTATGAGATTAGTTTTGTATTTTATTCATCAGGTCAGTCACTACATCCATTTGAAAAAATAGATATATAAATGAGAATTTTCTAGGTTGATTACATGTTACTGCTCTCCCTCAATCACACTGTTCCAATGAAACTGTCTTACTTGCTGTTCCTTAAACATGAGGCTCCTTCTTCTGCTCTTATTTTGCACAAGCTATCTGTTCCTCTAGCATGGAATGCTCTTCCTTCCGCACCTCCATCTCTCCAGATCTCTAGCTTCATTCAAAGATTAGCTCAAGTGCTAACTCCTCCCTAAAGTCCTTCCGGACTCCCCCTGGATGAAGGTGCCTCCCCTGTTTAGCTCCTTAAAGTGAACGACTCTTACTTCTGTCTTTGCACCTCTAGCACCTGGGACAGTGACAGAAACAGAGTAGATGCTTAGTAAACAAACACTTGTAGATTCTTTAGTTACCTAAAAGGTGATTCATTCTGATTTGAATGTGATGCCCTGGGGTCTCTGCATTCTCTTCTTCTCTCCTGGGCTAGAAAGTTTGTAGAAGATCCAGAACTGGAAGGGAACTTATTGATTATTTCATCCAATCCCTTCATTTTACAAAAAAGGAAACTGAGGCCTGGATTAAGTGACTTGCCCAAAGTTACACAGGGAAGCAATTCAATGCAATTCAGCATGTTACTACATTCCAAACCCTGTGCTAGACTCTAGAGATACAAAGCCAAACAAAACAGTCCCCTGTTGGGAGCCAAAGAGACCTGAGCCAGGATTTCAGATAATTACCTTAATATCAGTGGACCCAAATATCAAAGACTTCTTTGAGAAGCAACTTTCCATCAAGTTAGTTCCTGAGTTCTTTTGATATGGGTTACACTTATAAGGATGTTGTTTGAGTTCTGAGATCAATATGTACCCCAAGATTTTAGTTATTGAGAGCTAAAATATTTGATTCAGCACTCAGGTATCTTTGGGTGGTCAGCTCTAAACGTGATGTCTTTTGAGGATTGCAGCTTTGGCTTTAAAGTTTGCTCTCAATTGTATCAGTTTATGACTGCAGCTGTATTAGCAGGTACCTGAGGCCTAGATCAAAGGTTTTACCCTAAGACTTTAGTCTCCTAGATAACAAATCCTTATCAAATTATCTATTCTGTGCTATTTCCAGGATATAACAGACTAAGATAATGATAAGAATACTTGAGTTCCCTTCCTTTATCTCTTTTGCTCTATTAAAACCTTGTCCTGGGAATCAATAAATGGAGTTCATCATTCTTCCTTGAACTACCCACATGGCCTGGTCATTTCTTATTCATGTCTCCGAATCATGCTAAGTGCTGGACACTGAGCAGCCCACGGCAGTCCCCACCCTCAAGGAGCTTACATTCTGTCATGGGGAAAGGACAAAAATTCCTATATGCTTACTACACACACACTCACACACACGTGCATAATATATATGCAGTATACAAAATGTTATATATCTACTATATGTTTTATAAATGTATAATTTAATAATATAAATATCTATTTAATAATTTTGGAAGGGTAGGAACAGCACAAACAAATAGAAGAATCAGGAAAGTCTCTCTGAAGGTCGTGGCCCTGGAGCTACCTGGAAGGCAGAGCCAGGGCTCCTTTTACCTATCATGGGTGGAGGTAATGGAGTTATGAATTACCTAACCACCATGCTAAGATTGGGCTTATTTGGTGGACTAGTGTGGGGCACAGAAAGCAGTGGATAGTGTGAGACACCTCTTGGATATGACCTTCAGTAGAATCTGAACTTTGTCCTTTAAGAAGATCCTAGGGCTCTGGGCTGGACCCTCTTACTACTCTGCCCAAGGGAAATATCCTAGGAATGTGCCCTACAGATGATCCCATCCTGATTATGGGTGTCCAGCTTGACTGTAATGAATGAATTTTAAAAAGTATTAAGTGCTTACTTTGTTCAAAGCCAAGTGCTAAATCCATGGTGATAGTTGTGGTTGTTGTCGTTCATATCAAAGAAAACCAAAATGACGTCACTATGTTCTGTCCAGCAAACAGTGTGCCTGACTGTGACTGATCAGACCATTATGCGCTTGGAAGGCTCTAGCACAGGTCAGGCACAAATAGTCTGTATAAACGTAGGTATACAAATAGAAAAGTGAGACAGTCCCTGAACTCAAGGAACTCATATTCTAACATGGCTTAGCAAAGGTCCCTTTGACTGAGGGCTGCACTTGAGGACCTAGAGGGCCACATGTGACCTCGAGGCCGAAGCTTCCCCACCCTTGGTTTAGAGATGGAAATAGGAGAACTCAGCTACAAATCAAGCAGAAAGGCCTTAGTGGACAGCAGCCAGGCAGATGACAGTGAATCTTCTTTACCATCATTTCCATTGATAATACACATTGATTTGACTGTGCTAAGGACTATGAAAGTGAGAGCTTTATTTTTGATGTCTTTAGTACCTGTGACTGAGAGATATGTAAGCATCTTGAGGACAGGGACTATACCTTCTATATCTGTATCTGTCAAACAATCCATCCTAAGGCCAGGGATATCACAGGTACTCAGTAAATACTTGTGAGTGATTGGAATTGAGAATGGAGGGAAAACACAGTGATACACATACACACAACTCTCTCCAAAGTGGCCATCATTATATTACTATAAGGAGAAGAATCTGGACCAGGGTCAGGTACTGGGTAGCAGGTTCTGCTCCACATGAACCTGAAGGCCTGATTCACTTTCAGTGAATTTCTTTCAACATCTACTGCTGCCTGGATCTGAAGGAATTAAAGAATTTTTTAGCCCAAGCTTTTCCTTGGGCTATATGATTTTCCTATAGACCCTTTCAACAGTGGGAGCTCCCAGGCCACACATTGCCTGGAACCCAAGCCAAAGGACAACCCAGCTGGGGCTCAGTTCCTTCCTACAAGAGAAGACCCCTGAAGTCTCATCCCTTTCACTGATCACTCTACTGGGTGTGAAATCATATGGGAAATTCCTACAAAGGGTCAAATGGGATGGCATTTATTACTGGGGATTTCCAAACCAAATCCAGGGACTTTTGAGATAATCTGAGGCCATCTTCCCTTTGTAATCCATGTTGTAAAGAGTCACAAACAGTACATTTGTCCACAAGGAGGGTCTGAGTCAGGCTCTAGGGGCCATATCCCCTCCATGCTGCCTCTCCTCAGGCCATCAATCTCATCTTCTCCCCTCTACCCCCTCCCAGCAGAACTTTAGATAGTCTCCAATAGTTGGTGGCCTCCATGACACTTGGCAGCTATAGCCACACTATATTGCTGCCCCCCCCCCCCTTTCCCAGTACCACTTTGTGTGTTGTATTCTCTAATTAGAATGTAATCTGAGGGTAGAGACTTGCTTATTTATATTTTAATTTCCACTGCTTAGTACAGTGTCTAAAACATAACAAGTGTCCAATAAAAGTTCTATCTATCTTTCTTTCTATCTATCTATCTATCTATCTATCTATCTATCTATCTTTCTATCTATCTACATAGCTAGCTATTTGACTCTTTGTCTATTTTTATCTGTCTATATCTAGATGTCTATAGTGACCAATTTTTCTATCTTTATTTATCTATCTATCTTGCTGAGCCAAGACTCTGTTGCTCTGTGAAATCCTGGATTCTGAACTCCCTACCCCCACCTTCCCTGGCAAGGGGACAGTTCTCTTTTCTCTTAGACCTGCCAGGAAATGAACTAGAATGGAGAGCTAGGGAGATCCCACCTAATGTCATATCCAAACCAAACTAATACACACACATACACAGACACATATACATCTATAAAGTTTGTCCATAAATTTAACAACACATATATGTGTGTACGTATATAGTCACATATATATAGTGTTTTATATATGTGTATATAGTCACAAAACATACAGGTATGAATATATACTAGCACAATCATTTACATTTAAATTATCTATCATGCAAGTAGTCAGGCTTGGCTACATTAACAAGAGATAGAAAGACTTTGGAGGATAGAAAAGACAGCTTAAGCGAGAAACAGTTCTTACCTGTTGGACCAATAGTTACCTAGACTCCCAAGCTCAAGGTGGCCTCAAATAAGTTTTTCTCCTCCAAATGTTATGGGTGTGGCCAACCCATATATGAATATAATACATATAATAACTACATATAAATCTACACAAAGATGCATATAGGGACCTTTTTTGGTGGCCCTGTGCTAGAGGTCTGACCCAACATAGGTGAGGTCAGGGGGAAAGAGCCAATAAGGTCCATGTTGTCTAGAGAGGGTTGGTAAGGGGGACTAGCTCATATCACCCATGCCACACAGAGAGGCTACATAATCACTGGGGTTGGTGGGCTAGGGGTCTGGCTACCTGTACCCTTGGCTGGGGGAATAGAGGTGAGCTCTCCAACCTGTAGCCTACTTTCCCTCAGAAACCCTCAGTTAGTCATTGTAATGAAGTAAAAAAGAACACTGGGCTGGCACTCAAGAGAACAAGGTTCCATACTCCAGCTATGCTATTAATTTAATTCGCTGTGTGTCATTGGTCAAGTCACTTACATTTTCTGAGTCTAGTTTCCTAATCTGTAAAATGAAGGAGGTTGGACCTGATGCTCTCTAAAGGCCCTTACAGCTGTAAAATTTTATGAGTCTTAAACTACTCCTTTTCATTCCTCTCCTGCCCCCCCCCTACAAAAGAGAGTCTAATGATTAAGGGTGCTCTGGAATCCTTCATGGAAAAGTGCTC
Source organism: Petaurus breviceps papuanus (assembly GCF_028583685.1). Lineage (NCBI taxonomy): Eukaryota > Metazoa > Chordata > Mammalia > Diprotodontia > Petauridae > Petaurus > Petaurus breviceps. The sequence continues at coordinate 26,468,350 of NW_027187372.1, forward strand.
TGCTGGGGGTGGGAGGGGAAGCTGTTCCATGAACTGGTCCCCAGGCCTCTGCAGTCTGGTCACCCACCTGGAACAAGATTGACCCTTAGGGTGACCTGAACAGAGCCATGCAGAGAATCTAGCTCCCTCCCTGGGGGGCCATCAGAGCTAATGTTTAACTCCCCACTCCCTCATCTGCTCAGCACTTTAGCCCCAGTTTCCGGAGAACAGCTCTACCCAGCCCTGCCCTACTATACACTATACTACCTAAGGTGAGACTCCCCAAGATGACAGTGGAGTATGGACCTATACAGGAGGGAGAAGAGGCAGCTGTCATCCAAACCCCTAGACATTCTCCCCAAGGGCTTAGCTTCTGGGGTTATACATACCCATTGTGTCCTGGGGTAACCATCTTACTCTGGCCCTGCCAATGAGAAGCACTACAAGTATGTTCCACCCTCCAGCAAAGATGGCGGCCTGCCTGGTGAGCCACTGTCAACAAGAGAGCAGGTTCCCTGAACAGCCTCCACCCTTATATTCACACATTACTTGTATGTCCTTTATAGGTTCTGCTTTTCTCTCAAGGAGCAGAGGGGTTCCCTTCCCTTTCTTTCTCCCTAACTCCTCAAGAGGTTCATGGTACAGTGGAAAATGTGGTGAACTTGCAATCAACTGTTGCTTGGTCTGAATGCTGGTCCTGCCACTTACCACCTGGGTGTCCTCGGGCAAATCAACTCTCCCAGGGATTAAACTAGACTCTCTCAAGCCCTGCCAACTGTAGATCTGTGGCTCTCCTGTGCTTTGCCTAGGAAAGCTACTGATGGAAGCCTGGGGCCTGCCATTCATGCCCAGGTTTACTCAATCCTGGTATGGTAAAAGATTTCCTGCCAGGAAGAAGCCAGCTCTCTACTTTGTATCATGCTAGATTTGATACCTAAGTGGATGCTTAGTGACTCTATTAGTAAAAAAATGTATAAAAGAGAACAGATAGGCACTCAGAGGTCATGCAGTCCATCCCCCTGTCTCCACCAGGGTTCCATGTAAATCATCCCACAAAGATATCAATGCTACCCCAAAGGAACTCTTTCTTGGATGGCAATATCCTTCCCCCCATCATTTCCAGAGCTTTATAAAGTCTTTTCCAATACGACATGAATTCTTTAAAGGCAGAGGATATTTTAATTTTGCCTTTGTGTCTAGTGCCTAGCAGAATTCCTGGTTCACTGTAAGTACTTCATAAATATCTGTCACTTGATTGATCTGTCTAGCTCGGATTGCTCTCCATGCATCTAAAACCTAGCTGATCATCTATCTTCTTCCCCAGAGGACATTCAACAACATATTCAATTTTACAAACATCTGTCCAGTACTTATTACTAACCAGGCATTGTTTTAAATGCTAGGGATTCAGAAACAAAACAGGAAAAGCAATTTCTGCCCTCAAGGAGCTTATGTTCAACTGATAGATTCAATATGATCCTGCCGGGAGACAGGAAGAGAGAGCAGATGACCTCAGGAATACCTTTCGATGGGGCCCTGCTGGTTGAGATTCTCAGAGGCTTAGGCTGAGAGAGCTGTTTCCATCTGTCTGTTTGAGTTGGCTTCTCCTTCAGTTCCTCCCTGCCTCCCACAGCCCAAGGCCTGGGGCCCTGTGTTTACCAGGTGTTTGCCTTAACTCCAACCCACGGGTTGGCCTCACAGCCTTTGCATGGCAGGGTGGAGGCTGCAATCTGCCAGGGTCCCCCCAATTAATGGGCTAGACCGGCAAGGCTGAGATTTGGCTTTTGTGTTTGGGGCTGGGTCCTATAAAAAAGGGCAGGACCTAGGGAAAAAGAAAAGGTAGGATAGGAGAGGGCTATTCCCTGGGCCCTGGGCCAGCTGGGTGGGTCTAAGTGGGGAGGGGTGGGTTTCTGTGGCTAGCTGGGCATAAGGCCCAAACCCCATCCTCTGTAGGGTTTACCAAGCTCAACAGGTTTTCCAGCTTCTTCCTCTGTGTATGTATGTATGTATGTTTACGTGTATGTGTGAGAGAGAGGCAAAAACAGAGAATGATGCAGAGAGATAGGCAGAGAGGGTGGGGTGAGAAAGAGAGAGAGAAAGAGAGAGAGAAAAAATGCTGTGAGAGGCATATATACATATATGTATGTGTATATAAGTGTGTGTGTGTGTGTGTGTGTCTACTTTGCTACAATAGTCTGGGTCCATCCTCAGGGACCAGGCCATAGTGGAAAGTGTTCAGGGACTCTGGTCTGCTGATCCCTCTACCACTGAATAAGGGAGGATTGTCCTCCAGGACCAGGGGCTACATAACCCACTGTCCCTCTTTGGGAACCTGGTTCCATTCAGCCAACAACCTTCCCCAGAGTTCACAGATTTTTCTGTCTTGGGGGGGTAGGTTCTGCCCTGAGGAGCTTGGGCCCTGCCCTTTGTACCTTCATTCTCTCCTGGCACCAATAACTGATAAAGCTCTAGGCAGAATAGAGGGCAGAGCTGGGGCCAGTACATTTTTATTTTTATTTTCAGCAGAGGGAATGAGAAGTCAGGCCAATTCAGGTGGTATAATCCTGGGGAAGGGAACCTGAAGCCTCAAGGCCACATGTAGCCTTCTAGATCCTTGGGAATGACCTTTTGACAGTCCAAGTTTTATGGAATAAATCCTTTTATTAAGGGAATTTGTTCTGTGAAGTTTGGATTCAAAGGGCTGCACTTGAGGACCTAGAGGGCCTCACATGGCCTTGAGGTCTCAGGTTCCCCACCCCTGGACTATAATCCCTCATAGCTACCACTGTCTGTGGACCAGCAAGTTTCAGAAAGCAGTGGCAGATCAGGGAATAACCAGTTGCAACTGGGGCCAGTGTGAAGAGCTGTCACATCCTACCCAGACTTCATCTGGGTCCTGTAACCTTTGGTCTCTCCAATAAGGTGTCCCACTTTTGTCCTGGCAGGTTTGCTTATCTATTTTTGTCTCTCCTTGCCAATTCTCTTCCTGACATGGGGAAGAGGCCTCAGCTAACTAGCTAGCCTGGGTTATGGGGAGAAGAGGGGTGGTACCCGGGTGGCAGCAGGATGGTGGGAGGGTCTTTGCCCATAGATGGAACCTCCAAACTTCTCAGGTCCAGTGAAAATAGGGAGCTGGTGAAAATGATCAGGCCCTGGGGACTCAGGAGGAATAAAATGTGAGGGAAAAGAGGGGGGAGAGTACAGATGAAAGCACCAGCTGAGGAGATGGAGGAAAAGTGGCTTAAAAAAGAAAAAGAAAAAAGTCCAATATTCAGTGTGGGAAATAGACCTTGCATTGTTGTGATTGTGGCAGGAGCCACCTGGTGGCAATAATGAGAACTGCAATGCCTCCTCTTGGCTAAACAGGGTTCCCAGATAATTTTACAGAATGGAAAAGTTGACAAGGACTTCACAGGCAATCTAGGGAATTTATACCCGAATAGGAATCCCCTTCAAAACGTACAATGACCAGTGGACATCCCGAGGGACCCACAGCCTACTGAGGTAGCTCATTAAACTTTGGGACAATTTACGTTGTTCAGAGGTATTTCCCCAGGTAGAGATTAAATTTGCATCTCCACCAGCTACCCATCAAAATTTGCAAGGGAATTCAATGGGAAAGATTTGATTTATAAAAATCTGTTTTGCCAGTGCTTCCATAATATACTGACTCCATAAAGAGGGTGTGCCTATATAAAGAGTTGAGCCCAAGCCAATCTGTGCTTTGATTCAGATTAGGTGGGAAGCAGTCAGGTCCAGTTACCCTCCCCACAATGACAGGGGAGTTGGCAGAAGGTTGGCACCTGGCAGGGGAAGGGAAGAGATGGAGCCGGGCTGGAGTGTAAAGGGGAAACCATTACTCCCTTTCCACTTATGGAGAGTAAACGCTAAGCAATTTTTCCTAAAGCTTAGCCAATATCCACCTCTCTGCAATTGCCATACGTTGTTTCTGTTTCTGTGGTTTTGGGCCAAGAGGAGCATGCATAATCCTTCTCCCACAAGCCAGAATTAGGGAATAGGAGTCAGAATGAAGGACAGCAGGGACAGAGATGTTTCCTGGGTCTTGTTCATCGGTGTCCTATCTGATTTTCATCCTTCAAATAGGACTTCAAAGTAGGACTGCCCACAGAGAAACTGAGTTTACAACGGAAAAGCCCAGAGTCACCAGATAGAGCTCAGAATATAGGCTAGATTTTTCCATCCCTGAAGGAGAAGATAAAGAAGATGCCAATGAGGGTAGAAGGGAGATTGACAGGATGACCAGGTGGGGGGGGGGAGGGTTATAGGTCAGTTTGTTGTGGTTTGTCCTTAGTTCTCAAAGAGGACCATGGCAACAGGAAGATGAAGCCATGACTTGCAAGTGAATTGGTTTTAAGTGAGGAGGACTGTACGAAATCACCAGCCTCAATTTGTCCTCCAGAACCATCTGGGTCCAGTGGCCAGATATAGATCAGGACAACTGGACATGGCACAGGATGCAATGGGAGACCTTGGCCTTTTTAAGCTAAAGTCTTTCTGAGTTCTCATATTGACTGAGGCAATGCCCATTCAATGATTAGGGCTGTTTAAGAAGTGAGCCAAGGGATGGCCCCTTTAATAAAAAAAAATCAAACTACAAGGGAAAGAACCTCTGGGTTTCTGGCCAAAAGAGAAATACTTTCTATTTACATTCACTCTGAACCATCAGGTCCCAAACAATAACCATTAAGTGGTGCTTGGGTAGAGACTTGTTGACCAATCAATGCCAATCAATGGGACAGGTATAAAATCATGAGGAAGGAGAGGGAGCCCTGTATACTGTCAGTCCTGGAATATCACTTCTCATCATACTCCCAGTATATTTAGTCCCTGGACAGAGCTTCTAGGATCAGGAATACAATGAACAGTTTGATAATATAGGGAGATATTCTGTGTGATGTCATTGGGAGCTAAGTATGACATGTAGTATAGAGAATACCAATCTCCAAGTCAGGAGCCAAAGACCTGGGTTCTAATGCCCCCTTGGATATTTAATTGTTTTGTAATCTTAGGCAATTCACCCCACTACTCTTAGTTCCTCATCCACAAAATGAGGTTGATGATAGTCACCCTACCACATAGTATTATACCGATTTGTAAACACACAAGTCAATCAATCTCTATGGCTCTCAGTTTCCTCATCTACAAAATGAGAGGGTGGATAGAAAGTAGAAGATCACAGAAACACAGGGTGCAAAAGACCTGGGAGGCCACCCAATCCAACCCACACTTGTACCATCATGTTCTCAGCAACATCCCCAAAGAAGAGTCCTTCACACTTTTTTGGGAAGGCCTTTAGTAAAGGGGAAACCATTTCTCCCATTCCACCACAGTTCTAAATGCTAAGTGATTTTCCCTAACATTTAGCCAAAATTGACTCTGCAATTGCCAGTTTCTAGTCCTGTGGGCTTGGACCAAGTGGAACAAGTCTAATCTTGTGGAAGAACCAAAGATGGCCAGCCCTTCAAATAATTGAAGACAGCTATGTTGCACCATCTTCAGATCAAATCTTCCTGACTCCTTCAACCAATCCACATGTTCAAAGCCCCTCACCACCATGATTATAATTTTCTGCTTATCAATGTACTTCCTAAGATGTGGCACCCGGATTTGAACCCTGTACTCCAGATGTTGTGGTATTTATGGTGTTATCATTCCCATTTCACAGATGAGGAAACTGAAGCTTCCAGAGGTCATGAAGCCACCTAGAAGCAAAGGTGAGACTAGAACCCATGACTCCTAACTTCAGTTCTTTCTATAGGACAGGTCCTACAGGGCTTCTTATCTAGCCCAATGGGAAGCTTATGGGATAACTGTCACAGTATAAGTTGCTGGGGAGTTAGAAATGTCAAAAAGCCTTCTCCCATCCCGGGTTCCCAAGTCACTGTATCCTAAATACCTTTTAATTGAAAAGCCCTTTATAGAATCAAAGAGCTTTCCAGCCTTCATTCCATAATGGTAATGATGAAGGATGGCCCCAGAAGCTAATTACTGTTTCAATTCCTTCCCAGCAAAGTGAAGATTCCCCTCCAGGCCATAAAATCACAAGGCCTTCCACTCCTGGGAGGAAGGTGGAGAGAGGTAGCCCTATGCCCACAGTCCCACCAAATGTCTCCCCACCCCCAGTTCAAAGACTACTACCCTCACACACAGACACACATAAACCATGGAGTCCCCTAAGTGACCAGGAAACTGTAACATTTAATGGACAGCACATAACTCATTCTGGCCACACCTTATGTACATAAAAGAAGGGAAAGGAGGAGACAGTGGGGAGGGTTATAGGATCCATATCAGCCCTTCAGTGGGTAGGTGAGTGCTCTGGGGCCCGAGGGCAGGTAAGGGAAAAATGACTCAGGATGCCTCAGTGCCTAAAAAGGAGCCAAGGAGATCCACTTAGCTGGATATGGTCTGGACCAGTGGTTTTTACTTCCTTGTTTCTGGGATATTTCCATTTTTCCCTTCCCTTTGGTCTTTATTCAGTTCCCAGTTCTGGAGTAGGGCTGAGGCCAGGTCCAGACGTATTAAGTTGGGAGGGCTAGGGGTATGCCAAGGCTGCGGAGGTCCCCTGTCACAGATTCAGGTGACATCTCTGAAGATAGGCCATGGGGACTTGGACAGGGTTGGAGAAGGGTGTGGAAGGTGAAAGGAGCAAAGGGTGAGATGGAGATCCTGCAAAGCTTGTGAAAGCAACCTGTGAAGACAAAGAAATAGAATGTGGTCAATGCTCGATTGTTTGTGAATTATGCATAGCACACTTTTAATCATAGGTTGGCTTTCTCAGGCAGTCAGTGCATACTTGAGGAAGGGCAAAGCAATTTTCATAGAATCATAAAATCTACGTTGGAAGGGAACACAGAGGTCATCTCATCCAACAAGTCATCATTCAGCCTGTACATGAAGACCTCCCATGACAAAGAACTCATTATCTTCCAAGGTGACTCCCCGGGGGGGAGGGGGGGGGTCTGCAGTTTCCAAGGAGAGGGAGAAGGGGAAGGCAGATGTCATTGGAAGGAATGCTGGATTTGGAGTCAGGGGTCAGGGGTCTAGGGTGCAAGTGCCAGTTCTGCATTATTATTTAATTGCTTTAATTCTTATCTGTGTGACCTTGGACAGGTCATTTATCTGCTTTTAGGCCTCAGTTTCCTCATCTAGAAAAATAAGGGAATTGGACTAGATGAGGACCCTTCCAGCTCTAAATCTATGGTCCTAATTGTTAGAAATGTATTTCTTATATCTGCCACCCTATTGCTGCTGGTCCTTCATTCTGAAAAGGACCCTACCAACAGGAAGATGATACCATGACTTGCAAATGAATTGGATTTAAGTGAGGGAGGGCTGGACAAAGTCACCAGTCTCACTTTCTCTTCTGGAGTCATCTGGGTCCAGTGGAAAGATATAGATCGGGATGACTGGAGATGGCTCCAAGCTAGGTGGCACAGTGAATAGAGCTCTGGGTTTGGAATCAGGAAGACTCATGTTCATGAGTTCAAAACCAGTATCAGACACTTACTAGCTGCGTGACCCTTGGGTAAGTCATTGACCTCTGTTTGCCTCATCTGTAAAATGAGCAGGAGAAGAAAATGGCGAACTGCTCCAGTATCACTGCCACTCTGTAAGTTCTACACAAAGTACAATGGTTCCCTATACTTACTGTAACATACCTAAAAATGCTAATGGTAATAATATTAACAATAGGCGTTCTCTGAGAACTTTAAAGTTTGCAGATCACTCCATATTCATATATTATCTAATGTATCTCATTCACAGCTTCTGACCACCCAGCCTCACCCACCCTTCTGATCCCATCATTCTAGTCCCTCAGTATGGCCCTTGGGCTCCAACCGAACCACCATTCCTGCTTTTGTCTCTCTTTGAGAACAGGAACCAGGCCTTATTCATCTCAGTATCCAATGTGCAAATGCACACAGTAGGCACTAAATAAAGGTTTAAATTGTTGTATCAAACAAAATTTGCTACTTCCTGACTCTGCTTTTGTTGTCTCCTGAAAAACCCTTCTTTCTTCTCAGCTAATTCCATTCCTTCCAGTTGACTTTAAATTTTCTTCTCTTCCTCCTCCCTCTAAGAAGCTGTTCCTTGCTCACCCCACCCAAATAGTCACTCCCTCACTCCATGTTCCTTCAGCATTCCCTCCTGTACAGGATGTGTATAGCCTGAGTGTTACATGGATAGATGAAATCTTTCCCCCTTGGCCCAGAAGGCAGAACTAGAAAGAGCAGAAGTTATTAGGAAAATCACTTTAACTATTAGCTTCATTGAATCATCGAATTCATTTCTGAAAGGGGACTTGCAAATCAGATGATTTCATCCCCTGATGTTATGGATGAAAAAATCAAGGTCCAGTAAGCTGAAGTGACCTACCTGAGGTGCTACAGGTAGCTCAGATGCAGCAGTGGATAGCACTCTGGACCCAAAATTGGAAAGAGCTAAATTCAAATCTAGCTTTGATAGCTGTGTGATCCTAGACAAGTCAGTCTCGGTTTGCCTCAGTTTCCTTGACTATAAAATGGGGATAATAATAACACCTACCTCCCAGGATTATTGTGAGGGTCAAATGACATAATACTTGTAAAGCGTCATTTAATAAATGCTTGTTTCCTCCCTTTGTTCCTAACTCTTCACTTCAGTGTGGAGCTGTCCAAAGAGGCAATGGGCTGCCTTAGGAGGGAGGCAGTGGTCTCTGCATCACCTGATGACATTGGGCGCCAGATAACTCTCAGGATATTGCAAAGGGGATTCATTGTACAGGTTTAGGCTGGACTAGATGACCTCTAGAGTTCCTTCTGACTCAGTTTGTGATTCAATGACAGTTTCAATCCTGTCCTCATTCACGTGGTGTTTTACACATTCATTTAGTGGATTCTGGTGCAAGTAATTTGTCTTCCCAGCTGGACTCTCAGTCATAGAAGAGCAATGACTGTATCATTCCACTTGCTGGGAATGGTGCTGGTAGCACTGATGAGTCCGTCGTGGACAGATGAATACTTATCTAAGATAAGCAGAGTTATGAGAGGACATCACCAAATCCCAGATTTGCTGCTTTAGATCATTCATATCCTAACTCTTCTTTAATAGCAGATGGTTATTGTTAAGTCATGTCCTATTCTCCATGACCCCATGGACAATACTGTTTTCTTAGCAAAGAGACCAGAATGGTTTGACATTTCCTTCTCCAGTGAATTAAAGCAAACAGGGTTAAGTCACTTGCCCAGGAGGCACACAGCTAGCAAGTGTCTGAGCCTGGTTTTGAACTCAGGTCTTCCTGATCTGGGGCCAGCACTCTTCCAACTGGGCCATCTAGCTGCCTCCAGGCAAACAGAGGTTGAGTGACTTGCCCAGGGTCACACAGTTAATAAGCATCTGAGGTCAGATGTGAACTCAGGTCTTCCTGACTCCAGGTCATTCTTTCCTCTGTGCCATCTAGCTGCCTGAGGAAACTGAGACAAATGAAATGAGGTGCTCAAGTTCTGTGAATAAGCCCAATCTCCATTCTGTGGCATCATGCTTTATCCCTAACCTCGTCTACTTCCACTCCCCCCAGCATCATTAGCTGTGCCCATCTCTTGGCCACAGTCAGTTCCAGCTTCATATCTTTTCACTATTGGGTAAAACATTCAGGATGCTTGGTTACATCCCCAGAATTTCTGGTCCTCAGAAACCATGCCATTACATTCTTTTCTTGGACCCAACCAGCTGGGAAGTCCCTGAGCCACCTTAGGTAACCAGACTTCTCTCTAAGACTCAACCCCTTCTCCCTCACTACAATATAGAGTTGACATTGTTAGAACTGGAAGGAACTTAAGAGACCATATAGCCCTCATTTTACAAAGAAGGCAACAAAGACCTAAAGAAATGATGTGACTTGCCCAAGGTCACACAGTTTAGAAGCCAGCATCCAATCTCATGCCTTCTGCTTCCAAATTCAGTATTCCTTCTGCTATGCTAGACATCTTCCAAGTTGCCCTAAGCATGACCAGTTGAACCTGAACCTCACATTTCTCATGATTCTCATCGAAGACACAGACGTAATCCTACTTAAGACTAAGAGAGATGAAGAGGAAAGTGCCAAAGAACTGGAATGCAAGTGAGGTCGGGGCAACCAGGGTACCTGGTACCTTTCACTGGGTGGTTGGAGACTTGGCTGCATCAAACATCTTCTTCCGGCCCTCCATGCCAGACATGGCCTCCACATTCTTACGCCAGTCACCCACCTCCACAGGCCGCTCCTGTAAGATAGAGACATAGGCCAGAGTAGTAAGAGAAATGACGGCCCAGGAAGTCAGCCTAGGTCTAGCAACCATGACAGAAACCAGGCTAGGGGGAAAAAATCAGCTTCTTCAAAAAATACAAAGTCCCCCTTCCTGTTTCCCTTCCCTGTATCTCTAAGGCTAGGAAAGGGAAATTGGAGAAATCCTGAGGTTTGAGTGTAGAGGCACTGTTTAGACCCTATGAGAAGAAGGAAGTAGCATGTGTTTCAGGGGGAGGTTCTCACTGGTTGTTGAGAGATAGCTCACTATGCCATCTGTCCTTATTTCAGTCCCAAGGATACTTTATTTCAGATGTAAGTGCCCCAATAGTAGGGTGAGGTCTCATTCTTGTCTTCCTTAGTCTGCTGCCTCCATTCTAGGTCCAATCATTCCTCCAGGCTTACTTCATTGTTTCCTAGTAAACATCCTATTCTGATTTCTTCTGGGCAGAGACTCTATCTTCACCAATGAGCTCAAATTTCCTCCAAGGAAAAAACAACTTCATCTTAATCCCAGCACAAACCAAGCTAGTAACACAGGGACCCCACAGGATGGTAAGGTTCGGTGATCACCTACACCCCAAACTCCTAGCATACGTCTGTACCTTCTCCTTTAGAAAGACATAAATAAATGATCAGACTTTAAACTGAGTCAATTGGACAGTCCATGTGACTAGCAGGAAATCTGGAATTACAGCTACAGCTGTAACAGCTAGTGGTTGAAGGGGTGGGTGAGAAGAGAGAAGAGGCCCCACCTTCTCTGTGTCCTCCTTCTTCACAGACTTGAGGTTGGCCCGCAGGTCCATGGACACCTTGTGCTTTGAGCCTAACAGTGCCCGAAGCATGGCATCTGCAGAGACACGCACCCGTCGCAAGGGTGGGCGTTTGAACTTTCCCCGAAGATCAAGCACTTTCAGCTTCAAGTCCTTGATCTGGCAGGAAGGATAGAGTGAGAAGGCCATTAGGAGAGCTTTAAGAGTAGTCAAAAGGAACCTCCACCCACTCCCCAAGCAGACAATGACTTGTTAGTGTGATTAAAGGGGGTTCTAACTCATTCTGATTCTAGACCCCTATGGACTCCACTACCCCTTGGACCAGTCCTCCTAAGACAGCAGAGATGAAATACTTTGCAAAATCCACCTATCTCATGGGAGCCCAAGAGGCGAGCCTGATTGCCCTACCTGTAAACCTGAGGAGGGTGGCCCTCAGTGGGATGCCTCATCTCTGCCCTCCTGTGTAACAATGCTACAACATTCACAAGGAGGTAAGTACCACTATGAAGGCCTGCAGAGGGCATGGCCAGGTGGACCATGGGATCACAGAGTGAAATGACCTCAGGAATCACCCAACCTAACCTCCTCTTTGTATATATTTGATGGGCAGCATGGCACAATGGATAAAGCCCTGGCCCCATGTCAGGAAGAACATGAGTTCAAATCCTGCCTCCAGTACTTGCTTCACTATTGACCACAGAGAAATGACAACCTCTCTGAGCTTCTGCTCCTTACTAATAAAATGGAGACAATAATACCTGTAGCACCTACCTCACTAGTGCACAAAGCACTTTCTAAAACATCAAAACACTATATACACATCAGTTATTATTATTTAAAAATGTGACCCATCAGGGAAAGTCATTTGAGCAAGCTGATGTAGTAATGAGGACTAGTAAGGAAAAATAGGTAGATTGTGCAAATGTATTTCATCTCTGCCGTCCTGGGAGGCCTGGCCCGAAGGTTAGTGGAGTCCACAGAGTCCTAGAATCAGAATCAGGAGGGTCGTCGAAGGCCAGGTAAGTTTAACCAGCACATGAGTTAGACTTGTCCTCTCTCTAAGGTGGAGAGTTGTGGACTTGGTTTCCCCCGGTTCCTTTCAGATGCAGCCCTTGTTTCCTGCTTTAGATTGTGTACTAAGAAATACATCAAAGCTGGATGCAGAACCAGGTGTTAGAACTGCACTTCAAAACTGGGTCTTCTTACCCCAAGACCAAGGCTGCCAAGGTTCCTATTATTCAAATGGCAAACCCAGAATGGGACACTAGGAAGATAGGCATTTGGTTGTGGCCCAGTGATGCTCTAGACCAGGGGTGGGGAACCTGCAGCCTTGAGGCCACACATGGCCCTCTAGGTCCTCAAGTGTGGCCCTTTGGATGAATCCAAACTTCACAGAACAAATCCTTTCATTAAGGGGTTAAATCCTTTCATTAAGGGGATTTGTTCTGGAAAGATTGGATTCAGTCAAAGGGCCACACTTGAGCACCTTCAGGGCCACATGTGGCCTCCACCCTCTTCTCTAGACAGGGTCCTTGTGCTCCCTATCATTTGCTGTAGCAAAAAGGATGCTAGATTTGGAGTCAAGAGAACCAGGATCAAGTCCTAGCTCTACCAGGTGCTGAGTGTGTGGGCCATGAATCACTTCTCTGAATTTCAGTGTCCTTATGCATAAAATTAATCTAAAAACATTTTTTAATGTATGTGCTACCTACCTCCCAGGATTTTTGCAAGGAAAGCAGTTTTTTAAGCCTTAAAATTCTATAAATCATTATTATGCATTCACAGTGTGGCAGCTTTCCTCCGTGCTCTCAGCTCAGAACTCCCCTCAGTCTATGGAAATCCTTACCTCCCGGGTGTTATGGTTGCATTTGGCTTCGATGTCATACCTCTCTTCATCCACAACCTCTACCTTAGCGTGTAACTCCCTGCACAGGTCCTGAGAGAAACACAGATTGAGAGAAACAAGAATTTAGCCAACAGGCCCTGGGAGGCAAAATTCACAGCGAGGCCCTTTGTCTTATCGTCTTTTGCCTTCCCTCCCCATCCCCTTTCACCCCATCAAGTTATATATTCCAGAAAGAAGTTAATAGACTTATTCACACTAAGGTCCATTTGGTTAATAAGGCTTAAAGTCGGCTCCTTCCCAGGGACATTTGGATCTTAACAAGACCCTAAGTCTTAGGTCAAAGGGATGAATTTTTATCCGTTGAATTTCAGGCAGGCTAGGTTGGGAAGTTTTTGAGGAGGCAGAAGGGACATTCCTTGTACCTAATATGAAATCACAGTATGGCAAGGTGGGTTCCAAATGGACCATCTTTTGAACAATAAGTTGTTTTCCTCTCACCCATTCACTCTCCAAACAATTCTCTACCCACTGACCACACATTACATGACATCTACCCTTTCTTCCCTTCATTCCTATGCCTGGAATTCCCTCACTCTAATTTTTCACCTTTTTGTTAATTAATTTTTTATATTTTTTAATATATATAATATGTAATAATATATAAAAATAAAATATAAAAATATAAAATTAATTAATTAATTAATTAAATTCCTATCCATCCTTTGATGCTCACCTGCAGTAAAATCTCACCTCCTCCATGCCCTGCTGTTGGCAATACTTTCCTCCTCAGACCTTTTATCATGCTTTGCTGTGTCCCCTCCAATATTCTCACCATGTCATATTATATATTCTAATTATATAGACTGGAATCTTCTCTGACCACCACTATAAGCTCCCTTAGGGTGACGTCTTATCTAAACTTTGCCTCTTTCCGGATGCCTAGCACAGAGCTCAGCACACAGCAAAAGTTTAATAGACATTTATCATTAATAAATGTTTCCCTGAAGCTCACCTGCAGGGCACTGAGTGACAGGCCTCGGGTCTGGAGTGTAGGAATCCTTTCAGCCAGGTATCTGGCCTTCTCAGCTTCCTTTTCCTCATGTTCTTGCTCCCAACATTCCTTGGCTTTGGCCAGCATCAAGCTCTGGAGGGCATGGGTATGTCAAGGGAAGCACAGGAACTGGGATCTTTTTACCTTTCCCATTTTCCCCTTGGTCTCCTCCCCCAGAGCCAGCTATAACCATAAGACCTGATGGTATCTGAGCAGAAAAGGCACCTTACATGCTGCACCAGGCTGCTGAGACAGCTGGTACTGTGTGTGTATGTCCGAGCATGGCATGTGGGCTTTCTGCATTTCTGCATAATTAATTGCAGGGGTATTTGCTAAGAGATTTTCCCATGGTATTTGTGCACACACAGATCGATTGAGCAGGCCACAAGCTAGAATGATCCATGTGCCTAAGTCACTTTCCATCAAACTTCCTCCTTCCCTACTTTTAACTCTGCCTCTTCCAGACTCACAGAGCTCTGGAGTAATGTACATCCTGCCTCTCACCACCACTGATGCCTCCTCCATCCCAGGCACACCTCTCAGATACCTAGGATGAATTATTTGCTCACCCTTTGTGCCCTGGTGCATCATGGGAGAGAGAGGGTAGGTTCTGAGTGAGCCTGCCTACTATCCATCTTCTGCATCCTGTGGTAGGTCATAGGGATTTTATCTGGACACATTCACCTTCTCTACTAGTCCTGGCCCTCCTGGGCTTCTAGGGAGTTCCCTAAGGAGAGGGGCTGAGTCTCCCCTATCAAATGGGGACCTTCTTGAGGTAAGGAGACTATTCTGTTCCTTTTAAACTAGGGGGTCATTAGGAGGAAGGACTATTTCCCCCCACCCCATCAAACTGTAAGACCTTTACGAGCAGGGACTAGGTCTCGCCTATAAGATGGGAAGCTGCTTGAAGACAGAGACTACTCCCCCCTCACCATCTTGGAAGATTCTTAGGCAGAGGAACTGTTTCCTCCATCAGGCTGGAAGTTCACCAAAGGTAGGTACTGTTTCTTCCCCATCAGATTGGGAACTCCTTAAGGGAAAAGACAATATCTCTCCTTTCTCTGGATTCTCTCACGGTACCTAGAACGTGAGGTTCTATACACATGAGGATGTCAGCCAATGCTGTTAGCTGATGGACCACTAGACTGGTTGTCTGACTAGGCCACTGGATTTGGAAATGACCATCTCAGACTAGCAGAGAAACTGCACAATTACAGGATGTGGGGACAGGAAGGAATAGGGGCTCTCACAGCCCAGAGTATTGGTGTTGAGGAAGCCATGTGCCTTTCATTCATCCCCAAGGTCTGGACTCCAACCTCCCCTCCTCCCAGTTGTAGCCCCCAGGGAAGCTTCAGCATCAGACCCACCTTGAGCATGAGTTTGCGGGAAGCTGTGATCTTGGATTTTCTCTGAGAGGGGAAAGAAAAAAATGAGAGAGGCAGATGAGAAAAATACTGCAGGCCTGGAATTCTGAAGTGGGATGAGAGTTGGAGGGGACTTTGCCTATCGATTCCCAGAATCTTCCCTTAAAAAGTTCCTCGTTGGATTGATTTGAGACCCCTAAATTCAGGAAAGGAGACTATGTTCAATTGATTTCACTTAGAAGACAAGAGACCCGGGTTCCAGCCCAGACTGTTCTGTCAGTTTAGCTATGTGACCCTCAGCAAATCATGGCTGCTCAGCTTCCTGGGCCTGTTTCCTCATTTATAAAATGAAAATTATAATCTCCTTCTCACCTACCTCACAGGGGTGTTTTAAAGACAAAATAAAATACTGAATGTGAAATGGTCTTAAAATACACGCAAAGTTATGCTGATACAAATTCTTATAATGATGCACATGAAGACATATTAAAAGTCACTTGTCTAGTACAATTTAGAAATGAAGTGAACCCCACGAATTATTTCTTCATGTAACTGAAAATTGTCCTTTTTCTAAAAGACATAAATTTAATTTTACTTTAGCCATTGGGGATTAAAATCTTTCTAAAACATAAGGCCTGCTCTCTTGGTTTCTTAAACAGAACTTTTAAACACAATTTTCGTTTTCCTATCTTTGCAAATATCAGTGGCTATCCTAAGACCAGATACTCTTGGGGACCACTGAGGGGGGTGGGACTATTGGAGCCTACATTAAACAGTCCCAGGCTTCTGTGTTTTTTTCATCTTGTTTCCTGCTTTTTACAATTTTCCTGTCCCCTCCCTCCGTGTGAATCTGTCTGCTGTCACGTCTTGCTATTATCAGCATCATTCTGCCCTAATACTCTTATTGAAACTTCTAATCTGCTGTAGAGCAGGAAACCAGATAAAGAAACATGTTAGAATTGTATCTAAAATAAAAGTAAATACACTCTGAGTGAGGGGCTCTCCTTTGAGTAAAATAAATAAGCTTTAAATGTATGGACTTGGTGTCATAAAGAGCAATGGGGATATTGTGGAAAGAGCACTGATTCGATGTTGGAGGAAATGAGTTTGAGTCCTGGCTTTGCTACTTACAGTTTGACCTTGGGTAAGTCACTTTCCCACTCAGGGACTCAGTTTCCTCATCTGTAAAAGGGGGTGGGCTCTAGATGGCCTCTTCCAGTTTTCAATCTTATGATCTATTTTGGTGGCTGAGAGGCCCATTTTGTTCACTTCCTGGCTCTCACTTATTCTCCAAACAAGTGAGTTTGCCAGAGAAGTGACTTTTTACTATAAAAAAATAACCACAACTAAATTATTCACTGTGAATACTCCAAGATTATTTAATATTAGATTGTGATAAAAACATGTGAAGACTTGGAAAGCAGGGGGGAGCTAGATTAAGAGTCATTTCTTTGACTTTATCATTTTATTACTTCAAAAAGATTTGCCTAAGCTGCATAGTCCTTATTTTCTCTGTTTATTTCTTCCCTGAATTATTGAGTAAAGTTTTATTTCAACCCATTTGTTTTCTGTTAAAGATAAGTTGGGGAAGAAGGGGTGGTGTTGCCTGGGCCTAAGGAACTGGAAAATGGCCAGAACCCCAAAAGAGCCCAAGAGAAAGAGACTGATGGTAGCTACCAGGTAAATTTCCAAAGCACCCCAGAGAATGAGCCTGAGTTTTTTCTGGCAATGCTAATTCCTTGCTATTCCAGGGCAGTTTTTAACACTGGATTTCCCTGCCACCAATAGCATCTATAGACCACTTTTCTCTGTCATCTATCAATGTGATCTCAGGGAAAGTAGGCCTTTCTAAAAAAATATGAGACCCAGAAAAACAGAGTATAAATCTATAGTCCCTCAAATATCCCTCAGGGCATCCTCAATTTGCTGTTTTGAATTTTATGTCAATGCTCTCTTCCACTACCTTAAACACTGTAACTCTTCCAACCTTGCTAAGCTCTGAGGCCTCTCTGACATAACCCTGAGGGGCTCAGAGTGTCCCCCAAACTGTAAGCCCTAGTGAAACCACAGTGGCCAAGAGCTCAACAGCTTCACCTGGCTCCCATAATCCAGGTCAAACTGAACCGCTTGAATCAGGGTTTCCCAGGCACTTAAGGTCCTCTCCCAGGATTCCCTGTTGGCTTAAGCCTTAACCATCATTGACCTTCTCTGGACTGGAGTGGAAGGACCCAAGACCCTTCTCCAATGTTCTTTCATAGAGGAGTTTGCTCTGCTTCACTTTTACAAGAACACGGAGGGTATTCCAAGGCCTGACTTGTTCCAAAAGGCTTTTGTTCACTTGATAGAGGGTGCAGAGGGAGAAGGCAATAAGGCTTGGCCCCCAGACTCGTGTTTCTTCCCTGCCTCTAGCTTCTCCTTTTCAGTGACATCACACATAATGTCACCAGTCCCCATGGGCTCTGTCTTTGGAATCATCCCCTCTGGGTATCAGATCTGGGGATTACACTGCCAGCCATACTCATCTGCTCTCCTGGTCCTGGCCCACCTGTGCAAACTGAGAGTTCTCCAAAGGCAATGACTGAGTCTCCCTTATCAGATGGAGATCTCCTTGAAGGCAGAGACTATTTTTCTCCCATCAGGTTGGGAGCTCCCCAGGGTTAAGAACTACTTCCCCCATATCACACTGGGAACCCTTAGAGGGCAAAGACCACATCTATCTCCTCCTTCTTCTGGATTCCATCATGGTGTTTATCACGGGGTTCTAAAAACAAAAAGTTAGATGATGTTGTTGACTGATTCATTAACTGATTTGGTCATCAGACTTGGAGATGACAAGTCTTAGAGAGGCAGAAAAGTTGTGTAGTTGCAAGTTTAAGGACAGGAAGGAATAGGGGCTGCTTTTCCCCTAGTTCTACTCCTTTCCCCACATGCCCACCCACCCCACCTTCACCAGGCTGGAGATTCAACTTGGGCACCCCAAATATCTTACCTCTCTTCAAACATCCATCCCAGGAGAGGCAAAGAGAGAAAAGATCAGAACAAAGAGTGAATAAAAAGCATAAATATATACTATAACAAAGAAATGCTGATTCACTGGGGAAAACCACCTGAGAGAAATCATGGCTGGTCTAAAAGAAATCTGACAGTGGAGGTGCTGGGGGGTGGGAGCCAGGAAAGGAAGCAAGTTAAAATGAAATAAACCACCACTCTCAGTTCTTGGGCTTCTCAGTGTAAGATGCCTCATTCCTTGTAGGAGATTTTTCTCAGCCTTGATCTAAGACCCTGATCAAGTCATTTCTGGCATACTGTTTTCAGTTCTGAGGGTCACATTTTGGGAAGGATGTTGAGAAACTCAAGAGAGTCAAGAAGAGGGCAACCAGGTTGGGGAAGTGTCTTTAGTTTATTCCAGATGAGGAATGTTTGAAGAAACTGAGTTTATTTCACCTGAAATAAGGAGAAAACTTGGGGGGAACATGATAGCTATCTTCAACTATTTTTGAAGGACTGTTAAGTGAAAAAGGGAATAGGTTTGTCCTCAGCCTCAGAGGCCAGGACTAGGAGCAATCCCTAGAAATTACAAATAAGCAAACTTGGGCTTGATGGCATTTGGGTCATAGCTCTCCACAAATGAAGCAGGCAAGTCAGGGGTCCCCTCTTCCCCCTCCACTGGAGGTCACCAAGCAAAGGCTGGATGACAACTCATTGGGCATATCTTAGAAGAGTTTTTGTTCAGATTCGGGCTGGAGATATGGTCTGTCTATAAGGTCCTTGCCAACTCTGACATTCTTCAGTCCTGGGAATTCAACAGATATTTACTGAGTGTCTGTTATTTACAAGGCATTGTGCTTATGACTCAGATTCTAGCATGCTGCAGGCAGAGGAGCACTGAGTCATGAAGATCTAGGTTCAAATCCTGCTTCTGACACTTAGTAGTTATGTGATCTTGGGTAAGTCACTTAACTTTTCTGAGGTCTGTCTTCTCATATATGAAATGGGTATACTCATCCTTCCTGCATCATAGGATCATTGGGGAAAAGGCACTCTATAAGCCTTAAAATGCTACATAAAAAACAGCTCTATCAGTTAGACCACCTCCCCTAAGTGAAAAGTGAAGTATTGGGACTGAAATCCACTCATTTTTGCTTAATTAATGCAAAAGAGGGACCAGGTAATTCCATCTAAAGAATGTGAATAGGGAGTAGCTAGGGGTTGCAGTGGATAGAGCATGAGTCAGGAGGACTCAGTTCAAGTCTGACCTCAGACACTAGCTGTGTGACCCTGGGCAATTCACTTAACCCCCATTGCCTCAAAATAAAAACCAAAAAGAATGACATTTTAAGTTCTTATAGTGGTAACCTGGCAAAGTAATAGAAAGAACATTAACATGGAAGTAAGGAGAGTTCTAGGCTCTTCCTAATGTTGTAAGTCTGACCATATCACTGCCCACCTACCTCCCCCCACAACCCCTCCACTTAAATGGCTCCCTATTACTACCAAGATCAAATATAAAATCTTCCATTTGGTATTCGAAGTCCTTCATCACCTGGCCTCCACTCCTCACCTTTCCAGTATCCTCTAGCCCATCACCTGGCCCACCCTATGCTTTGATTCAGTGACACCAGCCTCCTCGCTATTCCTTAAACAAGACCCCACATTCCCTGGCTCTGTCCCCCAGGCACGGAATGCTCTCCCTCCTCTTCTCTGCCTCCAACTCCTTCAAGGCTTCCTTTAAGTCTCAGGTAAAACTCTACCTTCTGCAAGAAGTCGTCCCCAATCCCTCCTCACTCTAGTGTCTTCCCCTCTCTTGATTATTTCCTATTTATCTTGGACATGTCTCATTTATGAATAGTTGTTTTTGTGTTATCTCCTCTATTAGATTGTAAGCTCCTTGAGGGCAGGACTGTCTTTTGCTTTCCTTTGCATCTCCAGAACTTAACATGGTGTTTGGCACATAGCAGGAACTTAATAGGTTTATCAATTGACCGCCTTCTTTTCTTCTTGCCATTTATATGACCTTAGATACATCCCTTGACTTCCTCAACCAGTTCTTCATCTATTAAATGGACACGGTAATGGCTAATCTTCCCACCACATGGAGTTGTAATGATGGAGCGTGGTCACACGGAGACCACTGTGGAAAACGAGATCAGGGACTATTGTTTTGTTGTTGCTGCTGCTTTTCTTTGTAACCTCAGAGCTCAGCAGTGATTGGCACATAGGTGCGTTGCAAATATTTGTTGACTTGACTTCTGCTCTGACAATGACCAAAGTGCTATGCAGATTTAAGGGCTCATTACTGAGAGAAGATGGTTTTTAATAGCAGCTGCTCTGAGGAATTTGGAGCAGTCTCAGATGAAAGGGTTTGGTTTTCATAAAGGACTTGGAGCCCCTCCCAAGAAAGCAACTTGTGTTAAATGACAGATAGCCTGGCCATACCTCAAGTCCAAGACTCCAACCCCTCACCCACACACCCACACCCCTCGACCCACTCAAACACACACACACACACACACACACACACTTTCTCTGGGGAGATCAGAATTACTTACGGTTCAGGCATGGTGGCAAGGAGAGCAGTACCTATAACCAACACAGACATAGACTCATTAGCAAAGCAGAATCCTAGATCTAGAACTTAGGGGGAGGGAGTTGTGAGGACCTCAGAGGTAATCTAGTCCAACCGTCTCATTTTACACTGGAGAAAACTGAGGCCCAGAGAAGAAATGACTTAACCAAGGTGACATGAATAAGTGTCAGAGGTAGGATTTGAACCTAGGTCCTTCAGCTTCAGCATCAGTGGTATTGCCACTTTTCACCCCCAACCTCCCCCCAACTCACTCCAGCCCAGCAGTCTGGTTGGGGCACTTAAGCAGAGTTAGCCTTTTCAGCTCAAGGACAAGAGGGATAAGCAGGGACAGAGGAATTGGGACACAGTTGAGAAGAACAGGGTGAAAGAGTACAAGCAGGTCCTCCCCTGAATTCAGTGACCTGAACCAAATAGTGCTACTCTGGGAAGATGTCCTGGAGGAGGAAAGTTTTAGCTGGGATATTGGCAAGAAGGAAGGACAGCTACATTTCTGGGTAGAGTGAGCAAATGGTCAAACAGCATGATAGGAGGAATTCTGGGAAGCTACTGGTCCTCTCTGACCTCTTCTGGAATTTTCACTGCTGGATTCACTAATATGTCCAATAACAGAGATGGGTGAAAAGTTGCCAGAAAGGCACAATTTTCAAGCACATGTGTCCTGGGAATGGAGGAGAGGGGAGCCCCAGTCCTCTTTTATTGATGCATTAGCCCAGGCTTCTCAGACCATCTCAATGATGCCGTGGGCCTGCAGATGAGATGGAGAGGGGGAAACTAGGGTAAAAGTAAGCTCTGGGTGATGGGAGGCCATATGTGGGCATGGCAGGCAGTGACGCCTTGACCATGTTGTATGGGTCCTGAAGGGAGTGCATTTATTGGGAGACGGAAAATGGCCAGTGCAAGGGAGGAAGTGTGTAAAATAAAGAGCATTGAACTTGAATTCAGAAAAGCAGCCTGAGGGCTGTCTCTTTGACCTTGGACTTCACCTTTCAGATCCTTGGCTTTCTCATCTATAAAGCAGAGGGGCATGTGGGGCAGCTAGGTGGCACAGTGAACAGAGCACCAGTTTTGGAGTCAGGAGGACCTGAGTTCAAATCCAGCCTCAGACACTTGACACACTTACTAGCTGTGGGACATTGGGCAAGTCACTTAACCCCAATTGCCTTTCCTTCCTCCTCAAAAAAAAAAGGAAGGAGTATGTGTGGTCTAAGAGATCTCTCAAGTCTCTTTTGCTTCTAAAAATGCTAGGATTCTGTGAAGGCTCAGAAGTGGGGGGAGATAATGTATGTCTGGGATGTGGGGCTGTGGGGAGGTGGGGGTGCCTCGTTAGAATGGGAAATCTGAGTTATGCCTTGATAAGATGAGGTCTCAAGAAAGGGAAAGAGCCCTGGACTTGGAATCAGAGGTTCTGGGTTTGAATCATGACTCTGACACTAGTTAATTGCATGACTTTGGGTAAGAGCCTGTTTCCCCACCTGCAAAGCTGAGGACCTCTGAGAACTCCTCTGACTCTAACATCCTACAGACCTGTGTGAGGTACCAAAGAATCTAGAGGAGAGTCCTTGAAATTCAAGATTGAGAATTAGGATTTGCTCCAAGAAGTGGTTTCTGAAGAGAGGAGTGTCATGATTATTTTTAATTCATTCTAGATCTGTTCCCTTCCTTATGCCCTCCCTCCCACCCCCTGTATCTCTTTCCTGCCCTTCTTCTATCGATCATGAAATATTTACCTCTGACCCCCAAGAGGAGGAGGTTTTAGTTAGCCTTCACTCTGCCTGACCTTAGTGTCTCTCTCTCAGGAAGACCTTTAACCTCCCACCTTTGCCCCTGCTGCTGTCCCTGGTGGAAGGCTAAGGCTCAGACCCCACAGTCCCAGCTGTCTTCCCGTTAGATGGAGAGAGGCAGAGTGGGCCCCAGGGCCCGGGAGACAACTTGTAAATTCCTAAAATGCTTGACTGAAATTAGACCTTTTACGGCCGGCTGCTTAATCTGCTATTCCCACTCATCCCAAGATTCTGGGCAAGTCCAGAGAGAAATAGGAGCTGGTCGGGTCCTGCAAGATACCCTCCCTGGATCAGTTTATCGATATTTGTCACGCTCTCATAATTTCTGTCTCCAGAAGTCAGTTCACAGATGGACAGTTTTTATATCTACTTTCTTGAGATGGGCCAACACTTCAGTAGGCATACCCTAATGCCCATGCGTAAATACAGACTTCATCAAATGGTCACCAACATAACCCTTTGTATGGACTTTGCTGGCTGGATGTGTGTGCCCACATCTCCTGTTACCAGTATGAACCAGAGTTAAACTTCCCCTCACCCATCCTGAGCATGTCTCTATTCCCTGCTAGTGAGCCCCTGGGGCCCCTTCCCCCTACAAAGGAAATCTGGGCCCAGGTGCCCCCACTCTGCAGAAAGGACCTCTAATTTGCCGACAATTTGGGCTTGATGTGACTGTGGTTTTGTCTTTTGAACACAAGTGAGGGTTGGTACTTGATAAAGAAGGTTGGGGAGGGGAGCATCAAGGCTTTACTGTGTCCAAGATCCCATATTCCCAACCTCAGATGAGTGAAAAGTCCTTCAGGAAATGCATACTTGATTGGAGAAAAAGAGCTGCAAGAATATTTTCAAGTCAAGGTCTCCACTTCACAAAAACCAGGGGGTTGGAAAAAGATTTTTCAAAATGGAACATTGAGTTAAAAATTAGGCAGAGGGATGTGTGTGTGTATATGCATGTATGTGTCCGAGAAACTACTCTTCTCATGAGTTTTAACAAACAGGGACATTAAATCCCATCTTAATTTTATTCCTATTTCTTTCCTCTCTCCTATCACCACCTCCTTACCCCCCACCTGTTCTGTCCCCAGACACTGTGTCCCCAGGTTAAGGCATCCTCTCCCCTTGATGGAATTAGGACGATATTCCTGTGCTTATCACTCTGGGTTCTGGGTCACCTCTCCTTTTCTATAGCTGTCAATAAGAAACACTTACTTATCTTTTCCATTCTCTGGAGTTGAGCTGCCTGGATGTCACATTCCAGCTTCATTTGTCATTCCAGTTAGAAAAACCAGCCTCCATTGTTCCTAAAGACCCCAGACACCTCCCCTGACCTGCAGAGGAGTCCCCACTCATATTGCATTGGATGCTTGACTCATGCACCCCAACTCTGGGCAGCACTGATGCTCTCTCTGCTCTCCATCCAGCCCTGCCCTTCCTATCCCTGCCCCTTTAGCCACTGCTATCCATCTCTTAGTGTCAACAGCGGTGAATTTGGTGGGGAGCAGAGAAGTGTGAATTCCATGCCATTTGGGGGTGGCTCTGGTCCCTAGCTTGTCCTATCAGTTTCTTCCCCAGGTGCACAGATGATAAAGATATGTCTTTGTCTTTCTTCCAGGACACAGAAAAAGAAGGAGCAAGAAAAATTTCCTAGTGATGTCTTTGGGATTTCTCAGTTCCTCCTCCCATCCTTATTCCCAGGCTCTCAAATTCCATCCTCCACAAATCTCCCTATCCGCCTTCTCCATTTTTGGTCCCTTTGTAATCAACACAGGCTTTGAAAGAGCTTGCAAGCAATGAAACACATATCCTCCCAGCCCAGGTGGAGGTAACTCAGCCTGAAAAAAAAAAAAAGACTCAGCCAGTCTCTCTGCTTGGAGATGCAACTTTCTCCTCTGACAATTGCTTTGGAGAAAATGACATTCCTTTGTCCAGGAGAAACTTTCTGGGAGTTTTCTCAGGCAGAACATTAGACTGCCAAACCCTCAGTGGATGGGCACAAAATATTCACTTCTTCCCTCCTAGTCTTTCTGGGATCTAGTCGCACCCTTCATCCCTTGTTCTTGTCTTATCTAGACTCAAACCCCAGAAGGTTTAGGATTCACTTTCCAAGATTAGGAGCCAGGCTTCAGACACTTACCTACTATAGTCCTAGCAGAGTTGAGATGGTCTGGGGCTGCTGGAGGACTGCAGACTGCAAGGGGCTGAAGGCTGGTGGAGACTATGAAAACTACGGTCCACAGCAACTGGCCAGTAAAAATAGAACAAGCTCTGCTACCTTTCGGAGCACCCCCACCCTCTCTCCACCCCCTACGCTATAGGCAGACACTATAGATACACACAGAGTCTGGGCAAACACTCCTCATGCTGCCCATACAGACACACCTGCAGTTCACACAGTTACACACACACATACACACACGCACACACACACACACACATTTTGTGGACACAGTCCATAGACTAATGTGAGACCATCCTTGGGCAGAAAAAGGTTGAAGGCCATGGAGGACAGGGTGAAATGAGGGGATGGGCAGGCTCTGTACAACTGGATGGTGGGGTGAGAGTGGAAGGCATTGAAAGATCTGGAGATGTGCTTGGAGGGGGGGGCATATGAGTGTATGTGTGCATGTACTGTGAGGCAGGGGACAGGTTTTCAGGGGGAAGGAGTGTGTTGCTGCTAAGCTATGGATTTATTCCTCAGCTCTTTGTCCTTAAGAGCAGACATGAAAATAAGCTCCCAAAGCCCATGAGATCAGAGACTAAATGAAGTCAGGCAGAGGGCCTAAAAGGAATCGGGCTGAAATCCTCCAAGACATGTGGTCAACTCTGTCTCTCCTTCTTAGTAAGTTTCCCTGATGCTGGTGTTTACAAGAGAGCCCTGAGTGTATCTGGGATGGGGGAGATAGTTGAGGTTTATGGTACTAATGACTATAGCAGCAAAGAGGGGTGGAGGTGGGGATGTGGAGCCACACTGTCAGTCAACAAGCATTTAAGTGCTTACTATGTTCACTGGCAATATGGTATGATCAATAGGGGTGGGTGTAAAATGAGTAAATTCTGCTTTCCTTGGTTTATGAGTCTGAAGGTCCAGAGATGCTCTGAAATCTTAGAAAGATGGGTTTCCAGGAACCTAGCTCACTGAATTCAGAACAAGCCACATAAGAGAGGGTCCCTGTCACCTCTTTGTTTCTAGCTGGACCACAGATGGGACTCTGACATGGCCTGAACCTCGTGGACTGCACCTGTTCTTTGGGTATTTTTAGGAGACAGTTTTTGAACACATAATACCAGCCCTATAGTCAGGGAAAGACAATGCCTGCTATGTTAATCCCCAAGGTTATTATAGTTAAGTTGCTAGGCTCAAGTTGGGCATGGAGCTGGAATCGCCAGGGCAGGGGCAGAGGGAGCCATTGGGAATGGACAGGAGGACTGACCTCTTCATAGAAGAACTAATGGAGGGAGTTTTTATCACCTTATATCCCCTTTGAAAAAATTTTTGGCTTTCATTGTCTCTTTCCCCCACCTCCTCACAAGGTGCTTGAGGGAAGGCAAAAGTATGTTCTAAGACAGGTGTCAAATACATGGCAGCAGATTCACAACACAGTGGAACGCAGTTTGAATGAGAATAAAATGCAATTGGGAAATATTTAACAAAATAAATAAAAATACAATAAAACATAGATATTACATTTTAAAACTAAGTCAGTGTGAAACCAATAGGGATCCTTAGGTATGGATTAGTGGCTCACTAATTTGTGTTTGACACCACTGGGCTAGGAGACAGAGATAAGAAACCAATCATGCATCAACACAAGCACTCATAGTGTGCCAAGGTTTATGATATTCAGGAATCTGCCCCCTTTTTGCAAAAGTGTAAATTCTTTAAAGACAAGACTGATTGCTCTGCCCCACCTGTGAATTTCTTTGCCATTCTTAAGGAGCCCTCAGGTTTTCTGGTAGTGAAATTGTCTTTAACTCAATCCAGGGAGGCTTGCTGAAAGAGTAGTGGGGAGACTGGGCAGTGTTGAGATAGAAAGGAGGTCCAAGAAGAAAAGCTAGTGTGGGGAGTGAGGACAAGCAAGATTGAGAAGAAGAGACCCAGATCAATATCGAAAGATAGACTCCAACAGTTTATCAGCAAACATTTATTAAGCACCTACAATGAGCCTGGTATAGTTCTAAATACTGAAGCTACAGAGAGAAAAATTAAATCATCCCTGCCCTCAAAGAGTTTCCTTTCTATATAAGGGAGTCAGGGAGAGAAGGGATTTTAAGGACAGTTCAGGCCCCTCCAATGGATGTATCCTCCCTAAAGCTGGGAATGAGGCACACAAAATCCACAGGGGCTTAATCAGAATTTTAGTGTTGTCAATTCCTTGGTTCCTTATCTACTTACATCATTTTTCTCTGTGGTAGAAAAACTGGTTGGTGGTTTTGTGAACTGATAGAATTAAGTTGTCTCTCTAGCCCTCTTACCTTCTCTTCAAAAGTGACAATAAATAAGCATTACTAAGTACCTAATAATCAACAAGCATTTATTAAATGTCTAATATATGTGTAAGGCAATGAGAATAGAAATATACAAATGAGACAGTCCTGCCCTCAAGGAGCTTATACTCTTCCAGGATATAAATGTTCACAGATTAGTACCTACAGAAGATATAGATAGGTAGATAGATAGATAGATAGATAGATAGATAGATAGATAGATAGATAGATAGATAGATAGATAGATAGATATAAATATATATATGTTAATTTGGGTAGTTCAGGACACATTGAGAGTGACTGGCAAGGCCTGTGGAACCAGAAGTCCCCAGACCTCCCCATCACCCCAGAACTATTGTGGAATAAGCATTGGGCAAACATAGCTTTGGTTCCTAGGTCTGATGAAGCTGGGTCCCAATTAGTGCAACTGATGAATCCTGGGATGTGGTTCCATTATTCAAATTCACACTGCATGATTTCCATTGGACAGGAATGAAATACCCAATTTTACATAATTATAACTTCAAATGGGGTGAATTTGAATACATGGAACCACTTCACAAGATTCATTATTTGAAGTAATTGGGACCCAACCGTGTGACCTTGGGCATGTACTTCTTTTCCTTGGACCTCAGTCTCCTCCTCTGTAAAAAAAGGATTTAGATGATCTCCAAAGTCCTATAAATGGAGAGCCACGTTCATGATTCTCTTGCCTTTCTAGCTATAGTCCCTTCCCTTCTTTTGAAGAACACCAATCTAAGCAACAGTATGTTTGGGATGGGTGGTATGTCCCTGTTTACCTCCCACCCACCGCCACGTCCCTCTTAGTTTTGCTTCTTTGCTAGGGACAGTAGTAGAGTTGTCTGGCATGTATCCGAAGGTTATCTTTCTGCAGTCTTCTCTTTTTGCAATTGCCTCAGCCCCATAAAACTGTCATTCCCCTCCTGCACAAATCCTGCTCCGTGCTACAGTCACCTTTGTTTTCTGGCCCCAGGGCAGGGACCACACTTTTCTGGAGCTTTGTCAACAGAATTCTGCTTCTCCCTTTTCTCTTCAATTCAAATCAAATGAATTCAACTTAACAAGTGCTTTATTAGGAAATTGCTATTTGCAAAGTACCCTGCCAGATACTGAGAAAAACAAACAAAAAAAAAATGATGGAAAAACAAAACAAAACAAAAAAATGACATAGTCCCTGCCCTCAAGGAGTTTACAGTCTAAGGGGAATGAGGCAACTTAGGTGGCTCAGTAGATAGTCACATAACCTCAAAGGGACTCAATTTTCTTACCTGTAAAATGAGAGAGAAGGATTAGCTGGTTTTCAAGGCTCCTTCTAGCCATAAATCTAGGATCCTATGATCCTTCCTTAAACCCTTCTAATACCATTTAGTTAGAAACAGGGTCCAATTATGTGAGACTTTGAAAGCACCCTAAGATCATAGGATCATAGAGTTTGAAGAGGCTTCAGAGACTAAGTGCCCTCCTTTATTTTACAGGTGAGGAACAGACTCCCAGAGATGTTAAGTGGCTTGTCCCAAATAGAATATATCAGAATTGGGATTGGAACCCATGTTTTTCCAGTATCAGATCTGGTTCCCTATCTGTTCCTAGTCCTAATTCTAATCTTAACTCCAGTTTGAGCCAGAACAGTTTGTTTGTCTCACTTCATTTTGTTTATTTGTTTTTCTATTTATTCATTTATGTATCCACTTATTTAGTTTTATTTTTAATATTAATTTTTGTATTTTGAATACTTGATTCTGTCCCTCCCTCCAGCTTCACCCCAAACCACTGAGAAGACAAGAAACATGATACCCATTATACATGCAAAATCAGGTAAAGCATACTTCTATATTAGTCATGTTCCAAAAAAAGAAAAAGAAAGTGACCAAAAATATGCTTTAATCTGTACATCATCTCTATCTCTGGAGGTGAATGGCATTTTCCATCACAAGTCCTTTGGGATTGTGATACATCATTGTTTTGATTAGAGGGGCTAAGTCTTTCACAGTTGATCACTGTTGCAATATTGCTGTTACTTTGTACAACGTTCTCCTGGTTCAACATACTTCACTTTGCATCAATTCATATAAATCTTTCCAGGTTTTTCTTAATCCATCCCCTTCATCATTTCTTACAGTACAATAGTACTCCATTATAATCATATATCATAAGTTGTTCAACCATTCCCAAACTGATGGGCATACCCTAAATTTCTGATTCTTTGTTAGGTTAAGTTGGAAATTACACTCCCAGGATGAGCATGGGTGGTGACAATAGGTTAAATGAGTTACTCAGGGTTACATAGCTAGTATTGCCAGAGGATGGGATTCAAATCTATGTCTTCCAGACTCTAGGACCAACTCTCTACCCATTACCCAATACTGCCTCTTATGTGCCTCAAACTGTGGAGAACCAACTACTGCTGTCAAGTATAATGAGGGCAGTAATTAAAGGGACATTAAAAGAAACTAGAGGGTGTGGGACTGGCCACACATGACTAGGCAAAAAAAAAGACACCCAGAGCCCAAGTGTATACTGTGTATACCCAAGTGTAAACTGAGCTACTTGTTGATCTAGGTCCACATCTTTACTGGCCATCCTGAACCCTGGACCTAGCTCCATGTTGGCCCTGCCTTGGACCTTGTGATGATCTCTGGTCTTGACTCTATCTTTGTTTCAGAAACATACTGCTCTTTTTGTCTTTTTAGTTCTGCACTTGGTCTTCAGGCTTTTTCCCACTTCCTCACTTTGATTCTGACTCTGACCTACACAGGAAATTCTGGGCTACAACTTCTATATTTCTCCTTTCCCCCCACAAAATAAGGAAATTTCAATCAGCACCATGGACATGGTTCAGTTACACCTCTTGATGGACTGTCAACCATCCCTTCCTTCTGGATATTCTCTCTCTCCCTCTCCCTCTCTCTCTCTCTCTCCCTCTCTCTGTCTCTCTGTCTTTCTCTCTCTCTCTGTCTCTCTCTCTCTCTGTCCCCCTCCCCCTACATTCCTTGGGTTCTCCTCCTATCTCCCTAACTGCCCCTTCTCTGTCTCACTGAATCCTCATTCTCTTACTGATTTCTTAAAGAGCACTCTCCAGGATTTTGCCTTAAGTTCTCCTCCCTTTTCTCTCCACTCTCACTCTCTCTTCCCCATTTATGCAGATGACTCACACCTATATTTCAACTGAATTCAATCAGCAAGTACATATTAAATACCTCTTATTTACCAGGTATGGTGCTAGGCCCTAGGAATGTAAAAAGAAGGACATTTTTGTTTGCCTCAAGGAGCTTGCCTGGGGGAAACAACAATTATACAGACTAAATCTACTCAAAATAAATGCAAAGTAATTTAGGATGGATCACAACAACAATTAGCACAAGTATTATTGTCCCCATTCTATAGACAAAAAAACTGAGGCTCAGAGAAGTTATGTGTCTCCGATATCTGAACTTTAGTTCTGCATTTCTACCTTAATGTTCCATAAACTGTCCCCCAAAATCTCAAAAAAAAATTGAGAACTTTCCCTCTCAACATCCTTCTACTTCTGATTTTACTATTTCTGTCACCTAATTTCCATGTTAGAAAATCTTGGTTTTATATTTAACTATATTGTTGTTGTCAAGTTGTTTTTCTGTCATATCTAACTCTTTGTGACCCCATTTGGGGTTTTCTTGGCAAAGATGCTGGAGTGTTTTGCCATTTCCTTCTTCAACCCATTTCATGGATGAGAAAATAGAAGCAAACAGGGTTAAGTGACTTGCCTCAGGGTCACACGGCCAGTGTCTGAGGCCAGATTTGAACTCAGGTCTGGCATTCTATGCACTGTGTCACCTAGCTGTCCCATATTTGACTATCCTATCTCCTTTATCTCTCAAATACAATCAGTTAATAATAATAGGTACAGAGTGCTTTTAAGATTTGCACAACAGAATATATTCATTATCTCATCTGATCTTTACAATAATGTAACATGTTTCCTATTTTACAGTTAAGGAAACTGAGTCTCAGAGAGGTTGAATCACAGTTCTTCTGCTGTGCCATGGAACATTCCTAAGCCCTTTTGTTTCCACATCAGTAGCATCCCCTTCCTTCTATTCCCGGGCTCTTATCAACCATGTAAACAACTACAGTAGCCTCTCAGTTACACCTCCACTTTCTCTAGATTCAGCCTTTCTTCATATCACTGCTGGCTGATGTTTGCTATGCATAGATCTGATCACTCCTCCTTCCTAAGCCCATGACGACACCTAGGCAGAGTTTGGGTTCTGCAGCCTGGCATTTAAGTACTTCTACAAGCTGGTGCCTCCCTTGATTCCCAGCCTCTCCCCCTCTTCTACAATACATTCTCTACATCCTGGTCAAAATGGACTAGTTACTGTCCTTGTCTACCCAGCCCCAGCCCCACTGTGTCCTAGGCTGGAAATGCCCTCCTTCTGCTCTTTGAATTCTCACTGATCTTTTAAAGCTACATCGAATGCTGCCTCTTCCAGGAAGTCTTCCCTCACTCCTCTTGCCTTTAACAACCTTTCCCCATAGCATATTTTTTTGTACCTCTCTAATACACTTATTTGTACAGTTAGGTGGTACAATGCACAGAGTGCTGGACCTGGAGTCAAGAGGACCTGAGTTCAAATCTAGCCTCAGACACTTACTATCTGTGTGACCCTGGGCAAGTCACTTAACCCTGTTTGCCTCAGTTTCTTCACCTGTAAAATGAGCAGGAAAAAGAAATGGGACATTACTCCAGTATCTTTGCCAAGAAAACCCCAAATGAGGTCACAAGGAGTCAGACACAGCTGAAATAATGGAATAACAACATATATTGGGATCACTTTGTTGAAGACTTATTGATGTGTGCGTGTGACCAAGTATTATCTGTATTTTGTAGCTTTCTCAAACTCTAGCACAGTATGCACTTAATAAATCAATCAAATTAAAATAATGTATTTAGCTCCTTCTAAGTGCTAAGCACTTTTCTAGGCACTGGTTACACAAATTCCTCTGCCCTCCAGGAGAGCACGTTCTATTGGGGAAGACACATGTAAATGAATGTGAAGGGGCACTGGCCAATGGAGGTCTAGTCCTCAGGGTATGAACAAGGGGTTCTGCCTGCTTTGCTGTTGGTTTGGTTATAGAAATACAGACATGGCATATACTAAATAAGAATGTGGTCATTTGGGAAGAGAGGACACTAGGAGATGAGGGGATGATGGGAGATTAGTCCCATAGTAGGCAATATGCGAAGGAAAGAAGGGATTCTGAGATTCACTGATGAGGAGAGAGGACTTCATAACTGATTGACTATATTCTAGGCATGGGGTGGGGACAGACTGTGCAAAGACACAGAGGTGGGAGATGGAGAGTTGAGCATGAAAAGTGTGGGGGGGGGAGGTCAGTTTGACTAAATCATAGGGTAGCAACATATAAGGCTAGAAATGTACATCAGGGCTAGGTTATTAAGTGCTGTATGATAACTACTTGTTAACTTGAAGTGCCCAATGGTATGACTAAGACTTAACCTTTTCTGGAATCATGGAACTAGACATGTTGACTCCTTCTAGCTCTGGGCTCCTGTATTCTATGTATGAGAGAGAAGGTGAGGGAGAGGGAGAAAGAGAGCGAGGGAGAAAGAGAGAGAGAGAGAGAGAGAGAGAGAGAGAGAGAGAGAGAGAGAGAGAGAGAGAGAGAGAGAGAGAAGAAGAAGAAGAAGAAGAAGAAGAAGAAGAAGAAGAAGAGAGGGTGAGAGGGAAGGAGAGAGAGAGGGAGAGAGGGAGAGAAATAGAAATAAACATACTATATATATTTATAGATGTGTGTGCATATATGCTACACATGAGCATTGTGTATATTTATGTGTATACATATGTACATAAACACTGTGTATGTGTTTTGTATGTATACATATATGCACCCATGCACACACACAGATCTTAGAACTGGAAAGTGCAACTGGAAGGAACATTAAATGCTATCTAGTCCAGCCCCTTCATTTGACAGACGAGGTAACTGAGTTACAGAAAGAGGAAATTTTTGTCCAAGGTCACAGAACCAGTAGGAATTGACAGATCCAGGGTTCAAACCAAGGCCTCCTGCCTCTAGGTCCAATGTGGGATTCTTCCTTTTTGCCATTTTTCAGAGCTAGCACAAGTTGATAATGGATCTGGAAGAATCAAGGGAAGAAAACAATGAAAGAAGAAAAAAAGGAAAAGGCAGTGAGTAAGAGGAGGAGAGAAGAAGAAAGGAGGACTTGGGGCCTGAAGAATTTCCAGCCCATGATTTCCCTGGTTTCAGCCGACACCTTTGTCCCCTCCCTATAGCTTTCACAAGGCCAGAGCGATGGGAGGAGGGAAGTCTTTAAACAGATGCAGTTAAACCTTTATAAGGCCAGGGCCCAGGGGAGACAGGGCCCCAGGCATCTGGCTTGCTGACAGCTGTCAGCCTGTGCCTCCTCAGGGATTGTTTTCAGAGCACAGAGGATCCAAAATTAGCAGGTGACAACTCCAGGCTGTGGTCAACTTCCCCAACATTCTCCAACCCCCATTGCTACCCAACCCCCCACCCAGGGGATGTAACAGCAAGCAGACAAAAGCCTCTGCTTCTCCAAACTCTATCAGCTGTTCTAGGGTCAGGTTTCCTCCCCTGCTGGACTTCTGAGCTGGGAGTGGGGGCTTGAGGGAAGGGAGGGAGAAGGGGAGGGCCCAGTGGACAGAAAAGGAACAAAGAAAGAAAAGATCATTTGTCCAGTAACATCTATACCATTGTTAACTCTTTGACATGTCTGATGACATTTCCTGATTCTCCTTTAGATTCTTCTGATTCTCCCCTGCCCAAAGTGGATAAATGAATGAAAACTGTCATTTATTCATCATATATATGTATATACACATATTTTTTGACTATTGTGAGCTCTACATGTAACAGAACTTTGGAACATACAAACACATATATTTAGATATACACATAGACATACATAAAATCATATGTATGCTCCAAAGTCCTGTTACATGTAGAATTCACAATAATTGAAAAACTAATTGAGGTTGAAGAACAGTTAAGGAAATTCATATTTTCCCTTAAAGCAGAGAAGTGGGAACCTCCTAGGACAGAATGCTATATACATTGTCAGATGTGGTCACTCTCGGATGTTTTTGCTTAATTATTTTTCTTTGCTGCAAAGGAAATGTCATTTTGGAAACAGGTAGTGTGAAATGACTGATAAACAAATAAAAGGAATCAATAAAACACTTTTTTTCCTTCTAAAAGAATGACTTTATTTTTTATCTGAATAGGAGAGTTCATTGGAACTCCCAGTGTAGAAACTTCTTTCATTAATACAGATTGGCAATTTGTCTATAATTCATAGTTTTAGATTTTTTGGGGGGGGGGGAGCTGAGTAGTTAAGCAGTTTGAGTGGGGTCACATGGATATAATGTGTCAGAGATGCATCTTTAACTCAAATCTTCTTGATGTCAAGGCTGTTGCTTTATTCCCTACACTATCCTTTTTATTTTAAAATTTATTTAGAAATTATAAATTTTATTTTAAATTTTAAATTAAATTAAAATTTTAAATTTTTTTAAATGTGCCAGGACAAATATGCTATTCATTGTCCCTAGTACCTAAACATTGTACATACCAACAGGCAAGTTGACAGTCCAGATTATAGTAAGCTAAATTTATAAGCCTCAATTAAAGAAAAGATGATATGGAGGTGATCTCTAAGCCAGACCCTATAAATGACTATTTAAAGACATCAAAAGATCTGTTACTTCACCAGTGGGTACTTCCTCTGCTGTTAACAGGTCACTTTCCTGTGCTACTTCCCAATTCTCCCCACCCAAATCTGATGACAACCTTTCTGAACTAAGCCAGACCCATCCTTGGACAATTAACATACAGTCCATAATGGAGCCATATCTGATGCCTTTCTAATTTGGTAAGGAACCAGTGCTTTTACTCTCCTAGCACAGACCTCAAAAAGCCACAACTTCTTCTGCCACACGGTGAAGCAAATGGAGCAGGACTTTAATGGAGGAACTATTTAAGATATTGATTGTACCAACCCTGTAGAATGTAAGCCCTCTGAGGGCAGGAACTGTTTCAATGTTGTTTCTGTTTCCTCAGCACGGTCCCTGGCACACAGTAGGTGCTCAGTGAGAGCTTGATTGATTGAATTGAGATTCTGAGATGCTCAGCAAAATGGCAATGACCATCACATTCCATTTGATATTGTTTGAGGACTCGTAATGTTTGAGGACCTGCTGGATGCATTGACTGGTGGAATCTGACCCTCTTTTATTGACCCATAAGTATCTGGTGGAGGAGATAAGACAAGGACACAAAAACTGCATTCCCAAGTAGGATGTGATGATGTCCAGCATTCTGATCCACAGAGGCTCTCTCTGACTCCTCCAGTCACTCTGTGGGGAGAGGGGGGAGGACTCTGGATTAGAAAGTGCTAGTATCTAGAAGAGTTTATCTGTCAGATTTATGGATAAGGGAAGAATTTAGGGCCAAAGAAGATAGAGTATTACAAAATGTAAAATAGATAATTCTGATTTTATAAAATTAAAAAGTTTTTACACAAACAAAACCAATTCAACCAAAATTATAAGGAAAGTAGAAAACTGGGGGGAAATTTTTTTGTAACAAGATCTCTGCTAAAGACCTCATTTCTCAAATATATAGAGAACTGAATCAAATTGATAAAAATACAAGTTATTCCCCAGTTGATAAATGGTCAAAGGATACAAATAGGCAGTTTTCAGACAAAGAAATCAAAGCCATCTATGGTCACATTAAAAAATTATCTAAATCACTATTGATTAGAGAAATGCAAATTAAAACAACTCTGAGGTACCACCTCACAGCTATCTGATTGGCTAATATGACAAAAAAAAAAAAGGAAAATGTTGGATGTTGGAAGGGATGAGGGAAAACTGGGACACTAATGCACTATTGGTGGAGTTGTGAACTGATCTAACCATTTTGGAGAGCAATTTAGAACTGCCCAAAGGGCTATACAACTGTGCATACCCTTTGATCCAGAAATACTACTACTAGGTCTATAACCCAAAGATAACAAAAAAGGGAAAAGGACGTATTTGTGCGAAGATATTTACAACAGCTCTTTTTTGGTGGTGGCTAAGAAATTGGAAATCAAAAGATGTCCATCAATTAGGGAATGGCTAAACAAGCTGTGGTATATGCTTGTAATGGAATATTATCATACTATAAGAAATGACAAGCAGGATGATTCCAGAAAAACCTGGAAAGACTTACATGAACTGGTGCATATTGAAGTGAACAGAAGCAGGAGAATGTTGTACACAGTAACAGCAATGTTGTTCTATGAGGAACTGTGAATGACTTAGCTACTGTTATCAATACAATGATCCAAGACAATCTCAAAGGACTATTTGATGAAGCATACTATCTGCCTCCAGAAAAAGAACTGATGTCGATTGAATATAGACTAAAACATGCTATTTTTCACTTTCTTTTTTTTCTTTTATTCTAGTCTTCTTGTACAAAATGACTAATATGGAAATGTTTTACATAATTGCATATGTATAACATATTTGATTGCTTACCATCTCAGGGAGGGGGGAGGGGAAGGAGCAGGGAGGGATAGAATTTGGAACTTAAAACTTTAAGTATAAATGTTTAAAAATTGGGGGGGAGGTGCTACCATAACAGGGTTTAAGCCTCCCCAGGGCACTCTGGCCCCTGTCATCTTCTTCACTGTCATAGGCAAGACCTTCAATTTGGTTATTCTTGGTGGAGGTGGGGGACAGGGAAGGTAACATGCCCATCATTCCAGGAGGCAAAACATCCAATTAATTTTAGAGGCATAGAGGGGGAGAATGCATGGTGCATTAACCCTCCCCTTCCCAGCACACACTCCTGAAATAGCTCTAATCCATTTCAACTCCACAAATATTTAATTAGCACCTCCCATGTGGGAGGAAGTGCGCTGGATTCTGAGCTAATTCACAAAGCATTTTTCCTACAAGTTGGGTAGTACAAGCATTATTAAGCCTATTTCACCACCAAGAAACTGAAGAACAGAAAAGTGCCATGACGTGCCTCACAGAGCTAGTGCGTGTCAGTTGGGCTTTGAACCTAGGACTTTTTAACACTAAGCCTTTTCCCCTTTGACATATAGGGCAGTCTTGAGAGGGGGGAAATAAATCACAGGACCTTAGGATGTGGGGCTAGACAGGTCCTTAGAAAACATCTAGTGATAAGAATTATTCTAGTCCAACTACTTAATTTTTCAGATGAGGAAACTAAGGCTCAATTACATGGGTAATCATTAGCCAAGCCTGGTTTTGAACCCTGGACTATATACCACACTGTCCCAAGGAGACCAAAAAACAGAGGAAGTCAGGGGTGGAAAGTGTAAGAAGGAGCCCAATCTGCTTTACCTCGGAGAGGGCAGAGGGAGCAAGGAATTCATGGCCTAACTGGCTCCACAGGGCCTTGGGTCTTTTCTAGAAGCAAGTGGCAGAGCTGAGTCACTGCCAAGTAGAACCAGCTCCCTGCTCCACCCCAAAGTGCTCCTGCAAGATGCCCTGACTTCAGCTCCCTAGAGGCGGTTCTGGGCAGCACTAGGGTGTAGGGGTACTTGATAGGATATCTTCTGAAACATTCTTCTGGAATGCTCAATGGAAAAGGCTTTTCCTCCCGGTGGCCCCAAGGGTGGGGCTAAGGATTAGAAGTAGGGGTCGCTTGGGCTAGACATTGCCTTGCCAGGACCCACATAGAAATCAGACTCCAAGGAAACAAAGAGCTAAGAAAGTCCCACACCTCCCTTGGGGGTGGGAGTGGAAATGAGCCATCTTTCAAGGTCCAGTGGAAGCAGCTCAAGGTGGGTTATGTGATTCATAGTGGATGAGAGTGCCCAAGGCAGGGAGGGCAAGGTGATGCCTGACAGCTAATATTGCTGATTGTCTCCTCCTGCTTCGCCTTTCCTGAGGAGCTGGCTCCCCCCTCCGCTACAGCATCAAATCTGAGCTTTCCTTGCTTTTGCCTCTACCCTCCACCCTTTACCATCTTGAGCTTCCCTTCCTCTCTCCCTTCTGCTGGCCCTGCCCAAACC
Organism: Petaurus breviceps papuanus; assembly: GCF_028583685.1. Classification (NCBI taxonomy): domain Eukaryota; kingdom Metazoa; phylum Chordata; class Mammalia; order Diprotodontia; family Petauridae; genus Petaurus; species Petaurus breviceps. The sequence goes on from NW_027187372.1 coordinate 26,506,608, forward strand.
TGTAACTTAACCTCTCCCATGGTTTCCCATTCTCCCCCATCCCGTCCCAAGGCAGCTCCTCCTACAACACTAGGCCAGAAGGTTTACTTAGCCTGGCCTGACTCTCCTTAAAACCCTTCATCTCCCAGGTGCATCTCCTTCCTCCACCCAATTACTAGGGTGAAGCCTTCTGGTTGGGGATGGAGTGGGGGGGAGAGGTTGGGGAGGCCAGGACCTCCTTGCAGCTTCCTGCTGCTGCTATGTTGGCAGCTTATTCCTCTCAGATGGTGAGCCAAGGGTCTAGGGACCATGTCTTGGCATGTTCCCTGCTGCATGGGCCTTTCAACAAACCCAGATAATAAGTAGGTGATGTTTGGGGCCGACCCTGTGGGACTTGGGAGTGTGTGGGCTGGGGTGTGGATTGGGAGAGTAACAAGTCAGGAAGTGGACCCCACCCTTGAAACCAAAGTTCTCACAAACATACCTTGTGTGTGCAGACCTTCATGGTGAGAATTGGGATAGTAGGTCATGGGAGATCTATTTCAATAAGAAAGGCCTCTGGCTGGCCGCCTCACTTATGCACAAGCCCCACCCTCTATCCCAAATACCATTTATCGCCATCATTTGACCTTTCCAGACTTACTTCCCACTATTCCTCTATATGACCTCCTTACCAAGCCCCAAAATATCACTTCACCTTCCTGGACCTCAGTTTCCCTGTTTGTAAATGAGGGAGTTGGACTAGATGACCTCTAATCTAAGGTCCCTTGCAACTTGAAATCTATAATTCTATGAATCCTTCTGATTGCCCATCTTTGGGCCATTTTTCATTCGGTTTCTCCTACTTAGATGTCTTCCCCCACTATTCTCTCTTTACCTGAGTTATATTCATTGTTCTAGGCCCAGATTATGAACCTCCTCCTCCATGGAGCCTTCCTTGAACATGTTCTAGACCACAGGGATCTCTCCCTCACCTGAACTCCCATAGCGTTGTATGCTTGGAGAAACATCCCAATAGAGAACAGTACTGCCTTTGGGGTCTGAGTACCTGGGTTCAAATCAGCACTGACAAGTCACAACTTTTTAGGGCCTCAATTTTCTCATCTGTAAAATGAAGGATTATATTCCTATAACATTTTAAGGTTCACAAAGGCACATTATCTCATAGCAACCCTGGAAGGTAAGTACTACATACGGGTTTTATTATCTCCATTTACAAGACGAGGAGGCTCAGAAAAGTTAAATAATTGGAGATCCTAGCTTTAAAGCTGGGTTTCCCAGTGTTTAGAGCACTGGGTCTGGAGTCAGAAAGAAATGAGTTTAAATCTGACCTCAGACACTTACTAGCTATGTGACCCTGGACAAGTCACTTCACTTCTGTTGACCTCAATTTCCTCATCTGTAAAATGGGGATAATAGCACCTAGCTCCCAGGCTTGCTCTGAGGGTGAAATGAGGTAATAATATTCATAAAATAAATACTTTTGCAAACCCTAAAGTGCTTCATAAATACTACCAATTTTTATTAGCTATTAAACCTTAGATCATCTAGCCCACCCTTCCCCCCATTTTACAGATGAGAAAACTGAGGCCCAGAAGGGTTAGCTGTCTTGGCCAAGATCACAAAGGTAGGAGATATCAGAGACGGAATTCCAACTCAAACCCTGTGACTCTGAGGCTAGCATTTGTCTCTGGTTTCAGCATGTTGCCTGGTCTCTAAAGTCCTTTCCAAATATAAATACTAGCATCATTTGTATTTAATATACTCTGCCTTATACATTGTTAGTTAATTTTCCTATGTATGCATGTTATTTCTCTATGACTAGATTGTAAACTATGTACCAACTTCCTTTAAGGCTTAGCTTGAAGTGCCATGTCCTCATTCCCTCATTCCCCTCATTGTTAGAGCTGCTTTTTCCTTCCTCAAATTACCTTGCATTTGCTTATCTATTTACATCTTCTATCCCCAAATAAAGCCTAAATTCCTAGGGGATAGAAGCCGTTATTGTTGTGGGCTTTGTTTGTTTCTGCCTTTGTATAACCAGTATCTAGTAAAATGCCTTATTCATTTATTTGTTTGTTAATTTTGGTAACACTCACCCCCCATTCTCCTATGATGGTTCTTCATCTACTAATGCATATTCAGTAATTCACCATCTTGTGGATTTTCCTGCAAAACAGAGGGATTAAGTGACTTGTCCAGAGTCACACCAAAAGCTTTTGCCCGATGTGGGACTTGAGTCTAGGACTTCCTGATTCCAAGGCTGTATCTCTGTTCACAATGTCATGCTACCCGTCCTCCTAACAGACACTAAAAAAATGTTTGTTGAGTTGAGTCTTAAATATATTTCTATGTCTCCTGGTGCCTAGAAATGGCCATACCAAAGCAATAGGATGAAAGGGAAAGAGGACTGTTCTAGAATCAAGGGATCTGGGGTAACATCCTACTTCTGATGCTTACCATTTGTGCAAACAAGCTGCTTAGCCTCCCTGGGCCTCAGTTTCTTTTTCTGTAAAAGGAGGAGGTTCCTCAAGATGGCCTCCGAGGTCCTTTTCTGCTCTTGATCAACAATACCTATGAGCTTTTGATTTTTCATGGTGCCTATTGGAGTCATTATGAAGTGGGAAAAACAAGGAACACCGAGTCAAAAGTTCCTTCCCTCAGCTCTGCCATTCACAGCTGTATGTCTTCCCCAAATACATATCCAAGATGCAGAAGAGCACCTCCCAATACCAGTCAAAACAGATAAATATGACTGCTAATGCACTTGGGATGAATCACATGGACTCAAACAATATTGCCAGAAGCAACTTAAAATGTATTGCCAATGGTTGCAAAGCTTTGGGCAAAAAAACTGGAGATTGTAAGGGCCCCAGTTCTATTGCCCTCACTGCCACCCACTGGACACAGGGATGCCAAAAAGAAAATTATTGGGTCAGTAAACAGTTAGCTAAGAAGGTGATGTCTCAGAAAAGGATTTGGATTTCTGGATCATGACTTAAAATATGTTTAACAATGGTGGTATCTGGAAGCTGAGCTGGACTATCAATCACTCTTACTCACTGTTCCCCGCCACCCAACCTCCCTCCATCTTAGTCCACCAAGCTTCTCTTCCTCTTGGGGCATAACTCTCTAGTTTTTCCTTCTGCCTCCTCCCTTCTGGAGAAGTACTTTTCCTTTCAATTCAGCCAAGTCAGTTTAATGTAACTGTTGCTGACTCATTTGCCCCAAAACCCCCATGAATGCACTCTCTGTCTTGGAAAATTACAAAAAAAACCCAAATGAATCAATATCTTTCTTTTTCAACTTTTGAGTCCCCAGTCAGAAATCTAACTCTGGCAAAAAAAAAATACCACTTTTAAATCTATCTCTCTACCCTTCTAGTACATTTCCAATCAATCCCATTCAATATTTCAATTTGTCACTTTTACTCCATTCAAAAATTCATGAAGCAAAGTAATAGTTCAAACATTCCCAGTCACTCAGGATTATCCCCAGGACCCTGATGGGAGATATAGCAGCTGCTTTTTGAGGATCTCACTGGTCAATTAGAGCCAGGAATTGAGAGAGTAGCTCTAGAACACTATACCTACACACACACACACACACACACACACACACACACACACACACATATGTATATATAAAGAGAGAGCTTTACAAATATTAACATGCTATATATGGTAGCTATTGTAATTATCCTCTGGACTACAATTCTAGGGAGAGTCTACTCTTGAAGGATGCCCAAGAATAAAATTCTAAAGATACAAATGGGAACAATCCTAATGAATAAAAACAACAGTGATCTGAAGACACCAAATTGGATGCACAGTGAATTTAACAACAAACCTACGTCTATAATAGCTAACTAAAGACCAGTGGGTTTGACTTCAGTTCCTGAGGAAATTATAGAACAGATCATTCCAGAAATGGTTAATAAACAACTAAAGAAGAAAGAAGCTATTACAGAGTCAACCTGACTTCATCATGAACAAACCATGACAGCAGGACATTATTTCCTTTTTGACAGTTTTACTAGCCTAGTAGATTGTGAGAGGCTATAAAAATACATCTGACCTAGATTTTAGCAGTTTTTTTTAAAGTATCTATTCTTGTCAAAAAGATGGAGGGATATAGACAAGACAGTATCATGGGTGGTTTTGGAACTGGTTGAATAGCTTAGCTCAAAGAGTAGTCATTAATGGTTCAGTTTCAATCTGACAGCCAAGCCTGGGAGGCTTAACAAAATTACCAGTAACTTGGAAAAAAGAAGAAATGACAAGAACATCCCATCTGCAGATGATACCAGCTTGGGAGGGAGAGTTAACACATGGAATGATAGGATCTGAAAAGATTTTGATAAGATAGAGCATTGGGTTGGATCTAATAGGATACCTCCCACTTTAAATAAATGTAAAGTCTTAAACTTGGGTTCAAAAAATCAACTTCATATGTACCAAATAGGGAAGACATAACTAGATGTACATTTGTATGAGAAAGATCTGGAGGAGTTTTGCAGACTTCAAGCTCAACATGACTCAAGAGAGTGATAGGGAAGCCCCCAAAGCTAGTATGTTCTTGGGTTGCATTGAGAGGCATAACTCCAGAAATAAAGAAGTGATTGAAATGGTATTCTCTGCCCTGGGAATACCGTACTTGGATTACATGTTCAATTCTTGTTGCTGTATTTTAGGAACATTGATAAGCTAGAGAGTATCTAGTATTTGGTCACCAGAGGAAGGTGACCAAAATGATAATGAAAGACCTTGACTCCTTGTTATATGAAGATAAATTGAGGGCACTGGGCTGGTCTAGCATGGAGAAGAAAAAACTTGGGGATGGGAATGGAAATTATAGCTCTGTTCAAGTATATGGAGGACTTTCTTATGAAAAAGGGATTATCCTTGTTTTACTTACTGTGTTTTCCCGATAATAAGACACTGTCTTATTAATTTTTTGGGAAAGAAAAACACCAGAGGGCTTATTTTCAGGGGAGGGCTTATGTTGTCCTGCCTCAGCTCTCCTCCGCGGCACTGCTCTCAATGGCGCCAGCAAGCAAATCATTGGGGAAGAACAGGATGATGCGCTCACTGCTGCAGCTCTGATTGGATGCAGCTCGGAGTGCGTTTCACCCGGGGGGGGAGGAACGGTGCATACAGAGGATACCGTAATGTAGCGTGTAGCGCAGGGGATCACCTTCACTACAGTAGCAATCTCAATAGGGCTTATTTTCGGGGGAGGGCTTATTTTAGAGGAATCTTACACAGTACGGGGAGGGCTTATTTTCAGGATAGGTCTTATTATCGGGGAAACACGGTAGTTCCAGAGAATAGAACCAAGAGCAATGGGATAGAAGTTATAAGGGAGTAAATCTAAAATAGAAGTCAGGGAAAAACGATTAAATTAGAAATGTCCCAAAATGTTTTTTAAAAAAAAGCTGAGTCAGGAGATTGTAGATTTCCTTTTCATGGAGGTTCAAGCAGAGGGTGAATGCACAGTTGTTTTATATGCTTTAGTAGGAATTCCTTTCAGGTATGGGTTGGACTAGATTTCAGCTGAGATTTTTTCCAGTTCAAAAATTCTATCATTATTTTATGGTCTTGGGCAAATGACATCCCTTCTTGGAGCCTCAGTGTTTTTATCTGTAAAATGGTGCTAATAATGCTTTCACCACCTTTTAAGGTGGCTGGGAAGAAAGCATTAGTCAACTGTAAGGCTGATATAAATCTGAGCTGTTATTATCTGGCTTATCCTCAAGTCCTCTTCTGATGCCTCATCATGACAGAAGGGTGAGCCTGGGCTCCTGAAATCTCTACCAATGAAGCACAAGCTCTAGCAGGTTTGATCAGGTTGGGAAGGGTATTTGTTGCCTGTTGGGGGTGCCCTATATATCTGTCACACAAGCACCAGGCTGGCTAAGCTCAGAGAGATGCATTCAGTATAGGGTGGGAACAGGGTGGAGGAGTGCAAGGTTGGCCACCAGAGGATGAATAGCGTTTGTGGCCAAGAAAATTCATGAAGATCTAACTTCAAAGGCATGGATGGGAGAAGGAGATGGAACAGGCATGGATGAATAAGGACAGGTTCTGCATAGGATGAGATCACAATTTTTTTAATTTTTATTTATTTATTTTTAACATTCATTTTTTAAAAATTTAGCTTTAAATTCTCTCCCTCCATCTTGCCCCTAGCCTACTCCTTGAGAAGGCAAGCAATAAATGTGCCAATTATAGATGTGAAATCACGCATAACATATTTCCATATTAGCCATGTTGAAAAAAACAATGAAGAGCAAGAAATATAAAGAAAGTTTAAAAAGAATGTTTCACTCTGCACTTAGAATTCATCAGTTCTCTCTTCAGAGGTGGACAGCATGTTTCATCATAGGAATTGTCTTAGAATTGTCTTGGATCATTGTCTTAATCAGAGTAGCTAAGTCTTTCACAGTTGATCATCATTACAATCTTGTTGTTACTATTTATGATGTTTTCCTGGTTCTTCTTATTTCATTTTACATTAGTTCATGTAAGTCTTCCCAGGTTTTTCTGAAACCATCCTGCCTATCATTTCTTATAGCACACTGGTGATTCATCATATCATATGCCACAACTTGTTCAGTCATTTTCCAATTGTTGGGCATCCCCTCAATTTCCAATTCTTGGCCTCCACAAAAAGAACTGCTATAAATATTTTTGTACATGTAGATACTTTTCCTTTAATTTCTTTGGGATACAGCCCCAGTAGCAGTATTGCTGGGTCAAAGGGTATGTATGTACGGTTTTATAGCCCTTTGGAAATAGTTCCAAATTGTTCTCCAGAATGATTGGACCAGTTCACAACTCTACCAACAGTGCATTAATGTCCCTATTTTTCCACATTCCCTCTAGCATTTATCATTTTCCTTTTCTGTCATGTTAGTCAATTGATCAAAGATATTCTTTAAATACCCTTATGTGCAGGGAAGGGCATTTCTAGTGTGGGTATCATACTCAGACTGAGTCTCTTTAAATTTGCTAAGTAGTAGCTAGGGTTAAATTCAGGGGAAGGGGGAGGTGGTGGGGAGGAAGGGGAGAATAAAAAAATAAGAAACATAAAAATACTCTAGAGAAACAGGTTGGTCCTGATAAGGACAAATAATAAATTCCATGAAATAGTCATATATATTAAAATTCACACCATCAAAGTTACAATTGTATACATTTCCCAAACTATATTTTACTACTTTGCATATAGTTGTACCTATTAACTTCATATTTATATATATTCTAATTTTATATATATTTATCTTCCCCATGGGTCAGCTAGGTGGTGGTATTACAGTTAGGAAGAGCTAAATTCAAATCTACTGGGCGTGGAGCCAAGATGGCAGAGTAGAAACACAAACTTGTCATGAGCTCCTGCTCCAATCACTTCCAATACATGTAAAAAAATTACTCTAAAAGAATTTTAGAGCTACAGAACTCATAAAGTGACAGAGAGAAACAAATCTCCCACTGAAGGCAGCCCAGCAGGCCTACGGAAAGGGTCTAACGCACCAAGCCCAGTGAGCCACCCAGTTCTAGCCCCCAGGGTGCTCTGACCAGTGGTGGCCAGAGCAGACTTCAGGAGAGTGAGCCACCAGCAGCTGTGGCAGTTTCCAGACTTCTCAACCCATAAACACCAAAGACAAAGTAAAAGGTCAGTGTGGAACTATGTTGGAATGGGGGGGGGGGGGGTGGATGATGGAAGAGCATGGGTCCAGCCCATGGGCGAGAAGTGGCAGAGGCTCAGTGGCTGTGCAGCCACCTTGGCGTCGCTGTCTCCTCTTGAAAAAGATTCCAAATAGAAAACTCCTAGGAATATTATAGCCACATTTCAGAGTTCCCAGGTCAAGAAGAAAACACTGCAAGCAGTCAAGAAGAAATGATTTGAGTATTGTGGAAACACAGTCAGGATAACATAAGACCTCGCAGCTTCTACATTAAGGGATTGAAGGGCTTGGGATATGATATTCTGGAGGTCAAAGGAGCTAGGATTAAAACCAAGAATCACTTACCCAGCAAAACTGAGTATAATGATACAGGGGAAAATATGGTCATTCAATGAAATAGAGGATTTTCAAGCATTCTTGATGAAAAAACCAGAGCTGAACAGAAAATTTCACTTTCAAATACAAGAAGCAAGAGAATCATGAGAAGGTAAATAGGAAAAAAAAATCATAAGGAATTTATTAAAGCTGAACTATTTACATTCCTACATGGAAAAATGACAATTGTTACTCATAAGACTTTTCTCAGTATGAGGATGGTTGAAGGGAATATATATGTATATATATGTATATATATATATATCTGCATACATACAAATATATATGTATAGGAGGGTGTATGTGTGTATAAATATATATTTGAGTGTAAGCATATGTATGTTCATGTATATGTAGACAGAGGGCACAGGATGCGTTGAATATGAAGGGATGATATCTAAAAAATAAAATTAAAAGGTGAGAGAGGAATTTATTGGGAGAAGAAGAAAGGGAGAGATAGATTAGGGTAAATTATCTCATATAAAAGAGGCAAGAGAAAACTGTTACAATGGAGGGGAAGAACAGGAAGGTGAAAGGGAATGGGACAACTTTATTCTCATTGAATTTGGCTTAAGGAGAGAATAACGTACAAACTCAATTGGGTATCTTACCCTACAGGAAAATAGGGGTGTAGGGGATAAGAGGGGGGATGATAGAGGCAGGGCAGATAAGGGGAGAAGGTAGTTAGAGGAGGGAAATATAGTTAGTCTTTTACAATATAACTACTAGGGAAACGATTTGGGTAACTACACATGTACAACCTATATTGAATTGCTTATCTTCCCAGTGGGGGAGGGTGAGGAGGGGAGAAAGGAAAAAATCTGGAACTCAAAGTTTTAAAAACAAATGTTTTTTTAAAAATTGTTTTTTTACATGCAACTGGGAAATAAGATATACAGGCATTGGGGTATAAAAATCCATCTTTCCCTACTAGAAATTTGGGGGGGAAGATATAAGAGAGAACAGACTGGAGGAAGGGGTATTCAGTAAACTTGCTATTTTGTAGTGGGGGGGTAGGGGAAAGATGGGGAGAAAAATTTGTAACTCAAAATCTTGTGGAAATGAATGTTGAAAACTAACAATAAATAAATATCTTTTTTTTTAAATCAATTCAAAGCCACTATCAGACATTCACTAACTGTGTGACCCTGGGCAAGTCACTTAACTGCTTGCAGCCTCTGTTTTCTCAACTGTAAAATGAGTTTAATAATTTCTATTTCACAGAATTGTCGTGAAGATCCAATCAGATGATAAATGATATGCAAAATGTTTTGTAAACCTTGAAGCACCACCTAAATGCAAGCTGGTATTGTTTTATAAATTATTATTAGATAAATTCCTTGTGAGCAGCAATCATTTCAGACTTTATACTTGTATCCCCAGAGCCTAGCACAGGGCCTAACACATAGCAGGTAGTTAATAAATGCTTTTTGATGCATTGATTGATCACTTTCTTCTCTGGCTGTGGGGAGGTCTAAGACCCTCTGGAGATATGTCTGGGTCCTTTACCAATCCCGCTAGAGACTAGTGGAGAAGCCATCTGTTTGATGAGGCACCTGGGGTCAATATGAGCAGTCTTTCCATCCCAGGAGCAGCTTGTCATTGTTTCCCTCATCCCCTCACTGACCTTGAAATAGGTGATGTTTCTCCCTCCCCCACTTCCTCCCTTCCAACAAAAGCCACTGGAGACAGACATAGAAACAACAGCTGAGCTTTTGTTAGTTTTAAACATAGCCCCTCAGAGGTCACCCCTGAAATATGCCTGCATCTCACTCCACCCCCAGCCCCTGCCCAATCTGGGGGCCATGAAAAGTTAGGAGACAGCACAATGCCAACTCAGACAAAGGGTGCTGGAGACCTTTGCCTGGTGGAGAGTCCAAGAGCCAAACCAGCCCTGCCTTCCCTGCAATGCTCTGTCTGGACCCTTTTCTAACCCTATTCCTGGGGTCATAGGATCCCCCCACTCCTCCCTCTTTTTCTAGTTCCTCCACCTTCCAAACCATTCATCTCCCCCACTGCCAGCTGCTTTTCCTTTCTTGGTCTCATATTTACTCTTTTTTTACCTCTAACCTAGCAAAATACTGCATGGGAAGTGTGGAAAAGATTTCCCTCCTCTCAGCCCACTCTCATGTTAGGCTTCATCAATAGCCCCCTCCAAAGTTGTTTTTAGTGTTGAATAGATTTTCTGATGCTCTACCCCAAAGCCTAGCAGTGTGGGAATAAGGCTGGTCCTATGAGGGTTAAAGGATTAAGGATTTCAAACTGGAAAATTAGATTATCGATTTAGAGTTAACAGGGATCTCAAAGTCCATTTATTCCAAGCCTTCATTTGAGAGGCAGCTAGGTAGCCTAGTGAATAAAGTGCATAGTGTGTTAACTCTAAAATCAGGAAGACCTGAATTCAAATCCAGACACTTACTAGCTGTGTGACTTGGGCAATTTACTCAACCTCTGTCTATATTAGTTTCCTCAGCTATGTTTAATTGTTTTCAGTCATGTCCAACTCTTCATGGCCCCATTTCTTGGCAAAGATACTGCAGTGGTTTTCCATTTCCTTCTCCAGCTCATTTTACAGATGAGGAAACTGAGGCAAACAGGGTTAAGTGACTTGCCCAGGGCCACACAGCTAATACGTGTCTGAGGCCAGATTTGAACTCAAGAAGATGAATACTACTGACAAGAGTCCAGGCACTCTATCCACTGTGCCACCTAGCTGCCCTAAAACTATGTAATGTGCCCTCAACTATAATATAAGGATAAAAATAGCACCTACCTCTGGGGCTGCTGTGACGATTGAATGAGATAATATTTGCAAATCTCTATGTAAACCTTAGAAGTACTACTACACACATGCCAGATGAGGCAAGGGAGGCCGTAAGAGGCTACCTGATTTGTTCAACATCACATAGCTAGGAAACTGCAGAGGTGAGGTTTGCTTTCTGCATATTACTCTGGGGGTGATCCAGCTCATTCAGAATTTCTTCCTCTCCCATCTCTATCATAGGTGGGCCTATCCCCTTGATGCTCTCTCCCCTTTTATCCCGGCTCTCCTTTGCTTCTCAATTCCCTTTCTCAGAAGAGTATTTTAAGATCTATTCCTCATAGCCATAATGGGACAAGCTTACAAGCTTCCCCCACTTGGCTGGGCACATGCTCAGGCTGGGCAGAACTTCAGGAGGGCAGGGTTCTGATATCACAAGAAGGGTCAGTGAGGGAGAGGCCTCCACTGTTCTAGTCTTTTCTCCAGAACAAAGTGAGATCCTGTATGGTAAGACAGAAAGATTACTGACCCTGGAGTGAGAGGCTCTTGGGTCAAAATCCCATTTCTGTCATTCATGTGGCATCAAGCAAATCACTTAGTATCTCTGGGCCTCAGTCTCTTCATCTGTAAAATGGGTTACACTAGATGGCCTCTGTCATCCTTTCCAGCTCTCAGTATCTGATTTTGTGATCCTCCCCCCTCCGCCTTCATGTGTGCCCCAACATTGGCCTCACAGTCCCAGCCCCCTCTCCCTGAAGGCTCCCTTTCTTCTGCTGGGTCTTCATTGTCTGTCTCCTCCATGTTTAATTTCTTCTTGCCTCTTTTACTCTCTCCTGTCCCTTTTTCTCCCATTCCTGAGGAAGCCAGGGCATTGCCTGGAGATGACCTGACTTTCATCTTCTTACAGAAAAGTCCTGAAGCTGTCCTTTAGAACAAGCCGCTTTATTTTATTTAAAACATTGTATAAGCCAAGATTCAAGGACCTGGGGCTAGAGGGGCCATAGTTTCTTGGAGGTGCAGTGGGTAAAGATGCTATACCTCCTGTCACCAAGACCTGGGTCAAGTCCCAATTCTGTTCTGGACTGCTTTTGTTGTTGAGTTGTTTCAGTCACGTCCAATTCTCCATAACCACATTTGGGGTCTTCTTGGCAGAGATACTGGAAGGGTTTGCCATTTCTTTTTCCAGCTCATTTTAAAAATGAGGAAACTGAGGCAAACAGGGTTAAGTGATTAGCCCAGGATCACGCAGCTAGTGAGCATCTAAAGCCAGATTTGAATTCAGATCTTGTGCTTCCAGGCTTGGCACTCTATCTACTGTGCCACCTAGCTGTCCCCTTGGGACTTCTATGAGCATCAGCAAATGGAGATCTATTTGCTCAATAGTGAATGCACATTTCTTAAGCTCTGAAAGCACACTGGAGAGGATTATCATTTGCCTACCTCTTGGTGCTGTTATAAGAATTTAGTGTGGGGAAATCATCTGGTTACTACAAAATGCTATATGAATGACAGCCATCATTAGTCGATTATAATTCAACAGGCCTTTATCGAGCACCCACTATGTGCAAACCAACGTGCTGGGCCCAAGGAGAAATACAAAATCAGTAAGACAATCAATGTTTTTAAAGCCCCTGCTATGTGCCAGGCACTGTGCTTTGTGATAGAAATACAAAGAAAGGTAACAGATTCTCTCAGGGAACTCACAATCTAATGAGGCAGACAACATACAAACAACTATGAGAAAGAAATGTCATGAAGGCAAAGTCAACAGGCTTTGACAATAGATCGGATGGAGTTTGAGAAGTCATGAATGGCACCTAGACTGCAAGCCTGGATGGCTGGAAGGATGGTGGTACCCTCAAAAATATCAAGAAGTTGGGAGGATGGGAGGATTTGGGGAGGAAAGATAATAAGTTTTGTTTTGCACATGTTGAGTTATGTCTATAGGACATCTAGCTTGAAATGTCTAATAAACAGAGACGTGAGATCGGAGGTGAGCAGAGTAGTTAGGGCTGGATAAGTGGATTTAAAAATCATCTGCATAGAGATGATAATGAACCCATGAATCCAAGCTGATGAAATCACCAAGTGAAATAGCATAGAGAGAAAAGAAATAAGGACCCTGAAGAGAGCCCTGTGGGACACCCAAGGTCAACAGATATAATCTGTACTAGGCCTACACCCCCAAGAGACCAAAGAAACAGGGAAGGGTCCTAAAGATATTTAGTCCAGTTCTTTTTGTGGTGGAAAAGAACTGGAAACTAAATCCCCATCATTTGGAGAATGGCTGAAAAAATTATGATATAAAAATATACAAATTTAATATACAAATTGATAATATACAAATTTAATGGAATATTATTATTGTTACTATTACTATTATGTCAAAATGATGATGGGTATGCTTTCAGAGACACCTTGTTTAAAACAATGACCAGAACAGTTAGGTGGTGCAGTGGATAGAATACAGGGTCTAGAGTCAGGAAGATCTGAGTTCAAAACCACACAGACACCTACTAGCTGTGTGACCGTGGGCAAGTCACTTAATTTTGTTTGCTTTAGTTTACTTACCTATAAAATGAGCTGGAGAAGGAAATAGCAAACCACTCCAATATCTTTGTCAAGAAAACTCCAAATGAGGTCACTAAGAGTCAGACACAACTGAACAACAACAACAATAAAATAGGTGACAAAGAGGGTGTAATGTTAATGGGAGGTAAGATCTTCCCGACCCACTAACAGGTCTCACATGGAGCCCACTAAGGGAAACTTGCTTAGGGGAGGCTTGCTTGTAGGAAGGCTTTCACACCTGCTGCTAGGCACTGAGTCACAAGGGTTGTGATGTCCTCTGACCTTAAAGAAGGGTATATATACTCTGAGTTGGTATTTTTCTTTGGGGACTCACTTATGAGAAGGATGTTGTGATTCCCTGGTCAAGATTCTGCATGGCCTGTGTGTTCAAAGCTCCCAACTTGTCAGAGGTAAAGACTCTCTCGATCCAGGAACATAAGTAAAGTATATAGTTGATTCAGGCAGTCATAACCCTGTATGTTGGTCTTTATTTCTATGCCTGTATTTTCTCTGAAGTTCAGGTTGCTGACTTTTCCCCTGAACTAGTGAATGTCATTAAAAAAAGACTGTTGACCCCTTAAACAGCTACCTTTCCTGGGAAAGCAGATCTAGGAACCTGTGCTAGCAGCCATCCTGGGTTTGCCACTGTGGTTGCCACCTCAGAGTGGGATGAGTAAAAGAAAACAATGGAAACAATAAGAACAATATTAAAGAAAAAACAGCTTTAAAGGGTTTTCTTCTAAGATGATCTCCAATTTTTCCTGTATCTATTGTTTGTTCATAGTTTTTTGCTGATTGTTTCCCCCATGAGATTATGTTTCTTGAGATCAGGGAATATTTTTGCCTTTATATGTATCCCCAGATCTTAGCACAGTGCCCGAGCCACAGTAGGTACTTACTAAATATTTGTTGACTTGACCAGCTTCATGACTTTGAGCAAGTCACTGCTTAATTTTCCTGGCCTATGTTTTCTTCATCTGTTAAATGACTGGTTAGTCATAGGTCTAGATGACCCCTTTTCCAGCTTCAATAGTTTGTGATTTTTTAGGTCACATCATACTTGTCCTGGTCCTTGCTTTGAGCGAGAAACCGACCGTGCTTATCCAACTATGAAAAAGAAATTCAGTGCAGGGGAAGATTAAAGCAGTGATAAGGAAGGCTGGCAGACAGGAAGGCCCTTTTCATACCTTATCAGCTGGGTGGGTGGAACCAGCAGAGAACTCTAGAATGAGAGGAAAGGAAATTTAGCCACAGTCACACGGTCCATGTCACATCTGTCATGAAGGATCAATCATTCACATAGTCAACCTCACGCTTAGCCACCATCCCACATTTTGAATTACTATGAGTGTCTGGTAAATTCAAATATAATAATCAATCAATGGGCGCTTATTAAGCGCCTGCTATATGCCAGGCTCTAAAGAGGAAGAGGGAAGGCTTTAATATTAAGGGGGAACAGGAAAGACTACTTGTAGAAGGTGAGACTTAAGAAAACCAGGGCAATCAGGTGATGAGGAAGAAGAGCTTTCCAGTCATGGGGGACAGCCAGTGACAACACCTTCAGGAAGTCAGAAGATGGCCTGTTATGTTGGAGGAAGGGCAAGAGACTGGTGTCACTGGATCACAGGGTACTTTAGGGAACCAAGGGGTAAGAAAACTGGAGAAGATGGGAGGAGGAGGGGTCAGGATATGCAAGACTTCTTAATAGTAGAGAACCCACGAATAGAACCCAACTTTCATTCCCCAGTCTAGTGCTCTTACTGTGGTTAGGAAGAATTTTGTGGAAAGAATTTAGACTTTGGATTCAGTGATCCAGGTTTTAAATTTTAAATTCTAGCTCTTCCACTTACTAACTTCATGACCTTGGACAAGTCACTTCATCTTTTGAGGCCTCACTTTACTCAGCTTAAATAAAGGGAATGAACTCTCCACAAGAGGCAGAGTAGAGAATTGGACTGAGGAGTCAGGAAGATCAGTGTCCAAATCTTATCAAAGGTACCTATTACTTGTTTAACACTGAACAAGTCACTTAATTTCACCTCTCTGGACCTCAGTTTCCTCACTTGGACTGGATGGTTTTTAAGGTTTCTTTTAGCTCTAAATAAAGATTATCCTATGACCAGATGACCAGCAAGTTCTTTACCAACTTTAAATCATGATCCTTTGATCTGTTTTTCAAATGTGGATTATTTTGTGTTTGAGGTTCTCTTAAAAGCATCCCTCAATGTACAGTCTAAATATCAAGAATCAGACTTCACTGTTTGACTCTCCTACTTTTCCCCAAAACTTTCTACTCTCAAGGTGGGTAAAACTAGGAGAAGAATTTGAAAAGAAGTTTGAAGGAGAAGGTAGAGATAAATTCATACTCTACAGACATGGGGCATTAGGCCAAAATGGTCTTGTTTGGCTTTCTAGGTGAAGATTCATGAAATAGTATAATCTTTAAGGCCCTCAGTGCAGTGTGGAATGGTCCTCTATCTCTCATCCTCCTCCCTGGCTCCCAGGTTGTATCTATGTGTTTTATTTTCCCTCTGGGTCTCCTTCTTTATCTCTCTATGTGTTTCTCTCTGTCTCTTTCTTCTTCTCTTTTATACACACACACACACACACACACACACACACACACACACACACACACAAGAAGTGGTGGCTACTATTTTGAATGATTCTTGGGATAACCCTGTGAGTGGCTTCTGAGTTTCTACTGGTATGATTCTTTTTTAATCAGCTAGTAGGCTCAATTATTTTTGTTGTTGTTCAGAGGTTTCTGTCATGTCCAATTCTTTGTGACCCCATTTGGAGTTTTCTTGGCAAAGATACTGGAATTGGTTGCCATTTCTTTCTCCAGCTCATTTTACAAATAAGGAAACTGAGGCAAACAGGGTTAAGTAATTTGCCCAGGGTCACACAGCTAGTGAGCATCTGAGACCAGATTTGAATTCAGGTCTTCCTGACTCCAGGCTTGGCACTCTATCCTGCACCACCTAGCTGCTCAAATTAGTTTTTTAACAAAGGTATTTACTCAAATGACTTAGCAAAAATAGTAGTTACAAAGCATTTCCTCCAAAGACGGTGGTGTACTTTCTCACAAATACACCCAGTCTTGTGGAAAGGGTGGGCATGGCTCCTTCCTTGTTTCCTTCCCTTCCCTTCCTTTTCTTTCCCTTCCCTTCCTTTCGTTTCCTCTTTCCCTCCCTCCTTTCCTGCCTTTCTTTTTGTCTCCAGAGAAAGAATTGATAAATAGAGATATGTATAGAATGATTACATATATGTATATACAATACATATATACATATACCCATCTGTGTCTAATGATATCCATCTCTAGGACAAATGAGGGAAGAAAAAATAAATGTACATGATAATTTTATTGTATCTTTAAAAAGAATAGCAAGTTGAGCTATATCCTGCTATAAATATGCAGTTTCATGTACAATCATCTTTTTATTGTACTATGTTATGGAAATGCTTGTTTCATTCCATAAATTAAAAATAAAATTAAAAAAAAGAAAGGGTTGGCATGAGCTTAAAGTCCAGGAATAGAGAGGCACACATATAGGGAACACACATGGCCAAGGAAATTGACAACTGCAGAATTGCATGTTCTCAATGTAGTTTCAATTGAGTCAGTTTCACCTTCCATACTTCTTTGGGAACTGATATAGTCAAACCTCTGGGAATGTCTCTTTTGAATCTAAAGGTTTTTACTGAATCATTTTCTGCCTCTACAGACTTCTAGTTTTTGAAGAAATCACATTGGGGCACCCTCTTTTATACATAGAATCACAGAAACCCAGAGTCATGAGGGACCTCAGAGTCCAATCAAATCTAAAAACATAAAAAATCCCCACTAAGTTATTACCTAGTCAGTCATAAGGCACATAAAGACTCCCAGAAAAGACCATTCCACTTTTGGACAGTTCTAACTTCAAGACAGTTTCTCTAACACTAAGCTGGTCTGCCTCCCTCTAATTCCTACCTCTTGGTCCCTAGTTCTGAGGCCATGCAGAACTAGTGCCCCTTACATCTTCTCTTCTCCAGGTTAAAAATCCTCACCCCCTTTCATCAATTTTCACATGGCATAGTTTCAAAAGTTCTCACCATCCTGGTAGGCCTCCTCTGGATATGGTCTAATTCAGTGTGTCAAACTCAAGTAGCAATGGATCCATATGGGTCACATTGACTTAGAAAACCACAAATTTACATTATCTATATTGGCATCTAGATGGCACAGTGGATAGAATGCCAGACCTCAAGTCAGAAGACTCTTCTTCCGAAGTTCAAATTCATTCTCAGACACTTCCTAGCCGTTTGATCCTGGGCAAGTCACTTAACCCTGCTTGCCTCAGTTGTAAAATGAGCTGGAGAAGGAAATGGCAAACCACTCTAGTGTGTCAAGAAAATCCCAGGTGGGGGTCACAAAGAGTCAAAAACAGCTAACCAACAATTGTATTTTTATTTATTTTGTCAAATATTTTCCAATTAAATTTTAATCTAATTCCTGATGCACTCAAATGCTTTCACGAGTTTGACATGTCTGATATCACCTCAGAACTGGATACAATTCTCCAGAAGTAATCTAACCAAGGCAGAGTGAAGCAGGAATATCACATCTCTTTGTCATGGACACTGGTACCTTTACTAATGCAGCCTAAGATAACTTTAAGGGCTTGTAGGACACACAGCTGACTCATACTGCGCTAAAATCTCTAAGTCTAAAGAACTATTGTCTAACCACATCTTTTACATGTGTTGAAATACTACATGAAGATGGTATCCAGAAACGTGACCTAAGACTTGGCTTAAAAAGGGGGGAACAGTTTGAGCAAATTTTGCCACTAGAGGGCATTGTGGAGCAAGGAAGAAGTCAAATTTAAAGGGAATATTTTCAGATTCTTAGAACAAAGTTTTAGTGGATTTTTCGTGTTAATTAACGACAGATCTATACCATTCCATCCCAAGGGTAGTGCATTCCCTTCTACTTAGAGTATTCTGAGTTGTACTGTATCCTAGGAGGCAAATTACTCGACCCTCTGACCTCAGTTTCTCCATCTGTTAAATGAGGTCAGACTAGGTCTCTAAGATCTTCTAGCTTTAAAATCCAGTGATCTTTCAATGAAATGACTAGTCTTAGAGGGGAAAGGACATCAGATTTGGAGTCAAAATATCTGGGGATTTATCAATTTATTACCATATGCTGAAATCAATTATAATTCTGACTGGGTCACTACCTGTGAGCATGGGATTATATATTTAGAGCTAGAAGAAAGATTTGAGACCATCCAGTCCAGCCCCCTAATTTATAGATTAGTTTACATTCTGAGAAGTTAAGTAACTTGCCTAAAGGCCCAGAGATGATGAGTCTCCATAGAATCAGAGATTTAGAATCAGCAAGAACCTTAGAGGACATGCAGGCCAACCCCTCATGTTACAAACAAGGAAACAAAATCTTAGTGAGGTGGGATAACTTGCCAAAGGATGACACAGGCAAGATTTGGACCCAAAACTTCAGATTCCAAATCTAGGTGGGGTTCTTTTGACTACACCATGCAGAGTCTAGGCTCTGTCACTAATTAGTTGTGTGGTTCTGAGCAAATAAATCACTTCTTTGATCATCAGTCCCTTTATCTGTAAGATGAGATCAATATTGCTTATACTTCCTTCCCCAATAGATACATGGTCAGATCATTCAGTGGGTCAATAAACATCTATTAGGCACCTACTGCATGCCAGGCACTGTCCTAAAGTGCTGAGGATATAAAGAATACATTAGACAGTTCCTAATCTAAGCAGCTCCCAGTTTAATGGGGAAGACAATGTGCAAACAACTATGTAGAAACAAGCCACATACAGGATGAATTGGAAATAATCAAAGGGGAGAGAGGGTTTTAGAATTAAGGGGGATCAGAAAAACCTTCCTGTAGAAGGCAGAGTTTAAGTTGGGACTTGAAGGAAGCCAGGAGGCAGAGATGAGAAGGGAAAGAATCTCAAGAGTGGGGTACAGACAGGAAAAATACCTAGTGTTAAGAAATGGAGTGTCTTATTCAAGGAACAGCCAGGAGGCCAGAGTCACTGCATCTCTGCATCACTGCAAAGTATACGGGAGGTGGGAAGAGGCTGATTTGAAAGTGGAAGAAGACTGGAGGCAGGGGAGGGGGGGGGCAGATTATGAAAGTCTTTGGATGCCAGAGTTCAGGATAGTAATGGAAGATCACAGGGACGTAGATTTAGTCTTGAAAAGGACCTTAGATGCCATGTAATCCAACCTCCCCATTTTATAGATGAGGAAACTGAGTCCCAGAGAGATTCAGTGACTTACCCAAGGTCACAAAATAACAGGGGAAGGAATTGAACCTGTGTCTTCTGACTTCAAACCTTTACAATGACTGTACTGTGGTGCCTCTTCTGGTGCAGGATATCATTAATGTAACCTGAGCACTAAATACACAGGTCTCCAAGTCCTACACTCCCTCCACTTGCCAGCTCATCAAAATCAGTTAAATAGACACTGTTAGTCCAAAGTGTTCAGAGCAGTGGTTTCCAGGTACCTTACATTTGTTTCTTGCCACTAGGGGGCAGGTGGTATTTCCATACTTGTATCAATCAGTCACTCTACAAGCATTTATTAATGAGTACTTAGAACGTATCAGGCACTGTGCTAAGCTCTGAGGATACAAAGAGGGCAAGGCCCTGTCCCTACCCTAAGGGAGATCCCATTTTAAATGGGACAGAACATCAAAAATAATGAGGCACATATAAGATATATACAGAGTAAATGGAAAGATAAGATAAACTCAAAAGGGAAGGCATTAGTAAGTAGCTCAGGGGGCTAGGACAGGCCTCCCAAAAAAGGTAAGATTTGAGCTCAGTCTTAAAAGAAGCCGGGATTCTAAATTGTGGGGACAAGGAGAGAGAACATTCTAAACACGGCGGATAGTCAGTACCATGGCACAGAGACTGTACCATGCATAAGGTCACCAAGCATTATGTAGCTGGATCATGGAGAGCAGACGGGGAGCAAAGGGTAAGAAGACAAGAGGCTGGTTTAGGAAGAGTTTTAAATACCAAACAAAGCATTTTCTATTTGATCCTGGAGGTATTGGAGAGTTTATTGGGAATGTGGGGGTAGGGGAGAGGAGACACGAGTAGACCTGCACTTTAGGAAAGTCCCTTTGGCAGCTGAGTGGAGGATGGATTAGAGAGAGGAGAATAATGTGATTGTCACAATGAGAGGTGATAAGGGCCTGAACTAGAGGTGTGGTTGTGTAAGTAGAGAGAAAGCAGAGATGAGAGATGTGAAGGTAGAAATGCTAAGATTTGGCAACAAACTGTAACTGGCAGTATAAGATTCCGCCTATGCCTGTAGTATGGTGGCTGGCCTTTTGGCATCCCCATTTCTACTTCCTTGTAGGGTATAATAAGGAATTTTGCACATGCACACACACACACACACACACACACACCCCTTCTAGGTATTATTAGACATTTCCGACTGGGCTGGTGCAAGCCTCAAGCTCCATGGGAACACAAAGCACTCAGACCTACAGGGGACACAGGATAAGATACCAGATAATTCTCTAAGAAAGTTGCTGTCAGAGATAACCCAAATATGCCTGGAGCATAGAGTTCTCACATTTGGAAGATATAGCGCATAACGGGGTAGGAGGTGAGGAAGGGGAGGATACTGTGGGATATTGGGGATAATGACCAGGATGAAAAATCTTCCTGCCAGTTATTTGTAACACATTCTCCTGAAGAGGTTGTGGCTCCTCCCATGACCAGCCTAGCTGATTCTTTGATTTCCAAGAGTCTGGCATGGCCCCTGCTGGCTTGAGGATACACAGCCGGGCTCCATTTCTGCAGCATCAGCAAGGCTCATAGACTAGAACTTGAACCTGAACCAGGCAAACAAGTATGACCAGCAAATCTGGCATTTACTACCAAATTTAATTAAATGACTGATTATTAAGAGCCCCAGTAAGCATAGCCCAGAATTAAGCAGGAGGAGGAGGGTAGGCTGTACTGCTTTGGGGAAACTTTGAAGTTCTTTTAATACTACAAGGACTAGGCAACTCAATT
The DNA here is from genome assembly GCF_028583685.1 of Petaurus breviceps papuanus. Lineage (NCBI taxonomy): Eukaryota > Metazoa > Chordata > Mammalia > Diprotodontia > Petauridae > Petaurus > Petaurus breviceps. Next base: position 26,528,063 of record NW_027187372.1, read on the forward strand.
GACAAGGAAACAAACTTGATAATAAATGTTTTCATTCTCCTATCTGTGCAAATAAAATTTAAATACAAATGACTATAAGCAGATATTATAATTTTACTTTGAAATAAAAATTTTTATCCTATACATCCCAACACAGATTAGTCTCTCGAAGTATTTTTAAATTACAACAAAAGACATCAATAAAAGCTTACTTCAAATTTTTTTTAATATTAAGGACTAGGAAAGGCTTCTTGTAGAAAGTAGAATTTTAGCTAAGACTTAAAGGAATCCAGGAGGTGGAGATGAGGAGGGAAAGAGTTCCAGGCATGGGGGATAGCCAGTGAAAATGCCCAGAGTCAGATGATGGAGGGTCTTGTGCCAGGAACAGCAAGGAGGACAATGTCACTAGATTACAAAATAAATGGAGGAGAGTAAGGTGGAAGAAGACTGGAAAAGTAGGAAGGGGCAGATTATGAAAGGCTTTGAACTCCCCAAAAAAATGGCCCTTTTTTATCCTCGAGGCAATAGAGAGCCACCAGAGTTTATTGGAAGGGGAGGTATGGGTGGAGAAGGGAGGTGACATGGTCAGATTTTTGCTTTAGGAAAATTATTTTGACAGCTATCAAGCAGTGTAAATGATGTCATCAAAGAGCCATGTGATCAAAAAAGAAGATGGGTTGGTTAAGTGGCAAAAGCTAGGGAAAATAGATAGATACGCCCATGAGCCCTGCTGATAGCATCTTAATGTCAACAGCTCCCTGTACAATGAGTGAAGCCCCTGTATTGGACTTGAGTCACATCAGATGGATAATAATGGATGGGCTGGAATCTGAATCTTTGGAAGGAATGCCCACCATAAGGAGATTAGTCATCCACTGGAGTATGTAAGTATGTGAACGTCCAATGCTATTCTAGGCACCAGAGAGACACAAGGATAAATACCATATAGACCCTGGACTCAAGGTGCTTGGAACATAATGGGCACTGATGGAATTTTTGGTGGTCTGAAGATTATCTAGGTTGGAATAGTCTAGGTATTATCACATATGTAGTAGTAACAATAATATATATTATAATGTTACTATACATATAATACATATTACAATGTGTATAATAATAATAACTAGCTTTTATATAATGTTTTAAGGTTTGAAAAACAACTTAGAAATTTTTAATCTCATTTTCTTCTCACAAAAATCCTGGGAGGTAAGTGTTTTTATCATCTCTATTTTATAGAAAAAGAAAACAGGCTAATAGAAGCAAAATGACTTGGCCAAGGTCACACAGCTAACAAGTGTCTGAGGTTAGATTTGATCTCAGGTCTTCCTTAATCCAGAACCAGTGCTCTACTCACTGTGCCAGCTAGCTGCTCTTTTAGTAATTTTGTAGAATGTAAACCCCTCGAGGGTAGGATATTTTATTCTTGTCATTGTATATCTAGCATTTAGCATAATGTGTGGCACATAGTAGATACCTAATAATTGTTCATAATATTTTTCAGAACAGCTCACATTTTATAGTGTGAAGTTTATAAAGCACTTTCTTTATTGACACCCTTATGAAGTAGGCATTGTTTAGTCATTTTTTCAGTCTTGACTCTTTGTGGCCCTTTTTGGGGTTTTCTTGGCACAGATACTTGGGTAGTTTGCCATTTCCTTCCCTAGTTCATTTTACAGATGAGGAAACTGAGGTAAACAGAGTTAAGTGACTTGCCCAGGGTCACACAGCTAGTAAGTGGCCTAGGCCATATTTGAACTCAGGTCTTCCAGACTCCAGGCCTGGCACTCTATCCACCATACCACCCAACTGCCCATGAAATAGGTAGTACACTTGGTATTATTTTCATTTTATAGGTATTCTATGGGGTATGAACCTCATGAGCTATGGAATGGTTAATTGAATTGCCAACAATCACACAGTCAAACAGCACAGAAATGTAATGAACATGAGGGACAATAGAGAGACCACATGAGTATTACATTAATTTCTGCACAATATTAAGCATCTCTAACATGGTCAGCAGAAGGGACTGTGGTATAATGGGAAGAACCTTGTTTCTGGAGTCCAAGGACGTGGCTCAAATCCCACCTCAGATCTTTTCAACCTGTGTGAGGTTGGACAAGCTATCTAACCTCTCCGGGGCTCAGTTTCCTCATTTTTAAAGTGGTATGGGAGTGGAAGAGAGACAGAGAGAGATGGGGAGGGGAAGAGAGAGAAAGACAGAGACAAAGAGGGGGAGAGAGAGACAGAGAGACACACACAGAGAGACGGAGACAGAGGCACAGAGAGTGACTGAGACAGAAAAAATCTTATGCCTTCTTTAGATTATATTAGCACTGAATTCTCACTGGAAAGTTTTTTAATCTAGAGTAGGGTGTCTAAGATAACAGAAACCCAAGTGTCCCAAATGCCAGGCTTGGTAGGGTAAGGGTGAGAACTGAAGTAACCTACTGCAGAATTTGAGAGTCAACAGTTTCTGGTCACAGCTTCCTAGTAGTGTTACTTTAAACTCTCGAGGTCCCTCTCTCCAACTCCTTAGGGCATTGGAAACAGTATTAGGGAATTATAGCCAGACATTTGGCCAGGGATAGCAAAGGAGATTTCTTTACTCATTCTTTCCTCTGTTTGTCATTGTTGACTTAGCAATATTAATGTGAAAATGGCGATCAATTTGGACTCAGAAGATATGAGTTCAAACTCTGGCTTTCTTCCTTACTATCTGTGAGGACTTAAGGCAAGCTAATGTTTGGAAACCCAAGTTTTCTTATTTAAAAAATGAGGAGGGTTAGACTAGAACTCTCTCGGGTCCCTTCTGCATATAAATCTGAGAAAGGTAATGGGTGTGGAGAGCGGAAGTTGTCCACCAGGGGGCAACACAACCCTCCCTTTTCTTTCCCTCTTACTCTTCCATACACACATACATTCTCTCTCTCTCTGTCTCTCTGTCTGTCTCTGTCTCTGTCTCTGTCTCTCTCTCTCTCTCTCTCTCTGTCTCTCTCTCTCTCTGTCTCTCTCTCTGTCTCTCTCTGTCTCTCTCTCTCTCTGTCTCTCTCTCTCTCTGTCTCTCT
>NW_027187372.1:26536109-26540600 GCF_028583685.1 Petaurus breviceps papuanus
CACACACACACACACACACACACACACACACACACACACACACACACCAATGCCTCAGCAAGCCCACAGAGCAGCAACCACATCAGTCTCAAAGAAAAGAAACAATAAGGCAATTGATGCAAACACCCCATGAAAGACAAATTGTTCGGATGATGCACATTCCCTGGCTCCTGCCAAACGCCCAGGGTGTGTGGAATTTCAAGGAAAAGATGGCTGGGTTTGGTCTGTCCAGATGGGACCTTCTGCCTCCCTGACCCGACTCCCTGCCCTGGGCATTCTCCCTAGCACTGGGCTCTACAGGGCTCTGGGTGAGAGACAGCTTGACCAAGGGCTGAGGGCTGCCTCAGTTCCATGGCTATGAAACCAGTTATCCAACCATCAGGATGCCCGGGGACTCTCCCACCCTATAGAAAGGGCAGAAATCACATCCCCTGTGTGCATCTAATCTTCATTGACCCCACCAGTCTTTGGCACCCGCTTCCATTCCCCCAGCTCTCCACACTGGGCTAGAGGTGGCAGAATATAACTGCCAGTGGCGGGTGGGAAGGGGGCGGGGGGAAGAGTTCTGTTCCGGGGAATCAGGAGACCTGTCTCCTTCTGGCACGGTTACCAATAGCTTTGTGATCTAGGTAAAACACTTCATCCCTCTAAAATCTCATTGGACCACAGATTTAAAGTTGGAAGTAACCTAAACATCTATTTAATCTTTTCATTTTATTTTCATGTTTTATTGATTTTTTTAAAAATCACTGTCATTTCCCCTCCTCCCCCATCACCAAGGAACTCTCTCTTGTAACAGAGAAATATTAAGAAAAACAAATCAACACAATAGCCTGATGTCTGTTTTATTCAATACTTTTGGTCAATCATTTCTCTGCCAAGGGCAGCAGTGAGGCATGAAATCAGGATTAGACACATGTAAGGGTCAGAATTCTGACACTGCTTTCCTTTTTATTAATGTTGATTCCTTCATTTTACTAATAAGGACATTTTGACCTCGGAATGGCTAAATGACTTGTCTCAAATCAGTCAGGTTGTAATCCTGAGTCCTCTGATTCCAGATGGAGCATTTTTGTACATTGTCCTTCACTCTCTCCCAGTTTCTACATCCATGAAACGGAGTTAGACTCAATTTTCCCTAAAATGCTTTCCAGTTTTAAATCCCATGATCCTGTCAATAATCCCTCCTGTGACCAGCTATTCTGCATTGCTGGTCCTCTTGGTCTCCCTGAGTTTCCTTCACCCCCCACATCCTCTACCTCTGGCCTCCGGAAGCCACAAGGCTCTGTCTCAGTTCCGTAGAAACCCCCAAAAGATTTGGAGCTCAGCACAGTGCCTACAGCTCCTGGGCAGTACATCCCTGAGCCCCCGCTTCCCAGAATCTGAACTTCCGACCACCTCCAGCAGCTAGGGTGGGGCAGGATCTGAACTCAGATCTGTTCACAAGGGCCCATTGTCTAGCTGAGGGAGATGACGTGGCACTGGAGAAGTCTGTCTCTGTGGGGCTGTTTTCCCTCTGGGGCTTGACTGGGAGAGAAGGGGAGCCTGTGTTACTCTCTACCCAGTGGGTAGGGAAGACCACCCCCCCTGCTTGGGTCCTACTGAAGAGAGATTAGGTACCCCGAATGGAAGAAACCAGTGTTTACTTCATCCAAATATAGAGGCTGACAAACAAGAGTAGCCTCGTTGGTTCCCCTCTTCTAATCTGGGGCAATTGACATTCTAAGGAGCTTCTTTTTTCACAGTATACTAGAGACAGAGATCATCTGATTTAACTCCCTCATTTTACAGAGAAAGAAACTGAGGTCCAGAAAGGAAAAGTGGGGGAGAGGGAGGCATGATGTTTTCTCTAACATTCCAGCCAAAGACATCTGGAGCCCAGGCAAAGAGAACTTAACGCTACCTGGCAAAGCCAAGGGTCTAATTGGATGTGTCCGCCATCATCTCCTGCCTTGTCTTGAGTCCCGTAAGCCATCTCTTGCATCCAGAACAGGTACCTCAAATGAGCAACCAGGTGTTTGTACCTCTGGCATTGTTCTTTCTTCTCAGATCTTAGTCTAGCTCTTTGACAGAAGCTTTTTTTTTTTCCATTCTCTGCAAACCACTAAGAATCTCTCATCTCCTCCATTAGTTCCAGTAAATCAAGAATTTTGCCTTGCCTATTTAAGTCTCATACCAGACAGGCCTTTAACACTCTACTCATTCCTGTGGATATCAGTTGATAAAACCCTCATCCCAATCCCTTCCTTCTAGACTCAGATTTATAAAAATTTGGAAGAAGAAAATTGGCTTTCTGTTGCAGCAGGACAGACAGATATTGGACACTGAGGAAAACTTCCTGATGTGAGGAGAGGGGAACTGGAATGAGTAATCACCAGAGGTGACCGAACAGCCCCATCAGGGAATAATGGAATCTCAGATTTGAAAGAGACGTCATCTAGTTCAATCTCTACTGATGAATTTTGTGTATATGCCTGACAAGTGGTCACCGAGTCTTGTTCCATCAATGGAAACCTTATTACTTGCTGAGGCAACTTATTCCTTTTATTTGGGGGGAGGGAGGGGAGAGGACATCTGTAATTATTGGAATGTTTTTTCTCACATCAGACCTAAATCTGATTCTCTTTAATTTCCACCCATTTTTCCCTCTGGGACAAAGCAGAACAAATCTAATTCACCTTCCATGAGGACAGTCTTTCAAATATTTGGAGACAACCATCAAATCTTTATGCCAAATCACTCCTGAATATCCCAAGTTCCTTCTATCCTTGATTTTGCCTCCTCTCTGAAGCTTTCCTCTGCCCCTCTCCAACTGGAAGGGTCCTCAAATTACCTTGTACTCGCCTACTCGTGTTCAGGTTACAACCCCTAGTAGAATTAAGGACTTTTTGGACAGGGATTACTCTTTTTAAAATTTTTTTCTTTTCTTTTTTATTTATTTTTCTTTTAAGGCAAGTAGGTGCAAGAAAGAGTGCTAGATCTTGAGTCAGAAAAACCTGAGTTCAAATATAGCTTCAAGACTAGATGTATGAAGCTGGACAAGTCACTTATCTTCTCTGTTCCTCAGTTTCCTCATCTATAAAATGGACATAATAATAGAACCTAACTCCCAGGGATGTTGTAGGGATCAAATGAGATATAATATTTGTAAAAGTACTTTGCAAACTGAAAGTACTATTTAAGTGCCAGAAATTATTCTTATTTTTGTCTTGGATCACCATTTCCTAAAATGATGTTTTGCACATCTTAAGAATTTAGTAAATATTTGTCAAACTGAAATTAATTCAATTTATTTCAATAGCTCCAGACCCCTCACAATCCTGGTCACCTTCCCCTGTCCATACTTGAATTTGTCAATATCCTTCCTACAATGTGATTCCCAGAGCGTGAGAAGATGGAAAGAACACTGAATTGGCAGCCAAGACACCTGGTCCTGGGAAGGAAAGGAATTTGAGAAACCTTTTCATGAAGAATGAAGTAGCGAATGAGTGAGTCACTTCTCCCATGAGGTATTCATATTTTAAAGAAAACAATTATAATTCCTATATTTTTGTAGCCCTTTGCAATTTTCAAAAAGTTTTCATAGATATTATCTCTTAGATTCTGATGACCAATCACTGTGGTGGGGAGGGAAGGCATTATCATAGCCATTTTGTGGATAAGAAAACCGGGCTCTAGAAAATGAAGTGACTTCCTCAAGAATCCAGAAGTAGACAGTTGGAAGAACTGGGGTTTGAACCCAAGTTCACTGACTCCCAGCCTAGTACTCTTGCTGGTACATTGGGAGATGAAGGCAGGAGCAGCATTTAACCAAAAGTACTAAAACTCGAATGATGAATATCAGGGCTTGGATACTAGTGGAAGATGCGTCAATGCCTGAACCAGTGGGGACCCCCTGAGTTCTTGAAGGCTATACTAAGAGGGATGTAATCTCTGGCACATGCTGATGCTTTCCATAGTTAACAATGCTGGTTCTTGGAAAACAGACTCAGTCTATTGCCAGGGACAGAATCCAAGCCTGGAATGCCTTTCTGCCTCACGTCCACTTCTTAAAAACCCTAGTTTTCTTCAAGACTCAGTTCAAACACCACCTTCTCCATAAAGTTTCTCCTGATCCCCAGAAGTGCTAATCCTTCCTTTCCCAAAAAATCTTTATTTTGCTTGTACATATAATCTTTACCTCAGTTATGTTTTGTATATGCCTATATATCTACATGTCTTTCCTGATACAATGTAAACTTGAAACCCAGGACTTTCACTTTTGTCTTTTGTCCCCAGAACCTAGTACAGTGTTGGGTCATAGTTTTGTCTAGGATATACCACACCCTGTTCTCCAGGCAGTCACTTAATGGCAGTCAGTTAATAAATGCTTACTAATGTTTGCCACAAAGGTTTGGTTTTGTTTTTCAGTGGTAGGAAGGGTTAGAGGTGGAAGGGCACTAGGGAAGGAAGGAAGGAAGGAAGGAAGGAAGGAAGGAAGGAAGGAAGGAA
>NW_027187372.1:26540610-26566011 GCF_028583685.1 Petaurus breviceps papuanus
GAAGGAAGGAAGGAAGGAAGGAAGGAAGGAAGGAAGGAAGGAAGGAAAGAAAAAGAAAAAGTAAAGAAGGAAGGAAAAAAAAAAGAGGGTCATTGAGACATAATTTTTAAATGAAGAGAATGAAAGGAACACCAGAAAGAAACAGAAACAAACAAGGCAGCTTTGAAAGCTAGAGACTGAATTTATTATATACTGAAAAAGAAAAGGAAGCTTTACATAAAAGAAATCTACATTTTCATGTACAAACTTCTTCTTTGTATTCTAGTAAGTATATGCAAATGTCCATTTTATTTGCCATTTGTTAAGTTTAAAATAAAAATAAAGCAATTTTTAAACATTTGCTGATTGATTAATGGACTATTTTTAATGATAATTGCCTGGAGAACTATAGAGTAGGAAAATTTCATCTTTGAGGTACCACACACACACACACACACACACACAATCCCCACTGCTATGCCTCAGTTCAGCCTCCTTGCCTGGACTCCTTATGCTATTTCCCACTCACTCTCCCACCCTCTAGGACTTGCCTACATCATCATCTTCTCACTGGAATGTCCTTGCCCTGGATCTCATCCCCACCAAACTCATCTGTTCTCTATCCTAGTGAATGAATCTGAGCAAAACTAACTGCAAACCTTGGCCAAATGACTAATCATTTTTGAGCCTCAACTCCTTCATTTATAAAATATGGAGACTAGTCCCTGCTGAGTCTACTTTCCAGGGTTGTTGTGAGGGTCACATCAGAGAACATCCATCTGGGCGCTTTCTACACTGAGTTTCCAAAGTACTACATGAAAAAGTACAGCTGGTCCAACAGTTTCTTCCTTCACCGTCCTCTGATACCTCATCATGCAGCAGTATTGGTTCTGGGTTCTCTAGATTTCAAGTTTTGGTCAGTCCAATCAAGTTGGAAAAGTTTCCATTATCAGCCTTTGATGGATGGTCCATGGTTTCATCATAATTAGTTCTGGAAAGGCTCTCTCCTAAACATGTGGCCACCTGGGGATAAATTTTTTTCAACAGAAGCAACATCAGAAGACTGTCTGCTAAGACAGGGAGAGGTTGTAGTCTTCAATGGTGAAGGGGAGAGCCCTCATAATTCAATTGACTTCAATGAACAGTCATTAAGCACCCACCACACTCAGTCCAGCTAGAACTAAGAACGTGGAGTTGAAACAAACAAATCCAGAGTTCCTGCCCTCAGGGAGTTTACAATCTACCAAATAACAATAATACAAACTTCTATAGTGTTTTAAGATGCCCCCCCCAACAACTAGGTAATGCATGTTTTGTGTCCATTTCACAGATGAGGAACTAGAGTCTCAAGAGGTAGGTTACAAAGCTAATGACTATCAGAGCAAGGAATCAAAACCAGGCCTCTTGACTCCAGGCCTACTGTCCTTTGCACAGCATCAGATGGAATTATACTTCCTTAGAGTATAAAAGCATTCCTATCACTGAAACACTAAATAAAAAAATAAATAAATGGGGGAGCCAAGCTATATTTTTAAAAGTGGCATTCTGGAGACAATGTCTCTGTCTCTACTTCTCTTACCTAATCCCTTAGTGATTTTCATGGTGGTAATTCAGGGAAAGCCAAGGCTACCTTCATGACAGGCCAGAATGGAAGATGCTTTAGGGTGGTCAAGTCTTTCAGCACTCTTCAAGTGGCTAGTTATCCACCACGTCTATGGGCATATTCTCATGCTGGCCTCCATCCCTATTTAGTGTTGAGTAAAGATCTTTTGGATGCTTGGTATGATGGAGGAGGATCACGACCTTAATAGCCTCTTTGCTGTAGAAGGATCCTCCCCACAAATCTCACAAAGGGTTAACTAGAGCCTGGCCATCTTCCCAGTAGCCCCACAATAAACAATACCCAAGCTTCCTTCCAAGGACTCTAGACTGTTTGGGAAACATTGTGCATTGGGGCAGAAGCGCCCTGTTGGCCCTCTGAATGGCCCCCACCCCTTTCTCCCTTGTACTTGTTCTACGTGTGCTGAAGATAACAGACCCAGATCCAGAAGACCCAGTCCAGAGGCAGGTCAGCAGCCCTGGAAAGGGTTAAGTCTGCAAGAGGCACCCTGGACCCAGCTGTCTCCGTGGGCGGTGGATTTACAGTTATCCTCTAGCCCAATGGGGCTGCTGAGCCCTGTGTGGGAGAGAGAGGCTCCTGCTGGGGTCGGGGGAAGTTTATCCTCCTTGCCAAAGCCAGATTCCCCTGTCCTTCAGCCAGGCCCTCCCACACAGGCGCCTAGGGTGGGGAGGGGGAGCTGAGAATTAGAAGCCAGGCAGGGGGCTGAGAAGGATCCAGGAAACCTGGGTGGGAGAAGAGTTCAACCTGGTCGGATGCCCCTGCCTCCCTCTCAGCTTCAGAATAAGCAGGAAGGCTTGTCTGGTACAAACTCCTGGGTTCCATTCCTGACCCTCATGTTGATGTTCTCCTTCATGCCTCAGTTTCTCCTTCTGAAGAAATGGAATTGTTTGATCCTGAGGAATATGGGACAATCTTTGGATTCTTTCAGGCCACTGGTATCCTATTAGGGAGTCCCCTCTCCTCCCTCTTTCTCCCACCTGCACAACAATTTGGATTGTTTAAAAGCACTTTGTTCTTAAAAGCACTTCTACCCTCAGAATACCCCCAAGAAGAAGCGCAAGGTCAGGAGTGTTCAGAGTTCTAGGATCATAAATCTTGAGCTGAAAGGGCCCTAGAGGTCACCTAGCTTAACCATGCCAGCTTAACCAATGCCCAGCCAGGCTGTGTGACTTGCCCAAAATTAATGTGGTAACAATGACTGGTGTTTATATAACATTTTGAAGTTTACAAAGTACAGCTTTCTGAGGTAGTTAGTGCAAATCTTATTGTTACAGCTAGGAAATATCAGAGCAGGGATTTGAGACTGTCATCTGACTCTGCAGCCTTCTCTCTTTCAACCTCAATACGCCCAATAGAGCTGAGCTGAGAGTTCAACAGCCAAGCTTCCTTTGAACCTCTTCAGTGCTAACATCTGACTTAGAAACTGGTTTACACAGACATCACACAATGAAGTCTTTTGTGAAGTCTGACCTTCTTGGGAATCCTGACTTCCCAAATTCACTACTCTCACAGCCTGCCCTGGTATAAGGGATGCCCACATGAATGAGATCCTGGATCCTTCAAGTGTGGAAGCATCTATAACTAGGGAAAAATTATCCCTGTTATGCTCTGTAATTCTCAAATGGCACCTGCAGGATATCGTATTAAGTTCTAGGTATTATATTTTACTGTATTTTTCATCAAGGCCTTTTGTTTTTATATCATATTATATCTGAATATATCCCTCTCTCTTTTCTACCCAACGAACTTTCTTTGTTCTCTTGGGGATGGGGAAACAGTTCAGCAAAAATATCCAACACATCAACTGTGCCTGACAGTATATGTAATATTCTATGCCCGTGGTCCCCCAACTCTGCAGTAATAAGGGATAGGAAGATTTTCTTAGCTCATTTCTGGAAGAAGCTCAGGCATAATTACAGAGTATTTAGATACATTTATTGGGTTAATTTTGCCTTTTCGTTGTGGAAATCATTGTACTTATCACTCCTGGTTCTGCTTACTTCATTCTGTATTGGTTCATGTAAGTCTTCTCAAACTTTATCTGGAATCCTACTCTGTGTAACTTGTACCTACCTATTTCTATCCATGTTGTCTCCCCCATCAGAGTTTCAGCTCTTTAAGGGCAAGGGACTATCTTTATATTTGTATCCCCATTGCTTAAGACAGTGGTTGACACATAGCAAGCATTTAACAAGCAATTCTTTATTTGAGTGTTTGACTGATCACTCCTGGCCCAGTCCTTGACCACCCTTCTCTATGCTCATTTCTTTCTCTCCTCTCTTTCCATAGTTCATATCATGTTGACCTACAACAAGCTCATCCCAAGTCACAGAATCACAGAACTTCAGACCTAGAAAGTCCCTTCGAGATGATCTAATTCAACCCTTCCGTTCTACGGGTGCCCAGAAAATTTGAGCAATTTGACAAGGTCACATAGTAGGTCAAATGACTGAGTTTTGCCTAGAACCTAGATCTTGTGCCAACTAACCATCGAAGTTATGGCCACTCCTCCTCCTCCTCCCAAGGCAGAATGAGAAGCTATGGGGATTATAGGATGTCAGAGCTGTATTTGGAGGACTAATAGCATTCAATGACTCCCCTGTTTCTTAGAGGACAAAACAACTGGCTGGGTAGTAGGAAAGGTCACAGAGAAGAAGATGTGATTCCTATAGCTCTTGGTACCAACTTTCACACTTTGGGGCCTAGAAAGAAAGGAGATAGCCGGAGGATAGAGTACCAGGGCCTGGAGTCTGGAGTCAGGAAGACTTCATCTCACATCAAGCCTCAGACACTTACTGGGCAAGGCACTTAACCGCTATCTGCCTCAGTTTCCTCAGCTGTATAATGGGAATGATAACAGTACCTACTTTCCATGATTATTGCAAGGATCAAATGAGACAATGTCTACAAAGTGCTTTGTAGAGTGGCTGGTTCACAGTAAGTTCCCAATAAGTGCTTATTCCTTTCCTCTTCTCCCTTTCCTAGTCCCAAGGCAGTGGTTAATCCACATACATACATATTCACTAGAGGTCCTCTCAATAGAAGAACTGGTGGATGGTAATAATTGTAACAAGGGTTTTAAGGTTTATAAAGCATTTCCACACAATGATCTTTGGAGGAAGAGGGAGCATGGTACCTTACTTAGAAAGAATGTTGATTGGCCGTGTGATCAAGGGTCTTGAGTTCAAATCCTATCTGTGATGCTCCCTAACTATATGACTTTGGGCAGGTCACTTAACTGCTTCAGGCCTCAGTTTCCTAATCTATAAATAAATAGGCAGAATTAAATGACCTACAAGGTGACTTATGATTATATGAAGTAAAGTAGCACAAATGTTGTTATCCCCATTTTACAGATGAGGGAAGTGAGGGTGAAGAGGTGGTTCAGTGGTTTGCCCAACATCACACATAGTGTCAGAGCTTGGGTTTGTGCTCTGGTATCCTAACTGTGAATCAATGCCCTTCCACTCTCCCACAGCATCATTCATTCCTTTAGCAAACATTTATTAAGTTCTATTATGTGCAGGTCCTATTATCTCAAATCCAGGTCCTTTCTATTGCACCAGGGGTCACTGGGCTAGGATGTGATGGACACAAAGAAAAAATGATCATCTCTGACCTAAAAAAAAAAAAAAAATCTAGTTAGGGTCCAGCAGAATGGAAGTAAGAGATTTGTTTAAGTCATTTCAGCCTCTTTGTGACCCCATTTGGAGTTTTCTTGGCAAGGATACTAGAGTAATTTGCCATTTCCTCCTCCAGCTCATTTTATAGATAAGAAAAAAAATGAGGCAAACAGGATTATGTGACTTGCCAAGAGCCACATAGCTAGTTAAGTGTCTGGGGCCAGATTTGAACTCACAGGAAGATGAGTTTTCCTGACTCCAGGCCCAGCACTCTACCCCCTGAGACACCTAGCTGATAAAGTAAATAAGAGACCCTAGATAAATATAGTGCCGAAAGGTACCATTAATGTTCAGCTGTTCCACTTGGGCACTGATAATTGCTACTTAAAAATAATTCTCCATGTAATGTTATAAGAAATTATAAACAAGCAGATTTCAGAAAAATCTGAAAAGACTTACACAAACTGATGCTGAGTGAAGTAAACAAAACCAGGAGAACACTGTGTACAGTAACAGCAACACTGTGCAGTGACCAGTTTTGATAGACTTATCTCTCCTCAGCAATGACAATTGACAATGACAATGATCTAAGACAATTCCAAAAGGCTCATGATGGAAAATACTATCCATATGCAGAGAAAGAACTATGAAGTGTGAATGCAGATCTAAGCATATGATTTTTTCTCTCTCTTTTATTTTTGTTTTTTTTTCCTCATGGTTTTCCCCTTTTTTCTGATTCTTCTTCCACAACATGACTAATGTGGAAATATGTTTAATATGATTATACATGATAGCCTATATCAGATTGCTTGTCATCTTGGGGAGAGAGAGAGGGAAGAGAGGGAGGGAGAAAAATTTGGAACTCAAAATCTTATAAAATGAATGTTGAGAACTATCTTGATATGTAAGTGGAAAAAATAAAATACTCTCAAGTGAAAAAAATTAAGTTTTTTTAATCCCCCCTTTTACAAAGAAGACTTTTACCAGCCTTTTCAATGCAAAAAATTAATATTATTAATAATTCTCCAATCATAAATTCACCTGTCTGGCAGGATAGATGTTTCTCTAGTTGGTCAACCCATCTTGTTAATGAGACTAAAGTCAAGGGTTAACTCATCTTGGATTGGTTAAGCCATCTTCATGAGACTGCCATGTGAGCCAATTAACAGTGCTCTGTTATATAACCACTGACTTAAACTCAGTTATGGCTGGCTCAAGTGCCTGAAAGAGTTAGTATACAATTGAGTACTACTTCTGTCTTATTCCTCCCCACCTCCCCTTCTCCATGCCCTATTCTGAGTTCTCCATTATTGCTCCTAATTCCAAGGATTGAGAGAAGAAACTAAACACCAAATCTTGTGACTCCCTACCAATCTGGAACAGATTCCAATCAGGGGTGGAGGAGGGTGGGGGTGGCAGACTCCTCTAGCAGCTTGTCAAGGACAAGAGAGATCTTCTGGCTCTAGACATTTCAGCAGGTGATTGAGAGACTGAGAAGAGAGAGACAGGGTCCTCCCACATCTTTCCTCCCTGGCTCCAGTGCACATAACCATGCATCATAATTTAAAAATAATACCTCCTCTCCCTTCTCCTCCTCTTCCTGGGACCAGAGCTAGCACTTAAACTGACACCTTGGCTTTAGGAAAGGAGCTTACATTTCTTTAGATGGATTGGGAGAAGATGACTGGGGAGCTGGGTCCTCCGGATCTTTAGTCCCCAGGTGGCCCAGTGGTTTCCAGATACGTAATTAGAGAAAGGTTAACCAGAAGAATTTCAGGTATTTTTTGCTCTAACTATAGAGTAAGTTCTAATGTCAGTTCATCCACTTGTCTGTGAGAATTCAGACCTTACCTCTCTGAGCCTTAATTTCTGTATAATACTGGCAAATAGTCTCTTCCATAGGAAGATCCACCAAAGGAAATGAATAGGTTTGACCTGAAGAAGGGAAGATTTGGAGGGATGGGGAAGGAGCTGGTTGACATGATAGCTGCTTCCAGTATTTGAAGAGATGTCATGAGAAAGAGGGATGAGATTTGTTCTGATTGACCTTAGAGGGAAGAACTAAGAACAATGAGTAGAAATTGTAGAGGTGTGGATAAATGGGAAAACTTCCTAATAAGTCAAGCCATCCAAGCTATCCAAAAGGGCTTCAAGCAAAGGTCGGATGCACCCTTGGACATACTAGGAGGAGATTCTTGTTCAAGTGTGGATTGGACTAGTTGATGCCCGGAGTCCCTTCCAACTTGGAGAATCTGTGATATGTAAGATAACTCTTACATGATAACATGATTCTGTAGGATAACAACATTACATGGAAAAAATGTATCAGTAGAGAGTTTGTGAAATGATGTAAAGATAACCAGCTGTGAAAGACTTGGCTACACTGATCAATCCCAAGGCAATTCCAAAGGACTCATGATGAAAAAATGTTCCCCATTTCCAGAGAGAATTGATAAACTCTAAGTGCAAATTGAAGTATAGTTTTCTCACTTTCTTTTTCTTCTGGAAATATAATCAATATGGAAATATGTCTTGCATGATTTTACACATATAATTAATATCATATTGCTTGCCTTCTCAGTGGATGGGGGAGGGGGTTGGAGAGAGAAAAAGAATCTGGAACTCAAAATTTAAAAAGAAAAGAATGTTTAAAATAAATAATATTTTTCAGTACTATGTAAGGTCCAAAAAGGAGGGGGGCAGGTACTGAAGGAAAAGCTGGGGAAACAGAATGAGCCAGGCTGGATGAAGTCTGGGGGGACCACCCAGACTGTGAGAAATGCTAGGTGTATGGGGGTGTGGTAGTAAGGTTGGGGAAAGGGCACTATGGTGGGGAGAGAATAAGTATCTGAAATCTAAAAATTGTACTTCTAGCCATGACCTGTAAAAATTAGCAGCTTCCACTGGCCCTTTAGGATTGTTGTTTCACATCAGTTTAAATAACTTGAACTATCTCAAGTAGCATCTAGAAGTCAGCCACAGGTTAAAGTGTTGAACTATATGGAAATTTGGAGCTTTCCTCCCAGCTCCGACTATGACAAACTGTGTGATCATTTGCAAATCACTGAAGCCCTCTGGGCCTCAGGTCCCCTTGTGCTTTTGATGAGGAAAGTTATCCTGGGCCCCTCCCCATTATATAAGGAGATAGATGAGATAAGTTATGTCATGTACCTTGAACTCCTTAAAAGAGGACTCTAGAGAATTATGATCAATTGGTATTAATGGTATTAATTACAATACAATTTAATCTTACAATAATGACCATAATCCTGGCTTGGTTTTTGCCAAGAAGTAAAAACAAGGCCAGGATAAGAGTGAGGGTGTAAGGTGTGATAGAAGGAACACTGTATTCTCACTTAATCCAGCATCTGCCCCTGACTAGCTGTGTGAACTTGGGCTTCATCTCTCTGGGCCTCCGTTCCTTCATTTGTAAAATAGAAAGGGGATAGGCTTAGACTAGATGATCATCCTGGATTTGGAGTTGGGGGACCCAAGTTCAAATTGTGGCTCTGCAACTTGCTATCTGAGGAAGCTATTAACGTCTCTGGGCTTTGATTTCCTCATCTATAAAATAAGGAGGTTGTACCAGCTATCCTCTAAGGTATTCATCTATAGTCTTATGATTTCTAGGAAACCTTCCAGTTCTAATGTTCTTTGAATTTTTAAAAATAAACATTTATTAAGCGCCTACTGTGTGTCCAGCACTGTGCTAAGCTCCAGAGATACAAAGAGAGGTAAAAGACAGTCCCCGCTCTCAAGACGCTCACAGTCCAATGGGGGAGACAACACAAACTGTGAACAAACAAATTGGATAATCGATCAATTGTAAATAATCAACAGAGGGAAGGCACTAGGATTAAAGGAGATGGGGGAAGGTTTCCAGTAGAAGGCAGGATTTTAGCTGGGACTTGAAGGTAGCTGAGGAAGCCTGGAGGTGGAGATAGGAGGGAGAACATCATAGACACGGGGGCAGCCAGAATGTGGGATCATCTTTAGCTATGGCCAAAGGAATCTGCTATAAGAACCTGAGACAGGAAGGGGGTCGGGGAAGACATCATTGGGACTAAAGCTTATGAAGGAGAAGGTGAAGAAAGGGAGGAAACGTGGTTATCATGACAATACTTCAGGAACTATGTGTGCATATACATATTTATATACATGTATGTACACATATACACATAGACATACACATACATATACATATATACATGCACATACATATACACATACACATACATCTTCCCAGACCAGGGATTAATTTACATCTTATTTTTCTATGGGAAAAAATAAGAAACAGCACCCCCTCTCCTCCTCTACTCTCCTCCCTCTGTGTTGACATTGTACAGATTAATAAACAATCCCCAGAAATCTTGACTTGGGAAGATCTACCACTGGAATCCTTGGAATGTGCTTAGTAGTCTATTGGACTCTGCTCAACAAGGAGAAGTATCTGTGTGAGTACCATGTGATTTCTGAAAAATCCCAGAGAAGGGGAGAGCTCTTGGCAATGGACCAATGCTGTTCCAATTTTCATAAAAGGTAAAAACTAAATTCTTCAAGCTACAGATTGCTGAGCTTAATATCTATTCCTGGAAATTTTCTAAAATGTGTTGTAATAGGAATGGTTTGTGAGACCTCAGTAATGGAAGCAATGATTCCTAATGGTGAACCCTAAGACCCATAATAAATATATCAAGACCGGGTTATGCCAAATTAACCTCACTCCCTTTTCTGACTAGGTGACAAGACCTAGTCCATGAACAAATGGATGTATGGATGGCTAGATGGATGGATGAATGAAGAAAAAAAAATTATCAGGCAATTATTGTGTGCCAAGCATTATGCTAACTCAGGGTAATGTCATAGATATAGTATGTCTGGATTTCGGCAAGGTGTTTGACCAAGCTTCTTACTTAGGCCTTACTTAGGCAGATACGACTTTGGTAGCATAATTAGGTGGATTCAGAACTAAGTGAATTATTAGACCCAACAAGAAGAGATTAAGAAATCAAAATCAATCAACAGACAATAATACTGAGCTAAAGGGAGTGTCCAAGTGAAGTGTCCAAGGAATCTATCATTAGCCATGGACTGTCAAATATTTTTCTTCTCAATATTGAAGGTGTAGATGACATGCTTAACACTTGCAGATAGCACAAAACTGAGAGAGAAGCTAATGCTAAGGATGATAGAATCAGGATTCCAAAAAATCCCAAAGAGGCTAGAACAATGATAGGGGGAAGGGAGAGAAAATCTAATAATTAGACACTTAATAAGTAGAAGTTCTACACTTGGATTCAAAACTTCAACTGCACAAGTATAGGATAGGGAAGGTGTGATTGGTTACAATTCTTATGATAGGATAAGTAGGTGGCACAGTAGCAAGAAGACCTGAGTTCAAATATAGCCCCAGATACTTACTAGTTGTGTTACCCTGGGCAAGTTACTTAATTTGTCTGCCTCAGTTTCTAAAATGGAGATGATAATAATAGCCCCTATCTCTCGGAATTGTTGTGAAGATCAAATGAGATAATAATTGTAAAGCATTTAGCACAGAGCCTGGCACATAGTAAGTACCATATAAATGTTAGCTATTATTACAATTATTATTCATTAGGTGTGGATACTTGTAGGAGGATAAGCTCCTTCATTAGGCTGTACGCTCCTTAAGGACAGGGACTGTTTTCTGCCTATTTTTGTATTCCCCAACGCTTAACACAGTGCCTGGCACAAAGTAAGTACTTAATAAATGTGTATTAACTGATCATGTAGAAAATGATCATATTGGGGGCAGCCACATGGCGCAGTGAGTAAGAGCGCCAGCCCCGGCGTCGGGAGACCCGGGATCGGTTCCGGCCTCAGATGCTCAGCACCCACACAAAATAACTAGCCATGTAACCTTGAGCAAGTTATTTAACCCCAATTGCTTAAAAAAAAAAAAAGAAAAGAAAATGATCATACTGTACTGAAAACTCAGTAGGAGTCATTATTACAGCATGGCAAGGAGAAAGTCAATGCAACTTTAGGCTGCATTACTCTAATACTATGGAGAATACTAGTAATAGTTCATATTTCTGCCTCACAACAACCATATTATGTAGGTGGCACATTATCATTCCCATGCTACAGAAAATGGTAATAACTATCATTTATATAGTGCTATAAATTTTGAAAAGTTTTTCAAATGTATGATCTCATTTGAGGGATTTAGTAAATGAGATCTCACAACTATAACATAAGATAGATCCTACAGGTATTATTATTTCCATTTTTCAGATAAGGAAACTGGGACTCAGAGAGATGAAATGGCATTTTACCTTTCTTTGTGTCCCTAGCACTTATTACAGTGGCATATAGTAGGCATTAAATAAATACCAGTTGACTGACTGACTGACTTGCTCATGAGTGTATAGCTGTTCAGACAATATAGAGATTGGGGAATTTAATAAGAGCTTTTCAATTAAATGAAATCTCACAACTGAAAGAAAATGTAGTGTCATGGATAGGGTATTAGATGTGGAGTCAGGAAGATCTGGCTTCAACTTCTTCTCTAACAGTATCTGTGTGACCCTGGGTAAGTCACCTAACTACTCTGTGACTCCATTTTCTCATCTGTAAAATGTAAAAGAGCGTTGAATTTAAGGTTGCTCCCAGCCCTAGCCTTATGAAGTGTCAATAGGTACTTTACTACATACAAGTATTATCTCCATTTTCCATATGTGGAAACTGAGACTCAGGGACATGGTCAGCTTTTCCCTCCTCTTTCTCTTCCTCCTTTTGCTCCTCCTTCCCTCATGCTTCTCCTTTCTCCCCCTTATAACTCCCTTCCTATTCCTTCTTCTCAACTGTTTCTTCTCTCTGTCTCTCTGTCTCTCTCTCTGTCTGTCTCACTCTGTCTCTCTCTCACTATCTCTCTCTCTGTCTCTCTCTCTGTCTCTCTCTCTCTCTGTCTCTCTCTGTCTGTCTGTGTCTCTCTGTCTCTCTCTGTCTCTCTCTCCCTCTCTCTCTCCACTCCCTCCAGCCAAGAACCTGGAAAAGACTGAAAGGGAGATAGGGGAAAGAATATCTACCCTTCTACCCCTAAGGTTCCAAATAAGAAGACAATTCTCAAAAGGATTAGGAAGTGTTTGATTGGGACATATTCAAGGAAGAACAAAAAGTTGGAGATATTTAAGACATTGGAAACCTTTTAGAGAGGATAGGAGAAGCTAGGAGGGACTAAAATGCCTAGAGAACTGGGTACTGATGATACAATATACCATAATTCCAAAGTACAGAAAGTCTTTTCTCAACCAAATCATGCATAGTCTATAGATGGTCTATGGCCAATGAATCAACCATCTAACGAGTAATCAGTGAGTGTCTCTTGTGTGCCTTTTTGAAGAATATAGACAAAGTATAAGGCACAGTCATATTGCATCCTAGGTTAACTTTCACCCACCACCTAGATTGCTTCTGGAACCACTTGTTGAATAAGTTATAGTGGGGATTTCTCTAACTGTTGGTTGGCCTGGATGGTCACTTCCCTTCCAAATTTAAAGGAATGAAAGTGGCTCCTTCTAACTCTAAAATCCTGTGATTCTGAGAATCTGTGGATCTATTGGTACCCTGATGGTACATACCCTTAAAAGTAATTTGGTGTCCTCAAAATGATGTTATGCATTTCAAACCCAGCAGACACTGGCTTTTAATACTATCTGCTATGGGGGTAGCTAGGAGCACTGGCCCTAGAGTCAGGAAGACCTGAGTTTAAATCTGGCCTCAGACACTTTACTAGCTGTGTGATCCTGGTTAAGTCATTTAACCCTGATTGCCTTGCAAGAAAGAAAGGAAGGAAAGAAGGAAGGAAGGAAGAGAGAAAGAGAAAGAAAGAAAGAAAGAAAGAAAGAAAGAAAGAAAGAAAGAAAGAAAAAGGAAGGAAGGAAGGAAGGAAGAAATATGGACTAGACATGGTGAGCCCTGAATAGCATCACAAATAATGAAATTGACTATATTTTAACAGAGAATAAAGGACTCAGTGATGTAGGAACTAGTTCTGAATTAACTTATCTATATAGTCAGATCACTAAATTATTGGAATAAAGATCAAATTTAATATGTAGCTGGAAGAAAAAATTACAAAATTAAAACAACCCTGTTGTTTGAATTGATGTAACTGGGTATAATCCAGACCAGTTTTTTCTCAATAATGAAAAATAAGTAATGGATAGAAGAAAGGACATAGACACCAAATATATAAGTCATCAAATGTTTAACTTATTTGGCAAAATGAAGCAAGACAGTAGCCAAAGACAGCACTAGTTTGAAATATAAACTTGTTTGTAAAATTTCACAGATACAAGTGATGGAAGATCATGCTTGATGTGACCTCATAAAGGTAAGACAAGCAATGGAGGGTAGAATCAGTTTAAAAGAACTTGATAAGGGGTGGCTAGGTGGCACAGTGAATAGAGCACTGGCCCTGGAGTCAGGAGGACCTGAGTTCAAATCTGGCCTCAGACACTTAATACTTACTAGCCGTATGACCTTGGGCAAGTCACTTAACCCCAATTGCCCTAAAAAAAAAAACTTGATGTGAGTTTCACTTCAGCAAAGTCAGCTTGAGGACATTTAGGTATGCAAATGGAAAGAGAGCAGTAAATCAAGAAAAAAATGAAAAATAAATATCTGCAAAGATTTTTTTAATTACTACTTTCACCATGGAGAAAAGTGGTGCTATTATACTTGAATTTTAACATCACTATCCTGGATATGCTTATCTAGGAGGCAGAAATGGCATTAATTAGGAAAAATGAAATAGTCAGACTAGATCAAGTGCACATAGAGAAGATCTTTCCTGGAAGTGGTACTTTTGTGAGTGTTGGGGATTCAATTCACAAGTATCTGAAAAGGTAAAGATATCAAAGGTGGTAGGAAATGTAGGAATATTACCCTCAAAAAGCTGATCAAAAGAACATCAACAAGTAGTGACCTAGACAGCTAAAAACAACAATAAATAACAGCTGGGGTGTATATGCCGCCTCCTCTGTGACAGGTACTGTGCTTAGCTCCTTACAAATATTCTCTCTTTTGGTCTTCACAACCCTGGAAGGTGGCTACTATTATTATCTCCACTTTACAGTTAAAGAAACTGAGGTAAACAGGGGTTAAGTGACTTGCCCAAAGTTGTCCTATATATAAAAATTATTTAAAATATCTATATCTATATACACATATTCCACAACAAACTATATCTTTAACATCACACAATTGACTGAAAAATTTAGAAAATATGAGCTGCCACTGTGTTTATAGTTTCTTGATTTTTAAAAACTGATGCAGTAGAACAAAATCTCACCTTAAAGACTCTATTCCAATGGTGTCCCCTATCCACACATCAAAATTATTCAAGATTCCTTGAAAAATATGAGTCAATTAGTCTATAAGCATATATTAACCCCCTCCTATGTCACAAACACTGTTGAGCATGGGGCCGGGGCAGGGGGGGTGGGACGCAGGGAAGTGAACAAACATTTCTTATGTGCCAGTAACTGTGCTAAATGATTTACAAATATTTCACTTGAGATAAAAGGATATAAAAACAAAAAAAAATCAAACAATCCCGACTGTCAAGGAGATTACATTCAATTGGGGAAGATAAGATGTACACATATAAGATTATTAAGAGTAAATAAAGGCAGCACGAATACTGGGTAACTAGGGAGGGAAGATAGTAAAGGAGGGAGGATATTAGCAATTAAAGAGATTAGAAAAGGAGAAGGTGGGGCTTGAGGAGAGTGACAGTAGTACATTCCATTAGACATAGGACAAAGGTACAGTAACAGCAGGTGGACTGCCATGTGTGAGAAACAGAGAGAAGACCAAGTCTAGGAGTGTGCTAGAGTCAACTGAAGAGGCTTTAAAGAGCTAATTGTTAAATTCTAAATGAGACCATTCACATCTTGGCAAGCCCTGATGTGTAGCATTTGCCAGTTTCCAAGGTATAAATGCTTACATTGAAAATTTAACAATCAGCTCCCAAGCCAGTTCAAGCTGGCTCCAGCACACCTCTTCGAGTGTCGACCTCTGCCTTGGTTAATCTTCCTCTCTCCAAGCCAGGCTACCTCCTAACTTTTCAAAGACAGTTGTGGATTTCTTGTTATTAAAGGGCTGGTTTTTGTAAACTCTGGGAGTGAACAAGGGTTCTGTTTAATTATCCTAATTTTGAAGTTAGAGGAACACTGGTTACATTTTCCTTGATTTGTGAGAGAGGGGCATATACTTAGCTAAGTGGTTACCAGCAACCTAGCCAGAACACTCTCTACCCACCATTCAAGCAGGAGACTTCTTGGCTGGCTGAGAGAGATACTGTTATGACAGAATGGGTGAGTGGGCAACATGCAGAAGACCCAAGTGGGAAAATCCCAAAACTGGTTTGGTATGTTCTGAGTGAAGAAGCCATTCTGGGATCATGACAGAGCCAGAGACCCTAGCCTAAGGATAACATACATAAAGGACTTTGCAAATCTTAAGGTGCTACATAAATACTAGCTATTATTGTGATTACTAAAGATCATGGAGTCCAAGTTAAACCTGGTGAACTTTAGGATCATAAATGTATGAGATTATCCTACAGATAAAGAAACTGAGGGCTTAAGAAGGTGAGTAACTTGTCTATGGTCACCCACATAATATGCAGCAGAGACAGAGGGAATAGTAATGTGTAGATCAGTGGGATCGCGTGATTAGCAAAGTTGAGAACGTGATGAGAAATGAAGTTCATGGGGCCTAATGCAGTACCCCAGACATTCTAAGAGGAGAAGCTGGAGCTCCTAGAAAGGGATGTGGCCTAAGGCCTAGGACTGGATCCTTCAGAGGTCTCTCACACCTCCATATTTTTAACACTGTTATTTACACTCTCCTCCACACTCCCCCAAGGCCTTTTCTTTCTTCTTCCCTCTGCTTACCTAGATCTACCCACCCTTCAAAGCCAACTCAAGTCCCACCTTCCTTATGACTCACATTGATCTCCCTGATCTCAGACCTTCCCTTAACCTCATTTTAGTACTTTGTGCCAGCATCATACAACTCAGCATTTCATTGTTCTCTGTTCCATGTGGGTTGGTCTTGTCTCCACAACTAGATTGTAAACTCTTTGAAGGTAAGAAGTATGACTTACAAGTTTCAGATAAAGTTTCACCTTCTAAGTCTTTCCCAGTCCTCTTTAATCTTAGTCTCTTCCCTCTAAGATTACTCCAAATCTACCCTGTATATATCTTGTTTGTACATGATTAGTTGCATTTTTTTTTCTACCAATAAACTGGGAACAACTTGAGAGTAGGGACTGTATTTTTGCTTATCTCACTATCTTTAGCACTTAGCACATAATGCAGTAGGCACTTAGAAAGGTCTTCCTTCGCTTTCTCTGCATCCCACATTGCTATTAGTGCAATGGCTGATTAACTCACCAGTGGCATTAACACCAACTCTAATGTCACCATGAACCTTGTAGTCAGGTATACATTCTCTCTGCCACACTGCAGTTAAGACCCATTGTTTCTGATCCTGTCCTCTGTCACTTTAGAAAACACATTGGCCATCAATGTGCCACTTCTATGAAAGGATCGATTTTGCAAACTCTTCCAAGAATAAAATTCTACCTGCCTGTTATTTGTAGGGCTTTCAGTCACCTTCCGTCTTTCTTTCCTTATTCCTATTATCAACAATAAATAAATAATTGATTAAACTCTGACTATGTGTCAGGAACTATGCTAAGGACTAAGAATACTAAGGCAAAAATGATACAATTCCTCCCCGGAAGGAGTTTTATCAGAGGAAGTTTATCAGGAGGAACCAACAAAAAACATCATTGGAGAAATGAAAGACTGAGCTAAAGAACTCATGTGCTCAGACACTCGTGCTCCAGTCTCAGTTGGGCCTTCCCTGCCTCTCAGAAGGCCTTTTATTGATTTCCTTACAAGCCAATATTTTAGAATGTTTCCACTCTTACCAAGCCTTCAACTTTTAGACAAATATAGTATATTTTAAAACATATGAAAGAAATCCTAGGTTGGGGGCAGAGGGGAAGGGTTCCCTAGCACTGTTATCAAGAAGTAATAATGATAGTTGACATTTACACATACAGCACTTCGGTGTTTATCAGATACTTTAGATGCCTCACTTGAGCCCCTCAACAACCCTTTGAGGCAAATATCACAGGCATTTTTAATCCCATTTTACCTGGGAGAAAACTAAGGCTTAGAGAAATAATATGACTTCCTGACATTCACAAGGTGGTACATGGCAGAGGCAGGAGATAAGTCTGGGTCTTCCTAAATCCAAGCCCAGTATTCTAACCACTACTCAATACTATCTCTCAACTGTCATCCTAGGTTCAGATCCTTTCCCTCTACTCTTTTCTTCCATACTGTCATCCCTATTCAGCTCAGCACTTCTCTGCAGATCTCTAATACCTCTATCCACCCCTCTTTTAGTCCTTTCCGTGGGACCTCATTCATCCTCCAGGGTTTTCTTGGATGTTCCTCCTATTTCCTCAGATCAGAGGAAACTTGGCAATTCCTTGATAGTATACCATATGCCTTGAAATCCTCTCCCAGTGGAAGTAGCCTTTTTTTCTGTCTCCTCCTGACTCACACTCATTCCTTATTGCTGTTTCCATCATCACTCAGCAGCCACTCCTCCTTTGACATTCATGCCATCAGATAATACTATTTTCACTTTGGGTTTAGGACATTTCAAGCCTCCAGGACACTCCCACTTTCTTCAATGCACCTGATTAAGGTTTTTCTCTTTTGGATTTTCTCAGTTGATTTCCTTTTATACCTGGCTCAGTTTTTCTCTTTACCTCATCCTCAGGCACCAGCCCTGAAACTTAACATCTATATTGATCACCCTAGCCTCTCATTTCTTTGTCCTCATCAATTCCAATTACTTTCATGGGCATTCCTCTTTAGTCACCCTCCTGAGATCATTTAAAATGACTCTAATTCTAAGAGCATGAACTCTGAAACTCACTAAAATTTTCTACTCTTCTCCTTTCTCCATTCCTTCATTCCTAAGGAAACTTCTTTATCCTCACTGTGACCCCCCCCCATTTTTCTAGGCCATATATCCCTCACGATATTTGTTTTCCAACCCAGGCAGAATTCCATAGTCATAAGACCACAGATGGGATCATAGATCTAGATTTGGCAGGGTCCTCAGATGCCATCTAGTCTTCCTTCTTCATTGTACAGATAAGAAAAATGAGGATGAGAGAGATTGGATTGCTTGTTAGTGGACACACTACTAACAAGCATTTATTAAATTCCTACTATGTGCCAAGCATGGTGGGATTTGAACCTAGGTCCTCCTAACTTTGACCCAGCATCCTATCTACTAAACAGAACTTTTTAAACTTTTTCCACCTGCAACCCCTTTTTCACTTTCTGGCAGTGTTTGTTGGCATTGTATGGCTATTGAAGTGCAAAGTGTGTGTGCTTTGTGTTCAGAACCAAGGCTGCAGTGAAGTTGCTTGATGGGACATGGGCAAGTGCTGACAGAAACACCTTGGATTCATTACATTCATTACCTTTTACTGTTGCCAAATTCTTCAAGACCCCATATGGAAACAAGACCCCACAGTTTCAGAAGCACTGTACTACACCACACTCACGCTTCCCCTCAAGGAAAAGTCTATAGCACCAATATTCCCAGACAGTCTCCCATGCAAGGACTATCCAGGCTCAATCCTACTTAGCTTCTTAGATCAAAAGAGATTGGGTACCAAAGGTGATGTGGTCTACTGCCATATCATCAGCCATTTCAAAAAATTAGTCACCACCACCACCACCCTAGAATCCCTTGCCCTCTTAATTTTGTACTATTCTCACATTAAAAATTCTCAACTCTTGGTAACCCCTCTTTGCATGCCCAGGCCATGGTTGGCAAACATTGTTGGAGAAAGTAAAAATTGTGTTGAAGATATCCAAAGATTCACGTGCTTCAGTCTTGGTGGGGGACTTCACTGCCTCTCAGCCATCCCTTTATTGACTTCCTGCAACCATGTTCCCAAATATTTACACTCTTCTCAAGCCTTTAGTTTCATTCATTTTACACACACACACCCCTCGACTTTCTATAGAACACTGTGACGCCTACTTTACTGAGATTGAGGTAATATTGTTCGACCTCCCCCAACTGCTTCCTTTCCATCACAAAAGCCCTATGTGTTTTGACCTTCCCTCTCATCCATTCATCTGGCATCTGAAATAGAAATGTCTCTCTTCCTTGCCAAAGTTCATTCTCTACTTTTTTTTTTCTGGATCATATCCCAGCCTACCTCAGGGACATTTCTCCAGTAACTGTCCCCAACGACTCTTTGCATCTTCAGTGTCTAGCCTTTTACTAGCTTCTTCAATCAATCAATCAGTCAGTCAATCAATAACCCCTCTTTGCACACCCAGGCTATATCTGACAAACATTGTTGGAGAAAGTAAAGATTGTGTTGAAGGTATGCAAAGATTCACGTGCTCCAGTCTTGGTGGGGGACTTCACTGCCTCTCAGCCATCCCTTTATTCGGCATCTACTATGGGACTGGTGCTGGGGTGCAAATAAAAAGGAAACAGTCTTTAGCCTTCAGGAACAATACCTATTAATATAAGTCAATACAAAATGTATATAATTTAAATACAAGGTAATTCGAAGAGGAAGGCACGGGGCGGGGGAAGAAATCAAAGAAGACCTCGAGTACCCTAGCAGGTGGTATTTGAGTTAAGCTTTGAAGGGAGCTAGGGCTTCTAAGAGGTGGAGGGGATGAGTGAGTGCATTCCAGGCACCAGGGACAATGAAGCCACAGAGGGAAAATGTTATATACAAGAAGGCCAGTTTGGCAGGATCATAGAGTACATACAAAGATTAATACATAATGAACCTGGAAAGGTAGGTTGCATGCAGGTTGTCTAGGACTTTACAAGTTGAACAGATTCTAAAGCTATTGAGGAGAATTGGAGTTTATTGGAGCAGAGGGGTGCATGGTCAGACCTGTGCTTGAGGCATGTACTCTGGCAGCTGTTCACGACCAATCAGGAGTCTGTTGCTATAGTCCAGGTAAGAAGGGTGATCAGGATGGGAACTAGGTTAGTTGTGGCAGCAGTGGAGAAACAGAGACAAATACCTATTGTCTTCAAGTCTCCCCTTACCTAAATGTCTTTCCTCAACTCTGCCTTCTTCAGTTATCCTATTTTCTCTCTCTTTCCCTTCACCACCAGACTTTTTTTTTTAAAGAGTAGCCTATCTATGTTTCTATTTCCTCTCTAAACACTTACTCAAAATTACAGTAGCTCAAAAAAAATGTGAGATGCACAAATTTAGACACATCTCCACTCCAAATGGTTATATGGACTGTTTGCGCCTGACCTGTGGTAGAACCTTCCAACGTGCCAACAAACACTGCCAAAAAACGAAAAAGGGCTGCAGGTGGAAAAAGTTTAAGAAGTTCTGTTTAGTAGATAGAATGCTAGGAAGACCTAGGTTCAAATTCCATTTATGCTTGGCATATAGTAGGAATTTAATAAATGTTTGTTAGTAGTGTGTCCACTGACAAGCAATCCAGCTTCTCTCATTGGTCTAGTGATGTCATCTTGGTCCTTTTCAAGAACAAAGGACAACAACCAATCACTTACTCTTGTAAACTGACTTCTTCCCCCATCTCTGCACTATAACTGCTCCCTCAGAGGTCAGCAAAGAGCTCCCAGTCATCAGTCCTAGTACCCATTTATCAGGGCTCATCTTCCTTGACTTCTCTGCTGCCTTTGGATTGGATAACATGGACCACACCCTCTTTCTTGAACCGCTTCCCCTGATTTCAGTCCTGTTCCATCATCTGTTTCTTCTACTTCTTTGCTCTTTTGTCTCCTTCGGGGGTCCTGGATTCAAAACCAGCTTCGTACATTTATTACCTGTATTAACCCTGAGATCAGGCATGTAAGTCATTTAACTTCCCTATCCTCAGTTTCTTTATCTGTAAAATAAAGAGGAGGGGGGGTCCTACTAAATGGTCCCTGAGATTCTAGCTTCAGGTCAATGTAGATGCTCCCCAGATTTTTATCCTTGGTCCTTTCCCCTCTTCTCCCAGCATTTTCATCCACTCCTACATCTCTGTGTAGATTTCTATCCTCAGCACTGAATTCTCTCTGGAGCTCCAGGTCTGCATTTCTAACTGCCTGCCATGTCTACCAGGATGCAGTGCTGGAAACTGACATATGGACTCCCAGCCCCCATCCTGAAGAATGTAAGATGCTTGAGGGCAGTGACTTTTTTTTCTCTTGCCTTGTGTTCTCAGTGCCTAGCTCAGTCTCTGGCATATATATGTTTTATCTAATTGATGCTCATTGGATCTGGTTCCATACCTCAACAAACTCAGTTTCCACACCATTCTGACTCCTCTCTTTGATTTCAATATTTTTCTTACTGGCACCATCATCTTTCCAATCACACAAGGTTCAAAGCCTTGAAGTCACATTTGGTTCTTCCTCACCCTAAATACCCAATTAGTTGTTGCCCTAGTGATCTCTCTAACATTTGCTTCTTTTCATTCCTACCATCACCAACCCAATTCAGTTCCCAGGTACTATAGCTTGGGTTATTACAACAAGGAAACTGATTCTCAGTTCTCCCACATCCCAATCCCACGTCTGAAAGCACAGTTCAAACCAAGTCTTCTACTACCTAAACATTTTTAATAGCTTTTCATTATCTACCAAATACAGACCAAAGTTCTCAGCCTACAAAATCTGATCTCAGTCTGCATCTGCCCACCTTCCTACCTTTCTACTACCTCCCTACACAATCCTAGACCAGAGGTGGAGAACTTGCAGCCTCGAGGCCACACATGCTCTCTAGGTCCTCAAGTGAGGCCCTCTGAATCCAAACTTCATGGAACAAATCCCCTTAATAAAAGAATTTGTTCTGTGAAGTTTGGATTCAGTCCAAAGTTGCACTTGAGGACCTAGAGGGAACATGTGTCCTTGAGGCTGCAGGATGCCCACCCCTGTCCTAAATTCTAGCCAAATTAGACTCAACTTACTGCTACCTGATTATACCAAAAGCATTTCCTAGTCTCTTTGCCTTTGATCATGTAGTTCATTCACTCTGGCATACTTTCCCTTTAGAATTTGGAGGCAGGAACATCTAGGTTTAAACCTGTTTGGGCCTCAGTTTCCTCATCTGTAAAAATAAGTCAGACTGGATGACTTCCAAGTTCCCTTTCAGCTCTGAATCTATCTCATAGCCTGCTTTGAGTCCCTAAGGAAATAATTGATGTAAAATCCAACTGTCAATCATCATCATCTCTACTGTTGAAATCCTACCTAAAGACAAAGAAAAAGTCCCGGCCTTCAAGAAGCTTATATTCTGTTAGGGGAATCCAACATGTATACAAGTAAAAATAATGAATATACCTTGTGAGATGCAATGTGACTTGTTGGATACAGAACTGGTCTCCTCAGAGTCAGGTGGACCTGGGTTCTGGTTTCTGGTTGTGTGACCCTGGGCAATTGCTCTCCATGCATCAGACAACTCTCCAAGACTATTAGAATTTGCAGAGCAGGTACTGATCTGCACGGTAGAAAAAGTTCTTCCCTACGAGTACTCTCCAAAGGTAAAATCCCAAGTCTGGTGCAAAAACAGTATACCTTGTGCCTCATTCTGGTGGCAGCTAGGTGGCACAGTTGCTAGAACACTAGACCTGGAACCAGGAAGACATGAGTTCAAATCCAGACAGACATTTACTAGCTATGTGACCTCAGGCAAGTCACTTAACCTCTGTCTGCCTCAGACTCCTCAGTTCTAAAATGAAGGCAATAATAACATCTCCCTCCTAGAGCTGCTGTGAAGATCAAATAAGATGAAATCTGTAAAGAGTTTTGTAAACCTTAAAGCCCTGTACAAATGCCCATTTCTTCATTATTCATAGTCCTGTCTTATCTCTCCTAGTTGACTGAAAGCAGAGAAACTTACCAAGCTTTGGATACTCACATCATAGCACAGATCCCAGTTCTGGGTAGGAACTTGATATTTTTTTAATTGAATAGGAAGGCAGCTTCACCTTTCTAAATACCCTGCCTTCTCCCTCTAACCCCAATGTGAGCCATGCCTCCTCCCCCTCAATGCCCTCCACATCCAATTTCCCCACCCCCAGGCTCTCAGCCCTTTAGCCTGCACAGTCCACGAGGTTCTTAGTTGCTCACCAAGGACTTATTCTGTCCCAGTTTACCCAAAGATGACTCATGTGCCTGGCCACAGAGAGAGAGAGAGAGACTGAAACTCCTCCTTCCCAGCAACATAATGTTCTTGGAGCCAAATGAGCAAAGTTTTTCCATCTCATGTATATCCCGTGGCATAGCCAAGGCCCAGTTTCTGTTCCCCCCCCCATTCTCCACCCCACCACCCCACACAGAGTTCCCAATCCATTTTCTGTCCAATCCAAGGAATCCTAAAGTTTGAGGGACTTTCTGTTCTTGCTTAGGAATACAGCAACATTTGGAAGCCATTAAAACATTCCTAAAACTGGAAGAAAGATCTTTCTCTCCCAGATCAGAATCAAGTAGCCCCAAAGACATTCTGGGAAAGACATAGCTGGGAAAGTGAGAGAGTTTTAGGCCCTGTTCTGTGGCTATGTGACCTTTGATAAGCTGCATTCTTTCTCAGAGTGTTCTGGGAAAAGGGGGCTCTTACCCATGAGAATGGCACAGAGATCTGGACATTATGGATGGCAGGGCATGGAGAATTCCTTGCTGATGGGAAACCAGACCACAAAAAGGAAGGAATGGGGCCCAAACCTTAGGCATTGAGGGAGGAGTAGAAGTCAGATTCAGCTAACTTCATCTACTCTGCTCCTATTTTCTGAAGGCCATGGGATCCAAAGGACTTTTCCTGCAAAGCCCTTGTTTACTCAGGTCTTTGCTGAACACCATTCCCTGTTGGTAATGGTTATGACTGCCCTCCCTCTTATGCCTCCCCTGAGTTCAGATCTTTACTTGGGAGCGAAGGAGAAGTTCCCAACTTGGTGCAATATGACTGACTCCACAAAGTCCTGGCATGAAAACCCCAGTGTCATTATTTTGGGTTAGACCTTAAAGGAACAGGAATTTTCTATAAAAAAAATCTTGTTAAATGATAAATGCTACCTAGGAAGGAAAGAGGGAGGACAGCCCTTTCCAACATGTACCCATTAATGTGGATTTTTTGAAAAGACAAATTAGCAATTACCTTGGAAAGAAGAGAGCTTACTAGGCAATGGAGAATGGAGAAGAAGACAGTTCAATATTGATGGAAGATGGTGGCTTTAGTGAGCTAGGAAAAGATGGGAGCAAAGGATGGTGGTGGAGCACGATGGGAAACCTTAGATGCCAGTGGGCATCTAATATCATTTCCTTGAGTTTAAGGATTATCTCACTTTCGTATTTGTATCACAAAGGCTTAGCATAATCGCACTTAGTAAATGTGTGGTAGTTGATTAATAGGTTGAACAGGGCCTTAATTGCCTGAGGGCTAGTGGGAGGGGTCCTAAAGTTACTTTAGGATTTGTGCCAGGAGGAATGAGTCCTAGGCCACCCAGTTTTGCTACTCTACCCAGGACACTCTGAATGAGATTTGTGTTGGCCAATCTTTGTGTTTTACTTGGGGGAAGGCGAGGTAGGGGATGTGGGGGACAGTGAAAAGGTGTGGAGGGGAGTGGGTACCTAAGATATAGGGACCTGTACTTGGCAGCTGATTCCTCCATGACCCAGGGCATCTCTTTCTCCTTAGCCTTAGTGCATAAATCATAGAGTGGGTAGTTGGGTAGAGAGGAATAAATAGTTCCCATCTGGTGCCTGTTGCCTAGTTTTCAACTAGACTATATGTGGGTCCCAAGGCAGAGTATAAAGGAAAGGAGGTCAGATAACCTCCATACAGGAAGCTGAGCAAATTCCTAGGATTCCAGTCCACCAAGTGGAGTTTCTGTAGGAGGGGGGACTTTTGAGGGATCAGTGATAACTTGTGGTGGTCACCAGAAGGCAGGGTAGGAATGGGGTTTGGGACAGTCCATCCTTGCCTCTCCTCTTCCAGTTTCTACCAAATGGAAACTCTCCCCAGTATTCCTAGTTTTAGTACCCACCTCCCCATTCAAACTTGAGAACCAAAGGAATCTTT
Source organism: Petaurus breviceps papuanus (assembly GCF_028583685.1). Taxonomy (NCBI): domain Eukaryota; kingdom Metazoa; phylum Chordata; class Mammalia; order Diprotodontia; family Petauridae; genus Petaurus; species Petaurus breviceps. The sequence goes on from NW_027187372.1 coordinate 26,566,007, forward strand.
AAGCT
>NW_027187372.1:26566021-26578337 GCF_028583685.1 Petaurus breviceps papuanus
GGGAGGGAACAGGTATGAGGTCATGGGAGTACAGACAAGGGGCCTAGATGGAGGGTCCCCCAAGAGGACCTAAGCAGCAACAAGTCCCAAAGATTGGGAACTAAGCCCCATCTGTTCCATTCCCTTGGGATTGCTCCCCAAATGCAGGAGGTCAGAGACAGTCACCATGGCTCCTCTTGAAGGCACACTAGGCTGAGGCTGGCCCCACCTGCCTCTTTCACATGATCCTAGGAGTACCCAGCCCATGGTTGAGGGAACATCCTCTTCTTCACTGGGTGAGCACTGTGGCCCAGATTGTGACTGATGACAATCTCTTGGGTTGAGAAAATGGGATTGCACATGAGGAACAGAGGTTCTTCTGAGAGTAGTGAGAGGCCCTCAATAGCCCTTCTGGCCTCCTACTACCCAGGAGAGGGAGCAAATTGAAGACAGATAATTCAGAGCCGTCTGTGTCTCTATTGAAGGCAGTGACATTTCTGGAGCCTCCAGGGGCAGTATCTTCATTCTTAGTCCTTCCTGACATTCCACTCTCCTCCCCAGGAGAAGCAAAGCCCCATGGACACTATTTCCTTCTGCTCCTGCCCATTCATGAGTCCACTTCATTCATCCTGACCAGCAGGGACAGTTCAGGCTCCCCGGTTTCAGAAAGAGCTGGGAAGCTGAAGAGGGAGAACAATGGTTAGGGCTAGGCAACAACCCATATAGCCATCACCAGTAAGCAGAGGGCAATGTGAGGGAGGAAAGTGAGCCTGACACAGAAAACCTTGTGGGGGCAGGAGAGTACCTAGCAAGGATAAAATATTGTCTCTGAGGGACCAGAGCCATCCTTAATATTGGCTAAGACAACCACAATGGGGTTTGAGTTGTATAAGAGAGAGATTTTTTCAGACCCTCAAAGCTAACTCCACCTCCAGCCCTCTCCTTATTAAAGAGAGGAGAAACTGAGACTTGGATATGAAATTTTTAAGCAAAGAGAAAGCATAGAGTTCTCCCTGAAAAGAGACTGAAGGAGATTAACGCCTGGATTCATTAGAACTGAAAGGGACCTTCGAGAATTATTTAGTCTAACCCCTTCATTTTGCAGACAAGTAAACTGAGATCCAAAGAAGGGGAAAGATTTGCTCAAGGTCACTCTATGTCTTCATGGCAGAAGGCGGATTGGAATCGTGGTCTTCTGACTCCTAGCCTAGAAGTCTTTCTACCATATCGTACTGCCTCCTCCTCCTTTACCCTGAAGTCTTGTGCCTCCCTCCTTCCCCACCCCACCCCCAAGATGGATGGTATCTGGGGCAGAGGGCATTAGGCTGGGAGTCAAGTCTCCTGGGTTCTATTCCTGACACCCCCTCCCACCAGACGGGTTAGTTTCCCTTAAGCTTGCTCCATCTGCCCCTCCTCCTTCAATGGGTCATTGCTTCCCTGGGAATATAAAATGTCATGAAGAATGAATCATGATGTTGCCCTGTGGACCTGGTGTTTCTCTCTGCCCTTCTGCTGCACTATCGTGTCCAGCTTCTGCTCCTCTAGACCCCATGCCCACATACTGCCCTTATTCACTCTAAGCAAGACAATTTGTACAATCATTCTCCTTGCCCTCTGCCCTACCTCAGGCCTACCAGGGAGTACCCTGTCTCTTCCTGTCCTTTGGGGGACCCTGGGGAAAGGAAGTACCCATGAATCTCTCAGGACCCTGTCTGATTTCGTGTCCTGAGTCTGGGAACCCTGAGGGAGAAGCTGCCCAGGTCTACAAGATACACTCTCCCCACTTTTTGAAACCATCACATTTTTGGTCCACTCCATCCTACCTCTCTTAGACTCCTCTACCTATGTGAAGAGCAGTAGTTCAAAGTCCCTTTGGTCACTTTGATCCTGAGGGTCTCTGCCTTGGCAGTGAAAAGAGGGGAAAACTACCTCCTTTAACCACTGGCCAGGCCTGGTAGGATGCAGGGCATCCAGATTCTCTCTCTCTTATTATCTATATGTGTATGTGTGTGTGTCTCTCTCTCTGTCTCTGTCTGTCTCTCTCTCTCTATCTCTGTCTCTGTCTCTGTCTCTCTGTCTCTCTCTGTCTGTCTCTCTCTCTCTTTTCTTTGGGGTAGACAGCACCTGAGATGAAAAGTTTCCTTCCCTATACTGGCCAGGGTTTTAAGGTAAAGGATTTTATTCTGTAGCATATAAGTTTTATTTCTGAACCCTATCCCCGCCTCACTTCCTTTCTTACTGGAGATTGAGAGGTGGAGGAACAAGAAACTTGCCCTGGAAGTTAAAGCTTCTGAATCCTGATATCCTGTGCCCTCTACCTGTATCTCTTTCTTTCCTGTCCCTTCCTCTCCTCAATCAATCAAATCAAATGCTAAGGTCACAACGTATAGAGGAGAAGAGAACCCTCACCATACCCTATATACCTATAAATCTGGAGGAAGGGGAAATCCACTAACTGTGTGACACACACACACACACACACACACACACACACACACACACACACAAACCTTTCTGGGCCCAAGTTTCTCCATCTGTAAAATAAAGGCATTGGACTAGATGACCCAAAGGTCCCTTCCAGTTCATGACTTTAAATCTTTAATTCCACGATTCCAATACTGCCTGACATTCTGTCGTTCTTACATGGATAAAGATCCCAAGATATAGGGGTCTCAGTCCATCCCATTCCAATCCTCAGTCCATCAAATCTCCAGCCATCCTTAGATCCCTAGTTTAGGATGGACAAATTACTGAGGAGCCTGATCTGAAGCCCCTTCATCCTTTCATTTTCTTCTAAAGGTTTTGGCTGGTTACAATAGTCTGTGGGAACGGTCTATTCAAGGGTACCTAAAGGGAGGTGGGAGAAAGAGAAACTCTTGCCCCAGACTAGCATGATGGGCTGGACAGTCAGGGAAATACTACATGGACTACCTCAACCCATGAGATTCTTAAGGGTCTTCACCGACTAAAGATAGTGGTTACCCTGAGTGGGCCTTCCACAATGCCTGGAGGAAGTGGGAGATTGTTTGCCAGGTCCCCCTGGGTTCCTTTCTTTTATAACCAGACCCCTTACCTTTCATTTTAACCTGTGCCCTCAGCCAAAAAGTAGCGGTCCCTTTCTCGACTTGGCCCCCTGCCCTTTGGCTGTTTGCCAACAAGGAACGAGTTTAGGTCCTTTGTCACTGGATTCGTTGTTCACCCCCATTCTACTGTTACAGCCCGGACCCTGGGCCTGGTCAGGACTTCTATGCCCCCTGCCAGCTTCCCTGCAGATCAGGGGGAGAGGAGTTAATTGGTCTTTCCACCCCCACAGAGCCAGGTCACTAACCTGATACGGTTCCCTGGACGGGACAGACAGTGGGATCCAGGCGGAGCATGATGAGGGGGCCTGGGCCTAGGACACCAGGGTCCCTGGCCCAAGACTTTGCCGGGCTCGAACAGTCTGGATGGCCTGTTGGTTCTTGAACTTGACCAGACCCAGGGTGATCTGTGCGTTCCAGCCAGGGTCCTCGAGGGGGCAACGGAAGTCGATCTCCCCGCCGTCCTCGGTCACCAGGGTGAAGTAGATATGCCGCTCGGTGCTCTCCACGCACTCCACCGCCTTGATTCGATCGAAGCTGAGCTCCTTGGGCCGGCCGCCGGTGCCTTTGACCTCGAAGAGCTGCAGCCCCCGCTCGGTCAGCACGCACCGCTTCCGTTTCCAAAGCTGCAGCAGCCCCCCGCTGCGCTTCTCCAGCACCCCCTCCTTCAGCACCTTCGCTGCCGCTGTAGTCATCTGGGCTCTGAGCCCGTCTGCCTCCCAGTCCTCAGACTTTGGTCATGCCCCTTGGGACGGGCTCCTCGAGACCCCCGCCGACCACTTTCCAAGAGCAGCCTGGAAGTGGTAGGACAGACAACGGGGACACTACTCCATGTATCCCAGGACTGATTGCACTGGACCCCAGCCCTCGATCTGTCCCCTGCCTGCCTGTGTCCTGTGCCCCCGCTATATAGGAGCTGCCCCGATCTGTCTGTATCCTCAATGGACAGTCTTCTCTGCACACCCTTTCCGACGGCGCCCCTCTTTTCCCTTGACGCCGCAGCTGACAGTCCCCCTGCACCGATCTGTCGGCCCCTGGGCACCCAGAACCATAGGGCCCCGTGTCCGCGGCCCCGCTACGCTGGCTCGCTCCCCCGGCCTGCCTGTCTATGCACCCCCTGTCTTCTCCCTCCCCGTGCGCTCTGTCTGCTCGCTGAGCCGCAGCTCCGAGGATGTGCCCTTACTTGTTCCTCTCCTCTCCTCCCTCTCGGCCCCTCAGTGCATTCCTGGCCGGCTCGGCCCCGCCCCTCCTCGGGCCCGGCCCGGGCCCAGACACAGCCTCGGGGGGCGGGGCGGCAGCTGGGACTCATTCACAAACTGGCAGGCCCGGGGATCTGACCTGGGAGGGGAGGGGGGGAGGGGAGAGGGAAAGGAGGGAAGAGGAAGGGAGGGGTGAAGGAGAAATGAGGAAGGGGGTGGGGGGGAAGGGAGGTATCGCTTGTCCCAGCAGCCCAAGTCTTACATAGATGTCTTCTGCAACTTCTTGGGCACTCTTCCCCCCTCCACTCCTCAGCCCCTCCCCTCACCCGGTCCGGCCATGTGGCTAATGGCGTTAGACTGTGCTATTGGGGGTGGGCCTGCCGGGGCTGGGGGTGTGCCGTGGCAGTGGAGAGGGGTTTGGATGGGGAGTGCAGGGTTGGAGGGGCCTGTCAAGCTCTGGCTGGCCTCTGGTGCTTCCCGGTGTGTAAAATGCTTGCACATGCACCCTCACCCAGAGAAGCCCTTCTTTATTCACCTGCCAGTTTGGCCAGCTCCCCTCAAGGAAAGCCCAGAGTCAGCCTCGCATTTTCAGAGCAGGCTGTGGAGCCTAGATTGAGTCCTTTTTCCTTCCTCCTCCTATCTCCCCAGATTTTCCCATGCCAGATTGAAGACAATACTTTTGAACCAGGGGACAGGCTAGGCTTTGGGGTTGGGTGTGGAGGTAAGGGGGGTAAGGCACAAGCAAGGGTCTCAAGCAACTGTGGCTGCCTTGTTTAGGGATGGGGAGAAGCCCTTGGGCCAGGGAGAGGGTATGGGGCTAACACAGTCACTGTGCCGTTACCCAGGGCCCCCTTCTCTCCTTGCCTGATGGGTAAGAGAGGCCACAGATGGGCCTTCTGTATTGCCCAGAGAATACCTTGTACATTCAGTCGCTTTCACTTCTGAACTAAAATCTATCCCAGAATCTCTGACCTCAGACCCTGGGAGCTGACAATCTCCACCCTGCTCTCCTAGGCTCAGAGAGGGTGGGGTTGTGAGGTTCCCTTTGGGGATGCATTGTGAGAGAGAGATGGATTACCTCCTGGTTTTAGAGAATAAGATGCAGCCTGGTTTTAGAGAATAAGAAAGAAATGAAGGCCTCTTCCTATATCCTGTTTCTCTTCCCTGTAGGGAAGGAAGACCATATTGGGAGTGGGGCCTGAGAATAGGAACTTGATCTCCTGGGGTCTATTCCTGATCACCACCTCTTTGCCATATAACTTCACCTCCCCAGGCATTAATTTCTTAAAGGGCCTGGTAGCACAGTTCAACACATGTTAATAATAGATTATTACATGATTAATAATATATAATAATGTTGGTAATGAGGATTCCTAGTGTGAGCACCTCATGATTCTGTCCTTCTCTATGCCCCAGAACCTAACAGTGTAAGTACCCACAGTACTTACTTTGACTGAGTTGGCTTGGGCCCTTGGAAGGGAAAGAGCTGAAAGGCTATCTTTTCTCTGTGCAGAACTCTTGAGGTCTCTGCCCTTCCCTTCTTAGCAACTTGCAAGGATGGAACAGTGTAAAGAGTGTTTGGATTTGGAGTCAAAGGACTTAAGTTAAGCCAATAACTTAGTTATTGACAAACTGCCAATTGCTATCTTTGTGAACTTGGATAAGTCCCTTAACTTCTCTGGGCCTCAGTTTCCTCCTCTGCAAAAGGAAGAAATTGGACAAGATGACCTCTGAGGTTCTTTCCAACTCTAAATGTTTGATCTTGCCATGTGAGACTCTTCACCTAGAAATTCTACAGCTCCTTCCCTAGAACAGCTGGTCTGAGCCAGTGACTGCTGGTGAGAAGCGACTGAGACGGGGAGCCATTCTCCTGTAGGCAGGATCTGTGGCCTAAGCAGGAGGAGATGAGAAGGTCTCAGGTGTCCCTCCTTGTCCTGGCTATCCATCCAGTCCAGATACTTCAACCTCCCCACTTGGCAGATGGCACTGATGCCCTCCAGGGCAGGCTGAGATCTCCAAAATGCCAAGATACTAGGAATAGTGATCCAAACCTGAAACCTTCCTACCTCATAGAGGTCAACAGTTGGTTCAGTTATTATGCCTAAAGGATGCCCTGAAAAGAGGAATCGGCACTAACTAGCTTGAATCAGGAGACCTGGGTTTCAACCCCAGTTAGGTCAGTAACTGTGACCTTGAAAATAGTGTGACTCTCTGAGCCTCAGTTTCCTCATCTGTAAAGGAAGGGGACACTGAATGAGATCAACTCTAATAAGAACAACCAAAAGCATTTATTAGATACATAGTGTGTGCTAAGCACTCAGGTGCTAGAAATACAAAGACAAAAATCCAATAACCTCTGTCCTCAGGAGGCTTTCATTCTTCTGAATAAAGAATCTCTAACTTTCTAGCATCATAGTATTTAAATTTTCTTAGTCCAAGATACTATCACCCACTTGGAACAGACAGAGGCCCACCTTTCTTTTTCAGCCACTGCTCTGTATATTCGTCCTGGCCTAGGGTAGTAAGAAGGGCCAAAGGAAGGATGATTGGGAACTAAGAAAGGAAAAGGAATAGGATGGGGAAGTGGGATGGCAAAAAAAACTCAGGAGTGAGAAGAGAAGACAATTCAAGCCACAACTTATTTCATTCACTCTACAAGCATTTATTTCTTTAGAGTCTACTGTGTATGTGCCAGGCCCTGTGTTAAGATAAAAATGAAATCATCCCTGACCTCAAGGAGGTTGCATTCCATTAGGGGACATAACATAGACTCATATAAGTAAATGCAAAATTATTTTGAGGGAAGGCATTAGTAACTCAGGAGATCAGGAATAGATGCAGGGTCTTTGAAACCCAAGATTCTGGCCTCTGGTCTCATGATCCTGTGATAAGGGAGATCGTCTCACCCTGGATCTCTTTCTGGAATAGGCAACTCCCCTGTCAATATTATCCAGTGAGGACTCTGGCCCCAGGAGGGATCATTTGGGCCATTGGAGGGCCCAGAGGTATACGAGCTCTGGAATGGTGAACCTTGACTATAGCTAGTGCTCTCACACTCTCCCGGTCCTTCTTACCTCCTATATCAGACCCTCTGGCCACCTCCTAGGAACAGGGATGCTCCAGTTGACCTTCTCAGGGAATGTTGTCTGGCACAGTACCAGGCACAGAACAGATGCTTAGCAAACACTTGTTTACTTGACTTGTTGACTTGACACTGGACAGAATGTCCCTTGGCCTCTGCCCAGAGCTGGCCTACTTGTACTGCCCACCCAAAGTAGAAAGTTGATCTGACCCACCAGCACAGACTCAGGTCTGGGCTTTGCCCTCTGGTCTAGAAGAGAATTTCTCCAACTTGCACCCCAACTCCTCTACAAAATGGGCCCAGGATCTGGTAGAACTGAAACAGCTACAGCTTAGACCAGAGGGAGTAAATAAAGAATTAGTTCCAACATTCTCTCTGGCTTCTTAGAGGCTGGAAGGTAGGAGACCCTGAAGGTAAAGGTAAGGGTGAGCTTGGGGGTAGATGCCCCAGGAACAAACCAGAGCAGGGAAACAAAGGCAGAGGCAACCTGTTCATGAGGATAATTCAGGAATCCCCAGAGGAGAATCACAGGTGCTGATTTTCACCACTTGGCTTCAGGCCTTTCCTAGACCATCCACAGGGAGCAAACAAAACAGAGTCTATGGATGGGGGGAAGGGGTGGGGAATGGTCCTTTTAGCAAGTACAGAGATACATCCCCAGGGAAGCCAGGTAGATGGTCAGAATATCCAGGACGAGGGTGGGGAAGCTTCAGCCTTAAGGCCACATGTGGCCCTTTAGGTTCACGTGTGACCCTTTGATTGAATCCAAACTTCACAGAACAAATCCCCTTAATAAAAGGATCTGTTCTGTAAAACTTGGACTCAGTCAAAGGGCTGCACCCAAGGATCTAGAAGGCCACATGTGGCCTCAAAGCCGCAGGTTCCCCACCCCTGATCCAGGAGCTCAGGCACCGGTTATTCCCTCCTCTGTCAAGAGGGTAATTAATTACAACAGTGTAGGTCTCATCCTCCCTTCTGAGGGAGTCTGATTACCTGGGGTGGCTCAGCTCCCCCCCATCAATGTTCAGAGCATGGGGGGGAGGGGTTTAGATAAGCTAATTGACAACCAGCTTGGAAAAATGTCACGTTTCCTCAAAAGACACTCACCTAGGAAGGGCTTCACCTTTGCATATGAGACCTGAAAAAGCACAGAATCTCACAGCTGAAAGCAATCTCACTCCTACCAGGACAGGAACCCTAACTAAAAAGTCCTTGAAAAGTGGTCTCCCAACCTGTGATTGAAAACCTTGGGAGAAACTATAGGCTTTTACTTCTCTTTAAAGTGATCTTAGTTCCAAATGATGTCACCCTGGAAGGGGATTTATAGCATGTAGCAAAAAGTATTAAACTTGTATGTACTGAAAGGACCTGGATATCCTAGCACTTAATAGCTGTGTGACCTTGGACAAGTCACTTCTTCAAGTCTGTTTCTTCATCTGGAAAATGGGGATAATAAAATTTGCACTACCTACCTCATAGGGTCTTGTGAGGAAAGTGTTTTGTAACCCTTAAAGCACTATAAATGTGAATTAATTACATTTAAACCTGGTGACTCCCATTCCCACAGAAGGAAATCTCTTGACAAACTACCCCCAGCTAACCTGTTTTTCAATGATACCCCCATTCCCACCTCCCAGTGTGTCTCATGGACTTTGAGTCAGACAGGCCAGGTGACTGACTCCTCCTTACCCAGATGGGATGGGAAATGAACCTATTGCCTCCCAACCCACTCCCCCATATCCCAAAAGGCCAGTGACTTCTTCAATTTCCCTAAAATGCCTAAAGGTTTCTTCCTGCCCATTGTTGCTCTGGGCCCCAGTTCAACCAAGAGTAGTTTGAGAGACAGGATAAGCCAAAAGTCATTTGAGGAGTTGATGGGATAAGCCAAAAGTCACTTGAGGAGCTGGGCCTCTCCCTAAGTCTTCTCTTGCCCTGCCCACCTTCAGCTCCTCTTTGATGCCCCCGCCTTTGTTGGGGGCTGGGGTGGCTTTGGGATTTCCTCGGATCTCTGCTCCTGCAAAGAAAAAAAATGAGGGAATCAAAGTTTTGAGTTCTCTAAAGATCTGGGTTTTATAGGTGTAATTGCAACAGACTCCCCTGGCTGAGCCCTAACCCGCCCAGACTTGCTCTGGGGCCTGGCTCTCTCCGTGGAAATTCCCTCCCACTCAATGCTCTTTAATCACTTTCCAAACCAATAACTTTCCTGAGTCACCATAGATCCCTTTCGTCTAGCACCAGGAGAGCGTGGCTCCCCCCACCCCTTTATGACAGGCTGGGCCTGGACTTGAAGGAGCTGGGGCCTGCTTTGTGGGTCTGGTTAGGGCTTGTGGGGTTTCCCATGGTATCCTGGCACCTGGGTTCCAGGGATTCAGGGGCAAAGGTAGCTAAGACAGGGTGCCCTCAAATGACCCCGACTCCCCCATGTCCCTTGGCAAGGGGGCAAGGATCCCAGAAGCATTGAAAAGTATGGTCCTTTACCATTCTGTCATTTGGGGATAATTTAAGACCTAGAGCTGAAAGACTCTGTAGAGAACAGCTAATCAGGCTCCTAAATTTACAGCTGAGGAAACTGAATCTCATAGAGGTTAAATAAGCTGGGATTCAAGCCCAGTTCTTCTGACTCCAATACTGTGTTCTTCTTCCCACTGCCCCATGCTGCCCCATGGGTTTAAAGCAGGGGTTCTTAATCTGAAGAGTGGCAATTTTTAAAAGAATATTTTACTCACTGTATTTCTAGATAATTGGTTTTCTTGGAAATACTATGATTTTATGCATTTTTATATTTAATATTTATGTTTACCTTTATATTTTATGCATTTAAAAAACACTATTTTGAGAAAAGGTCCATAGGTTTCACTGGACAGCCAAAAGGGTATTTGGTGCAAGTTTAAGGACTTTTTAAAAGTCTAAATTCAATGACCTCTAAGGGCCCTAACAACTCAGGAGGTACTCCTGTCCTTGATGAGAGTATCCATTGGGAACTATAATAAAATAAAATGTAGATTTCTTGAAATAGATGAAAAAAACCTCAGTAATCTCAATATTCCAGCATTTGTGCCCATAGGTCACATTCCTACATTTTCAGGAATTTCATTTCTTCATCCTGGAGCACTAGAGACACTGGACACTGACCGTCCATCCATGATAAGGTCCAAAAATCTCAGCTAGCATTGACTGCCACAAAGTAAAGAACTCCTTGTCCACTATGACTTTTTATTGCATACAAGGGGGGAAATGGAAATAACCCCTCTATGAGAAAGCTGCCCAAATGCCTGTCCAGATCTATTTCTGACCCCTAAGGACTCTTTTTCAATGAGGCCTTGGGCATCATGATCTTTATGGCTCTTTCTGAAGAAAGATTATTGCACTGTCCTGAGCAGCTTCTAGCAGAAACCATCTAGCAGAGGAAGAATAGAGAGGCAAGTACCCAGCTATGTGTAAATGAGGAAGGGGACTCATAGGGCTTGTTGTTGAGAATCTGGACCTTTGCTGTGTGACACTGACCCAGGTTTAGGATTAATTAGAGAGGGAACCTCACTCACCCCTACACCCAAGGACCTAAGAATTAACCCCCTCCAGCCCTATATACTTTTCCAAAAGGCAATATGGTATAGTTGATAGAGCATTGAACTTCTGGTCAGGAAGACCTGGAATGAATCCTCCCTCAGACACTGGCTTTATGGTCCTGGCAAATTTCTGGGTACCAAATTCCTCATTTGTAAAATGGGGTTCAATGACCTCTAAGTTCTATTCCAGCTCTAAATCTGTGACCCTATGATTTTCCCCACACACACACCTCCATCTTTAGGTTCTTTTGGTCTCCTTCAGCTTTATTTGGTGATGTGGGGCAGATTTTTTGACCTGTTTTTCTTGCCTTAGTTGGATACAAGGAGAATGCTTTTGAGGACAAAGAGTGGAGGAAAAGAAAGAGGAGGAGGAAATTAAGAGGGTTGGATCTAGTTACCAACCATCACAACTATGGCCAGCTGTTTGAGCAGGCAGAGGAGGAAAAGAGGTGGCATCCTGTGTGAGAGGGCATGTAAGGAAATATGGGTGTAGGGAGAAGAGAATAGAGTAGAAATTATTGTATATCTCTTGCTACCTAACTTGAATTTTCTTTTTAAAATCTTCATTCACTTACTTATTTTTATAATGATTTCCCCTTTTCTCCCACTGTCCCCATTCCTAATTGCATCATATATTAAAAAAGAAAAAGCATATTTATAACAGCTCTTTCTGTGGTGGCAAAGAACTGAAAACTGAGGGGATGTCAATCAGTTGGGAAATGGATGAACAAGTTATGGTATGTGAATGTGATGGAATACTATTGTGCTATAAGAAATTATAAAAAGAATGGTTTCAGAAAAACCTGGGAAGACTTATGTGAACTGATACAAAGTGAAATGAGCAGAAGCAAAAGAACAATCTACATAGTAACAACAATATTGTAAAGATATTCAATTGTGAAACACTTGGTAACTACGATCAACACAATGACCCACCACAATTCCAAAGAACTCATGATGAAACATGCCATCTACCTCTAGATGGAGAGCTGATGGACTCAGATCACAAACTGGAGCATTTTTTCCTTTCTTTCTTTTTTTTTAGAACATGACTAATGCATAAATTTGCTTTGCATGATTATACATATTTGTAATGGGTTTTGTTTTTCTTGCCTTCTCAATGGGTTGGAGAGGAGGAGGGGGAGTGAGAAAACTTGGAACTGAAAAAAAATAATAAAAAAGTTTCTGTGCTATACATATATACATATATATTTACATATATATATGTGATTACTAGGATTTTGTGCCCATTGTGGGAAGGAAGAGTAACTTTTCATAACAAATATGCATAGAAGGAAGGGAGGGAGAAAGAGAAAGAGAGGGAGAGAGAAGAAGGAAGGAAGGAAGGAAGGAAGGAAGGAAGGAAGGAAGGAAGGAAGGAAGGAAGGAAGGAAGGAAGGAAGGAAGGAA
>NW_027187372.1:26578347-26581902 GCF_028583685.1 Petaurus breviceps papuanus
GAAGGAAGGAAGGAAGGAAGGAAGGAAGGAAGGAAGGAAGGAAGGAACGAAGGAAGGAAGGAAGGAACGAAGGAAGGAAGGAACGAAGGAAGGAAGGAAGGCTAAACCCTCATAATAAATATGCATAGTCTAGCAAAACAAATTTCCTATTGGCTATGTCCAAAAATGTAAGTCTCGTTCTGCATTCTAAATCCATCACCTTTCTATTATGTGGTAGGTGGTGTATTTCATCTCTGTTCCTCTGGAATGGTGGGTTGTCATTGCATTAATCAGAGTTCTAAAGTCTTTCAAAGTTGTTTTTCTTTATAATGTTGTTGCATTGTGTAAATTGATCCCCTGGTTCTGCTCACTTTGCTCTGAATCACTCCATAGAGATCCTCCCAGTTTCCTCTGAAACGGTCCATTTTGTCATTTCATATATCATGATGGTCTTCCATTACATTCATATGTCCAATTTTGTTCAGTAACTCCCCTAAAAGGCAGCACTTTCAGTTTCCAGTTTACTATGAAAAAGGCTGCCATATTGTTTTCGTCCCTCTGGGCCTTTTCCCTTTTCTTTCTTTGATCTCAATGAAGCCTCGGAATCCTACCCCAAGTTCTTACCTATCTTGCTCTGCCCCTTCAGCCTTGGTCCAGGGAATGCCAAATAATACCACCATGCACCCTTTCACTGTCTTGGCTTAGATGTGGGTAAACCCTCTTTTCCCTTAATTTGAACAAGATGAACTTCAGTGGGAAATTAAATGAAAAACAAAAGATGTTGAAATAGTAGAAACATGAGTGGAATGGCATTGCCATAACCTGAGTCTCCTTGGCCAGTCTGGCACAGCTTGCAGGGCACCTAGCCACCCTTTCTTTTCCCTGTCCCCACCCTATCTGAGTTGGATACTTGAGGAACTTTTAGACTCCTAAGCCCAGAGGAGACTCAGGTTGGCCCCAGTGCCAATATTCTGCCAGGATTCTCACGTCTTTCCTGTAATTGCTTTTGAGTTTTCTCTCTGTCTGTGTCCTCCCCTTGGAAGAAGGCATTTCCTGGTTGTACTTCAGGTCATCCTGCATTGATCTTGAAATAATTTCCTTCAGTATTTGTAGAATCTATATTGGATTACATGCCATGGGGGAGGGGAAGGGAGAAGGAGAGAGGGGGAGAAAATTTGGAACTCAAAATCTTGTGGATCTGAATGTTGCAAACTAAAAGTAAATTTAAAAGAATTTTTAATTAGTGTACAAAAAAAAGGAATAAGTTCCTTCACCCATCCCGGAAGTCCCCCTCAGTCCCCAAAAGGTCTATGAGCAGACATATTCCTCTTTGTCCCAGTTAGTTTGCATGAAATATATCCCATAACTGGTGATTAAGCTCTACTCTACTCCTTTGGTTAATGGTAGCTCCTTTATCCAGGCTCTGGGTTAGGATCTGGACCCTCTGAGGACCAGGGGACCTCAAAAGCAGAAACCCTTATGGGAGAGGATTTGAAATGCAGGTCAGGTCTGTAGCCATAGTGGGACAGATGGGGCTCTGCTCCAGGTATCTGGGGAGCAGAATGGCGTTGAGATTCATAGGTAGCATCCAATCTTCGAGCTTCCTCTGGGAACAAGTTGGGGCACCTGGGTATAGTTGGAAAAAGGTGGAGCAGAATATGGGGTTACCCTCCAATAACCACAGAAATAACAACAGTATATTAATTATATTATATTAATAATGCCTTCTCTATGCCAAGCACTGAGCTAATACTTCATAAATTTTATCTCATTTTATTTTCATAACACCCTGAGAGGTCAACACTATTATTGTTCCCATTTTACAGTTGGAGAAACTGAGGCAAACTGCTATTAAGGGAATTGCCCAAGGTCACATAGTTAGTAAGCGTCTCTGAGGCTGGATTTGATCTCAAGCATTCCTGATGCTAGTCTCAGTGATCTATCTACCAAGAAACAGACTGGAGGCTTCAATTGACTGTCACCTTGAAAAGTAGCACTGGACAGGGAAAGCTCTGACTCAGGAATCAGAAAAATTGGGTTCCAGTCAGGCTTCTGAGGCCTGCTTCCTGCATGACCCCGACTAAGTCACCAAACTTCCCTGATACTGTGGTTGTTGCTCAGTCATTCTGTCATGTCCAGTTCTTTGTGACCCCATGGGCCCTACTCTCTGCGGGGTTTTCTTGGCAAAGATACTGGAGTGGTTTGCCATTTCCTTCTCGGGTGGGTTAAGGCAAATAAAGGTGAAGAGACTTATCCAGGGTCACACAGTGTCTTGGGCAAGATTTGAACTCAAGTCTTCCTGACTCAAGATGCAATTCTCTAGCTGCTGAGACACCCAGCTGCCCCCAACCTGTGTTTACTCATCTGTAAAAATGAGGTCCCGAGGCCCATTTCAGCTCTAGATACATAAGCTTATACTCTTGTGATTCTGGCCCTGTGTCCTTGGGCTGGATAAAAGAAGTAGGATTAGAAGACTTTCATAGGAGAGAGAACCCAGACTAAGCAGAAGGAGGAATCCTATGGCTCCAGGGAGAGGGTAGAGAAGCAGAGTTGCCTTGAGCTATAGCCCCGTAGGGTCCAGAGCTCCTACAGCTGGGCCTCCTCCAAAGCTGGGGAGATAGACAGGAACTCTGCCTATGGGCATGGCTGGGGGAAGGACTGAGTGGGTCCCTTCTGCCACCCCTCCCCATCTTCACACACACACACACACACACACACAAGAGTGGGGGCCAGATCAGGGGTGTACCTGTTTATCAGGTAGCTGATCCCATTGCCTTCTGTTATCAAAGGAAGGATCCAGTCCTTTGCCACCCCCTGCTCAAGGCCAGGTCTCACCCACCATCTGTGTTAAAAGGCGGCCAGGTGGCGTAGTGAGTAAGAGCGCCGGCCCTGGCGTCAGGAGACCCAGGATCGGTTCTGGCCTCAGATACTTGGCACTCACACAAAAATAACTGGCTGTGTAACCTTGAACAAGTTACTTAACCCCGATCGCTTTAAAAAAAAAATGGAGGGACGGGTTTGGGGGCTTGTGGCCTCTTTGGGACAGGGATAATGATGGTGGAGGGTAGATACGGTTTGCTAGCCCTGTCCTTCCTCTCCATCAGACCCACTTGCTATCCCACTGACTCCAAACTGACCAGACTGACCTCCCTTGGCCTAACTAGTATCCAGTTAGCAAGAACAATTAGTTTAAATAGGAAGTTGTCTCTCTATAGTTCCTTCCTTTTAATGACCAACCTCCTAGACAAAGCTGATAATGCTTCTTGCCTCTACTTCCTCTCCACCCACTCCCTTCTCTCTCTCCAAGGTTACCAAGAATCTCTTAATTGCTAAATCCAATAGCCTTTTCTCAGAACTCACCTTTCTGAACCTCTCTTGGCATTATTGGCCACTCCCTCCGCTTGAATACTCTCTCCTCCCTCAGGTTTCAGGAGACTGCTTTCTCCTGGTTTTCTTACCTGTCTGACTCCTTGACTCGATCATTTCAGTGTCCCACTCATAACTATAACTATAGGTTCTGTCCTGGGTCCTCTTCTCTCACTATACTCTCTCTCTCTCTCTCTCTCTCTCTCTCTC
>NW_027187372.1:26582002-26585125 GCF_028583685.1 Petaurus breviceps papuanus
TCTCTCTCTCTCTCTCTCTCTCTCTCTCTCTCTCTCTCTCTCTCTGTGTGTGTCTCTCTCCCTCTCTCATCTCATCTCATCTCATCAGTTCACATGAATTCCATTATTATCTCTTTGAAGATCAGTATATTAAGTTCTAATAATTTCTCCTGAGCCCCAGTCCCACATCTCCAATTGCCTGTTAAATCTTTCCAACTGGAGGTACCATTGGCACTTCAAATCCAATGTGCCAAGGACAAAATTCATTATCTTTCCCCAAAAAAATCATCTCTCCCTGAACTTGCCTGTTTACTTTCCAGTAACCAAGGTTTAAGAGCTCAGAATCAGGCTTGACTCTTCCTTCTTTCTCACCCCATGCCTTACTAACCAATCAGTCGACACGTCAGGTTGATTCTACCTCTACAGCAAATCTCATATCTGTCTCCTCTCCAATCACTGGGCCCCCACCCTGCTTCAGAGTCCCATCACCTCTTACCCAGGTTATTGCAACAGCCTCCTTTCTGGACTCTTGGCTTCCAGGTTCTCCTTTCTTCAATATATTTTCCATAGTTTCCAAAATTACTTTCCTAAAGTACATCCATGTCATTCCCCTGCTTGCAAATCTTCAGTGATTTCCTATTACTTTCAGGATAAAATACAAACTCCTCAGCTTGTCATCTAAAAACTGGAGCCTATGTTCTATGCCCATCTCTATGTTTCTGCACAAAATATTCTCCAAGACTTAAATATACTTCATCTCTGCCTCTTAGAAACCTTACCTTCCTTCAAGGCTCACCTCCAATGGCAGCTGCTTCATGAAACCTTCCCTAATCCCCAAATGTTTAATGTTCTCTTCCTCCTCAAATTACCATGTATTTATCTGTATACCATGTTACTCCCCTGTTCAAGAATCTTTAATGGCTCCTTATTCCCTCTAGGATAAAATACAAATTCTGCAGCTTAATATTTAAAGCTCTTTATAATATGACTCTAGTCTATCTTTCCAGATTATTTCATATATACTACCCTTTACACATTCTACAATCCAACTAAATTCAACTATTTACTGTTTTCCATACTTAGCATTCAATCTCCCTCCTCCATGCCTTTACATAGGTTGTGCCTCATGCCTAGAATACATCCCCTCTTGGCTTCCTTCAGTTCTTGGAATCCTTAGCTCCCTTCAAAGTTCATGTTCCACTTCCTACAGCTAGCATTTCTTGACCTCCTCAGGGTAGGGATCCTGTAGCCTTGAGGTCATATGTGACCCTGTAGGTCCTCAAGTGCAGCCCTTTGACTGAATCCAAACTTCACAGGACAAATCCCCTTAATAAAAGGATTCGTTCTGTAAAACTTGGACTCAGTCAAAAGGCTGCACCCAAGGACCTAGAGGGCCACATGTGGCCTCGAGGTCACAGGTTTCCCACCCTAGTTATTAGTCCTCTGTTCTTCCTATAATTATCTTGTACTTGCTTATCTCCTTACATGTTGTAGCCCCCTGTAAGTTCCTTGAAGACAGGGACTGTTTTTTGTTTTCTCTGTGTATCTTTATCACCTAGCACAATGCTTTACTAGCATGTGATAAATGCTAACTGAATTGGATTGGTAGCTATGAGAGGATCCCCACAGGTGGGTGCCCCTCTTCCCCTCCACCTTGAGCTGGTGTCCCAGAGAATCTCCCCTTTCCCACTGAGGGCACCTTTCCTGACTCTTGTC
Organism: Petaurus breviceps papuanus; assembly: GCF_028583685.1. Classification (NCBI taxonomy): domain Eukaryota; kingdom Metazoa; phylum Chordata; class Mammalia; order Diprotodontia; family Petauridae; genus Petaurus; species Petaurus breviceps. The sequence continues at coordinate 26,583,698 of NW_027187372.1, forward strand.
CCAGAGGGAAAATGCTTGTTATGGCTTTGCTGAAAGTGATCGCTGAAGTAGCAAAAATCATAGGAACACGGGACTTAGCCCTGGAAGGAATTATTTGGTCCAAGTCTCTTTTTCATAAATAAAGAAACTGCAGCTGCCCCAACCTGTGTCCTCTGACTCCAAGGCCAATGATCAGTCCTGGAGATCGTCTCTGCCAGCCCTCATCAGATGATACAGGCGTTTCCCCTTTTAAAACCTCTCTCACTAAAGGTCTGCCTCTGGTAAGAGACACTTTGTTTGCTTGAGATACAGGGTTTTGGGTTTTGGTTAAAAAAAAAAAAACATTCTATGCATGCAGTGATAAGAGAAAGAACTCCTCCCAATAATAAGGGTCAGTTTCTCAAAAGGTTCCAAGCAGATCCCCAGTGCCTGAGGTCAGTCCATTAAAGGGACTCTTCTATGGAACGGAAGGCTTGGAGATCTTCAAGAAAACCGTATCTGGGATTAGTTTGTATGTATATGGGGTTAGATGGCAGAGTAGGGAGGAGTTTCGGGAGAATGTGCTAGGGAAGAGCAGGCTTCTCTGTGACTCCCTAGCACCATCTGCTGTTGGCCGGGGACACTACGGTGGCCCCTCCACCCCACCTCCATCGCATCTATTCGTTCTTCTTGCCCTCTCACTCACACCATCCCTGCCTTGCTCCCTCCAGAACGCCAGAATGTGCCACAAAGCCAGTTACTCCAACCCTTGCTCACACAGTCCTCCAGCCTTCAGCTTTGCCTGGGGCTGCGGTCCAGTTCCTCATTTTTCTCAGTCCCTCCAGCGCACAGACCCTGTCTCCTAGCATTGGTTCCCCAGATGTTCCAGGATGAGTTGAAAGCGTGTTTTATGAGAAAGCTCACTGGAAACAAACTGAGCTTGAATCCCAGCTCTAGTGATTTCCAGCTTGTGACTTGGGGCAAGTCACTAAAAAAAAAAAAAAACAGCCTCAGTTTCCCCATTTGTAAAAATGAAGGAAGACAGAGTGAGGTGATTTCTGAATCCTTCCTAGTTTTAGAACTCTACAAGCCTGTGAGACCGCAGAGTTCTCTAGCTAGCTCCCCAGAAGCAAGGATTCTGCAGGGTTAGGCAGTGGTGGCGTTGAGTAAGGAGGGTGACCAGCTGCAAAAAAAATCAAGCCATGGTGTAGCAGGGAGGAGAGAGCTGCCAGCAGAGGGCAGCTTGCCTCCAGCACCCAGGCCCCAGGGATTCCTCTGAGTCCAGCACGCTGCCCTATGTCTCCAGCTGGCCCTAGAGGTTCCCCATCCCCTGTGACCCCTGAGCATCACAGAAAACATCCAACCTGACCTTTGTGAGGAACCTGTGGGATAAACATGCCCAGCTTTTCTTTATATTGTTCCTTCACGTAGAACGCTCTTTCCTTCCTCAGTACCTCTTAAAAGATGCAA
>NW_027187372.1:26585135-26636834 GCF_028583685.1 Petaurus breviceps papuanus
TCTTTTCCTCCCTCCCTCCTTCTTTCCCTCCCTCCCTCCATCCTTTCCTCCCTCCCTCCTTCCTTCCCTCCCTCCCTCCATCCTTTCCTCCCTTCCTTCCTCCCTCCCTTCCCATAGTGTCATAAAAAGATTCATTGACTTTGAATCAGGAAATATAGGGATCAAATCCTAGCTACTAACTACCAGGATGCATACAAGTTGTGTGACCCTAGTCAATCACTTAACCTCTCTGAACCTCAGTTTCTTCATCTCTAAAATGGTAAAAATTTATAGATAATATTATTATTAATAATTAAAATAATAGCTACTATTTACACAGCACTTTAAAGTTTGCAAAACACTTTATAGATATTTCATTTGATCCTCACAATAACCCTGTGGAGGAGGATCAAGCAATTAATAAACATTTATTAATGTTAAACACCTACTTTGTTTATTAATTTATTAATTAGTTCTTAATTAAACTCCCGCCATGTGCTAAGCACTGTGCTAAGTTCTGGGGATACAAAAAGAGGCCAAAAAAGTCCCTGCCTTCAAGGAGCTTCTAATCTAAAAGTACTGTTATTATTCTCAATGGAGAATCCTCATGTAGACTTGCCCAAGGTCACACTGCTACCAAGTGTCTGAGGCTGGACTTGAATTCATGTTTCTCAACACTATTTCTATCATTCTATATATTTTTTCACTTTATATACTTGTAATATTTACTTTATGGGACTGTTAAGAAAAAAAATGATTCACAAATTTTAAGGCATTGGTAAATATAAATGAGCATTTATTCCTTCAACAAACACTTGATGAACACCAACTGTATTTAGGACACTGTTCTAGGGCTGTAAGGAATATAAAAAGACATGAGGCATGGCCTCTCTTTTGAGTGCGAAGAGTCTGTCTAGTAGCCACCCCCAGTGGTCCCTCCTGCCTGAATTGCTATGGCATTGTAACACGTCATTGGGTTCTAAACAAGAGAGGCTCAGCTCATGCTCCAACTGGTAATTTATTAATGTTCAAACAAAGGCTACAGAGAAGGCATGTGCCAGCCAGTGACAGCAGACCACATCCCTTTTGTACCGATATGGGACATGCTATAACTGAAGGACTGGTCAGTGCTGCCAGAATGGAAACTGAGCTGAGCAGCCCTTGAACACTGGAGTTTACACACTCGTATACGGAGGAGGACAAGCCAAGCCGCATCCTTTGGCAAGCACACTAATTTAAAGTGGGCAGAGTACCCCCCCCAGCCCCTCTGAATGTACCGATCACAGTAAAGTAGCTGAGGCTTAAAGGGGGATTAGGAGAATTCCTCTGGGGCTCAGTTATTATGCCCTCGGATTCCTCGTCCACTCCAGACATTTCCATGTGCCAAGCCCTTCCTCCTTCCTGTCAAGGAAGGCACCTACTCTGGCCAGACTGTCTCAAGTGCTTGTTATGTATACCCTTCCTGTGGCATTAAGCATATCCTGCCTTGTTATTGTAAATTGTGTTTCATGTGTTTGTGTTCTGTCTCCACGACTGGACGATAACATTCCTCAGGGTGGAGGACTGTGTCTTGTCAATCACAATTATCTGGGGTGGGCACTATCATTGTTCCCATTTTACAGATGAGGAAATGATGTGTCCAAGATCATGCAGCCAGGGTTTGAGGGGAGTGTTGAAAGCAAGACTTCCTGACTACAGGTCCAGCGTTCTATCCACTAAAGTACCAAAGCTCATTCAATGCAAACCCATTGTTTAATAAATGAGAGTTTCAGTGACTTGCCCAGTGTCACACAGGAAAGAAGTGACAAAGTCAGGATTGGAGTCCAGTGTGAAAGACCTCTCTCAGCCTGTGTCTACCTCACTGTTGAAGGCTGTTGAGCAAGAAATCAATGGAAGGGGCAGTTAGGTGAATAGAGCACCGGCCCTGGAGTCAGGAGGACCTGAGATCAAATCCAGCCTCACACACTTGACGTACTTACTAGCTGTGTGACCTTGGGCAAGTCACTTAATCCCAATTGCCTTATGAAATAATAATAATAATTCAATGAAAAGGACCATTGGATTTAGTGTGAGGAACTGGATTCGATTTCTGACATCGGCACTTATTTCCTGTGTGACTTTGGGCAAGTCATTTAAACTCCCACCTATAAAATGAGAGGGTTACACTGAATTATCTCTAAGGTCTGGCCCAGTTCTAAATCTATAAACTTATGAGTACTACCTATAGAGAGACAGGGCACTAGGTGGCGCCATAGTGCACAGAGTATCAGCCCTAGAGTTAGGAAGAACCCAAGTTCAAATTTTGCCTTAGACATTTACTAGCTGTGTGACCCTGGGCAAGTCACTTATCTGTTTGTCTCAGTTTGCTCATCTGGAGGAAGGATATGGCAAACCAATAAAACACCAAATAGGGTCACAAAGAGTCAGACATAATTGAACAACAGCGTATAGAGGAGCAGATGGGATCATTTTTAGGGCCATAGCAAAAGCTCCAGATGTTCTATTCATTTGGTCCTGAAATTAATTTTATGCACATGAAGAGACAAAGAATACACTCATTTGGTAGCTGTTTGTTTCTTTCTGAGTTAGTATTGTGGATAAGAAATTGCACAAGAAATAGCCAAGTGGTTCAGCAGAGAGAGCTTTAAAGAAAAGCTCCTGCCTCAGACACTTATTAGCTGTGTCACTCTGGGCAAGTCATTTAGCCCTTGCCTGCCTCAGTTTCTCAATCTGTAAAACAGGAATAGTAACAGGACCAGAGTTGTTGTGAGGATAAAAGACTTTTAAAAGCACACTGCAGACCTTTGAACACTATATAAATGCTAGCTATACTATGATTGTGAATTAGTATCAGATCCATATTTTCATTCTTCCTTTTTTCTTTCTTTACTATCATTCTCTTTGCTGTTTATTCTTTCTTCCTTCCTTTTTTCCTTCCTTTGTTTTCTTTCTCTTTGTTGTTTATTTTCTTTTTCTTTTTTTCTTCCTTCCTTTCTCTTTCTTTCTTTCCTTCCTTCCTCTTTCTTTTTTTCTTTTTCTTCTTTCCTTTCTTCCTTCCTTCCTTCCTTCCTTCCTTCCAGTCTTTCTTTTTGTTTCTTGCCTCTCTGTCTCACCCTAGCTGGAAGTACAGTGACCACTCACAGCCTGATACCACTACAGATGGGCATGAAAGTTTTAACCTGATCCCTGCTCACTTGGGCCCCATTCACCTCTCCTTAGGCAGTTGGTGTCTCCCTGCTCCCAGAAGTCTCACCATATGGTAGCACCCTCAGTTCAGACACCAGATCAGCTTTACCCCAATGCAGCCCAGAACCCTAGAACACAAGGTAGCTACCAGCCTCAGCCTCCCCAATAGTAAGAATTACAGGCTTGTTCAACCACAACTCATCTGCTAATTTTACCTCTTATTGAATCAGTCCTTTGATGTTTTCATTTTCTACTGTATCTATTTCTCCTCTATTTTTCAGAATTCCCTCATCTGTGATATTTTGGGAATTAATTTGTTGGTTTTCTCATTTTTTAATTTTCCTGTCTGGTTCATTAATCCTCTTTTTATTTTGTTAAGATAGATTGCCAAGAGTGTATTTTTCCTACTTCAGCTTTATTCCCCAAACTTTGGCGTGTAGTCTCTTCATTACCATTCTCTTTCACATAGCTATTGTCTTATGAGGCATTGTTAAATCCATTCATTATTCAGAATGGCATTGAGAGAAGCAAGGCATATTCCCCGAGGTTTACAATTCCCGGGCTCTGACTACTTCCTGTATACTGTTCCCTAAGTGGATTTTTGCTCTACGGGTCCCTTAAAGAATCAGTCTTGGGATAGGTCTGGGATTTACCTGTGAGTGATATGCTAGTTACTATGGCTAAATTAGGGCCATATGAGGAGAAGGTTCTCATTCTCTTAGATTCATCAAGGCCCTGCTCCAAAAGGCCTTTTGCAAGATGTTAGGATCATAAATTTAGAGCTGGAAGAGATTGTAGAGACCATCTAGTCCAACCTTGTTAGTTTACAGATGAGGAAACTAAGGCAGAGAAAAGGGAAGTGACTTGCCCAAGGTCACACAGGTAGTCAGTGGCAGAGTCAGGATTCTTGCTCAGATCCTCTAATTCCAAGTCCAGTGTTTTTACCATTGGACAACACTGCTTTCTTTCACCTTATTGGTCTGAATACAAATTGTACTCCTAAAATGAAATTTATTTGAAAGTAAAAATAAATATGTAGGGACTGAGAGAGAATAATTTTAAGATTACAATATAGAAGCATATTTGTAGGAAATTTGTTTTTACATTTCTTTCCATTTTTTAATATTTATTGATACTTAAAAATAAACCATCACTGGTATGTTACAATGACTTCCCCCATCCCAACAAGACAATAGTGCCTCACAACAAAGACATGCAGCTAAACCCATTTTTTTGATTCACACAAAGATGTTTTATTTATTTTTTACCATCACCTCTCTCCTTATTTTTGTTCTTTTTCTTTGTCTTTCCACATTCAGGGTTTATACAATCAAGATTTGGAAAATAGGTGTGTTCTGTGTTCAAACCAATATGATATTTGACCTTTTCCCCTTAGATGTTAGTAAAGTTTTTTTGCCTAGAATTGAGGAAGAGAAAATCTACGAACTCTGCTTTCATTAAAGAAGGGGAAGGTCAAGAGCTTCTCTGGACCCCATGTTAAGAGAATCTGAGGGATTTGGAGTACATTGGAGGCCAAGCTGACAGAGAAGGCAGCAGCAGTGGAGAGAGCTGGGAGGATGTGGACCTGTGTCACAGAGGAGTAAAGAAAGCCTCAGGTAGCACCAGGCAGGGGTTTACCTGGCTGTGGAAGCCTCCTTGCTGCCCGTGATCAACATTTTACAGAAATGAAGAACTGAAATTCTTGAATGGCAGAGTACTTGTCTCTAGCCTACCCCTATCACCCCTCCCTGACCCTTAGGGAAGTACACTGTGTAGTTTTGACTTGGTGGTGATTATGGTTTGCTTTTATTCTCACTATGGGGTTTCCCAGGTCAGAAGTTTCTGCAACCAGTCTACAGATCTGACTGGCCAACCTCATAGCTGAGATCACAGCTCAAATGTCAAAACACCAGGAGTTCCCAGTGGGTTATCCCTAAGTCTGGGGGAGAGGGATGTCACTCCATGTGGTGATTAGGCCTTCAATGGAGGGCCCAAAAACCATGGCCTGAGCTGGAAGGGATGATAGGGGTCACCTAATATAGCATGGGCCTGAAGAAGAGTGATGCCCCAAAACCCTTAAAAAGATGGCTATTGCCTTATGTACCATCTCCCCATGACAAATGTCCCCATTTCCTTCCTAGCTCTTCCCCATGACAAATGTCCCCATTTCCTAGCTCTCATATGGAGGAGTCTCGAGTCCCTTATCATCTCGCTGGGCCAGGTTTAACTTGGTGACTTCCAGAACTTCTGATAACAAGGAGTCAGTAGAGATGAAAACAAAAGATTGAGTAGGCAAACCTGCCCCTTGGGTACCTTTTCATGACCCCACCCAAGTTTCCTTTAGGTCCCAGGGGATTGACAGTGTTTCCATCTTCTCAGGACTCTGGATACCAGGATTCTTTTTTAATAGCTTTATTGACTACACAAGAAATTAGCTTAAATACTTTGCCCTTCCCAACGGTAGGTATTGTAGATGTGTCCCTCAGAATAAATCTGTCATAGCCCAATGTTTCTCTCATAGTCATTGGGATCCTTCCAAGACCTCCTGCTCCTCCAACCATGTCCCAGTCTCACACCTTCCCAAGAACTCTTCTTTCTGCTCCTTCCCTCAGTATCTAGCAGTAATAGGGATGGCATGGGCAAGGAAGAGACCCACAGAGAGGAGGAATGGAGGGATGGAGGGAAAGAAAGGGTAGTGGTGGTAGGGGGAGAATATGAGCCCAACAGGGAGAGCCTGGAAAGAGATCAATGGAGGATGATTTGGAGGTGGGATGTGGTGGGGAGGCAGATACCTAATGAGTAGTATAGAATCTCAAAGCTACCTAAAAAATCTTCCCCTTACAAATGTTGAGTAGTTCTACAGAGTGGAGACTAGATTGAAGTATCCCTTGGGAGGAGTTGGGGAAGGAGGAGGGTCTCTGGGCTGGCCACCAAAATTTACAGCCTCAAGATTCCCCAGGATAAGAGTCGGCTTTGCGTTCCCTGAGATTTGGGTCACTGATTGATGTTCAGAAGTCTAGTTTGGTCCAGAACTCCCTATGACATCAGGGCAGTGACACAGACCCCTGGGGGATTCCAAAACTGGCCATGTCTTTGAGGGAGCTGAGGATGAGGGAGGGGTGATCTGGACCTGATCCTGACGCTCTAGTCCTGTGGTTGGCAGTCCTGCACCTTCTAACAGGGGGGACTTGGGTGCAGTACAGACGGTGGGTAAGAACAGTAGGCCTCAAGCAAATAGCACTGGCCATCCAACTAAGTGTTGGTCCCCAAGGCCAAACATACTGTTTGAATGTGTACAGCCAAACAGTGTTTAAATGTGCCCAAGTGAGAAGGGGAAATACCCATTCCAACACTCGGTGGAAATACCTCACTGCAAGGTTTTGTCCTATGGAAACTTCCACCATCCCCCTTGTCTGAAGTCATCTGGGAATGGAACACACGTGAGTGGCTTTCTGAAGTGCCCTTTTCCTTGTCCCTTTCCTCCCCCTACATACATGTGCCAAACCCAAGGAAGACTTTTCAGATCTCTTTTTTGTCCCCTTCACTTTCTTTGTCTTCCCTTCCCACATTCTCTCCTGACTGGCACAGCTCTCTGGGTTACATGAAATTTCTTCTGGTCCAATGTACTCAGTCACTAGGAAAGAGTGAACAGAGAGGGTGCAAGATCTCTCCCTGTAAAAATATTAATACTAGTAGCCTTTTAGAATGTTCACACTGGAAATTGTGTCAGCTGGGTAGGGTGGGTGAGAAGGTGGGCCCTAGCAGCCCAATATCTCAGGCAGAAAACCACCCAACACAAAGCCAAAACCTGTGGTTACAAAGGCTGGTAAGAAGTGGCAGAAGAGAGTAAGAGAGAGGTGGAAAAGAGATAGAAAAAAAGCATGTAGCTCCCCTATCTAACTGGGTCTACATAGATAAGGGCTGGGGCTGGCACTGGTAAGGCACCAGACGTGAGCAGGGGAGATGGGAACACCGTCAGCTGCTTCACTCGGAATGGACCAAGGCCCCAGCTCCTTGGCCAAAGCCGAATCCTTTGGGCCCAAAGTTTTTGGCATAACACCCTGCAAAGGAAGAAAATGGTTAGATTTCCATTTGTCACAAGGGCTAGACAGGTGGTAGCATGAAGAGGGAAGGCGTAGGTACCAAGATTACCATCCTTTCTATCCCGACAGCCCATTCTCTCCCATGAGGCTCCCATCCCAACTCTGCTACTATCTAGCTGGGTTACTCTGAGAAAATCATCTTCTCTTTCTATGTCTCTCTTTCCTCATGTGTAAAATGATTGGATTACGTTTGATTTTTTCCAAACTGTTTCAAAGAGCCCTTTGTGATAATACCAAATTCCCTTTCACATAGTGCTTTCAAGCTTGCAAAGCATTGGACATATGTTATCTCAACCCTGTGAGGTAGGTGCTATAATCATCCCCATTTTATAAATGAGAAAACAGGCTATATGTGAGAGACTCAATGGCTTTCTCAGGTCATATATCACAAGACTGGAATTCAGTTCTTGCTGTCTCCAAGTCCAGTACTTAATCCACTATCAATCAATCAATCAATCATCAATGTCCATTTATCAAATACCTACTCTGTGCTAGACTTGGGGAAAATGCAGATTCTAGTGAGGAGTACTCTAAAATGGTAAGTATTAAAGTATCTTGCTAACTACACTGATAGTGTAGCTGCTCGACTTCTCCCCACTCAGATTTGCACCCTATGCACTATATCCTCAAAATCTGTTCTCCCAGTTCCTGAGGAAATGAAGCTATTTCTCCCTCCCTTTGTCATTTCTCTTCTGAGTCTGGAGTACAGACTTGCTTAGTCAATTATATATCATCAGTCCCAGACCAGACTATGCATCCCATTCCATCCCATTGTCTACCCAGACCATCTCACCATCTGCCCTAATGCCATGCTCCTACTATCCTCCAACCCCAACCTTCCCACCAGTTCTACTTACTACTCTAGGTATCGTTATCAACTCAGCCTTTTGCTTTTGGGAAGGTGTAATTCTAAGAGAATCTGAAGATCTTCCCTGCCCCTTAATAGGCACATAGAACCCTGGCCCAGAGCTAGGGCAGACTCTGGGCCATGAGGAGCTTCCAATTAAGTGATGGTGCACAAGGATTCTCAGACTCCTCAGCTTTGAGCCAATCAGCAGCTGAGTCTTTGTTATATATTCTGGGAGGTTGGCATTTTGCTTTAGGGATTCCCCAGATGAGACTCTGAATAGCCCCTGGTAGTCAGGACCCCCTGACTGGTGGTGTATATAAAATATAGCAATATTGCTTTGATTCAGGCAGTCAGAGCCCTGTCTGTGAGTCTTTATGCTAATTTTTCTGCTTGTATTTTCTCTAACCTTTCCCCTGAACTAGTGAATGTAATTAAAGCAGATTATTGACCCCTTTGAAGTCACTTTCCTTTTAGAAAAGCAGATCCAAGAACCTGTGGTAGCAGGCCATCCTGGGAGAGCCAGGGTGCTTGTTCATACTAAAGGGCATATCAATCCATTGCACTATGGATCAAATCGCCACCTTTGTGATTCCCCAGACCAAGTCCCTGGACACCACTACCCTTTATGTGTTGTGTCCTCCAGTAGAACTGAACTCCTCAAGGGCAGAGACTGTTTCATTTTTTTTTTTTTATCTCTAGCACCTAACACTATGTCTGGCACAGAGTAAATACTTAATAAAAGCTTTTTTATATATTTATGCAGCAAATTTTTTATATGAAAATTTTCTTTCATTTTTTCTATTTTGCTCCAAAGTTCCCCAATCCCCTATTTATTCAAAGGTATTCTATACACTTAAACATTCTGGAGTAGAATTTATAGATTTAATCAAGTAATCAGCCCTCAAGAAGCTCACAGTCTAATGGAGGAAACTACACACAAACGATTACGTTCATGACCCAAAGTCTTAATTTGTGGAAGATAAGACTAGGTGATCTCTGAAATACTTTCCTGCCCTAAGACTTGACGTTTCTGTCATGGAGTATTAGCTTATCTGTCACATGGGTGGGCCTAACATCATATCTGGCAGCCCCACCACCACTTGTCTACTCACCTTTGCAGTAAATTTCTCCATCCTTGTCTGCCAAGGTAGTGGACTCCAGGCCTTTGCCGCACTTGGCACACCGGAAGCAGCTCTTATGCCAGGACTGGAAAGGGAAGGGAAGGGAAGAGAAAGGGCATGAGAGCAGTTCTGAGGAGAATCCTCCCATCTCAGGCCCTAGGGAAAACTATGCTGAGTGAACTTCAAGACACTGATGAGGTCTACACTGTCAATGGAGCTGAGAAAGGTGTATTCCAGGTTAGAGAGACAGACAGACAGAGAAACAGAGAAAGACCGAGAGTGAATGTGTATGTGACACATCCCAGTCATTAACATAACCAACTACACTCAACTGTGTTTAGCCAGACAACCAATATTTATTAAGGACCTACTATGGACCAGGTCTAGTGCTAATTGCTGGGGATACAAAGAAAGGAACATGACAGTCCTTGCCCTCAGGGAGCTCACCGTCTGTAATGGAAATGCAGATTTAAAGATTTTCCCTGCCCCTAGGCTAAAGTGCCCCTGGAGCCTGGGTGGGAGGCTTGTTTTTCAGTAGATACTTCCTGACTGGCCAGTGAGTCAATAAGGTGGTTACATTTTCTGAGCCAGGAGAAGGCTATATAAGCCCTGATGTGTAGCTTTGTTTTGGGGCTCACTTTGAGAAGTGTTCTGTGATTTGATATGGATTCTGGGAAGCCGTTGTTGAGAGTCCCCCGGCTTTGAAAAACCCAGATGTTGACTGGGTATGGATGTAATGGTTGGACAGTTTGGAAATCTGTCTACTTGATCTGTTTCTGTCTTGATAATTCTGCCTGTATACTTTGAAGTTCGGGGTGCTGACCTTTTCTCCTGAACAAGGTAAACGATATATGTCTGACTGATTAAAGTAAGCTTGTTAACCCATTTTGAGTTGCTTTCCTTTATCAAAGCAGATCCAAGAACCTGTGTGAGCAGCCACCCTAGGGACTCCAGGGTGCTTGCTGCTACACCGTCTAATGAAGAAAACAACATGCAAACAATATATTCAAACAGGGGAAATGGGAGATAATCTCAGAGGGAAGGCCCTAGAATTAAGGGGGAATAGGAGAGGCTTCTTGCAGAAAGAAGGACATTAGCTGGGACCTGAAGGAAGCCAGGAGATGGAGATGAGGAGAGAGAACATTCCAAGCACGGGAGCAGTCGGTGAAAATGTTCAGAGTCAAGAGATGGAGTGTGGTGTTTGAGAAAAAGCAACTGGGCCATCGTCACTAGATCCAGAGTAGATTGAGGGGAGTAAGATGTAAGAAGACTGGAGGGGGAGGAAGAGGCCAGATTGTGAAGGGCTTTGAAAGCCAAACAGATCGTGTCATATTTGTTCCTGGAGGTAACACGGTGGTTTTTTGGCCAAAAATCTAGATATCAGGAGACCTCCACTTTGATCACCTCTTTAAATGTCTACAACTCTTTTTCTTTCAGGGTGATTTCTCATCTAATAACTCTTTCTATAAAAGTAGATAGATTGTACAACTGGACCTGCAAGTCAGAAGACCTGAATTCTAATCACATTTTTAATCCCAAGGAAGTCATTTGCCTACTAGGCCTCTATTTTCTTATCTGTAAAAAAGGCTGTGATAGCATCAACAATATTCCCAGTGCCAGCCTTACAGAGTTGTTGGGTGAGGGGAAGTGTTTTGTAAACCCTAAACTTATCAGATTCAAATCTCTCCCCTCGGGGAAAATGAAACCCAGGAAACATAATAACTTAACCAAGACCGGGCTGGGAGGGACAAAACAAAGGTGCGGATCCTGATCTCCTGAATCACCAGCCCAGGGACACATCTCCCTGGATCAAAGTTACTACCGGTACTCTACTAAATTTATCTCATTCTATTACTGATTATCTGTCGTGATTTGCATGTATGTTGTACCTCCCTCATGGATTATAAATTCCATGAGGACAGGAAAGTAGTTTGATTATTTTGTGCTTCCTCAAGTGTGGGCTAAAAAGATAAAGGTCTGTTGATCTGAATTGTTTCCAGTTTCCAGTACCATTCTTCTCAACCTCAATGACTGTCTTGGATCTTATTACTTCGCTGATTCATAACCTCAGTTTCTCTTTCTGACTTCCCCCGGTCCTGCTCAGTAAAGACAGCAAGGAGATAGTCATTCATCCCTGAGGTGGGGGAAGGGAGAAGGCAAGGGGAAAAGAAGTGTCCAAAGAAGACAGTGACTCAAACCAAGATGTGGAAAAAGAGCAGCCTAGTACCAGCACTGGAGTCCACTTAAATTCTTCTTTTAATTTTGATTTTAATTTTTAATTTAAAAATTTTTTCCAATTACATGTAAATTACATAATTTTTAACATTCACTTTCTACATAAAATGTTAAGCTCCAAATTTTCTCCCTCCTTCCCCTTCCCCCTCCCTAAGACAGTGAGCAATTTGATATAGGTTATATATGTGTAATCATGTAAAATATATTTCCATGTTAGTCATGTTGTGAATGAAGAAAAACAGCAAAAGGAAAAAAAACATACACACAAATATAAAGAAAGTAAAAATAGTATGCTTCAATCTGTATTCAAACTCCATCAGTTCTTTCTCTGGATGGTCCACTTAAATTCTTTACAAAGTTCATTAAATTCAACTCAGTGAATCCAGTTTGGTGTAGAAATGCCAACTTCAGAACAAACCTATGTCTCTAACACTGATGTTCAAGCCAGATTTCTATATTCTCCCCAAATCTGAATAGTCCAGACTAGCCCCAACAAGGTCATGTATTTGGGATCCCCCTCAATTAACCAGGCCCTGGGAATTTTAAGGAAACTTTCCTCCAGCTTCCTCATTCATTTAAAGATCACACTTCAAGAAGATTGGACTAAAAAAGACTATTCAAAATGCTTTTAGCAATAAGAAGAAAAGAATGTGGGCCAATGTTTCCCTAGGAATGTGGGACCACCATGGGACCATCAATGGTCATCAGTATTTCCCATGTAGACTTTATGGCAAGTGAACATGGATGGCTATAAGCCCCTTTATGGAAAAAAAAAAAAACAAGACTTGGGTTTTTGAAATTTGGCTTGGAACCTTGCCAAAATAGCCAAGTTCTCAGCAGCTGGATCTCATCAGAAATCCTTTAATGGGCTGAGTTGCTGATATACAGACAGCTCCCAGAGATAAAGAGGAAACCAAAACAAGACAGTCCAGATGGGACCAAATGATACCTTTCCAGGGCAAAGAGGCTGCTGGGAAAAAAAGGGAAAACAGTGACGTAAATGAGGGTGGGGATGGGGTTAGGGTGGGAGCTGCTCACCTCAGCTACAAAGAGCTGGCTCCAGCTCCAGGAACAGTAAAGGGAACTAGTCAGTCTCTGGTTTCCTGGAAATCTGAGCCCACCAAGTTCATTCTTCCTCAGATGACCTTGGGGGGAGTGGCAGTGTGGCCACTTATGGGGCCAAGTTCCAGTCTCACCTCCTCAGATCACTTAGCCAGAGTAGAAACTCTCCTCTCATCTCTCCCAGGATGCAAATGGGTGGAATCCTGGATTACCACCAACCCCCGGCCCCTTCTTGCTGTCCATTCAATCACGTTCTCCCCATTTCTACATTTGTACAACCCCTAAACATGCCCTCCTTCTCTAGATTACCCTCACTAGCTCAAAATTTTTAAAAAGGCAAAGATTCTTCTCATTCTCTCTAAACATGAAACATACTCCTGCGAGGATCTTCCCAGCTCCTAGGGCCTCCCCCGCCCCCCACCATCGTCTATAGGGAGCCTTTTCCAAACCATCTGAATTCTAGCATCTTCCCTCTCTTAATCATTTCCTATTTATCCTGTATATAACTAGTTTGCACATATCTCTCTGCTTGTCGCCCCCCCCCCCCCATTAGATGGGAGCTCCTTGTCTCCGTTTGTATCCTCAGTGCTGGCATATGGTAGGTGCTTAATAAATGTTTATTGAGTAACTACCTGACTTATTTTTGTATATAGTTATTCACATACATGTTTTCTCCTCCAATAGAATATAAACTTCTTGAGGAAGCTACTTGGCACTGTGGAAAGAGGTCTGGGCCTGGTGTCAGGAAAGCCTGAGTTCAGATACATATTAGCTGTGTGACCACAAACTGATCACTTATTCTCTCTGTCTTCCTCAGTTTCCTCAACTATAAAATGAGGCTCATAATAACATCTACCTCTTAGGTTGTGGTGAGGATCAAAGTGCTAAATACCGTGCCTGGAACATAGTGGGCACTTAATAGAAGTCTGTTCCCTTTGCTTCCCACCCCCTCACCACCATCATTGCCCCCAGTAAAAGGCAGGGACTGTTTTATTTTTATCTTTGGTAATTTTTTTTTTTTTGGCTTGGCAGTTGGGGTTAAGTGACTTGCCCAAGGTCACATGACTAGTTTTTGTATCAAGTGTCTGAGGCTGGATTTGAACTCAGGTCCTCCTGACTCCAGGGCCAGTGCTCTATTCACTGTGCCACCTAGCCGCCCCTCATTTTTATCTTTGTAACAAGAGTGCCCAACACAGTTCTTGGCACAGTAGGCACTTAATAAATGTTCCTTGGCTAACTGCCCATATTACTAATTCAGCCTTAACTCAAACCCTGAGGATAATAACTGCATGGGCTGACATTTATATCAACTGCTTTTTGTCTGTATTCATGATGTACAGGGTGTCCCTAAAGTCTGGACACATAGGAAATCTCATTAACTATGCATATTTTCAAGATATGAAATTTTCAACATTTTATTTAATTAGCATAAATTTTAGCCATGACAATTTCATGTGGAATAAAAGCTTTCATTAGCTATTAGGAACTATTTTCCATATTAATGCGATTAATGTAATTAATTAATGAGATTTCCTATGTGTCTCCTATGTCTTCCTATGAAATCTCATTTATGTTAAATTAAGTAAAATTTTGTTGGAAATTTGATGGATAAGGAACTGGATCCTGGAAATCTAGTTCTGGTTCAGACCTTGCCTCTATAGCCATGTGACCCTGGGCATGTCACCTTCATAAGATTATAGATTTAGAGCCAAAGACCTTGGAACTTTCTTTTCCAACCCTCTTATTTTCCAGACTAGGAATGGGAGGCCCAAGGCCATTAAGTGGTTTGTCTAAGGTCACATGGGCAGAGAAAGACCAGAGCTGGGATGGCTTTTCTGGGCCTCAGGGTGTTGAATTAGCTGAACTCCATGGTCCCCACCACCTCCTCTAGGATTTTCCATCAGTATGTTTTTGTCTATACACCCGGAGAAAGCCTAAGTCTGTGCAACTATGGACAATGTGAAGACATTTTTTAAAAGTCCATCTATGATAATAAAATATAGTAATAAACATTTTGCGCTTCTTGGAAAAGTTCTACAAGGGGTCCAACTGGCAGAGCTTTAAACCTGAACTATAAGGAGTTCAGGGTTGTCTTCAAGGAGTTTGTGGACCCCAGCTCTAGAAGGGAGGCATTTGGAACTTATTCCAAAAAAATCTCTTTACCTCCCCATATATGTTGCCTGGCCATGCCAGGCTGGCAGCTTACCTTCCCAGCTCCAATCACTTTTTCCGCAGCATAGACTGCTTGTCCACACCGGGGGCAGCTTTCAGACCCTCCAATCTTCTGGGCAAACTTGGATGCATTAGGGTTGGTGGTAGGCCTGTGACCAGGGGTCCTGGAGGTGGCAAGGATGAGAACAATAATTTCACATTTATATGACACTTTAAATATCTACAAAGTGCTTGCAACCACCTTGTTAAACAGGTGAATTATTATTAACCCCATTCACATGTGAAGAAATGGACACTCCACAAGCAAGTCAATCAGGCCAGGTCACTAGGTGCCTAGTTAGGGGCTGAATGCCCAAATGACTTTGGATAAGGAGTTGCCTGGAAAGTCATATTATTAAACAAGTATTTCCTCCCTTCTTTTACCTGAGTCCAGGAATGGAAACCATTTTCTCTGCCTTTGAATCACAAAGTGCTAGAGCTAGAAAGGCCCATAGAGGATTTCAGAGAAAACTGGGAAGACTTTTAGACTTTTATGAACTGATGCAAAGTGAAGTGAGAAGAACCAGGAGAACAAAGACACACAACTGTGAAACACTTAATAACTCTAATGAACAAGATAACAAACAACAATCTCAGAGGACTCATGATGAAGCATGTACCCACCTACAGAAAGAGAAGTGAGGGCAGATTTGAGGTCATTTTTTGGTTTTGTTTTGGGTTTTTTTGTTTGTTTTTTGGACATGGACAATGTGGGAATTTGTTTTGTATGAATATGTATGTTTATAATGAACTTTGTTTTTCTTGCTTTCTCCATGACGTAGAGGGCAAAGTGGGAAAGAAAGAATGCAAATTCAAAAATAAAATTGAAATTACAAATAAAAAAGAAAGACCCATATGATCATCTAGACCAATGTTCCCATTTAACAGAGGTGGAAACTGAGGTGCTGAGAAGATGACCATCCTACTCACGGTCACATAGTTAATGGCAGAGTTGGGACAAGCACACAGATTTCTGGCCTCCCAGGACAGTATTCTTTCTGCTACAACATATTGCCCCTCCTTTCTCCTAGATTCGAAACCTCAGCATCATTTTCATTTCTTATCTGCAGAACAATCCACTGTCCTTCCCCATCACCCTCCCCCACAATGCTTCTGTTCTAACCCCTGTGTCATGAGACATCTAAATGCAAATCACTCCCCATGGGACAGTGACCTTAGTAGAAAACTGGGCAGCTGCATTTGCGGCTTAATAGCCATGCCATTGGAACTAGGAAACCAGCCAGAACTGGCCAGGGGCAGGCACCAATCAACAAATATCAGGTCACCCTGTGTCCTTAACACTAACCCTGCTGTAACCACCTGGGAAGAGGAAGTTACTTTGGACAGTTCCTGGGCAAAGGAATGGATGTCCTTCTGGAAGCATGGCTGTTGTATCCATGACAAGAGATTAAAGTGGTGGGAACTTTAAACAAACAAACAAACAAAAAAAACCAGGCAAGGATTTTCTCCAAGCCTTCCTGTTTTCACTAAAAGCTTCCCAAAATGCCCTCAATGTTTAGATTGTATGTAGATGTAGGATGTAGACCAAAGACAAGGAATTTTTCCACTATGCCAGAGTGGTATATTAGAAAAATCATCAGCCCTGGAGTCAGGAGACCAGTTCTTAAGACCTTGCAAGCATTAACTCTTTCAGTGCAATAGGTCTCAGTTTCTTGACCTATAAAATGAGAGAGCTGGATTATAGGGGATCCCTAGAGTCCATTTGATATCTGTTTTACAGTTACATAATTCTACATAGCTCACCCAAGTTCCTCCAGGGGGTTCAGAAACGCAGTCCTGCTCCAATTTATGGTCATGCCCTGCACCTGGCTGGCTTTCACAGACTCTTGAAGGCAGCTAGCTAGGTTGCACAGTGCACACAGCACTAGACTTGGAGTCAGAAAGACCCGAGTTCCAATACTGCCCCAGATACTTAGTAGCTATGTGACTTTGTTTTATTGTTAAATAATATTTGTTTTTCCAATTATATGCAAAAACAATTTTTAGGTGACACAGCAGGTAGAGCACTGGCCCTGGAGATAGGAGGACCCAAATTCAAATCCACCCTCAGACTCCTACTAGCTGTGTGACTCAGATCCTACTAGCAAGTCACTTAACCCCTGATTGCCTCCAAAGGGGCTGAAAAACTTTTCAACATTCTTTTTAAAAAATGTTTATGGAGCTGAATGTTGTAAACTAGTAGTAAATAAATTTTTAAAAAGGAAAAAAAAATTTAAAAATATTGAGATCCAAATTCTCTTCCTCCCTTCTTCCCCTCCCCCTTCCATGAGATGGCAAACAATTTGATATAGTTATACATATGCAATGATGCAAAACATATTTCCATATTGGTCACGTTGTGAAAGAAGGCACTACTAGCTTTGTAACTTTGGACAGGTCTTTCTCAGACTCAGTTTCCCCATCTTTAAGATGGTGGGGAATAATACCTCCCACCTTGCAGAGTTGTTGTGAGGGTCTAATGGAACAATATATGTCAAGCACTTTCCAAATTGTAGAGGGCTATCTCAATGTTAGATGTTATTAAGTTGAGTTGTCTGTAAGTTACTCTCTATACTGGAGCAGGAACTGCCTTCCATCCTCCCCCACCACAACATCTCCCATGAGCAGTCATCCTGCCTCTCCTGAGCATGGTCAGTGATGGGGAAATCCCTCCCTCTAGAGTAAGTCTATTCCACTTTGTTTTTCTTGTTAAAAAGTTTTTTTCTTGTCTCATGCAGAATTTTCTCTGCGACTTGTATTCATTATTCCTACTTCTGTCTTCCGGGGCCAACCAGGGTAAATCTAATTCTTCCACATAATAGCCCTTCATATACATTAAAGAAGTTTGTCCTGTTTTTTCTAAGTCTTCTCTTCTCCAAAGTAAACATCCTCAATTCCTTTGGCTTATCATGATATGGTAGAAGCTTGAGGCCTTTCACCTTTCTGGTGGCCTTTCTCTGGATGCTCTCCAGCTTATCAGCATCCTTCCTAAAATGTAATGCCCTGAATTAAGTTCCAGATTCCATGTGTGATCTAACCAGGGACCATCATCTCTCCAGTACTGATCCCAGTAGCTATCTCAACACAACACAAGAGAGTATTAGCTTTTGTTTAGTTGCCATGACTCATATTGAGCTTGTGGTTCACTAAGACTTCCTGATTGTTTTCATACAAACAACTAACCACACCTTTCTCATCCTGTATTTGTAAAAAAGATGAAATTCTGTACTCACTCCTCATGCTTGATGCCCAGCGACTCCCCCTTGTCAGTACTCAGTGTTCCAGCTCCCTGCCCATAGCCATAGCCCTTTGGACCATACTTCTTGCCATAGCAGGACTTGCAGTAAATCTCTTCACCATGAACAGCCACAGTGGTACTATCCAGGTTCTTCTTGCAAACCACTGAGGAGAAAGAAATAGAAAAATGAGTGAGAACCATAACCAGGGCAGGGCAATTGGGGCTTTGGCCCAGGACACCAAATTTAGAAGGCACTAAAAGCTCTTATTATCTTTTAGTGATGTGAAAAAATGACAGCTAGTTAGCAAAAAAGAGTCAAAATAGGAAGCTATCATATTGCCAGATTCCAACCTTACTTTCTGAGATATTCCTAGTGAATTCCACCTCATTTTAGTCCCACCACCTTTTCCCTCTAGCATGATGGCTTCTCCAGAAATGGTGTCCAAGTGTCTTGCCTTAAAAAATTGATTCTGGGAAACATTTAGCACCAATCACCCTTGGTGCAAGGTTTTGTACTTGGGGCACAAAAATCCTTAGTTCTGGTTCTAGGGTAAGTTATAGTCTTAGAATCACAGAAATTCATAGCCCCTCTCAGTTAACAGAGGAGAAAGTGAGGCCTGGAAAGAGAAAATAACTTGCCTCCAGGGCCAGTGCTTTCCCCACAGGTGGGAGAATAGGAGAAAAGCAAAGTAGGGCAGGGGGCAGAGAATCATGGAAAGGAAAGCTAACCACAGCATATAAATGGATTACTGCTGAAGGTCTCCAGATAAAGCATGTATTCCAAGCATTTTTATAGGCATGATGCCCTGAGGATTTATGTATCTCTTAGAACTTAAAGGGAAAGGTATCTAGGATGATCTAGAGTGCAAACTATAGAGGGTTTGGAGCTAGGAACGTTCTGCTCCCCAGTGGAGCTCCAGGCAGATGCAGCCAGAGCTGGGGCTCTTCTGGCTTTGGAGTATTCATCTCCCAAGTCCTCTCCTCCAAGAAAAAGGACCAAGAAAAGGCCACATGTAATAAAAAGCACAGCTCCAATTTTTTCCATCAGCGTCTTTCCTTCTCACTGCTGAGACCTGGGCACAGCAGCTGTCTTGGTCACTGGCACCTGAGTAAAAAAAAAAAGGTGGGGCTGTATTCCCCCCACTTCTTAAAAAACAGCCAGGAATAGTTAGGTCAGTGGATCCAGAGATAAGAAATGGGCATCCGCTTCTAAACACATTGGGGCTGGGGTGGGGAAGGACTCTGTTTATTCAGTGCCTGGTAAGTCAGGCTCTCTAAAGAAAAGCAGTTTCCATTCTAAGCACTCAATGCACCATGGGAAAAACTCGGGTTTGTTAACCACTTTGTGATCATATGCTACTTGAGAACAGCATTCATCCAGCTTTCTATCTCCAACACTTAGCACAGTGCTTTGTATACAGTAAGTGCCTAATAAATGTTTAAATTGAATCAAGATAACTTCCCAACTATCAAAGCTTTGAGAATAGGATCAAGTAGAATCAAGTGTTGGCATCTTTCTTTTTCTGTCTTTTCGAACAGCAAAAACATCCCCTTGGCCTGTCAGTTCCATCCTCTCTAGGTGAGATGGCCTCACTAAGATATGGCACAGCTACTCCAAGTGAACTCAGACAGCCAATTTCCTTAGGCTCGAATCTAATTTAAACTTTAATTTAACTTTAGGCTCAAACCTAATTTACCTCCACCATACATTCTAAGGAACTTGGCACATTGAATCTGGCTATTTCCCCAAATGTGCACCCTTGTGAAGTGATAACCCAGGTAAGCTACCAGAGTTACACCCCTTCTCCTCTCCCCCTCCCTTGAAGTAGCCTGTACCCTTGACTGCCTAATTTTTTTTTTAATTTTTGGCACAAGTAGCAGCTGTCTTTCCTTAAAGGGCTCTTGACTAATTTCTCCTCCACCCTCCCTCTCTTGAATCCTCAGGTTGGAGATTTTTGCCTAAATATAGGTCCTCCTGGCCTGCCCCCTCCCTTCCAATACCCACCCTAATCCAGCACAGAGGCAAGACTAAATAAGGAACTTTCCAGCTTCTTCTCTAATGGCCTGGCCTCCCAGGAGGAGCTCCCTGTGGTTAGGAAGGAGGGAGAAAGAACAAAAGGCCAAAGGCTCCAACATTCCCATCTAGGGATGAGAAGTCTAGAGATTTGGCCAAGACCATCCATTTCTCCTTGTGAGGGCCAGATGGAACTTGGAACTCAGATACCAGAGGTAAGGTAAGAAAATGGTGCCAATGAGGATGAGGTTAAGAGAATAAGGGGGTACCTAATTTAAAATGTTAGATCTAGAAAAGACCTAAACTAAAAACTGGTCACTAGTACCTTCATTTTATAGATAGGAAAGAAACTAAGATGTTGAGTAGGGCATTAACCCTTCGGAGTCTCAGTTTCCTCATTTGTAAGATGGCAATGATACTGATGCCACCTCCCTCACAGGGTTGCTTTGACAAAAGCACTTTGTAAACCCTTATATTATTATGTAAATGGAAGTTAGGATTCTTCAAGATCCCAAGGTTATTTTCCAGCAGAGTCAAGACCATAATGTAATTCCCCTGACTCCCTGCTCAATACCCTTTTTTTTGAGGCAAACAAAATTTAATATATACATAGTTTTATGTAAAATGAAGCACCACACCATGTAGGTTATTTACTATTATTTTATATATTCAGATACTTTTGAAACTGTTCTTAAGGATATAAAACAGAACATAGAAAAGTAAACAATTATTGAACACTTATAAAAACATGATATGTTAAGGAGTATAATGTACTATATTCCTTTCAATGCTTCAAAAGATATGTATGTGTGTGTACATATATACATGTATATATTTCTATACAAGTAACATCACAAAGGGTCACATATTCATATGCTTAAAGTATTATTTTTTAGTGTAAGACTGTCATCATTTTTTCATACATATGTTTTTTTCTTAGTTCTATAACTTTCAGCACAAATTTAATAATTCCCCTGCTGAAAATTCCTTTGCCTTTACAAACTCTTAAAATATACCTTGGACTTGAGTATAAGTCATAAATACTTATATGTATTTGGGGCATAAAATTCTTGTTTCATTTTATGTATGACCCACATATGGATAGTGATTGGTCCCTGATGAGGCAATGAAGGAAGAAGAGGGAAAAGGGAAAAGAGGAGGAAATTATGGGAGATATTAGCCAAATTCTCTAAATTCCCTGCCCCGAGGATTTGGGTCAAATGCAATCAAACACATTTCTCCATTTGCTTTTCTCCAATTTGGTTGAAGATGGTAATAAGCATAAAAATAATGTAGGCTTAAACTCCAAAGAAGTCAGAGGCTATCGAGTTTTTCTGTATACAGTGTCTTACATGATGCCCCTGTGCTTTCTGATGGTTATCTGATGAGGACAGTGATAATCTGGGACCCAGTCCATTACTGGCCTAGGATATCTTGGTTTGTGATCATCACACAATGGTGGTTCTATAGTTTCTTCCTATATCATGCTGTCCTCATGCTGGAGTTCTTGATCTAGAACTAAAATGAGGAAGGTAAACATGTGGACAGACAACTACTGAACATCACTCTCTACTAGCAGTGACATACCAAGGTATGACTGGCACACTGCCTCCAAGCCAAGTTAAGCAGGTAGGACCTTTGCCTTCTCGCAGCTCAGTCTAGAATTGAATGGAGGGAAGCCTTAACTAGAAGGATTTCCCTAGTTCCAGGATTACCAGCTTCAATACTTTTAGCATCTTTATTTTCAATGGTATGGACAGTCTCTCTACCTATACCAGACTGTAACCCATGTATACCTTTGGAGACAACATTTATGAGATGTTATGGTCTTTCCCAAAGCCATCCTCCAATGGCCAACCTTCTGCCAATGATCCTCTCTTCATAAAACTAGGCTGGTCTTCAGACAATGGATAGAGTCTATCAGCAGACCTGTGCTGCTCGGCTTGGTAAGACCTACCAGAGCTTATAATCCAGAGACATAACCTTCAAGCAACTCAGGGTCACTTCTTTTGTTATTGTTGCTTAATTGTGTCTAACTCTTGGTGGCCCCACATAAGGTTTTCTTAGCAAAGGTACTGGAGTGGTTTGCCAAGGCAAAGAGAGATTAAATGACTTGCCCAGGGTCACACAGCTAGTGAGCATCTGAGGTCATATTTGAACTCAGGTCTTCCTGACTCCAGACCCAGTGCTCAATCTATTGAGCCATCTAGCTGCCTCTAGGGTCACTTGTACACAAGCATAAGGCATAGGAAGAAAAATCTAGTTCTGGAGTCCCATGATTCAGTGACATTAATAATTCACATCTCATTAAAAAAAATAATTCACATCTCAACCATGGGGCTCTTGACCAAAGGCAGGCAAGGATTCTACACTGTAAACACTCTTGGGAGGTTCTATTGTGCAGCCAGCAAATCTGGAGCAACTCTAACACTTCACTGTATTTGACATTTAATTAGCCATTTATCCATTTATTCTAATGAAACTCCTCATTAATGTCACTCCAGCTTGCATGCAGATTTTAAAAAACAAAATAGAAGTAATAAAGTTTTACAGAGGCAGCTTGATGTAGTGGATAGATGGCTGGCCCTGGACTCCAAAAGATCTGGGTTCAAGTCCTGCCACTGACACATAATGGCTGGATGATCTTAGACCACTTATGGGATCATAGATCCAGACCTGACAGAGTCTTCAGAGGCCCTTGAGTTCATGCTCCTCCTGTCACAGTGATTCGAATAACTTCTCAGTGTCCCCAGGCATCTCTAAGATTGTAAATGGCTGACAGAGCAGGTGTCCTTCTACATTGGTAGAGAGAATTTCCAAACTCCCTCAGTGGAAATTCTCTAAACCAATAAGACCACAGGTCTGGGTTTTTTAAAAGTTTCTAAGAGATTTCTCTACTGTTCTTAGTGGATGCTGCATTTTAACAACCTGTGAGTTGCACCACAATAGAGACACCAAACAGGAGACCCCCAACATCCCCTGGTAGAGACCAAACCAGAATAAAACATAATTGGTAAATATGTAACAGAATAAATAACAACACAACAAAACATAGATAATGTTAATTTGTGGTTTTCTAAGTCAATTTGAAGCCCACAGGAATACATCTATAGGGATTAGTGGTCCCCTTTCCATTTGGAGCAGTTACGTTATGAAGTGAATAGAGAGCCAGGCCTATAGCCAGTAAGACCTGAGTACAAATCCAGTCTCAGATACTTACTAGCTGTGTGACCCTAGGCATGTCACTTAACCCTGTTCGCCTCAGTTCCTCATCTAAAAAAAAAATGACCTGGAAAAGAAAATGGCAAACCATTCCAGTATCTTTGCCAAGAAAACCTTAATGGGAGTGGGAAACGACTGAACAGTAACACAGTGGCCAAGTAATGGGGTGAATAATGCAAGGTGAGTAGTATTTACATTCAAATACAAGGTGAATAAACATTTATTAATCTATTCACATAGCGAATTAATGTTTATTCATTCATTCATTAATTCAGTCAACCTATGAGTGTCTACTCCCATTAATCAAGGTTAGAACTGACTGGATTTTAATTTTAACAGCATTTACTGCCAAATACTTCTCTATCCCAAGAGGCGCTATATACTCCCTACTGCTCAGGATAAACACAATGCTCATAAATTAGGGAATCTGAGACACTAAGGTGGGATTGTTTATCAACCACTGCTACCTGATTTATCTCAGCCCTTCCCACAAAAGTACTGGGAATGCTCTGGAAATGACTAGCACTGGTCTAGACACATGCTTGCCTATCAAGGTGCCTCTTCTTTTGCCTGTTGGAATGTTCTGTATGCCTCCTATCTCTCTGTTCATCTACTCGTTCCAAGTCTAATTCCTCCCTGCTCTTTCTGGCATATCCTGTCTCTCCCTTGCCCATCTCGTGCCCAGTGGGATAATACTGGCACCGTTATCAGGAGGATCTACAACCAAGTATTCAATATGTCAGAGGCAAAACAATCTCACGGTCTTGGGACAGTGAGATGGGTCCTTCTTTTAGGGCTTGGCATAGTAGTACCGGGAACTCTGCCCAGACCTCAAATCCTGACAAACCCTTCTATTCTTCTAGGATAAAAGGACCAAAAGTCCTTTTGTCTTGTTGGTCTCCCTGAATTTAAGTTGAAACTGCCATCAGACTTAACAAGCAGCTTCTTGATCACAAGCTTCTTCCATCTGCCTCAAACTTCAAGCCATACTGTGACGTAAGTTTATAAGTGAGTGATGTATCACAGAGCCTCAGAAGTAAAAGATACTTCAGAGTCCATCAAATACAACCCTTTCCTGTCTAGGAATGATCTCTATAACATCCACAGCCTGCACTCAAAGACCACCAATAATAAGGTCTTGTCAACATGGCATTTAAAAAAAAAGAAAGAAAGAAACACAGAAGAGATCAGGCAACTGTACTAATTCAGGCTGAAAAACACACCATTGTCTGAATTATCTGAACACATCAGGCAAAGGTGCTTTTCTAAATCTGGGGCAATTCCCCATTAAACAGAAATTTAAGGTGAATGTGAAATGAACAAAATGGGGAATTGGCAGCTACTTGGTGAACCACATGGAAAATCCAGCCAGATACTTCAGAGCAAAAGAGACACCTGGTAGGCCAAATAGTCAGTGGGGCTTCCTACACAGATCAAAGGAACCAAAGACTCATCTGAAATCTATCCTCTCTCATTGTTCCACAGGCCTAGTCCATCTAGCCCATTGGCTATTCCCCAAACAAGACATTCATCTCTTGCCTGAGTACTTTTGTAATAGCTGTCCCTGATACCTGGCATGCTTTCCCTCCTCATCCATCCCCTCTTGGAATTCATAGCTTCCTTTAAGACCAGTTCCAAAACTACCTCCTACATGATGCCTTTCCTGTTCCCTCAGTTGTAGTGCCCCAGTTCCAATGACCCACACACACACACACACACACACACACACACACATATATATATATGTATATATATATATATATATATATATATATATATATATATATTCACTTATCTGACAACATGCTATCTTCCTCAATAGGAGAAGGTAAGGACTGTCTCACCATTTGTGTTGTTTTTGTTGTTGTTTTCGTTTTTGTTGGTTTTTTTTTTTGAGGGCATTTGGGGTTAAATGACTTGCCCAAAGTCACATGGCTAGTAAGTGTGTTAAGTGCCTGAGTCTGGATTTGAACTCAGGTCCTCCTGACTCCAGGGCCAGTGCTCTATTCACTGCACCACCCCAATCTCACCATTTTTGGATGACCCAGGGTCACACAGCCAACATATGCCAGAGGTAGGACTTTCTGGTTTTGAAGCCAGTGCCCTATCCACTATGCCAAGCTACCTCTTAGCTGCCTAGAACATTATTGATGCTTACTTAGGAAATGCTTGCTGACTGATAATATTCAAGAACAAGTTTGTGGACAAAGATATATAACCAACATGCTAATGCTCCCCAGAAGAACAAGAATGAGCTGTCATCCCTGAATACATTCCGTTCCTTTGGCATCTCTCTCTCTCTCTCTCTCTCTCTCTCTCTCTCTCTCTCTCTCTCTGTCTCTGTCTCCCTCTCTGTCTCTCTTTCTCTGTGTGTGTGTGTCTCTGTCTCTTTCCCTGTCTCACTCCGTCTCTCTGTCTCTCTCTGTGTCTCTGTCTCTGTCTCTATCTGTGTCTCTCTGTCTCTGTCTCTCTGTATGTGTGTGGTCCTCTTATGTGTTTTCCAGCTTCGGCTTGTGGTCATGTAATGATTCTAGAAATGCCTAAAAGAGTTGTGCTCTCTGCTGGTAACCTGGCCCCAGGTCCTTCCCTTGTCTATCTGCACCACTGTCCTGCATTCCTGACCTACCTCGATCTGTTACCTCTCCTAACCCCAACTCAAAACAAAATCGTTCAGGCTACAAGCAAGCTGACACCACAGCTAGCCCTGTTTAGGTCAGAGATTAAACAACATTCTTTTGGAAGTCTCTCCTCCCCAGAAGCCAGGACCCTCCACTCCATCGACTTGCCAAGCCAGCTCCCACTCACTCTGGAAATGTAAACAACTCAGAATTTCCAAATTGGAGGCTCTGGCAGAAGGCTGCTGATAACAAGATGCTTCTGCTTCTGAGCCCTCCACTCTAGGCCAATGGCCAACAAAGCCTCTCTGGAGTCCATTTGGTCCATGCTGACCAAACACATCCCCTCCAGCTGTCAACTAAGAGGAAGTCAGCAGTGACCCTTATTAGCTATGTTTGGAGATGGCTCCAGGCTGATGTGCTGGGAGATGAGGGAAGGGCAACGTCAGAGGACATGAAGCTGATCTGATCTTCATTAAAATGGATAATTCAAGCTTACATCCTACCCCAACTGGCCAGCCCCCCACTAATCTCCTTTTCTACCTGGTTCAAATGAATTACACAATTATCCAATCTCTACTTCAACTAGTGTAACCCAGACATAGCCTCAATTTCCAGAATCTCTAAGATGGACTGGAAGATTTGGGTGCTTTATGGGGAAGGGGTGGTTGGGGAGAAGGCCTGAACCTTTTTTTCATCTGTGTAGGGAACTCCAAAAATTGAAACTATAAATGCAACTATAATTCTTATTTTTAAAGAGCTGTCCAAGGCACTGAGAAATTTAATAGTTTACTAGTCATACAACTAGTAAGCGTCAGGGACAGGACCTAAACCCAAGTCTTCATGAATCTAAGATCACTCTCCTATCCTTTTTTTATTTAATACAATAAAACTTTATTTTACAATTTAAACAACATTCTTAGCTCATGGGCCCTACAAAAACAGGCAGGCCACATCTGGCCTGCAGGCCATAGTTGCTAACCCCTGACATAGACTACTAAAACATAGCTTATCCTTTGAGATTAAACATTTCCATAGGGTATTAAAAAATTCATTGTATTTCATAAACTGTGCATTAGCACTACCAGGCACATACATAGCAAAGTAACAATAATAGTAATAAATTAAATTAAACTGGACTACAGCAATGTAAATTAAAAGATCAGTAGAAGATGCTACAAAGTTATGCTATGCTAGGTTATGCTACAATGTCTCCTGGGCTTTGTCTACACACTCCTTAAAAGTCTTCTCTGGGGGCGACTAGGTGATGCAGTGAATAGAGCACCAGCCCTGGAGTCAGGAGGACCTGAGTTCAAATCCCACCTCAGACATTTAACGCTGACTAGCCATGTGACCTTGGGCAAGTCATTTAACTCTAATTGTCCTGCCTTCCCCCCCCCAAAAAAAAAAGAAAAAAAATCCTCTCTGGACTGTGCCATATTGAAAGACATCCCTTCAATGTCTCCCCTTTCATTCCTTCATTAAATCCCCTTTTCCCAGGAAAAGTCATTACAATCCATTAAATTGTATATCACATGAGTCCAGGAGTCAGCTTTTCTTAATCTCTGTACTCACTGCAGTACCTAACACAAGGTATTGCTCAAAGTAGGCATGCAATAAGTATTAGAGGGTAAAGTGAAGGGTAATAAAGAAGAGGAAAGAAAGAAAAAATGAAATTTCCTATGCCATGCTGAGTGTGGCACAGAGGAAAGGGACTTGGAGCCGGAGAGCATGAGTTTGACTCCTGTCTCTGCCACGAGGACCCCGTGACTTTGAACAAGTCAACTCCCTTCTCTGGGCCTCAGTTTCTCCATCTGTAAAATGAGGAGGTTGGGACAGATGACCTCTAAGGCCGTTCTAGTTCAAAATCTATGATTCTACGATCCTATGCCCCTTGGCACCACAGCCTTAAAGGTGTCTTCAGTTTCTCCTCTGAGCTCACTCCACATGTCTAATCTGTTGCTGTTCAGTCATCTCATGGGGCTCTTCATGCCCCCTTTGGGGGTTTTCTTGGCAGAGATACTGGAGTGGTTTGCCATTTCCTTCTCCAGCTCATTTTTACAGATCAGGAAACTGTGGCAAACAGGGCTACCCCTGACTTTCTCCTCTAACACTTATTGTATGCCTGCTTTGAGCAGTACCTTGTACTAGACAAAACACTGAATATAGAAATTAAGAAAATCTGACTCTTGCCCTCGTGTCATATACAATCTAATGGATTGTTAAGTGACTTGCCCAGGGTCACACAGCTAGTAAATGTCTGAGGCTGGATTTGAACTCAGGAAGATGAGTCTCCCTGACTCTAGGGCCAGCACTATATCCATCGCATCAACATTCCATTTATTCTGTAGGATTTTTATATGTACATAGCTGTTTGCACTGTGCTTAGCGCAGCACCTAGTAGGTGTGCATAGTAGATGTTTAATAAAGGCTTACTGATTATACTTACATGTTGACTCTCATTAAAATGTGAGCCCCTTGAGGATAAGTGTGTCTTTGCCTTTCATTGTTTCCCCAGTGCTTAGCACACAGTAAGGGCTTAATAAATGTGTGTTAACTGACTGGTTAAATTCAACCATTTATTGACTTGGTAAGAGTATAATCATTTGGTGACCTGGGAAGAGTATTTCAAAGTTCTTATAACCCCTGTCTCTGTCTCTATCTCTGTCTGTCTGCCTGTCTCTCTCTCCCATTCCTCTGTCCTGTCTGTCTCTCTCTCCATTTCTCTGTTTCTCTATCTCTGTGTTTATGTCTCTCTGTGTCTCTGTTTCTTTCTCTGTCTCTATCTTTGTGTCCATCTATTTCTTTAGAAAAGCTTAAGGATAAAGAAAAAGCCCACTCTGAATACTCAGACCATGGAGAGTTTGCCAGCTGCTAGAAGAGACCCTTCTAGATGGTATGGACAGTTGATAGTTATTGGCTTTAATCTCCTTAGGGTAAGGAGCTGACAGGAATAGCACAGGTTTCAGGAGATTTCCTGGGTGCTCAGCAAACACTTCCTCACTGGCCTGTCCTCATTTGCTACCACTCTGACCCTAGAATGACAATTCCAATGATCAAACCATACACAGGTTTAAGAAGGCAGGATTCCTAGGTTCCCTTTCACTCAGTAAGACTCAAACCTCACACAAGCCAGGCAGCTCTCTCTGCCCCCTTTCCCACACATTCCAGGTCTGCTAAAAGGGCAAACTCTGCCTTGGGATGGTTGGGATCTGATAAGAGCTTGTGGCTCTGAGCTCCTTCCTCTTCTTACTCTGAATGTGAATAAGAACAGCAGGTGGACCTTAGAGTAGAGGCAATTGAGGGGGCCATGTGGTTAAGAGTTTCCATGAGGAAACAGGTATATAGATCTAACTCCAGATTTGGTCCCCTTCTATTCTCTAGAGACACCAGTCTCTGGCCTTTATAACAAGAGAAACTTTGGCTCCAAAACTGGTGATTCTTTTTTTTTTTTTTTTGCTTTTTGGAGGGAGGAAGGTATGGCAATTGGGGTTAAATGACTTGCCCAAGGTCACACAGCTAGGTTTTTTTTTTTTTTTTGCATTAAATGTCTGAGTCCAAATTTGAACTCGGGTCCTCCTGACTCCAGGGCTAGTGCTCTATTCACTGAGCCACCTAGCCATCCCAAAGCTGGTGATTCTTTAAGGCCCAAGGGTCTGTGTCCTGAATGTCTGGACTATGACTGGGATGAAAAGAAGGACAAAATCCAAAGTAGAAAAGTTTTGTTTACAAAGTCCCCCACATGTTCCCTTCTCATCCTCTAGACATCATCCCACCCCCACCAACTCCCTGAACAGTTCATAGCCCAGGAAAGCAGCTTCTTGGGAGAACAAAGAAATCCTTACAGCATTGCCCTCCCCAATTGCTGTATCAGCCAAATCTCAGGCTGTTTATATCCCATAGTAGGGTGGGTTCCCTAGAGTGTTGACAGGTCAGGCCAGTGCTAGCAGGCCCTGGGTCCCAGCTCCCCATGGCAACAATGGCAGGGGCGGGGGGCACCATACTCACTGCACAGGAAGCAGGACTTGTGGAAGCTGTTGCCTTCACACTGAACCTCTTCAGCAAAGTAAACTGTCTTTTGGCACACACCACATTTCTTGCCTCCTCCCCAGTTCGGCATCCTGAGGGAGAAATACAGAAACAAGCATGAGAAAGCTCCACAGACAGAACAAAAACCAAAGGCCAAGGAACAATGAGACCACTACCAAGGCAGAACCAGACCTAGTTCTCAGGCCTGCATGCTTCAAGATGGCAGCCATGCATGACCAGGCATTTCCTCCCCCCTCCCTGGCCTTCCTTTGCTTCAAGCTTACCCTCCCTTAACTCTGCTATCCTATGTAGGTTTCTATCCAAAACAAGTCAGCAAATGGTTTATTCAGGGCCTACTCTGTCATAAACACCTTACAAATCGACAAGTGAAAGCCCCTCATTTTACAGATGAGGAAACTGAGACCCAGCAAAGTTAAATGACTTGCCACGGTCACACAAGAAGTAAATCTCAGAGGCTGGACTTGAACCCAGAATTCCTCTGACCCAGAATCCAGTGCTCTTTCCATGACAACCAGGCTTTCTATGCTAGGTGCTGTAGAGATGATTCAAAGAGGTACAATTTAGTCCCTGCCTTCCCAGGGCTCATCTTCTAGTTGAAAAGAGAAAACATAAATATGTGAAAAGCCAGATGGTACTAGATGTAAATAACAGTTTAAGATAATTGTCACAAAAACTCAATTGTCCAGAAATGAGGTCCAAAATACAGTTGGCAAGTCAGTGCCATGTGATCAGTACACATAGTGGACACAGTAACAGTTCAGAAGCAAAAGTCAGCAGTGTTGTGGAAAGAATTCTGAGTTTGGAGTCAGAGGACCCAGGTGTGAATCCTGCTTCTACTGCTTATCACCCATGTGATCCTAGGCAAGTTATTTCTACACTCATGGTTTCCTTTTCCTTATGTATGTAATGAGGACGGCCGTACTAGACCATCTCTAAGGTTCTTTACAACTTCAGATCCTGTATCATCCTCTGACCACTGTGGGCCAGGAAGTTTTTTCATCTTCTTTGAGAAAGTGTGTCTCTCACGTATTTAGGAACACAATTCTTAAGAAATGGGGATCCTTTTTTAAAACGTCTGCACAACATATGGTAATACTTAATGAACATTCCAGATGAAAAATGGTGACAATACCTCCCTAGCACCACAGTGGGTAATCAAGGACACTGTGGACAGCCCATGGAAAATGAAGAGATAGAAGACAGAGTAAGATTGGAGAAGTTGAAGTGAGTATGCTAGAACAATTGAAGTAAACAAACTGGAAAGACTCGTTCCATTCTTGAAGGGGTTTCAAAGATGTTGAGAGGTTGTATTTAGGCAGAATCAGGGAAGAAAGCTTCAAATGGGAGTTGGCTTCCTGAGGTCTCCTTGCCACCAACACCATTCATTATGAAGAGGACAATTTAATAGCATTAGGAAATATCTAGGGCCAAATAAGGGAGGGATCAAACAGCAAAAAAGACTGTCACTCTTCTTTTCCAAGGCAGAGGATAATAGAAGCATGTCATAGGATCACAAATACTGAGTTAGAAGGGAGCTTGGAGGTCATCTATCCCAATACCTTTATTTTATAGATGAAGCAACAGAAACCCTGAGAGCATGTGACTTGCCAAGACCAAAGAAGAAGTGGAATACTGTTGGTCTGATGTTGAGTGCTCCAGAGAGCTTTCCCCTGTACCATACTGCCTCCAACATCTTGGAATGTGTTTGGCTTATGTACACCATGTCCAAACCCCTCAGCCTTTACTTGCCCAAGCTTCATCTTTCCCCAACCTCTCTCTCATGGTAGGATGGGAAGAGCCCTGAATTTGGAAGCATGGACCTGCAATTAAAATACTAGCTCTGTCACTGACTCCCTGTGTGACCTTGAACAAGTAAGTCTCTGGGCCTCAGTTTCCCCATTTGAGAAATGTGAGTTTTTGAGCTAGCTGACCTCTAAGCTCCCTGCAAACTCCCTAGCTTTGTTTCCGTGATCCTGCCACCTCTACCTATGCTAGTATACAATATATAAATATGTAATATTTTAAATAAATAATATATCTAAAAATATAATATACAAAATAGTATATAATCTGCTTCCAAATAATCAGAGGACTCTCACCTCTACCCTTTGTCATCAATTTCTATTCCTTACCCTAATCTCTAATACCATTTCCTTCACCCCCAACCCCTGGAACACCTTTGAGTCCTGATGAATTGTCTGGTATGATGCAGTCTTTCATATCTATATAGTTCATATCTATATGGCATTTAAGGGCTTACAAAGTGCTTTCCTGTAAACAATTCTGAGAAGTTAAGTCAGAACAACTATTATTGTCCCCATTTTACACATTGGGAACCTGAAGATCAGAGATTTGCCCACAGTGATACACTTAATACATATTGGAGCAAGGATTCAAACCCAGATCTTCTAATACCTCTCTGCCCCTGGAAAGCAAGTTATGGTTCTGGAACCCAACAAGAGGTTATGCCACCCCCTCGGGAATGAATCTCACCCTGAGCTAAGTGGTGGAGAGACAGCTTTCAAGTGAAGTTTTGTTTTGAAATACAAAAGCTCTTTGCCCTGTGAGGGAGACCCACTACACTCCATTGCTGAGCTCCATAGAAGCTGGACCTTGTTTCTCCTGGCTTTAAGCCACAGGCAAACTTCCAGGCAAGTTTCCAAGGGAATCAGGAACAACAGAAGAAAAGACGGAGACCAGAAGACCAGTCAGAGAGAAAATCTGCCCCCAGAGACTTCTTACTGGGGTATTCTCATATATCAAAAAAAACCAGTTTTTAACCTGGTCTCAACAGATTCCATCACTTGGTTGGGTTCTTGCCCTTGGAGCAGGAGCCTCTGACTTAACAGTAATTAATGAAGGAGAAGCTCAAAGCTAAGGAGCCAGAAGGTGCAGAGAGGTCTTTGAAGTTGCAGATGGACTTTGGTAACATTTGGTTTAATCCAAGTAAGGACCCTTCCTAGGGGATGCCTCACCAGATTCATATTAGAGGAGAGTCTCCACTGAAAAGAGACTTAGTTATTCTCTCTTTCTCTCTGCAGGGGGAAAGTTGAGTTTCCAGTTCATTTCTCTCTCCACCTCCTGGTTTCTGCCCAACCCCCTTCTTTTTGGCCAAGTCCTTGACATCTGGAATCCTGGATTGCCTTAAAAGGAGACCTGTTTCTCCCAGGCTCCATGTCACCAGGAGGTGGGAGGGGTGCCTCCTTTTCATGCTCCTTGAGAGAAAGGAGGCCCACAGGAGGGTCTGAAAATGGCAAGTACTTTCCTGAAAGACTCACCCCTGAACCCTCACAAAAACTGCTCAAATCAAGACACTCCTATCCATCACCAATGGGCTCCCCAGCTAAGCCCTTAAGCCTCCCTCCCAGGCACAAGACCAGACACTCATGCAGCATCCTAGACACTTTCTTCTTGAAAGTCTGCTGAATTCTCTGTCTCAGTTATGCTAATGAGGATGGGACAAGATACAGGTCTGACTCTCTGGGCCTCAGTTCACTTATGTAGCATATACTTTGTCATTGTTGCTGTTCACTCATGTTCTGTTCTATATAACCCCATGGACTTTTATCCATGGAGTTTTCTTGGCAAAGACACTAGAGTGGTTGGCCATTTCCTTCTCCGGTGTGTCCCTATCTTACAAATGAGGAACTGAGGCAAATAGGGGTAAGCGACTTACCCAAGGTCACACACCTAGCAAGTGTCTGAGGCAAGATCTGAACTCAGATCTTCCTGACTCCAGGCCCAGTGCTCTATCCAATGCACCACCCAGCTGCTCAATGCACACCTTACAAATTCTCTAAATTGATTCTTACAATCACCCCTTAATTTAGTTTATGTAAGAACAGATGATGAAAAATAAAGTTCAGAAAGGTTGAGGTATGCCCAAGGCCACACAGTTTGAAATGTGCAGGGCTATGATTCCCATCTGGGTCTTCTGTTTATAAGCGCCTTCCTTCTGGGATTGCTTCCCATTTATACTTTATCTCCTCTCTGTGTTTGTATGCTGTCTCCCCATTCGAATTTTAGCTCCTTGAGAGCAGGAACTGGTTTTGCTTTTGTTTTTGCCTTTCTTCATATTCCATCTCTTAGTAAATGCTTGTTGATTGATGCTTTCCATTAAACTATCTCGCCTCTTTATATACTATATTTTTGGTTCAAAAAAATTCTGTAAAAAATAGAGATTTACCTTTCAGTTGCTCTATATAACCATCTATCCTGTACAGTGTCCTGGATGATGGTTAATAATCACTACTCCAAATAAAAGTGTCAGCCACACACCTGCTGGGTGTAGAGGGGCCCCTTTAGTATGCCCACCCTCCTGTGCACTGATGGAAAGCCACCCCTAATCCACCACAGAGTAACTGCACAATAAATACATTTGGAGTTCAATTCCAGCAAATCAGTTATTAAAACACAACCTTTTCAACAGGGTAGAAATTGCCTCCTGGGCTGCTAGAGATGGCCTGTTATCCATTTACTTTAAATGACATGTAATCTGAGGCTGGAGCCTTTTGATAAGCTCCTAATTCCATTTGGCTAATTCTATCATTTGACTACAATCACCCTGTTACGTGAGATACTCTTGAAGAGGGATCTGAGATGACAGCAGTTTCCCTACCTGGTTCCTCCTTAATCCCATTTTTAAATAGGGCTTGAGATGATTTTTTTTTCAGGGCCAGATGGGCTAGTGTTTAAGGGAAATTAAATTAAAATGATATAATATACTTCATTGCAGTACAGTGGAAACAGTACTGGGTTTAGAGTCAAAGAACCTCAGTTTGAATCTTAATTCCGTTACTTCACTTCTCAGCCTCATTTTCTTTGACTGTAAAATGAAGGCACTTCTAAGGTTCCTTTCTGTTCTAAATCTATGATCCTATGGAGGGTGTGTTGGCTCCAAGTTCTGGGATGTCTATTAGAGTATGTGTTAAGTGACTGAAGAAAAAAAATGGATAAACATTTCTGGCTCAGTCTCTTCATCTGTAAAATGGGAATAATAACGCTTATAACTCCTTCCTCAAAACACTTTTTAAAGGAACGACCTTCACTTAGAAAGGCCAAGGCCACCCACTGTATCCTGGGCCATCACCAGTGCTATTGAATTCTGTCTTGCCAATGGACTTTAATGACTCTGAGCAGAGAACAAGGCTGACAGCTTTGAACAGCAATGCCTCGATTAAATCCAGTTCATGAGCAAGTCAAGACATCACCCTCATGATGTCATTGGTCCTCTTAGAGAACAAAGGATGTAGAAACAACAACACACTTTTATAAAGAAGCACTTTGAGGCAATTAGGTAGAGTGCTGGCATTGGAGTCAGGAAGACCTGAATCCCAGCACTCTCTGCTCAATTTCCCCATCTGTAAAATGGGGATGATAACGGTACCCACCTCCCAGGGTTATCAAATGGCATACCACACATAAAATGCTTTGCAAACCTCAGTGTTCTATAAAGGTTAGATCCTAGCATTCACACAAACCACTGTACATATGCAAATCATTGATTATCCACAGACATTATCTGGTTTAATTATTAACACATTACCTCTCCATCAGTACCCAAAGTAAAGCAGGATAGGAAATTGTTTCTTTTTTCCCCCTCATCCCACTAATTCATTTGTCCAAAGGAAAAAATACACAGCCCCCTCCTTATATCTTGTTCCTCTCAGCCCAGACCCAACCCAGCTTAAGCATGGAAAAAGTGCAGCATTCAAACACTCCCTCTGAGTCCCCACCCACTCGGTTTGGTGGAGACCTGTCCAGTGTTTGCCTAGTTAGGAAATATGCTACTGACATTACCTGGGCTGTTTGGTAGCTGGCCAGGTACACACAGGAGCTATCAGTTATTTGAGTTCTGTAACTTAAGACTGACTAATCCTTCATTTCGAAGAGTTCATAAAAGAGAAAGAGCAGGAGGTACCTTATCTGTTAGGGCTCAGGGTTAATGTCCTGGAAGGGACAGCTGAACTGCATGGAAGTCACTAGGAGTGGATGGGGTTGTCAGAAGGAAACAGATCATTCCAAGGATGATAAGGAGCTGGTCTCGGAAGCTAAGCTTCTCAGTATGTCTACTGAAGACTACCCATGCCTGGGCCTCTTGAAGGGACCTTGTTGCTATGATGGAATCCTGGTTGAGTGGCACCATATGGCAAATTGGGGGCCACAGGACCAGGAGTGAGAAGTAGAATAAACCTCTAATCAGGTCCTAATTTGCTCTGACCTAAGGTCAGGTGAAGTCACTCTATCTCTCTAGGCCACATTTTCCTTATCTACAAAATAAGGGAGTCAAACTACATGATCACAAAGGTCCTTTCCTATTCTAGATCTAAACTCCCATGTTTTTTAAGGTCATTACCATTCAGCTCTAACATCCAAAGAACTCTCAACCTTTGTGTACTCCAGGCCTCTGTTCTCTAATACCCTCCCTCTTCCTCTCACCTAAGCCATGACACTCCTGTCTTTGTAACTGTGCTCTAAGCTCACCTCCTCTGGGAAGCTTTCCTTGACTGATGTCGAGCCATTTCTCCCTGTCACATGCCCTGAGACCCCACTTTGTGCTCTTTTCATTTGAACTTCTTCAAGTGCTTCCTATGTGCATTTTCACACTATCTGTCTGGCTACCTAAGACATGATCTCCCCGTGAGCAAGGACAGGGGAGAACCTAAAAGCCTCGGTAGATTTCCTGCCCATCCTCTGTATCTCCCCATAACACCTTCTAGAGAGCAGTGGACATAGAAACTGAGTCATAGTGAACATCAGAGGCAGCACTATAGAGATTACTGCCCTCTTAGGAAGATCATATCTCTAGAACCCAAAGTGTCATCTACCCCTCATCTTATATATAGATCAGGAAATTTAGGGAAATTAAGTCTCTTCCAAGGTCAAAAAAGTCAGTAAGTGGCAGTGAAAAGATCTGAACCCAGGTCTCCTGATGCCAGGGACAGTTTCCATTCTATCATACAGCTTCTCAGAGATAAAGGTAGTAGGGACAGAAGGAGTCTAACGTTTGGGTTTTTTGTTTTGTTTTTCACCGATTCTACTCTTCCTCCTTCACCCTCCAAACAAGGATACTAGAGAAGGAAGGATTTTATATTTCTGAGGGCAAATCCCAGGTCCTAGGAGCTGACCTCCAGTACGTTTCCCCCAATATGTCATTATTCAGGAGCCCAGACACTTCCTCTGGCCCAGGGGAAGCCATTGAACCCGAGCTTGAAAATGCCAGAAGCCTCACTATTTACACACTTTACCATACATGGGAATCATTAATAGCCTACGTCAGACAAATTCCTAGGGAGCGATGTATTCCAGCCACATCATTATCATATAAATTCCTGACAACTGGAGGCAGCCGGCAGGATACAAGGGGCTTACCTCCCTCTCTAAGAGAGTGACAGAGGAACTAGTTAGTAATGCTTGTTCCCCCCCTCCACCCCTACACAACACCTCCATCTCTCTCTTGCCCTGAAAGGTCTCTCTTTAATCCTTGTTCTTTCAAGAAAATTCCTTTCCTAGACCCATTCTTCTCCCTACAGACCTAGCTCCCTTTCTAATGTTACCATATGGGATCTACAGATATGGTCTTGACAGAAAATTGACAGGCTATGAACTCTAACCTGCCTCTCATTTTGTGCTCTGTGACATCTGATAAGTTGCTTTACTTCTTTAAAATATGAAAATTCATCTTTTCTTCAAAATGTCTATAGACAACTATAAAATTCTTTTTTTTTGGAGGGGGGAAGGCAGGACAATTGGAGTTAAGTGACTTGCCCAAGGTCACACAAAATTCTTTAAAAATCTAAAATATAATACAAATGCTAGCTATTATCTCGCAATTGTAATTTCTCTAGCCATGATTACTTTGGTGTTACACTCTGTTCAAGGCAAGACTTAAAACAATTGCCTAGCTTATTGAGAGAAACCTGGAGAAACAAGTTGAAAGTACCATAAGGACAACTTTGCTTGGACTCTGCCCAGGCTACTTTATGTGCATTTCTACCTTTGTCCCTGTAAGACAGCCTAGATCAGACTGAGAAAACCTGTCCCAAACTCCCTGGTTTTACTACCAAAAATATAAACTCCAGCAGCCAACAAAATCTTTCCAGATCTGCCTTTCCTTCCCAGAGTACTCACACAGAATTCTTCTATTGTTACATCTAAGGAAAACCAGAAAGTAGCCATTGAACATGGTTTCAATAAAGTAGAGAAACCTGATGAATCAAATACCACTCAGTCACCAGACAGTGGCACAGGTCAGTTAAGAACCCCAGATTTCTAAAACCTAGTCTTGAGCTGTCTCACTGCCAGAAGTAAAAGATATTTGAAATTAAGAAAGAAAAGATCCAGCATCGCCAGGGAAAAGCCAGATTAAAGAAGTTAGATTTAAATGGAAGAGGAATGGAATTATTATATCTCCTCATTTTCTTCTGTGTCTCTGTCTCATTCTCTGTCTCTTTATCTATGTCTTTCTCTCTGTCTCTCTTTTGTCTCTTTCTGTCCTCAATGTATCCCTCATTAGCAGCTCTAGTTCCCTCAAAGTTTCCTTCCAGCACTAAAATGCCATACTTCCATAATGAAAATTAAGCCCTTTCTGGACAGCTGGCCTGCCACTCCACCTCCCCCATCCCTTTTAATGTTTCATAAAGGTTAGAAGGTCTACTCCTTCCCTTTGATCACCCGATATAACACTACTTAACGAATTTTCGTTTCTCTCTGATCTACTACATAGAATTTTAACTCAGGATATCCACAGAGGGAGGTTAAAATGGAGAAAAGACAACCTCTGGGCTAACTCACAAGTCACTCACAAGCAAGTTGACCTGCTAGATGGATGTGTGAAAGAGTTCGGCAGAGCTCATGCCTTCCTCTAAAACCACCTGTCAGAGAGCTGGTTTAGTGATATGGGAAGAGGCTGCCCCAACAGAGCTGGAGGTCAGTGCAGAAAAATGGGATTACGCTCCAAAGAGAGCAGGGCTTCTCAGTCATCCAAGAAACCAAGGGAGCCAGAGGGCTTTTCCTCTCCTTATGTGGGGGAAACTCTCTTCCTAAGTTCAGAGCTGATGAGAAAACTAATGAAGAAATCCTTTCAACACAAGGGTTCTTTGAGAGGGAAGGAACAGAACCAAGGAGATGTAGGCCCAGAACAGAACCAAGGACCCTAATGGTCATAGAGTCCAGCCCCCTCATTTTAAAGATG
The DNA here is from genome assembly GCF_028583685.1 of Petaurus breviceps papuanus. Taxonomy (NCBI): domain Eukaryota; kingdom Metazoa; phylum Chordata; class Mammalia; order Diprotodontia; family Petauridae; genus Petaurus; species Petaurus breviceps. Next base: position 26,624,215 of record NW_027187372.1, read on the forward strand.
AGAAATTGAGGACCAGACTGGTTAGGGGATTTGCCCAAGGTCACACCAAGATTAAGTATTGGAGATGGGATTTGAACTCAGCTCTCTGGGACTCCAAGTCAAGCACTGTATCCAGTATACCATTCGATGTTTGATGTGGAGAATTTAAAAAATCAAATAAAAGACAGCAAAATGGTTCAGGAAGATTTAATTTTAACATACTAATATCCTGGAGGGAAATTTAAAATTGTTTAATTAGGATGTTATTGTTATTTTATTACAGCTTATATAAAAATAAATAGATCATAGTAAGTTGTAAACATGTTGGCATTATGTGTGGTTTCATTCCTAATTCTGATTTTTAAATGAGAAGATTATTAAGCTTCTGAGGGTTTTCCTCAGTATTATGCTGACGCTCTGGTAGGGGCAGGCTCTGAAGCAATGACAAGACAGCTCTCAAACTCTTCTGTTCCTATTTCCCAGAACCCTTCTTATTTCAGCTGTCATAAGCTAAGCCCCAGCCAGGGTGGTCTACTCCATTTAATTCCCAGACAGGCAAAGGGTCATTTAGGCAGATCAGTTCCTTTCTCCCCTAAAATGGAGGAACTCAAGTAGGCAAAGGCAGAACCCAGCATTTTATGGGAGGAAGTTAAGGAAGTACATTGTACAGCTGCCACCTAAGATGCAGATCCTGATTCAAATTTGTTTAAAAAAAAAAAGGCAGGAAAAGGCGGGAACGGAGGGTTTGGATTAGACAGTTCTCTGGTCCCTTCCAGCTGTATCTTTCTATTCCTCTATGGAACGACTTCATGTCAAAAATGCCAGAACCAAGGGTCGGGCTGCCAGGGTCCCCAGGAGAGCACACAATTATGTGAGTTTTCAACCTCTGGAATTTCTCTTCTCAACAGCCAACCCCGAGGCAGGTCTTAAATATACTACACAGGTCTTAAGTATAAGAACAGGGAAGGCAGATCTTACAAGCACATAGAAAAAGGCAGCTGGAAAGTTTTCAGCTTTTCTGCACGCAGAGTACTGTCAGAGAACTAAAAAGACCTACTGCTGCACACTGACAGTCAACGTCACTGTGTCAAAGGCCTTGAGGCCACCAGGGGAAGGAAGGTTCCATTCTAGATTTGAAGCCTTCAGTCCTCGCCAGTGGCCTCTCTCTCCCCTCCCCCAGTCACATAGTCCTTCATTTCTGGACCCTAACAAGACAGCAAACCAGAGGACTGAGGAGCAGGGGAAAGCACAGTGTTTGGCACGTAAGATGTGCTTAACGTGTTGGTTGAATGGATGCCCACATTTTCCCTCCCAGACACACGAGTGTAGGTACAACCAAGAAGTAGTTTTCTAGTGATTGCTGTCACTAAGTATGCCCTCAGTCCCAACGGAAAGGAAGGATAAGAAAGGAAGACGGAAAATCTCTGCAGGGCATGGGGCAGGGGTGCAGGGGCGGTTGGGGAGGCGAAAGGGGCGAAGGACCCTGCATGAGGGAGAAGCCAAGCAGAGAGATAACGCAGGCCCGGCAGTATGCCCCACCTGGCCGCGGCGACACCAGATGGCCAGAACTTCCCTCCTAAGTTTTTCTCCAGATGCCCCTTTCTGCCCCTTCGCTTCCTGCTCAGCTCCGAAGGACCCTGAGTAGCCCCCAGGAAAACTCCCCCTCCGTCGGCGCGGGAGCCAGCGCGGGTAGGGGAAGGAGGAGGCGCAGCCCGCCTGAGCGCCACGCTGCGGGTGCCAGCCAGGCTGGTGAGGGTAGGATGGGTGGGGACGGGAGGGAGTGCCCATTGCCCACTGCACGAGTCCGGACGGAGGGAGGGCAGAGCCCTGGCCGGACGCCCAGCCCCTGCCGCTGTGGGACAGAGCTGGAGGGCAGGAGCCGCTCACTCACCTGACCACGGTGGCTGACTCAGAGGGTCGGCAGGCTGGAAGGAGCTCTCCGAAGTGGCCCGTTGCGTCCCGCTCGGGCCGCTCCGCTTTGTTTTTGTTCTCCTCCCGAGAAGGCGTGTCCGGGAGCAACACCAACCATCAGAAAGCTTTGCACACAGCACCAGCGGGGCGCTGATGTCATGTTTCCTGAACTCAGTCTCGGGGGCGCCAAAGGACCCCGGGGCAGCCCAGGCTGGCGCGGCGCAACCCGGCAGGGAGGCCCCAAGGTGACAGAGGACCCGGAGCTCTACATCCCACCCAAGTGCCTGGACCGCTGCCTTAAGTGGTTGCCGCTGACGCTTAGAGGACAGGACAGGGCGCCGTCTTTACGAGGCGGAGTCCTCTTAAGGTTTCTTTCTGTACAGGTGGAAAGCGGACACCCACATTGAGACGTCCCCTGGCTTTACCTGATTTATTTCTTGGGAGAAGTGGGGGCCTAGGGGTGTGAAATGTTGCATACACTGTCAGAGGTGGTCAAAGTGTTAGTTGGTTTTTACTGAACTGTTGTTTGTTTTTAAGCATTGTTATAAGAGAAGGCCCCATGGATAGGGAAATGTCATATTCTGAAATGAATGTATGTAAAAACTAAAGATATCAACAACTAATCTAAAAAATAAAAATAAAAGAGGCTTTCAAACTCTTCTAGCCCACTGTTGGGCTTTATTCTTTATTCTCATCCCCGAGAATAAAGAAAAACCCACTACTCTCAGAACAGCAGAAGTTGAAAGTGGAGAGGCAGGCAAGCAAACTGTGGGGAGGAGGAGGTCGAGTGCTCCAGTTTGCTACATTCCTCTAAGCCTAAATTTTCTTCTACCCACCTAGCAGCTGCTCTAAACCCTGCATTTCTTGTCTCTAAAAGGGATTGAAATTTTCCTTTGACCTTCTTGGTCAAAACTAATCTCTAGTTTGTAAAACATTCTCTTGGGCTGTTCAGAGTTTTTGCCAGCTTGGACTTGTAGCTACTCCAGTAACAGGATAGGGACTGAAGCTGTAATTTCATTGACATAAAGAACTACTGGGTGAAAGAACTCCACCAGGGATGGAGAATCTGTGGCCTTCTAGGTCCTCATGTGGTGTGGTGATAATGGTGGTGGTGGTGATAGTAGTGGTGATGGTGGTGGTGGTGGTGATGATGGTGATGGTGGGGTCAAAACCAAGCAGAGCATCTGGTGAAAAAAGAAGAGATGGCTGGGATTCTGAGCCCTCTACAAAGTGAAACTTTGGGAGGAGTTTTTTGCCTCACCCTCCAGGTCTCCAGTCAGAGGGGTAAGAGCAACTGAGAGTTACTGATGAAGTGTGACTACCAAAGCCGAAGAAATCACCTTGGTAATGAGGTTCCTGGTGTTCAGCTCACCTGGGGACATAGTGGGGTGTGATGATGATGATAATGATAGAGTTGAAACCAAGCAGAGCAGCTAGCTGGTGGCAGACAAAGAGACCCCCACAGCCAGAATGTGCCCTGTCATCTTAGCCTCAGTTGCGCCCCCTTAGGGCTAGTGGTCCAGACCCTGGATGAGACAAAGAGGCAGGATTTGCAAACAGATCTTCCTAAGTTCGGGGCCCAAGTCCTCTCCACCATGCCATGGTGCTTGTCTATGGCAGCAGCATGCAGCAACATAGTCCCCATTATTTTCTCCCATCTCACACACTGAGTTCTAGTGGAGGAAGGTTTGAAGCAGAAAAGAAGAATTTTATGAATTCAGTGACTCCCACCAGGGCATACACCTTCCTGAATGGTACAAAATTCAAATTGAAAAGTAACACTATAAAAGTAACGACCCTTCCTCTCGTTTCCCATATCGTCTGGGGAGAACCATGTGCTCCCTCTTTCTGCCTGCAGCACTCCTAGTGCAGAAGACTTAATTTCTTGGTTTACTGAGAAGATTGAGGCCCTCTTGAGATGGGAGCTTGATACGCCTCTATGCTACGATGATATGCTACCAAACTCCAGGGTTATTACTCATTCAGAGTAGTCACATTGGAAAGAGGTCACCCTACCCTTTGGTGACTAGGATCCCTCTGCTTGAGACCTTGGAGGAAGAGCTCTGGACTTGGAGGAAAATCTTCTATTTACTTGATAGGTGACCTTGGGTAAGTAATTTAACCTCTATGGGCCTCAGTTTTCTCATTTTTAAAAACAAAGTTGAACTGGATGATCTCACAAGGCCCTCTAAGGGCAATGTGCTGTAACAGTCAGGAGATGTGGATCTGAATCCTGATATTACCTGTAGATTTGGGGCAAATCACTTGGCTTGACAGAATCTCAGTTTCCTCTTCTGTTAATTGGGGACAATAATGCTTGTGCTACTTATATCACAGCGTGGTTGCGAGGAGACGTTAAAGTGCTATTTGTTGTTCAGTTGTTTCAGTCTCGTCCGACTCTCCAAGACCTCATTTGGGTTTTTCTTGGCAAAGACACTGGAGTGATTTGCCATTTTCTTCTCCAGCTCATTTTACAGATGAGGAAACTGAGGCAAACAGAGTCAAGTGACTTGCCCAAGGTCACACAGCTAGCTAATAAGTATCTGAAGTCAAATTTGAACTTAGATCTTCCTGACTCCAGGCCCACTGGTTTATGCACTGTGCCACCTAGCTGCCCTAAAATGCTACAATGACGTGAATTATTTTTAAATCTTAAGACAGGGTTGGGGAACCTGCAGCCTTGAGGCCACATGTGGCCCTCTAGGTCCTCAAGTGGGGTCATTTAAAAAGTTTGGATCCCACCAAAGGGCTGCACTTGAGGACTTAAAGGGCCACATGTGGCCTTGGGGGCCACAGGTTCCCTACCCCTGTCCTAAGACCTCTCCTCTCCTTGAAATTCAAGACCACTATCTAGTCATATCTACAGGTAGGGAGGGGCCTTCCCCAAATTTTTATTTGTTGTAAGTTTAATCAATAAGCATTCAGTAAAAATCTACTACATGCCAAGCACTAAGGTAAGCCTGGAAATACAAAGAAAGGCAAAAGACAAAACTCCCTAATCTTCTCAAGGAGTTCACACACACTCTATATTACTGCTGCTTCTGGACCCTGGATAAAGTCCTCCTTATCAAGAAATCTGAAACAATCACAACTGAATGCCCTGGTAAAAAAGAGGGCACTTCAAAGAATGGTCTCCATCATGGATCCTGATTATGGTAGAATCACAGATCCAGCAGAGACCAACTCACCCATTGCCCTCATTTTAGAATACAGGAAACTGAGGCCTATGCAAATTAAGCAACCTGCCCAAGCTCTCACAGAGAGGAAATATCAGGGGCAGCTAGGTGGCCCAGTGAATAGAGCACCCACCCTGGAGTCAGGAGGACCTGAGTTCAAATCCGGCCTCAGATACTTAATACTTACTAGCTGTGTGAAAGTCACTTGACCCCAGTTGCCTTGCCTTTCCCCTTCCAAAAAAAAAAAAAAGAAAGGAAACATCAGAGACAGCATTTGAACCCTGATCATCTGACTCCATAGCCAGTGCTCTTTCCATTCTACCCTCCCCCCACATATACATACTAGCTCCCCATTACCATCTACAAAGAGCAGGCAGTATTTTTAAAAGTCCACAAATTAGTCTCTAGAGTACTCCACCACCAAGTGAAGGACAATCTATTTTTTTTTCTTTAGAGAGAGAGAGAGAGAAGGATAGAGTTGTTTCCAAAGGGCCATGAGGGAGAAACCCCCACATAAGAACATAGATGTAGACTGGGAAGATATCTTAGAGATCAGACTGTGTCTAAAATGGAAAGGAGGCACAGTGAATAGAGCACCAGCCCTGGAGTCAGGAGGACCTGAGTTCAAATCCGGCCTCAGACACTTAACACAAAAACTAGCTGTGTGACCTTAGGCAAGTCATTTAACCCCAATTGCCCTCCAAAAAGCAAAAAATAAATAAAGTGGAAAGGAGCAGGGCTGGACATTAGTAGAGAATGTACCTTGTACCTGGTATAGATTGATTACATTATTATTCTAGGCCATAGGCTACAACCAGACAATAAACAACACACCCAACACCCCTGTACAAGCAGACTCACCAATGATACACAGTGAGTTCCTTGTCACTGGAATCAATCAACAAGCATTTATTAAGTTAAACATGGTAAGCTGTTTTTCAAGGAAGCTCTTAGAGGTACAAAGAAAAAGTGGAAAGTTATACCCTCAAGAAACTTACATTCTAATGGTAAAGCTAGCATGTGTCCATATAGGTATATATGAGATACATGTAAAATATAAGGTATATTTTAGAGGAGAAGGTACTAGTAGTGTGCAGGGCTATGGGACCAGGAAAGAAGGAAACCAGGTATTCTAAGACAGAGGTGGGGATGGAGAGCATCTTAGGCATGGGAGACAGTGAGTACAAAAGTCCAGAGGCAAAGAGAGGTGGGGAGGCAGAGGGTAGGAGGAGAGTAATGTGTGACAAGATTAGAAAGGCAAGAAAGGAGAAGATTGTGAAAAGCTTTCAAAGCTAAACAAAGAAGTTTATATTTGACACTAGAGTTAATTTCAAAAAGACCAGTTCATCTGGTACAGAGAGTGCATGAATGGGGTTCTTTAAGGATAGGGAAGACTTAGGAAGGGGCCAGGAAAGAGGAAGAGAGTGAAGAGAAGAGAGAAGGTGTGAAATGATAGTGAGAGCAGTCTGCTAGAAAAGACCAGAAGGGATAGGATCAAAAGTACATATAAAAGAGTTGGCCTTAGCACAATTGAGGGCCACCCCTTCATATGGGGCAAGAGTAAAGGAAGAGAGAGTAGGAAAATATATCTGACTAAAGGGAGATGAGGAGGAGGGAGAAGAGGGAACTCTTGGTGAATGCCCTTATTTTTGTTGAAGTAGATGAGGAAGTTTCCACTGAGAGATCATGGGGAATGTGGTACCTTGGGAAATTGGGAAGAAACAAGACATTTGGAACAGCGTCTGTGGAGAGTAGGAGAGAAAATTGGTCAGAGATGAGTAGAATAGGTGAATATGAAGATGATTCCCAGAGGTAAATATCCAGCTCTGGTGTCTTTCCTGAGCTCCAGTCTCCTTTCACTAATTGTTATGGGGCATTTTCCAGTCGATGTCCTGTAGGCATCTCAAAGTCAACAAGTCCAAAACAGAACTCATTATCTTTCTCTAAATAACAGTCCCTCTTCCTAACTTCCCTATTTCTGACAAAAGCATCACCATCCTTCCAGTCCCCAGATTTGTAACCATGAAGAAGTCATCAACTCTCAACTCTTCCTCATCCCCAACTTCCTCCACAGTCATTTGCCACATCTTAACCATTATTCCTCTGTTTCCACTTATCCACCTGCTTGAAATTGATGTCCTTGCCTCAAGTCACCTCTCTCCGATCCATCCTTCACATGGTTGCCAAATTAATGTTTCTAAGGCACAGGTATGACCATGTGTAATGTTAATGGGATTTAAGATCTTCCCTGCCCATTAAGAGACCTCATGTGGAGCCCATTAAAGGAAGCTTGTTTAGGAGATGCTTGCTTGTAGGAAGGCTTTCACACTTTTTGGTAATTTCTAATTAGGCACTGAGTCAGGAGGGTTGTGATGTTCTCTGACCCTGAAGAAGGATATATATACTCTGAGGCTAGCATTTTGCTTTGGGGCTCAACTCATTGGAAGAGTGTTCTTGTAATTTACCCATATGAGACTCTGGGTAGCCATTAAGGAGCCCCGGCTTTGAAAAACCCAGATGTTGGTGCTTCTCTTTCTGGTAACTATGTATATATTGCCTTGGTCAGACAGTTGGATCTGTCTGTCTATCTGTGATAATTTCTCAGACAGTTAGAAGCCCTGTCTGTTGGTTTTTATCTCTCTGCTTGTATTTTCTCTATTTTCTTTGGATTTTCTCTGAAGTTCAGGGTGATGACTTTTCTCCTGAACTAGTGAATGTAGTTTTAAAAAGATTGTTGATCCCTTGAACAGCTATCTTTCCTAATAAAGCAGATCTAAGAACCTGTGCTAGCAGCCATCCTGGATATGACAGTGTAGTTGCCACTACACCATGTGACTCCTCAATTCAGACAGATCTAGTGGCTTCCAATTTTCTGTAGGATAAAATACAAACTTCCCTATTCAAAGTCTTTCACAGTTTGACTTGAATCTATTTTTTTAGGCTGATTACACAGCCTAGGAGAAATTCAATGGAAATATATTCAAGAGAGATTTTAGAGGTAGACTGGACAAGATTTGGTAAGTGAGTAGATATAGGGGATTAAGGAGAGTGAGGACTTGATGGTGGCTCCCTTGTTTCAAACCTTGGTGACTGGAAAGATGCCTTCAACAGAAATAGGAAAATTGGGAAGGAAGGTGGATATGGTGGGAAGGGGGAGGGAGAGATAATAAGTTATCTTCATATGTTGACACTGAAATGCTGAAGGGATATAGTGGCAAATGCCCACTACATGATGCCCACCGAGTGTTGGATGCCTGGAGCCCCAGAGATACTAGGACTGGATATTTAACTCTGAGAATCATCTCCATAGTCTTTTGGGAACCACACTACTTCCCTCTAATCAGTTTACTCTCCCCCTTTCAACAGGGGCTATTCCAAATCATCTCATCTTTCCTCAAGTGTCCCATGGCACCATTTTCCCCTCAACCTCAGGGTGCTAGGGTCAAAATTGAGAAGCTATAAAGCATGAAGCCCAGGCAGGGAAGATAACCTGAGAAAGTGTCAAGAGACTAGAGGTCAAGGCAAAGGTGAAAAATGTCTCAGAAGAGGGAGACAGAGATGTGAGAAGAGGTGGTTATGGTCAGAGAAATTTTAGTGTTCACTGGATCAAAGATCTGATCTGGAAAGGCCTTCAGAAGCTATGTAGTCAAACTCTTTCAACTTACAGATAAGGAAACTGAGACTCAGTTAGGCTAAGTGACTTGCTTTTGTCACACAGGTAGCAACAGAGAGAATAATAACCAGCATTTATATAGCACTTTAAGGTTTGTAAACTGCTTTACAAGTATTGTGTCATTGAATCCTCATAATTCTGTGAGGTATGGGCTTATTATCAACCCCCTTTTACCTATGAGGAAACCAAGGTTAACTGACTTGCTCAGAATCACACAGTTAGTACATGCCTGATGCAAGATTTGAATCCAGGTTCTCTGACTCTATAACCTGTACTTTTTCCCCACTGTAACACAGTTCCCTCTCTTCCTGATCATGAAAATAGAACATTTGTGGATTATAGTGAGAACAAGTTTGTGGGCATCCCTGAGCATGGTTGAAGTGAATCAAAGACAATAAGACATGGAGCTTGAGGGGTTTGGAAAGTAGGTGGTCCAGGAATTTGAGGGAATGTTAAGATATCTATTAAAGTCCCCTAATATAAGGGCAGCAGTAGCAATGGAGAAGTGTATTCTGGGTATTAAGCTCCTTAAGTAAGGGAAAATCTTAAAAGGTGTTGTGAGAATTAAGATGAACTGATATCAGTGAGACAGCCTACAAACATTTTTCAGGCCCTGAAGCTGTGTGATAAACCCTGGAGATCCACAGAAAGGCAAAAATGTGGTCCCTGTTTCTAAGGAGCTGGCAATCTATGATCAAGACGACATGCAAAGAACTATGTATGGATAAGATAAATATAGGATAGATGGAAAATAACCTCAAAGAGAAAGCACTAGCTGAGGGGAAGGGAGACCAGCAAAGGCCTCCTGCAGAGAGTGACATGCAGGGTTATACTAGAATGACTCATATTGGCTCAGGAAAGCCATTTCTTAAATTTTCAGCATGAACATTAACACTTCAGAAATAAGAAAATGCTATAAATCAGGACTTGACTTCTTGTTTTGCTGATTGCCTAGATTTAAGAAAGTGATCCAGAGAATGTTAATAATGCAGATTGAACATTAAAGTGTGTCCTGCATACTTGTATTTCAGAGAGCTAGTTGTTGTTTTTAAAATAATTATTTTTTAATATTAAAAAAAATCTGAGTCCCAATTCTCTCCCTCCCTCAGCTCCCCTACCCATTGAGAAGGCAAGCAATATAATATCAATTGTACATGTGAAATCATGCAAAACATATTTCTATATAGCTATGTTTTTTTTATTTTTATTTTACTTTATTTGCTTTTTTGGAGGGTGGTTGGGGTTAAGTGACTTGCCCAAGGTCACATGGCTAGTTTTTGTGTTAAGTGTCTGAGGCTGGATTTTAACTCAGGTCCTCCTGACTCCAGGGCCGGTGCTCTATTCACTGTGCTACCTAGACACCCTAGCTGTGTTTTTTTTTTAAATAAAGATAATAAAGTGAAAATATTATGCTTCAATTTGCAGAGTTCATTAGTTCTCTCTCTGGAGATGAAGAGCATTTTTCATTATAAGTCTTTTGGAATTATCTTTGATCATTATATTGATCAGCATAGTTAAGCCTTTCACAGATGATCATCATTACAATATTGTTGACAGTGTTTATAATGGTCTGGTTCTGCTCACTTCACTCTGTATCAGTTCACAGAGGTCTTCTCAGGTTTTTCTGAAACCATCTTATTCATAATTTCTTATAGCACAATAGTTGTTTTGTTGTTGTTTCAGTCATGTCCAGCTCTCTGTGGCCCCATTGGGGTTTTCTTGGCAGAGATATTAGAGTGGTTTGCTATTTCCTTCTCCAACTCATTTTACAGACAAGGAAACTGAAGCAAACAGGGTCAAGTAACTTGTCCAGGGTCACACAGCTAGTGTGTGTTTAGGGTCAGATCTGAACTCATGAAGTTGAGTCGTCCTGACTTCAGAACTGGCATTCTATCCACTAAGCCACCTAACTGCCCCATAGTATAATAGTATTCCATCACAATCATATACCACAACTTGTTTAGCCATTCCCCAAATGATGGGCAGCTTCTCAATTCTCAGTTCTTTGCCACCACAAAAAAAAGCTGCTATAAATATTTTTTGTACATAAGGGTCCCTTCCTTTTCTTTTATTTCTTTGGGATATTGATCTAGTATTACTGGGTCAACATGCACAATTTCATGGGCCTTTGGGGGTGGTTCCCAATTGTTCTTGAGAATGGCTGGACCATAGCTTCACCAATAGTGCATTAGTGTTCCTCCTTTTCCACATCCTCACCAGCATTTGTCATTCTCCTATTTTTTCATGTTAGGCAATTTGATGGGTGTGAGATAGTAGCTCAGAGTTGTTTAATTTTGCATTTCTCTAATCAACAGTGACTTAAAGCATTTTTTCATATGACTTTAGATAGCTTTGATTTCTTCTTCTAAAAACTGCTGATTCACATCCTTTGACCATTTATCAGTTGGGGACTGGCTCTTATTCTTATAATTTGTCTTGGTTCCCTAAATATTTGAGGAATGAGGCTATCAGAGAAACTTGCTACAAAAAATTCTTTCCCAGTTTGCTGCTTTCTTTCTAATTTTGGCTACATTGGTTTTGTTTAAATTTTTTAATTTAATGTAATCAAAATTATCCATTATACTCCCCATAATCCTCTCTGTCTCTGGTCATAAAATCTTCTCTTATCCATAACTCTGACAGTTAAAATTTCAATGTTCCCCTGGTTTGCTTATGAAATCATCCTTTATTTTGACCATAGGGTGTAAGATATTGGCCTATGCCTAGTTTCTGCCAAATTGCTTTCCAGTTTTCCCAGAATTTTTCTGTCAAATACTGAGTTCTTAACCCCAAAGCTAGGATGTTTGGGTTTATCAAACGCTAGATTACTATGGTCATTTACCACAGTGTATTGTGCACCTAATCTATTCTGCTGATCCACTACCTTCTTCAGAGAGCCAAATGTTAAACATTTACTTGTATACTCCTGGCTATGTGTATAAATCCTCTACAAAGGATAAAGAACTATACATGAAAATAGATATTATCACATCATTTGTGCTGTTGCTCTAAGAAAATGGGGGGAAAAGATTCAGGAGCCAAAGAACCAAGAATCAGCTATGTGCTGGGAATATGCTTCCCTCTTTTACACATGTGAAAACCTAGGTCAGAGAACCCAATACCTTTTTCTAGACTTTTATAGTAAATAAATGGCAGAAAACAAAGGCCGTGGGAAGCAGTGAAAAGAACATCTCCTTTAAAGTCCAAGGTTCAGCTGTGTCTGACTTGTCACAGCCTCATAAACCATACTCTCCACAGGGTTTTCTTGGCAAAGACACTGGAGTGGTTTGCCATTTTCTTCTTCAATAGACTAAAGCAAATGGAGATTAAGTGAGTTGCCCAGGGTCACACAGCTAGTAAATGTCTGAAGAAGAATTTGAACTCAGGTCTTCCTGTCACTCTATCCACTGAGCCACCTAGCTGCCTGTCTCTTGAAGCCTAAGGACCTGGATTCAAATCCCCTTTCCTGTGCTGACTACTTGTGTGATCCTGGCCAAATCACTAACCTGCCCATGTCTTCAAAATCAATCAATAAACATTTACTAAATACCATGTGTCAGTCACTGTGCTAATCTCTGGAGCATTGGGCCAGATAACCTCTGGGGTTTCTTCCAACTTTAAATCTCTGATTTCCCAATTCATTTCATTAAATTAGTATTTCTACAGGTAGATTCCTACGAGTTCTTGGGGGAACTAGAGAAAAATGTTCATATCATGGGAACTTGGGGGTGTATTTTTTAAGAAGGAGAAGGAGGAGAAAAAGAGGAGGAGAAGATGAAGCAGAAGAAGAGGAACAGGAGGAGGAGATGAAGAAGAAGAAGAAGAAGAAGAAGTAGAAGAAGAAGAAGAAGAAGAAGAAGAAGAAGAAGAAGAAGAAGAAG